>NC_134020.1:48543594-49227963 GCF_040712315.1 Castanea sativa | reverse complement strand
TTTCAACAAGATAATTTAATTTTATACGTCGATAATTGGGGGTGGGGGGATTTGAACACTGGATGGAGGTGTCAGTTAAGCTACGAGGCTCTTGACAATTTTTGACAATATAATTATAAAATTATGGATGTTGTCATGTTATCTTCACATATATTATCTTTATGATTATACTTATATAAAAAAATATTATCTTTATGATTATATGTATTCAGTCATATAGAATGTAAATTCTGCTACTTGTTCTCAACTTGATATCTTCCTTGCAGGATGATATATCAGCTAGCCTGAATCAAATGGTTTGAAGTTGAGTATGGTATCCATGAAAATTTTTCCTTGGTACCCACTCTCCGTAATTATTGTTATGAGGTTTCTTCTGCTTAATGCGGCCAAGACTATGTGGGAGTAAGTTTTGTACAGTCACAATTTTAGACATTTTTTTTCCCAGGGTAGAAGTGCTGCTGGTCAAAGCGAAAGGAGAACCCATGTCTAGCATATTCTGTAAGGAGTGTGACAATGTCAAAAGGTTTTGCCATTTGAGAGCTGTATTTAACTTCATGTTATGAGTTTTAATCCTGCAAACCCATTCTGGCAAATCCTTCAAAGGTTTGGATCAGGATTCAAGGATGACTTGCATATGGGTGTACTTTCCTGGCCATGCCGTCATATTGGCATGCCACCTACACCTAGGCAGTGCAGTTTAGCTCACAATGAACTCTGATTTGCCTGGGTGGGTTCGCCAATGTGGCGGCGTTCAGCAACCCCAGTCAGTGGCATTTTGTTCCCCAAGTCACATTGGTAGACCCTTCAGAATGTAGTGGCTTTTATTCTTTCTTTTGTTTTCTTTTCTTTTTATATTCATTTTTGGTGGGTTTGACAGCCTGTCCATGCCATTATGCATGAAATATATCTGCAGATTTTCATAGAGGATGGTTACATCCATCTAATGTTGTTTATTTATTCATTCAATTATTGCCCACAAGATCAGAATCTAAAGAAGAAAAAACTTGGAGATCGGAGAACGAAGAAAATATTCAAATTTCAATCAGATGTAGTCTTCAACATGTGGTATATAGAGGATAATGAAGTGACCTTGCTTAATTACTTTAGGTGGCTAAGTATTTTATTTCTACTTCCATGGCATTGTGCTGTTGTCTATAATGTCAATACACAAGCAACTATGGTATGCTTTTGGATGGTTTATGTCTGAGAAAACTGGAACCAACCAACGCATGGATAACCAAGCAACTCAGACTGAGAATGTAAAGTAGTAACTTGGCAATAGTAAAATGTTAATGCTTTTAGTAATTTAAGAATTAAAGCAAGAAGACAAATTCTTCACCGGGATTCATTGATATATTTGCTTTATCATGTTACTTTTGTCCCCTGCAAAAAATCACCCAAGTCGTACATATTTCTTTGCCTGTCAAGCACTTAAGGGCTCCCTTCTGTAGCAAAAGGAAATATCAATTTTTTAGCTACAAAATTGTAATTTGAAGATCTTATTACTAGAATAGTTCAACTTGTGGCGGCAATACGAAAACAATTGGCTTTCTTGAATTGCTTAGCGGATTGATCATAAAATGGAAGAGAATGGACGATTTCATCCCATCCGTCAGTAGGCAACTGGTGGTTTTCCACTTGAAGGAATCGAGTTGAGTGAGGTTTCAACCCCTATTCCAAGATTGACTAACCTATGAGCACCCTTGCCTTTTACTTTTGGGACCCTAACCATTTCACTTGTAGCATAAATAAATAAAATGGGCTTGAATTGCGTCTAGTGATCCTGTGACACCAATATGACACGTGTCTTAAAATGAACATATGTCTATTCCATATCATGTTTATATACGGAAGCACTACACTAAAACTTTATTCATATGGAAAATTCTTTCATAGCCCCGTAGCAGTGCTCTAGGCTCTCACATAATGTCGATGCCCCATGGTGTGTCTCACGTTTGGGGCCCACCCCTTATGTGAGAGCTTTGCTAGAATGCATAGACACAGTAATGGTTGCGGATACGATACGATGACATGGGCAATTTAAATTTTTTTTTTTTTTTTAAATCATATTGTAAATAAGACACCATGACAAAATATAATAATTATGACACCCCAAATGAAGTATTCGTGCATTCTAAAAGTCCAATACCCTGGAACTACCTAAGTTTTTTCCTATCCATATAAAAGTATATACATAAAGCTTTTGAAATTCCACTGCAATAAAGTCGTTAGGTTTATGAAGAAGTGCTAATATGAGTACTATCACTTGGCAAAAGATAAGAGATGGGTTGTTGAAGTAATGTCTCAAATAAATAATGGGGTCCAAACTATGGAAAATTCTTACATAGCCCTGTAGCAATGCTCAAGGCTCTCACATAGTGGTTGAGCCCCATGGTGGGTTTCACGTTTGGGGGACCACCCCCTATGTGAGAGCTTAGCTAGAATGCATAGACACGGTAACAGTTGCGGGTACGATACAATGACATGGACAATTTAAAATATTATATATATATATATATATATATATATATATATATATATATATATATATAGTACGATAAATAAAACACCATTACAAAATAACATGGTTATGACATCTCAAATGAAGTATTCCTGTATCTTAAAAATTCAATACCCCAAAACTACCTAAATTTTTTCCTGTCCATATAAAAGTATATACATAAAGCTCATATAAAAGTATATACATAAAGCTCATGAAATTCCACTGCAATAAAGTCGTTAGGTACACGAAGAAGTGTTAATTTGAGTTCTATCACTTGGCAAAAGATAAGAGATGGATTCTTGGAGTAATGTCTCAAATAAATATCGGGTCCAGACTATGGGTTGTTGAAGTAATTTTCTCAAATGGATAACGGGGTCCAGACTTTAAAAAAAAAAAAAAAAAGTAGGGAGGTTCCGCGTGGTCACCACAAAACTATATTATGAGCTCCATTGGACATGTTCACCTAAAGAAGGAGACAAGATTCAGAAGGACTAAAAAGAAAAAGTCCCTTCGGAGAAATCAAGATAATTAAATTAATTAATTAAAGAAAAAGACCTAAGAAAAATGCCCAATATTTATTTAACCTTAACTCTATTGATTTGTCAGCCAGATTACGAGAAATTGCGGGACGGCAAAAGCATAGCAATTTACATGGCGTTTATTGTATTGTATTTTATGGTATGGCCCCCATTGGGTTCAATAATTCAATTAGCCTGGCTTATTAATATTCCCCTCTTTTTCCTTAGAAAATGCCAACACAAATTACATTACACTATGTTTTATAAAATGTTGATGTACTAAATTGTTATTAGTAAGTAAAATGGTATTATTGAATGTAAGTACAAATAAAAATTAATAAAAATTTATTATATCAATTATTTATAAAAATATTATAAAATAATTTGTGACTTTAACATTATTTTCTTAATTTTTATTTGAATCATTCACGTCTTTCTCTCCAACAAACAAAAATAATTGGGAGAAGAGAGAGAGAGAGACTCACGTTTAGTTGAATAGTTGGCACAAAAAAGGATTTTGATTCGCGTTTATAGTCATGGGGAAGTCTATTTCTGACCACAAGAAGAGCTTGCCATGTGGAAGTCAAAGAATGTGGGAGATAAGGAAAACAATTTCAGCCACTAAATTTTGGGGCCTGCCCTGCGAGGCTGCGACCACTAGTTTTTTCTTTTTCTTTTTCTTTTTCTTTCTTTTTTTTTTTCTTTTTTTAATAAGTCAGATTTGACGGTCTCAATAGTCCCGAGAACCTAACTTGTGTTGAATACTTAAAATAATTGTTATGATTTGTGCACATTTGCATTTAAAAACACAAATACACACTAATTGCACAAAATGGAGGGAGGAGATGGGATAGATGGGTAATTTTCCAAACCCTCCCTCCTCCTCTCATTTTCTCCCCCATTTTAGAAAATAGGAATTTGGTCGAGGGCCTCTCCAAAATCCCCTCCCTTTTTTCCTCGCAACCAAACAACCCCTCCCCAAAATCTCCCATATTTTTCATTCTCCATTTTTCATCTTATCAAATCACTATAACAAATCGGGGTGCTAGTATTGAGATGCACTCTAAATTAACAATAGGTGGACTATAAAACATATGACTGAAGGGTTGTAACACTTCATCGCACAAAAAAAAAAGGTTTATACAACATAAATAACGATGACTAATTAGCAAACAACAATGAGTTAGTAAAGAATATCTTCTCATTAACAATTACTATCTTATGTAAACATTACATGTTGTGGGACAGAGAAAAAATAGACATTCAAATATATTTAATATATGAAATATAATTTTTATTTTCCAGAATTAAGGGTCCACTAGAATGGTAATAGAAAGCTTATTAATAGGCATCATTGACTGAAAATTGTGGAGTTGTAAAGAGGGACTTTTTGTTAGGTAGATTTGTGTGTTTGCCCCTTCCTACAAGTAAGAAAACAATGATAGAAGTATTAAATGAGAAAGACTTTACTACTCCATGACCATGACTTTGGTTAGTTCATCAAATAAAAATGACTTTGGTTACAACCTAGGACCATTTTGCTATCAAAAAGTAAAAAGACACATATTTCAAGGGAATAAAAATTAGGTATACACGCCATATTCTTTTCTATGCAAAGGAATGATTAGTAATTACTACCACCACATCAGTGTACAACGTCTACCTTGGTGGTGATCCAATCTCTTTTGGAAGTAGTTAAAAATAGGGTTGAATTTATTCATTGAATAAAATGTTGGGAAATAAAGTTATAAACATAAACAAAAAAGAAATAAACAGGGTAGAAATTTTCTTTTCTTTTTGAGAATCAAATGGAGTAGAAAATGTTAAATTTGTACAAAAATAAAGGCCTCTTTCTTTTAGGGTCACAAATAAAATTTCCTTCGGAAAAAAAATTAAAAAAATTTCCTTTTATAATGACTAGGGGAAAAAAACTAGAAACGTGATGAGTGAGGTCCCAAAAAGAAAGATTTCTAAGTCCCTTCTTTTTTTCTTTCCATTCCTATTGGTTATGGAAATTTGGCAAAGGCCTAAAGGGATTTAAAAGGTAAAAAAGGATAATTCCTATTACAATCAAAGTAAAAAAAAAAAGAAAAAAAAAGTCTCATATCAAGCTCGTGAATTATATGATACAAACATGTGTATCATATTTCCTCAACAAAAAAAAAAAAAACATGTGTATCATATTAATCATATCAAATCAAATGTATTGAATATGTCGTGCAGGACATAAACAAATGGGTTTATATATAGCTTTTGTTATTTATTTATTTTTCTTTGATTTTAGTATTTCACCAAAGTTCATCAAATTATTGGACTTTCTCTTTTATAAGTAATTATTGGACTTGTTTTAACACAAATTCCTAATACCACTCAGTTAGCCTAATAAAATAACCACATCTATTGCTTCTCTCTCTCTCTCTACAAAAATTGGACCACACACACTTCTGAATTTCAAGTCTTATTATTATTATTTTTTACTCCTATTCTCTCTAAGTCCTTAAGCATGACCCAAACGGCACTCTAGAATTCCCATATTAAATTACTTTGTGTTAATGGATTATAGACAAGTATTATTATAAGAAAATTGATTTTTTTAAGGAAAAAAAAATTAAATTTAACGAATGTACTCACAAGTTAATCTAATTTTTTTAATAGTATTATTAGTTTTAAGATATGATAGGATTTAAAATACTAAATCGATCGGTATATATATTATGAAAATAAACGACTAATAAAAACATCGCCGTAATATTACTAAATAGGCATATTCTTCTCTAGATATTTGGTAAATAGCTAATTATATGGGTAAGTACTAATTAAGTTGTCATTTATTGAATATATTCTAAGTGTGTAATAATTATATATTTTTTATAAAGTGTTATGTGTATTATATAATACACAATAAAAAAAATTATGATTTAGGGTATAATTTGTCCTTTAAGAACAATGCATAGATGGATGAAAATGTGATATGGCTAAAGTGGGAGACGTAGGAATTCATATGAATGATTCATTGATTGGATTTGGAGGGACACTTTCACAACAATATATAATTTCACAGCTTTGCAGGTCATGGTCAAAAATTGTGAAGACATGGAATCATGGGTGATGATAGATGGAGCAGTGCAGTAAGATTGAATAGTATATTGTGCATTGGAGGAGACGATACATGTGGGCAAGTATCTAAAATTAATATAGTAAGATGAACATGAATTCTTTTTCAAAAATAAGAAAAGAATACGGTTTTTGTTTTAGTGCATTTGTGCACTTTGGGTATATTTGGAACCGTTTATTTTGTTGAAATTGAAAATTTTTTACTGAAAGAATTGTAGATAAAGGTAAAAATTAGTTGATATAGTACAGTGAGACACTAAGACCCATAAATAGTACTAAAAAGTGCAGTGAAGTCTACAAATAATAGCAAAAATAAGTTAAATAGTAAAATAATTTAATATTTCATTTGCATCCAAACACACTATAATGCAAAATGATACGTACACGTGTTTAGTTGGAATTTTAATTACCAATTGAGGCTGTCATTATCTGTGCTAAGTTAGTGCTTACGTGGCAACAATATATAGCATGTCCACATACAGATGTCACTTCAGTCATCACTATACCCACTCCCTCGATACTAATTGCTCATCACCAAATTAAATATAAAGTTTATTTATTTACTTTTATAGAATGAAAAACCGACGAAACATTGGCGGCCACCGCCACCACAGTCAAATAATCATTTGCACGTCTTAAAATAAATGGATGAAAAATGTTCTTTAAAAAGAAAGTTTATTAACTTAAGCAAAAGCCATTAAATTGTGGTAGCATTTGCTTTTATCGTAGCAAAAAATTCATTACTTAAAAAAAAAAAAATTTAACTCTTGCACAAATGTCTACGTGGCATATTGTGAATAAGGGATAAAAAGTGATAAATTGATGAGAAAGTGATAAGCAATTAATTACAATTTATTATGTAAGATAATTGTGGTACTCACACACTTATTTAAAAAATTAAAAATTAAAAAGATGCCAATTCTAATTTATTTGTGAGCAATTATTTAGTGCTACGGAAACACAATAATTGCATGCTCTTCCATCTCACATAATATTAGGTTTTGTTAATTAAATTCATGTGAGAGAAAGAAATAAACATTTATTATATACTCTTAAAGTAGTATAAATAATAAAGCTTTATTTATAGAGATTATGCATGTGTAATTTTAGTTACATTACATTTTTTAACAAGTTATGTAACTTGTTTAAATAATACACATAAATAGTTTTAGTGTAAACTACGTATTTAGTTCCTATCCTATATACCATATTTTAATTTGGTCCTAACTTTTCAAGTGTGTCAATTTGGTCCATATCTTTTCAATGTTGTGTCAATTTAGTCTTTACCATTATTTTTTGGATAATTGATGACTCGTCTAATGGCCAAAATAAAAAATTAGATTTCTTTGATATGATAATACACAAATTTTATTTTGGTCATTTTCCATGTCATTAATTTTCATCTAAGATATACCGACATGGACCAAATTGACACAATTGAAATATTAGGGACTAAATTGAAATATGGTATATAGAATTAGGATTGTCCACGGGTCAATTCGGGTCGGGTTTGTGCCCAACCCGCAATCGACCCGATGATATTAGATTTCCAGCAAGAAAACCCATCACCGACCACAAAAACCAACGGGTTAGGTCGGGTCGGATTTGTTTAATCGGTGGTTAGATCAATTAAAGTCGGCGAAGATGCTGCTGGAGTTTCCTTTTGGCGACGATCTGTATTTTTCCTCGAATCTAAGAGAAACACACCAAATCGTCACTGGATTTGTGCAAAATTGACTAGATTTGAGCAAAAAAACCAAAACGTCGCCGAATTTACGCAAAACTCATGAGATCTGAGCAAAAAAACCACATCATCTCCGAATTTGTGCAAAACCCGTGAGATTTCCACCGGATCTAAACCATAGTTAAGCAAAACCCACTAGATTGTAGCTAGATCTGAGCGAAAAACGACGGGATCTTGCCAAGATCTCTTCGGATCTAAGCAATCTTGCCGAAAATTGCAATGTAATTTGGTCGGGTCGGGTTTATTTAGGTTTTGGGGAGAAGATCTGAGATAGAATCGTGAAGATCGGATTTTGGAGAGAAAGACCCGCCACTGATTGCCTGAGTAGTTAGATTGGTCGATGATCGACGCGGGTCCTGTTGGATTTATTGGGTGGGTCGAGCCACCGGTTGAGTTGGGCACCCCTATATCGAATAGAACCAAATACCTAGTTTTCCTATAATTTTATAAATTGTCGCATGAAATATTAGAAGTGATTCTTTTAAATTGGTTTAGAGCTAAATTCTGTCCAATCACAAAAGCCATGATGTCCTCTAAGCATGTGAGATAGATGATGTGGACATCCCTCACTTTTGCTACCATAGTTGCCTCTCCTTTGTCAGGAAGAAGTCTCCCAAGTCCACATCTTCTCTTATGACATGCTCACTCTTCCTGGATGGATTGCTTAAATTTCCATTCATTTGATTTGCTTCTCTCTCTTTTTGAATTTTCTTCTTTGGATGTGAAGAAAATTTGGGAAACTAAGGAGACCAAAAAAAAAAAAAAAACTAATTTTCTTTTATAATGTACTCCGTATTTAATAACCAATTCACTTAAAGCAATGTACGGATAATTAATTTAAAAATAGACTCAAACACGAAGGACTAAAAATATAAATTTGAAACATAAAGTAAGAAAATAGAAACAATCAAAAACTTAAAAAAGAGGGAAAAATACAAATTAATTAAAAATTACATTTTAAAAACAGCAAACATGATAAGATGAGAGTAAAAAAACAATAAAATATAGGAAGAGAGAACAAAACAAATAAAAGAAAAAAGGAAATAGTGGAAGAGAAAGAGAGGGGAAAACGCGGTTTGTTGTCCTTGTTCCCAATCAATAGAATCTTTCCATTCTATTGATTGCCATTGTCTTTTCTCCTCTCTCTCTCTCTCTCTCTCTCTCTCGCTATCATTTCATTCCTTCTTTCCTCTCTTACTAATACAATTTAAAAAAAAAAAAAAAAAAAAACACAAGGCTAGAGAAAAAAAAAAAAACCAAAAAAAACACAGCTTTTGTGGTGATGTATTGTGAGGTGGGTTAAGGTAAAGATTTTCAAAACTCTTTTGACTATATATATCTTTTTATGTTATTTATGTTTCCTTTTAATTTAAATTTTTGTTTGACAAACTCAATGATGATGTTATTTCCTTTCCTTTGCTTGTATGGTTGTAATTTTATCTAATATCATAATTGTTGCTTTTTTTTTTTTTGTGATTCTGAATTTATCAAAAAATTTAGGAAAATTTTCTAAATTTATAAAATAAAAAAAATTTATGAAATTTAAGAATTATTAGATGGTTCCAGATCCTTCTCTCTTCTTTTTTTCCAATGACAGTTTTAAAGGGTTTTTTTTCTATGTCTCTCACCTAACTTTCTTTCTCTCTTTCCTTATTTTTATAAAAACATAAATTACTGAGTCTAAACCCTCCTTATTTTCTCTGATATGCAATACCCATGAGCTATATTTTATCATTTTTTTTTTTAGATTTTGGTTTTGGACCTGCTCTCTCCTCTTGTTCCTCTTCTGGGTCTTGGTAAGTGCAAAATTTTTCTCAATCTCATTTCTTTTTATTTATTTGCGGATCCAACAATTTTTGTTATAATATACCAATTTCAAAAACGCATTTTTTTTTTTTTTTTTTTGGGCTTACTAGATTATCTTGGTTCACAATATTAACCAGGTTCTTTTGCTTTTTGGGGTTTGACTTTTGCTTTTTTGAGGTTAATGGGTATGCAAATCTGTGACCTTTATTCTATAATCTCAAACAGTGTTTCTGGGCAATTTTTTAATCTTGGAATTTTGTGGGGTTCCTCTTTTTTTTTTTTTTTTTTTTTTTTTTTTTGGGTGTGGTGGTTGAAAAGGTTGATGATGATTTAGATCTGTGAAAGGCTTGCAAACTGTTTGATTATTTGCCGTTGAATGAATGTTTGACTATGAGGGTTTTTGTGTTGGGGATGGTTGATGTCTATTATTCATTGAATTGCTGTGTTGATTTTATTTTATTTTTTTTAAATTCAATTTTTTGATTGTGACAGAGTCAAAGGTGGTGGTGGTGGTGGTGGTGGGGAAAGAAGAGAGAAGAAAATATGGAGGAAACAATGGCAGCAAGGTATTGGTGTCACAGGTGTTCACAAATGGTGAATCCTGTTATGGAAACTGGTATCAAATGTCCCTTTTGCCAAGATGATTTTATTGAAGAAATGAGCAGCACTGCTGGGGATAACCAAGACCCTGAAACAGAATTTGGATCTGACCGTGCCCTTTCTTTATGGGCCCCTATCTTGCTCGGCATGATGGGCAATCCTCGCCGCCGAGGGCGGACTAGACGTTTTGAATTCGAGGAGGACGAGGAGGAGGATAACAATGATGATAATGGCGAGTCACGCCATGGGGGTGAGGCTGATGCGGAGCGTCAATTGGAATCCATTATTAGGAGGAGGAGAAGAAGCTCAGCTACTATACTACAATTGCTCCAAGGCATTCGAGCTGGAATGCAATCCGAAATGTCTGAGAATTCGGAGGGTGATAGGGATAATAGGGATAGGGATAGAGAGAGGGAAAGAGAAAGAGAAAGAGAACGCGTAATTTTGATCAACCCTTTTAATCAAACTGTGATTGTTCAAGGTTCTTTTGATTCAAACCGGGGTCAAGGTGAGAATCAGAGCTCCATTGGGTCGCTAGGTGATTACTTCATTGGTCCTGGTTTAGATTTATTGCTGCAGCATTTGGCTGAGAATGACCCCAATAGATATGGGACACCACCGGCACAAAAGGAGGCCATTGAAGCATTGCCTACTGTGACAATTAAGGATAATTTGCAGTGTTCAGTGTGTTTAGATGATTTTGAGATGGGTGCTGAAGCAAAGCAGATGCCTTGTAAGCATAAATTTCATAGTGGGTGTATTCTGCCTTGGCTTGAGCTTCATAGTTCTTGTCCAGTATGTAGGTTCCAGCTGCCTGCTGATGAGGCAAAGCGTGATTCAGATGATGGGTCTAGAAACAGTACTAATACCCCAAGAGAGAGTAGTGAGAGCAATGAGAGCAGTCAAGTTAGTGGCGAAGAAGGAGAAGGAGATGGAGATGGGAGAAGTGGAAATACAAGAAGGTTTTCATTTCCATGGCCATTTCCTAGTTTTTTTTCATCTTCAACATCTCAATCTGGTGGAGGTAATTCTTCCTCAACACCGTCATCTTCGTCAGCTAATGCAACTGGAAGTGGGAATGCATCTCAAACAGATGAGAATTGAATATATTTTCCTCAGTCATTATATGAGTTTAATGTTCAATATATTGCCAGACATCCCTTATGTATATATTATCGTACTTGCTGCATCCGAATCTTGCAAGAACGATTTGTGTGTTCAATCTTGTAAATCACCTGCTACCCTCTTAAGAGAATTGCTGTTTTTCTTAATTTGCCTACTGTTATATTGTATAAATTTTTTTTTTCATTCATTGCTTTTATTTTGTGTGTGTTTTAGGTGCTTTGAAAGTTCCAATATGATTGTAATTTCGTGTATGGATTGTCTGCTTGTTTGAATTGGTATATTGATAACAGGAGGTGGAGCCGTTTGATTTGGACCAAACTCCATTATAGATAAGACTTTTAAGAAATGCACCCATGTGGTATCTGATTCTTTCTATGCACTAATTGCTAGATGTTGGGTGTCCGAAACTCTCTACAATAAATAATTTTATTCTTTGGGTCTGTGATTTGAGAAATGTTTAATACTACAAACAATATCTTCTTTTAACAATGCTTTTCCTATTAGCTGATTGTGCTTGGTGATAAAATGTGGGGACAGATGACACGACCTGATTGGTCCAGCCGACAAAAAGTTGCCAGTTCATCACTTCAATTATACGCTGAAACCATGTGAATGGTCTAAAAATGTGTCTCGGTTTTTTCGTTTTGAATTGCACCATTGAGTTATAGGCTTATAGCTCAATTGCCATTTCTCTCGTATAATAATATAATAGAGGACTAATGAGTTTTAGCTCGATTGGCACTTTTTTCTCCTATAATAATTGGTTGGACGATAAAGTTATTGATTTAAGATCCATTGAGTTTATGTGTAGCTTATCATCCAAAAAAATAATAATAACAACAGCTTAAGGGATGAGAGCGGAAATTCATATAAAATTCATTGAATGCATGTGTAACTTAGCATCTAAAAAAATAATAACAATAATAATAGGATAAGGGATGAGGGCGGAGATTCACGATCCATACATTGCAACTTATTGATAAAAAGGAAGAAGAAGAAGGATTTGAATCATGCAATTGTATATGTTTTTGGATGCTAGAATATTGTTTCTGATATAAGAAATTCTGAAAATGAGATGGAGAAATATTGTTTTGGCATGATGGGTTTTTGACTCTTGATTAATTTTTTTTCGTTTTGAAATCTTTCAGTTTTGTTGTGGGCATATATTCAACCAATTTTGGTCTTACATATATTTCAACGTTCATTATTATTATTATTTTTTTCTAGAATGCCAGAATGTTGTTTCTGACATATAAATCCTTGAAGTCTGAAACCAAGATGGAGAATATTTTGATCTATTGGTCATGTTCCTCTTTGTGTAGCAAACTCTTGACAGCTTTCACTGTATAGTCTGTATCAATAATTTTTTTTTTCTAGGGAGTCACCCACTTTTAAACCTTTTTTGCCGAATCAAATGCAAAACTAGTGCTGAGATTGATGAATTATTATTTTTATTTAACTGATGAAATGTATAGATAAATTTTCTTTTGTACTTTGTTTGAGGAATAATCTAGAAACTTTTACTAACATTTCACACAGTCTTTGCCATAGTTAATTGAATTGCAATGGCTCCTAAGTACTTTTGTAAGGTGGAGAATAATGGTAAATTATGTAATACGTAGGTCAAAATTTGCGGTGGATCAATTAAATTTTTTTTGGGTTTCTTGGTCCCTAAAGTATCTTTAAAAAAAAAAGTAAATTATCCCAATTTGTCCTAAACAGTAAACAGCGAAGCAAATGTATACTTCATATAAGATTAGAAAATATAAGCTGTAAGGTGCTATTCACGGCTTCACCTTGTCCATTCTTAGCAAGGAGTTCACTGGTATTTCATATTTGGCGTAATTTACTGATGAAAATAAAAGAGGTTATAACCTTTTGCCAAATCTCTCATTAAAAAAAATATAATGATTAAATCATGTACCCTTTTGCCATGACCATTGCAAATTTTTTTCTGAAATTCCCATTCGTGGTAATGGATTTCTTTATCTTCTTCTTTTAAATTTTTTTTTTTAATCATGGATTTTTTCATCTTAATTCTTATAAAATAAAATAGAAATTTTGAATTCATCATATTTCATGGAATTAATGTGAGTTTATATGGTTTAATCGGTCAAGTCTCTTGTTATTAAATAATTTTTTTTTTTTTAAAGATCGTTAAATAAGGAATTTAATTTTGAATATTATTTACACAAAAAATTAATTGGTGTATTGGACTCATGATAACAAGCAATCACAATAAAACAGACCTCATAGGATCAAATCTTATCATATCTTTGGGGGAAAGAAAAAAGCTATGAAACTGAAATTTAGCATATGCATTTAAATTATGCATTTAGGCAAAGCACACAATGCGCTCTTATCCCCTTCCATTTTCCGTATGGGGAAAATTTGTGTGAAGTGGACATCAAACAAGTAGAGACATACATTTTATCCTTTAATGAGATAGCACCAATACTGATGAGAGAGAGAGAGAGAGAGAGAGAGAGAGAGAGAGAGAGAGAGAGATGTTTTGGGGGTTAATAATAGGATATGTGTAAAAATATTAAATTTATGCACTTAAGATGGGCAAGGCACAGGGGCTGGGGCTCGGGGGTGAGACATATAATTCCTTCCTACTAAAATGAAAAATTTCAAATCTTAGATGGACATTTTCCAATAACCTTTTTTAGAACTAATTTCCAAATGTTTTGAAGAAATCTGAATTTCAATAATGTGAATGAAATTCCTATCTTTCAATATGGATTGAACCATCTTCAAATTATTGCATTACATTTTAGTTTAGGCAACCTTCCTCACATCTAGGTTGTAATGTGGATTTAGGCTTTACAGCCAATCCTGACTGGTACCCAACCAACAACAAATAATACTCACTCTTGCCCACTTAAACAGATTTGGATCCCTGTTTTGGAAATTAAAACAAGTTCTCATAGTTTGCATTTGGATCTAAAGGATTTAAAAAACAATTGCCAGGATAAATTGTTTGATATAGACTTAACAACGAATTATGAATTGAGCTTTAAAGATCATACTCTAAAGATTGCACTTAAACAAAGACATTTTTATATATTATAGATTTAAATTAACATCTGACGTCTAAATCTAATCATTTCTAATGCTCAAATCCATCAATAAATTTCAACGATATAAAAATAAATAAAATTGCATTTTTCATACTCTATTTAAGTCATTTAAACTAACAATTGAAATCCAAATCTTTCTTTTATAATATCTTTATCCAAAGGAACCATTGTGTCAAAGTTTATATGATCAGACATTTGGAGATCTAAATCTCAATGCATTTTTCTCATCAAAACACATTTTACTAGTAATAAAGGTTTCTGTGACCAGAAACAAAAGCAAGGTTGCAAAATCAGAGGCATCATCATTTGCTCACCTTGAGACTAGCCACTTCCGACAAGAGGCAAAAGAGGAAAAAGGGAAACAAAGAGAGAAATAGGCTGTAGGAAAAAGATCGGAAATGATCATCACTTGATGGTCAAGATCTTGATAATAGATGCATTATCAAGCTTATGCAATGCCACAACAGAATCTCCATTCTTGCAGAGACCCTTTTCTTTGGCAAAGTGAATGGCAAACTCCAATGCTTCTTCTGTTGTCTCTGCATCAGAAGCCCTGGCAGATCCTGCGCTTAAAACTGGAATCAATCCACGGAAAATTAGGCTATGCCTTGCTGGAGCTTCATCGCTGCACGACCAGTTAAACAAGTCAGTAGTCATCTCCGGGACAACCACAGACAAGATGGGCATGCCTGGCCTATACTTGGCCACCAATTTTGCAGAACTTCCTCCTCTGGTTAGGACCAAAATAAGAGTTGCTTTTGCTGAGTTGGCTGTTTTGACAGCAGAAGAAGCCAGGCTCTCTAATGGGCTCATGGGCACTGGCGAGTGTTGCATAATTCTTTTGAAGACGTCTCCATAATCAAGGGTGTTTTCTGCTTCTACACAAATTCTGGCCATTGTCCGAACTGCAAGTTCTGGATAAGCTCCAGCAGCTGTTTCACCACTCAGCATCACGCAGTCAGTGCCATCAAGAACTGCATTGGCAACATCAGTAGCTTCAGCTCTAGTTGGCCGAGGAGATTTGATCATTGACTCCAACATCTGCGTTGCAGTCACAACAGGTTTTCCTTGAAAGTTACACTTGTAAATCATCACTTTCTGTGCAAGAAATATCTTTTCAATTGGGATTTCCATTCCAAGGTCACCTCGAGCCACCATAAATGCATCTGAATTTGCAAGGATGTCATCAAAATTTGCAACACCTTCTTGATTTTCAACCTGCCACACAAATTTCAAAATAAAACACAAGTATCGGAATCAAATAGTCAAAACTGACTTGAAAGTGTAAACATGCGGTACTGCTAACGATCTCATAGATATCAGAAAATATCCAGAAAAAACTTCCATATAATTCCAAATGAGGTCATGATGTATTCTCAATAAAATACCCAAAGTAGCAAAAACTGCCAGTTATCCTTTTTAATTGAGGCCAAGGCAATTTCCAAAGTTTGGTTTTGACTTCCACCATAAGCAGCATTGGTGAAACCACATTTCAAGATAATTTAAAGTTTCCACAAACATCAACATACCTTTGACATGAGAAGTATGTTCTTAGCATGTTTCCCAAGCAGCTTCCGAACCTCCACAAGGTCTGAACCTTTTCGAACAAAAGACAAAGCAATCATGTCAATTTTATTGGGAATTCCCCACTTCAAGATGTCCTCCTTGTCTTTCTCTGTTAAAGTTGGGAGATCCACTACAACCCCTGGAAGATTAACATTCTTTCTCTCGCCAAGAACTGCAGTGTTCTCACAGCGACATCGAACCAAACCCAATTTTTTGTCACAAGCTAAAACTTTAAATGAGATAGTGCCATCTGCACAAAGTATCACCATTCCTGGCTGTACATCCACAGCCAACTTCTTGTAGCTCATGCAAATCATATTCTCATCACCCTTTATGCTATAGTCAGTAGATATGGTGATTTCTTGACCCAGTTTCAGCTGGATGGGTTTGCTATCTTTGAGAAATCCAGTTCGAATCTCTGGACCCTGTTACATCAATTAGAAATTAACTCTTTTTCTATATTTTTATTAGTAACTTGATCTAGAACTTTAAAAGCTTGCCACTAGCCACTAGGAATGGCTTACTTGAGGTTTAGATAAAATGAAGAAGAACAATAACAACATTCGGAAATGAAAAAGGTGACAAAATAAATGGAAAAAGAAAAGTCATCACCATAGTTTCAAGGCCATTCAAAATGCCTTACTAAGGAAATGTACTAAAGGAACAAAAACTTCAGGAAACCAAGTTACAATGATCAAGCAAAACAAGAAGGGAAAAACAAGAAAAATATGGTATAACTAAACACTATTTGAGAAGAGTAAAAAAGACAATAGACTTAAACTCAAGATTGAATCGTTCGCAACCCTCAAAGCTTCTGGCATTCCGTTCCTGCCAAATACACCACATCAAACAGTCTGGAACAATCCTCCATATATCTAGACAACAGTTTTTTTTTAGAACATTTGTTTTTTGTTGGTAAACTACACAAGCCCATTAGGTCTTGAACCCCAAGACGTCACCCGCCAACCCATTAGAAATAAGTGTCAGTTGAGCATAGCTCATTGGCTTGTATAAAACATCACATCCACTCCCCATGACACACCTTCTACTCCCCACCCCAAATAAGAAAAAGTTGACCAAAAAACATAAATGATTCATATCACAGCTAGAGGGTCCAAAACATCACTACGACTTCACCTGCCATTACTGACCCAAGTGACCCTCTCCCATTTCCTGTTTACAATGTAGGGTGGTTTTTTTTTTTTTTTGATAGGTAATAAGACTTTTATTGAAAAAAATTGAACATCATGTTCACAATGGTGAAGGCTCTGAAAAAGAAGCAGATACAATATAATCAAAAACTAAAGGAAATAGAGACTAAAAATTCAGATAAAGAAATACAATTTGTACACCCCCAAATACCTAATCATAGTTATTTAGGTAATAGCCAATACCCAATCTTATCCCTAATTTTGGTGGAATATAAATCCAAGACACAAACCACTAAAAATAACTACAAACATTATTAGAAACCTAAAATAAAAAAATAAAAAACATGAAATGGGAATGTTTAAAATAGAATTTAATCACTCTTTTAAAGAATATATACTACCTATATTGAAACAATCCATTACATGGCCAAGATGCAAGTGCCTTGCACCAAAGCAATAGGTCACGAGTTCAAGTCCAAGAATCAACCTTTACCAAAAAATTAGTAACAAGGCTTCCTACCAATCAACTCTCCCAGACCCCCAAAAAAAGTAGGAGTTTGTGCAAGTATATTTGAGATTCTTCTTAATGCAAGTCATAAATTATAATGCCAGAAAGATCATAGACAGTTTTAAATGTGTAAAAAAAAAACATAGACAGTGGGATTGTGGTCCCTTGCACAAGAAACGAATAGCAGGACTCATGGTGAACACTTGGCATAAAATCAAAAACCACAGATTGTGCAATAAGAGTTCAAATAGTATTTGCTTGATCCAACAAACTATATGCCTATATATACGAATGTAAAAGAAAAAGACAAAACCCCATGTGGGTAATTACAAGAAAGGTCACCCAAAAAGCACAGAAACAAACAAAGCCAAAAAAATAAGTGGAGCACGAAAGGCAAACAAAGAAACCGATCGAATAAGAGAGAGAAAAAAAAATGAATACCCAGATGGAGAAAAGGTCTGGAGAGGTGGTTTTACCTTGGTGTCAAGCATGACAGCACAGAGAATACCGGTGTTTTCCATGGCGGTTTTGAGATTGTCGAGGGTTTCCTGGTGGTAGTCGTGAGATCCATGAGAAAAGTTGAAGCGAGCAACGTTCATGCCTGCTCTGAGAAGCTTTTCTAGCATTGGAACCGACCTGGACGCGGGTCCCAAAGTGCACACGATCTTGGTCTTTGGTTTCTGCTCCATTTCCCTTTCTTAACGAAGAAGAAGATTGAAAAAAACAAGAGTAAATCTCCGATGAAAAATGAAGAAGAAGAGGAAGAGTCAAAAGAGTTTTGTTGTGTTTTGAGATTGTAAAAATCTAAATATAAGGAGAGAAAATATGAGATTAAGACTTGAGAGAGAGAGAGAGAGACAGTTGAAAAGGGAAGTAACGAAGGCAGCGTGTTTTGTCAATGGCTCAATGCCCACTACTCCGAACAATGTAATAGGTTTTTTTTATATAGGTTTAGAAGGAGTATTCTTTTGACCCAACCAAAAAAATAATAATAATAAAAAATTTAAAACATTTTCTTGGTGCACAAGGTGTCCTACTTCAAAAAAAAAGTGTTATTAAAATGAAAAATATCTATCTCACAATATTTTTCATAATAAATTATGATAAATTGACACCGACTTTAAATTGAACCAATTGTCACTGAATAAATTAACAATTATCACCATGTACTCTTAATGTAATGGTCACTTCATGAGTAAGAACGGATAGTCAAATTACTTCAAATAAAAAAATTTGTCTTGTATAAAAAAAAGAAAAGAAAACAAACTAACACTCAAGAGTTTTCGGGTGAAATGTTATAAAAATATCTTGCATAGGCACATAGCACTGATAGCAGAATAGCTGCTATAGCACACAATAAAGAAAAGTAATAAAAAAGAAGGTATCATCTATAATATTAGGTGCTAATTATTATTAATTCCAAAACTAACTACTAGGTGGATATGCTTTTTTGTGTTTATCATAAAAAAGAGAATATGCTTTTTTGTTTATTGCTTATAGCGAGAGGGAATTTTTTTTTTTTTAAAGAACCCTGACTCTTTTCGTGCTGGTCTATTTGGATACGTTTTACTAATCATCACTTAATTACTTTAAATATATTACAAAAGATTTATCAAAAAAGTAAATAGTAGAAAAGAAGAAAAATATTTTCAAAGTGTGTAAAAAGTAAAAACACCTCAAAATATGGTGAAAAAGCCTAAAGAGTTGGCTTTTTTGGAAAACGAGAAACGGTTCAGAGCTGTTGGCGGTTGCCGTTGGTTTTAGGATTAGAGAGCGTTTCAAGAGGAAAACCAAAGGGCTGCTATCAACGTCAACAATAGTGAAATTACTTGATGTTTGAATTGAACACCGACAAATGTTTTCTTTCAATAAAATTGGCCTTTGAAGTTTGAACGGGTGTGAAAAATTGGGTCCTCTTGAGTCTTGTCTCTGTATTTTTTCCGCATAAGGTTCCCTAAACCCTAAACACATAAGGAAATGTCTTCTACTTTGACCAATTTTTTACTCTATGATGGTCAAATTTTCATCTTAGTATATGACTTTACAAATTACTAGAAGGTCTTTTATGACCACCATGTGGAAGAACAGTATTTATTATTTCTAATTTTCTGGCTTAAAGGGGCTCATAATAAAGCAGCCCAATGTTTTGAATGGGTGCTAGTGATATTTCATGCCCATAGCACAAGGCCGTTGATTGCTCATAATGAAATTCCAGGTTCAAACTTTTCCCAAACTACACGCTCACAAAGTTAAGTAAAACCTTGGGCTGTTGCCTTTTAACTGGTGCAAACTGCGAAGTCCAAGCACTTTTGCAGTTGGGTTGGTTGTCTCTCATTTATCATCACAGGTTCTACGTGTTTAGCTGTCAATTTCAATATTAAAAAGATAGTCGGCAGGCAATCACGGGACTATGTTTAACGCCTGTTTGGTTAATTTAAGTAATGTTGTTGGGGTGTTTTTAATATGCATGCAAGTAAAATATGTGTAAAATTATTTAAAATGTACAAAAATGTATTAAAACTTACCTACCAAACACCCCCCTAAATATAAATGGGTCGTGGACACTGCCCGGTGCCATTTAAGAAATTGTTGGTTTTTATTTTATGCAGCGTGGAGTTAATGAAGCTAACTTTTTTTTAGTTTCATTTATTACTTTAGCAGTATATTTAGCCTCTCTCTTCAATTCATGCCAATTATTTATTAGTTGTACTTCACAATAACTCATCTTTAAAGATTCCAAATCTTCTATCCTACTTTTTCAGTTCCACTCTATACTCCACCAATAAAAACTTGTCACGTGTTCACCTAATTAATTAAATATTATCATTATTAACTTATTAAATGCTACCGATATTAATCAATAGTAGTATTTAATTAATTAAATGAACATGTGGCAAGTTTTTATTAGTAGAGTATAAAGTGGAGCAGGAAAAGTGAGACAGAAAGGTATCATATGATGCGCCGTTAACATTTTTCTAAATCTAATACCACTTTCGAAACTCGATTCCCCACAATGATATGTTTTTAAAAAAAAAATTGATCTCAGTTACATTTAAAAAAACAAAGATTCAACTAATGAAAGTACTTTCCACTGATTATCATCACCAGTAATACTAAGGAACTATCATGTCTCGGAATCAACCACTCTAAAAAAATTAAGGATAAGACTGCTTGCTGGTGAAGTTTTGTGCACTAGATGTATCATTTTGTGCAACAATCACACTTGACTTTTAGTATTACTTAGTACTACTACTTAAATTAACCTCAATTCAAGAATGTAACTCAGGATGAATATCAAGACGAGTCTAGCTAAGCCCAACTTGAAATGAGGGCTCGCAAGTCCCAAGGCTCAACCTCAATCCATCTCCCCCACAAAAAACAA
Source organism: Castanea sativa (assembly GCF_040712315.1). Lineage (NCBI taxonomy): Eukaryota > Viridiplantae > Streptophyta > Magnoliopsida > Fagales > Fagaceae > Castanea > Castanea sativa. The sequence continues at coordinate 49,206,863 of NC_134020.1, read as the reverse complement.
CTGCCATATCAAGTGTGCTCCGGAACAGAAAAATTTCAGGAGTCCACCTCAGACGTTGCGTTTAACATTTTGCAAACTACCTGCCCAAAAGCCGCATTATACATTTCTTAACCTTGGACATTGAATAGATTAGTTTCCCATTATCAAATGATCACTTTAATCAGTCAGCTTACTCTAAATCCATTCGAGGGCAAATCCATCCAGAAAGTTCAAAGTTCATCGTGGCTTTGTGGTTGTTCTTTATTCATCAACTCTAGTTTATGTTGCAGTTCCTGTCACATTTCATTGTTTACCCATTCTACCGTCAGGATTTAGTGCAGGAGACAAGCAACAAACACCGCAAATTATTTAGGATTGAGAAAAAAATACCTTAAGCTTTTCTTCTAGGCATAGAGCTGGGGTAGATAACAATGCCACATATCTGCCATGACAACATTAACAATGAGAGAGATAGAGAGACAGGGAGACAGACAGAGACAGACAGAGAGGGAGAAGATAGCAATTCTTACTCGCAACGACTTGGTTCATCTACATCAGCAACCTCATTTTTCAGTCCACATCTTAGCCTGACCTGTGAATCAACGCAGAGAATTGCAGGGATATATCAAGAAAAAAGGGCATTTAGTTCTTTTCAGAGGCACTTCTAGTAAAACTTGGTGGCCTACAGTAACAACCTTTTTTTATAAGCATGATTGCCAGCTAAAGCAACCACTGAAGCCACAACCTCACTCACCCTTTGAAAAAGGGCATTTTACACCAAAGAAAACAAAGACATGACTCAACTTTATAGCATGAGAATAAGTACCTTCAAACTTCTATCAGGCCCATTCCAGCATTTGTCACCATTTGAAAACATCATGACTCGGTATGAATCCTCAAATTTGTCCCAGCGCCTATGATCCAGAGAGAAATGGAGAGAAAGAAACAGCAAGTAAGCTGATTGAGAATAGAATAAAACACATGAGAGAGAGAGAGAGAGAGAAATGTCACAGCAAGTAGAGGGACGTGGTGTCTGTGTCACACATATACACAACGTAAATCAGATACAAAAATGATAAACCCATATCCTTAAATATTTCCAAAAGTGCTAGAACAAAAATAACAGAATATCAGAAGCACCAACAACCGGCCATGACTCTACTGAGAGAAGACCAACAAGATAAGGTGGTCTGTACGGATTAGAATGTTACCATTTATTTGTGCTCCATACCAGGAGATGTAACCAACTGAGCAATGGCACAATTATGTCATAATTTTATTGTTCAATGTTGCATTCTTCTCGATGCATGGATATCAATCTAGAATTAAACTGATTGGTTCAACAACTAAGATGCATTCAAAGTCTCTGACAAAGATCTCCCGGGCAGAAGAAATAACAATAATAGATTATAAATTATTGTTTAGATAATAGACAACAAATGATACCTAGATAATATTGTTTAGATCCTTCTTCTGGTTTACCTAAAATATCACCTCAAAATATATACACACAAAAAGAACCAAGGAACCTAGAAATGTAAGGGAGAATATATGTAAGAGATACCAACCCCAAACGAGTTGTAGTATGGCTCTCCTCCTGGGAAGCTTGTTTGTATGGGCAGACTTTGTAAACATACCTGAACCAAGATTTTTTTATTGCCCAAATGTTAAAAAAAAAAAATTGAAAATAAACAGCATTGCAATGTACTTAAAAAAACCCATTATATCATGAAGACAATAAACTATTAGACTAAGACAAAATTTGTAACTTGTTCTGCTTGCTCTCAAAGCAACGATCATAGAATGAATAAAACTCCTTCTCCGGCCCTGCAATAATAAATCCAAGTTTAGCGTATGGAAGCCAAGCTAACAACTAACTTTCTCACAATGAAGACAAAACCTACAGCATAAATACAGACACAGTTCATTATGTACTAACCAAAATCCTGTTTAAGCTTCTGCGACAAACTTGATATTCTTGACTGAAGTTTAGATAACTTGGCACTGGAATCATCATATTCTTTGCGTACACTAGCAGCCTCTAAAGAAGCCAAAATGAAACAGATAAGCCATTTCCTTGCACTTATTTCCAGTGTTAGTAACTGAATATAGCATAAAAATTCAGTTATACCTGTCTGGTTTACTGGAGTCTGGAAAATATTAACAGCACGTAGAACGTTTTGTACAGTTTTTTGTATCTTCTCCAACCAAGAAGGGTTACTTGGGGTTGTTATATCTAAATGATGATTTGGTTAGTAAAAAATTAGGAGTATATCATTATAAAAAAAACAAACAGATTTTTTTTTTTTTTTTTTAAAGGAGGCACAAACAACAAATTCACCAGGAACAAACTGTTGCAAACCTGACAAGTCTGGTTCAGTGTCTGAGTCAGATTTGTATGAACCAGAATCATAATGATCCTCCTCTCTAAAATCTTCATCTACCTCATCTTCCATATCTTCATCCTCATATCTTTGGTTGTCATCATCTGTTTCCGAAGCATAGCCATCATCTTCCTCATCATGTGTGGCCTTATGCATCTCCTCATGGCCTCCATGATCTTTATCTTTTGCAGCATCAACTTCTTCAGTTTGTTTCTCAGTATTCTCTCCTGTCCAGCGAGAAGCAACAAGGCGACCCAACTCTTCCTTTGATAATCCCTCAGTCTTTTCAGATGCATCGTTCCCCTAAAGATACCAAGGAATGTTGTAATTTAAGATTCCAAGAAAATTTAGAAACTTTGGAAAGTGCCCCTCCCCTCTTTGGAAAAAGAAAAGGCTGATGATGGAAAACATATCTTAACTCTCTCTCTCTCTCTCTCTCTCACACGCACACACACACATGCATATCATTTATATTTAAATTCAGTCAAAGCTACTAGACATTGTAAAACTCGAGAATGTAACACATACAAACTCCGACACCTCTCAAAAACCATTCCCCACAGATATTAGTGACTCATATTTCCTACACAACTATTTCTACTTGAATGCCCATCTAGAAGTAGTCAACATAATATTTGCATACCCTCATCCACACTCACCCTATAATTTTGTTTATAGAATTTTTATATTAAAAATATCAGTCAATGTGGAATTGGTCCACCCTAGACTAGAATTTTATTAGACTAAAACGAAATCTTAGTCATTTTCAAAATCTCAAGGGTGAAAATCTCCAAATACCTCTCTTTATCTTTACCTATTAGCAAATGAAACGTACATACCATATCCATAACACAATGATATTTGTAAGAAATAATATGGCAATATTCCAATAAGTTAAAGCTGAACTGGAATTTCCTTCTCCCATAATAATTGGTTGGAGGGTGAGATCATGGGTTCAACACCCACTAGGTATGTAACTTACCAATCAAAAAATGAAATAGAATGACACTTTATTGAATAGTTAGGTATTAACAAGTCGGGCAATCAAGTGGTATGATAAGTTGGATTTGGAGATATAATAGAGGACATGAATGAAGAAATTTATATTTCCAATTAATAGAATTGAAGAGAAAAATATCACAACACTGGCTTTATGAGGAGATACCTTGCTTTCAGAATCATGAACAGTTTCAGGGATAACTGCAGACTCTTCCTTTGCTTCTGCTGCATGCTGTATTGAGATAAAAATATCTAGAAAAGATCAGATAATGACATTCTTTGCGAGTTCACTTCCCTCCATATCTATTTGGAAAAAAGAGGGGGGGGGGGGGGGATATAACTTTAGGGAGGATTTTACCTGTTCTACTCCATCAACAAGAGATCCTTCATTCCCAGAGTCATCACTGTACTCTACTTCAGCTTCTGACTCATCATTTTCAGTTACAACATCCTATTAAAAGGCTGTGAATGAGAAACTAGTAGATATAAACTTATTTACAATACAGAGGAAAAGTCACTATTGTCACAGGCCAAGCACAGGTAATTCGACACCTATGATTATACACAAGTTTGTGGTTGCATGCAGGCATGGGCAACTATAGGTATGTACAACATTTATCTGACAAAGTTCAATAGTAAACATAAAAATTACAAATGATGCCTATTGAAGGAAGATTAATCACCCACAGTTTCAGAAGTTTCATAGTGTATCATGTATTCTCTTTTCGTCTTTTAGCTTAACTAGTTGAAAGATGTGCACAATACGGGCAATTTATAAGCATTTGACAACCCTAACATTTACAATGAAGAGAAAATCATATGAAATTTTGTGTACAGTACACACAATACGTGTAAAGGTTGGTTGAAATTCAGCATCATATTAATTTGAAAATTAAAATAACCTGATCTGCAGAAGAATCTTCCAAAGTTCCAATGTCATCAACATGCATACTTTCAATGGGCTTTTCTTCATTGTTAGTTTTCTCCTCAGCTTCACTTGTCCCCTGATTAGCTTCCTGCTCAGTTTTGCTCTTTTCCTGGTTAGCCTTCTCCTCAGCTTCTTTTCTTTCCTTCTCTTCTTTCTCTTTCCGTAATCGTTCTTTCTCCTCTGCCTTTTCAATTTCATCCTTACGCTCTACATGGAAGGTGATGCAAACAACAATTACATGGTGGTAAACTTCATATTACAAAATAATCACAAAGGATATTCAAGTAAGACAGCAATATCTATCAGTCAGAAAGAGGACCAAGGTCACTAGAGTAAAATAAAAAACTCTATGTTTTCTAGAAGATTAACAGCAGATGGCTCATCATGTCTCTTATAGTCCTCTTCATTACAAATCAGAATAGCAACCTTTGTCCCCTTATTCTCAAATCTAACGTCGCTGCATCAGTCTATAACTACTATATTCTGTTGAAGTTATGCAGTAACTAGAACATCTTCTAGTAGTTCCTAGCGTTTCAAAACAAGGAAATTGCTATTTTCTAATTGGAATATTCAAAATGTGGCTCACCACTTGTACTTAGATGGAGTTTGGATAGCATTTATCACCAGTGTTTGTGCGTTTTGCTGAAATAATGTGGGTCCCATGGCACTTTTCACGGACTCATAAAAGTCATCCAAACACAAATTTCAATATAAATTTGGGTCCCACAGCACTATTCACACATTTAAAAATTATTTTGCTACGGTGTTTTCAGTTTTTAGCAAATAAGTGGTATCCAAACATGCTCTTAATCTTCTAAACAAAATATTCAACTTTGATTAGCTGGGCTACAACCTAGGGATAAACACAATGATTACGATTATATTTACTTGAAAATAAACAACAAGAAAAGGGCACAACATGGACACAAGTCACACAACTATACCTTTAAGCTGTTCAACAAGCACCTTCAGTATTTTTTCTTCGTCTTTCAACTTTAACAGTTCCGCCTCATCTTTTGCCAGAGATAGTTTTGCTTGTTCAACGTCCTGCTTTCGTAAAGTGACACCTTCTTGATATGTAGCAATCTTTTTCTTCAACTTGTCTCTAGCCACTTTGCCAGCCTCCCAGCAAGTATTTGGGCACTTCACCTTACCATCATACTCATCACTCCCATCACAGCAGTCTACATATCGTAGACAGGTAAGATTAAATTACAAAGTGAGTCAGGTAAACAATTGAGATACAACAGAAAATCTAGACACAAACAGCGTTTAAAGGAAGATAACAAAACTTCTTAGTTGCGAGCCCATGGAAGTGAAGGTATAATATCAAAGGCAGGAAGCAGTTTTCCTTCAAGGTACACTGAACTATATCTTTTAAAAACAAAATTTTTTCTATACGCTTCCAAATAGCGCCAACTGCTGTCTCCTAAACTGTCTTCTTTTTTTTTTTTTTTAAGGATAAGTAAGGTCTCCTAAACTATCTTGGATGTTACCCCTTTATTTCTTATGATATATCAGGCTTCATTCAATCCTCTTAGTGTTGCATTGGATAAGAGGGAAAATGATAGTTGGGTTGGCTACTTCAGCAATGAAAAATGTAACATTTTTTTGTATAGTAATTCAAGTCAAAAGGAAAGCTCATCAAGTAAAAACTAAAAAGTGAAGTGGCTAGTCAATTAAGCAAAAAAAACTTACCACATATACCATCATTCACTCTAGAAGAATATAAGAAAAGAGGAGCATGTCCTGAATTCCGACAATAGAATTTTCCCAAGGGGCATGCCGAGGTACCTAAAACCCACAAAAGAATATGTGAACTAAAGTAATAGAGAAATAACAGAAATATCTTTCATAATGAAAAGAATTACAATGACTTGTACTTCGAGTGCAATGATCAAAGAAATAAATGTGGACACCTAATTCCATTTGCAATGAAGATAGAATAGATAAACAAAAAACGAAACCACACTGTGATATGATAATGTAATGTAATTCCCAATAGAGCAAAAAGAAGGCTCTCTCTTAGCAATTCTTGAAAAATTAGGATAGAGCATGGTGGGGATATGACAATTTTTTATTATTATGTATTTATATGTTTATTTTAAGTTTGAAAATAAATAACAATTATAAAAAATTTTAAAATATATCTAAATTCAAAGTTTTTTCCAAAAAAAAATATATATATATATATATGTATATATGTTTTTCCTCCACACAATGAGGACATGCATGTAGGAGTGTCCCCCGCTGGCTTGTCTGACAAGGACAAGTGTCGGACACGGACATGCTGGAGATTTTGGAGTGTATGGGCTTCTTAGGAGGTAACACCAAATCCAGGAGCTTAGTGCAGGACCCCTTCTAACAAATTGAACAAAAAGTAAGGTTGAACAGACTACCTATGCTTATAAAGTTGAACAGAATATCAAAAAGTGAATCATGAAATCTCCATATACATCTATTCCTGAATGATTCTAAAGCTAAATATAACAAATAAAGACAGCCCATCTTCCAATATGGTACAAAAAACAACCAAACATATATGATTTCATTGATTTCTAAGAAATTAAAATATACCCATTTGATCAAAATCAATAAATCAATGAGAAAATTTCATAGAAGGGTAAAGGAAAGAAATAGAAACCAGGCTCGTCAGTGCCATCAGGGCAGTCACAGAAGTCATCATTGAGCTGGGTTTTGCTGAATTTCTTTGATCCATCTTTACATTTTATCCAATCCGATGATGTCTTGTAATATTTCTCATCTGTGTCAACAAAAAATACTTCATACCATCAGTATCCAATAAAATAAAAAATAAAAAAACTTGTTTAGGAAATGGGGTCACCTTCAGGAGCAATTCCGAGAAGTGGGTGTTTGAGAGGAGAAGAAGATGAAGACGCTGATCCAAATATGAAAGGTGAGATCAAAAGCGCAATACATATGAGACCCAAACTTGGCTTCATCTTCTACTTCTGAGTTCTGCCCAATGCACCTACTTTTCTTTTCTTTTCTTTACTCTCTGTGATTTGTTTTAGCTCTAAACGAGCGAGAGAGAGAACTGAAAACCTCTTTGTAAAATGTGGTGTGATAGACAGACTGGTCAAAATTAGGAAACCACAATGAACACAAGCGTTGGGGGCATTGTCGAGTGCCAAACGACGTTGTTTTTTTCTACACACTTAGGGTCCGTTTGGATAGAACTTATTGCTGAAAATTGAAAACTGAAAACTGAAAACACTGTAGCAAAATAATTTTAAAATGTGTGAATAGTACCGTGGGACCCATTTTTAATGAAAAAGTTGCTTAAAGGTAAAATTTGTGGGTCTGTAAACAGTGCACGAATGCACTGTTCACAGAAAATTGGGTCAACACTTGCGGCTGGAGGAAAAAAAAAAAAAAAACACAAAACACAAAACACAAAACGCGGACGCAGAAACGCCTATCCAAACTCCACCTTACTGTACTTAGGTTCGGTTTCTATATTTGCACCTTTTGCCTTTATATTTGCACCTTTGCCCTAAAAGTTTGGACCTATTTTCATTTTTGTTCTTTCTGTTCAATTTTCAAGGATTTTTTTTTCAAAATAATACTAAAACTTAAACAATTTTGTTAGTTAGCATGTTTCAAAAGTATTTAGCAAAATAACATCTCGAGGGCAAGGGGCTCAATTTTGTTGTGCTAATCAAGCATAATAAACTCAAGTTCCATGGAATTTGAGCTTCAAAGACTCGACTTCCAATAATCCCAGACAGCTACACAAAGAAGATGAACAAACCTGAAGACGAAGAAGAAACCCAAACAGAAACACAAAGAAACAATCGGCTTAGACTTTAGGCAGTGACAGCGAAGGTTCCAGAGGCGGTGGCGGTGAAGCTCAAAGTGAAGGTTTGCCGAATTCCTTAATTTTCTTGTTTGGGTAAAGCGGTTTGATGATGATTTGTTATTTTTCTTGTCTGAATCTTTGGTTTGATGATGATTTTCTTTTTGGGTTTGTTAGAAATCGAATCTTAAAGACTCAAATTCCATGGAAAACAAGTTTATTACACTTGATTTAGAACCACAAAATCGATTCTCACACACTTGAGATGTTAGTTTGTTAAATAGTTTTAAAAATATGCTAATTAATAAAATCCAATTTTCGAAATAATCATTATGTCCTTCCCCGTTAGTATTATGATCATTAAGTGTCATGTAAGTGCTTAATCATATGGACACATCAACCATATTTTGTTAGATTTTCCAAAAAGCCAATCTACCCATATATTTAAATTTAATTGAACAAAAATAAAGTAAGAAAAGTAATTAAGAAGTACAAAGATAGTGTCACTTCAAAACGAAAACAAAAGATCAAGTCGCAGTTGAATGACACGATGAGATCATGGACATCAAGTTCAACACCAAAATAACGTACTCTAGCATTAAAGGGAGGGATGTTGTGGAGGTTCTAGTCGATCATCACTTACGCTTAAAATGTTTCTCTCTTCTTTCCATTAATTCACACTTTAGATGATTGATTTTGGTATTTTTATCCTTATGAGCATTTTTCCTAGTAAATTAATGGTAGACTTGTTAGGATTAGTTCCCTAAAATCTCATTGTATGATGTAATGTATGACATTATGTTATAAATAATTAAGTTTTTTTTTAATCTAAAATAATAGTAACATGAATATTTGGACAGTATCATATAGACCTTGAGATACATAGTATGTGATTTAGTGGCAGAAGATATAAATCACAAGTTATTTGTAAGTTCAAAACTTTAGTTTGTAGCCGGTGATAAAATTGGGACTTCATCTGTGAAGATTATAACATGTCAACTAAGATGATTTGTCTTGATCAAGGAAGTTGAAACTTTTAGTTGATATGTTAATATGCTTTAAGTGTATAAGACATATTAAATTGAACCGCTGTGAGATTAATTATTTAATTAACATCTGTTGCTTGAATAATAAATCTCACGACTTCTATTTTTATAGATTTTCAATTCTAAGAGAATTGTGAACCCGATCATGAAATACAGATCGTTTTGTATATCAAGAATGAAATCTAATTTAACGGTCAAAGTCTTAATATGTTAGGTAACCGTATATAGTGTTGGGGGAACACATATTCTTAAGATGAAATCTATAATCTTTTTCTTAGAGACACGAAATATCTTCTTCAGATAAATTTAACGAGAATTGGTTATTCAATTCCAGCCACTTTAGTTAAGAGTTACTAAATTATATATATATATTGAAATAAGATTTCATAAAATATATGAATAACCAAAAGATTAAACCGGAGACTTAAGGAATAAAATAGTTGTTTACAAAGTGACAGTTTATTATGACTTTATTTACTATGGATTTTTCATGGAGGCGTCAAATGATATTCTCTCCGTCCCACTTTGTTTGTCCTCTATTCCATTTTGGGATGTCCTAAAATATTGTCCTGTTTTTAAAAATAAAAGATATTAGTTTACTAATGTTCCTATTATACCCCTACTTTATTTTCAAAACTATTTGAAAAGAAAACTAAAAAAAATCAATCTAATTGAGGTCACCTTTTTAATTACCTCATTAAGAATAACTAATTTTTTAAAAAAACTAATAAATTTATTTAAGAGTAATTTTGTAAACTTATACATTTTTATAAGGCAGACAAGACAATAAATAATGTTCTCTTAAAAAGTTTGACTTTTCAAACAAGACAAACAAAGTGGGACAGAGGGAGTATTAAATTAGAGTCTTGGGATATAATTTATTAATAAGGCCTAGAGTGCAATTATATTTCTATAGTGATACAGGTACTTGTTATATAATTAATGGTAATTTTAAGCTTGTCAAGAGTTGATAGATAAACCTGAAGCCCATTGGAGTTAGAGCCTTATTTGTCCCTTTGGTCCATCTTAAGCTACACACTAAGAGGGCGTTTGGATTCCACTGAAAAATGCTGCGTTTGCGTTTTCAGTTTTTTTTTTTTTTTTTTTTTTTTTTTTTTTTTTTCCAGCCGCAGTTGTTGACCCAGTCTTCTGTGAACAGTGCATTCGTGCACTGTTCACGGACCCACAAATTTCACTTTTCAGCAACTTTTTCATTAAAAATGGGTCCCGCGGTACTATTCACACATTTTAAAATTATTTTGCTACAGTGTTTTCAGTTTTTAGCAATAAGTTCTATTCAAACAGACCCTAAAGCCTAATTGGGTTGGCCTAAAAGGCTAACCTAATTAGATAATCAGTTGTTTATTTAATAATAGTTATTAAATAAACTAATTACCTAGGCAGTTAATACGTACTTATGATTAAAAAAAAAAAACAATTTTCTCTAAAACATCTTTTGAATACATTTTTCCAAAAGAAAAATTATTGAACTAATTGAGAAACCACATATTTTAGGCATATGTGGAATTAGGGAAAATATTGAAATTCTCCCTAAGTTCAATCTTCTTTTTGTTTTGAATTTTACTACATCAAGGTACACAATTTAAATATATCATGTTATTTCATATGAATGAAGTAGATCTATAATTTTTTGCTGCTTGTTTTGTATGAGATGCAAAACTATGTTTTCCAACAAGACTAACTGAGGTACTGATTTTGCATGTGTGAAGTTCAAGAAGTAAATTGGCTAACAATAAAGTTCAGAGAGTGTAATGAACACTGTTGTGAGTATGGGGCTTGATTTAAGTGTTATATAATATTATATGTTTATATAATTATATGTATAAATGTTTAAATTATATTCATATGATACAAACTTGGAATTAAATTGTGCAAGTTTATAAATAAATTTATATAATATCAACTTATTATTTTATGATTTATTGATAATATAAATAATCAATTTTATAGTAAAATTTTATAATAATAATAATAATAATAATAATAATAATAATAGGGTAAATGTTATTGTACACAAGCTACTCCAAAGTTTAAAACCGTGACTTTAAGTGACAAGTTATGTTGTTTTGGGTGTGTGTAAAACCGTGTGGATTAGTTTGTATGTAATAAACACCACTTATATAATTTCAGGCTTGGTGATAAGGGCTATTAAGTGTACTAGACCACACAACTCACTAGCATAGCACACAATACAAGATAATCCTAAAGTAACATAGAAAAATAAGATAATCTTGAAGGGTAGCTAATTACACACAATATCTCAAGCACCCATTTGCTGATGCAAGTACATACCATACTCAAATAAATCTTACAATGACATACTTTCATTATTTGTGTTTCTCACATTAATAGTGAACCTTAAAGGTATTGTCAACATCAATTCCTAATCACTCCATCTATCACCTGTGTGGAGCTAGATTTGTTTGATGGTGGGCTTTGCTATCATTTTGAATCCTATCAACATACATGGGCAGGCGAATGATCTCTTCAATCTCATTCAACAAGATGTCCTTAGTGATATTGTCTCTTATACTCCGAACTACCTTCTTGTATGTATTGATATCATTCGGAGTTGATTTATCTAGTCTGATCCGCATAAAGATCCATTCATCTTTTTCAGAATCCCATGAACACTCAATAATCTTTCCAGAATATGAAGAAGGATCTACACCGTCTTCGAATGCAACCCGATATCCTTCCATCAGTCTCTTCCTCCCTCGTTCATGCAGAAAAAGAAGCTGACGATTATCACCATTCACCTCAAATAGAAAGTCAACCGAGTTCATGTTAGCAAATTTCCACTTCAAGAGTCCTTCATGTGTGCGAGGAACATAAGGATCATCCCAACCCTGAAAAATAAGACCATCTGATTCATGTGAAAGCTTTAGCTCTAAAACCTTGTTAACAATAGAGAGCAACCAAAAGTCTTTCCTCCTCACTCTAAAAGGTTCAAGGTCATATCTATAATAAGGATTCCTACATTGGAGAATATTGGCCCGTTCATAATTCCGAGGTTCAATCACTTCTTTCTCAAGCAACTTCCAACGTTCATAGAAAGGCAACTCTGTTACAGAAACTTGATTAATTGCCATCACATCATAGATAAGATATCTTCTCTCTTTCTTATCTGTTTTCTTAATAGAATCAATTACCATCTCCCCATCAAGTAATGTATAGTCATGAGTCTGTTCTCTACAAGGAAACCTCATCTGAACTCGTCGAAAATTGAAATTCCGATCAATCAAGTAACATCCATCCATGGTTATCAGCATCATATATCGCGTTCCATCAGCTTTCCATGTGGTATAATAATAGTGTTGCCTCAACAGCTGCAGATTGTCCTTGTTAAGAGAAACTGGGTGTGACCCTGGAAACTGTGAGTTCCCTCTAACCCCAACACCCAACCTAAGTGTTTGATAGCAGAAACTACGCATTGCATCTTGCTGGTCCCTAGGTATCTCATCTCCTAATACATCATCATTGCTCATTATCACTACATCTCTCTCCTCACCATGAGTAGTAGTCTCATGCAATGGAGCAACAGCCGCATCAGAAGACCTTTTCCACTCTGGAGTTGGAGGGCAAACAACAATATCCCGAGGCTTCTTTTCATGATAAAACGCATACAGCGCATCAATATATTCCAGTTTGTAAATTCCCGGAGGCCGAGCTTCGACAAACACGTTGATCGCCTGGGTGACACTGACAGAAGCAGGAAAAAGCGAGCGCATAATATAATGAACAATCATATATCCAGTGCGATTATGGCCATGAGTACAATGAACAACAACATGGTACTTATCGATACTTCTCTGACGAGAGATGAATTGCGAGACCTCATGAACAAACTTATTCACAGACACATTATCAGGTACAGCATCCCGACCCTTGCACTGAATCTTAACATGCTTGATGCCCTCGTTCTTCAAATCCCACACCGGATAGTACCGAGCAGTGTTCGTCAAATCAACCACCAAACCAATCTTTCTTCCCAAAACTCTCTGCTGACGAATCAGTTGCTTGAACGAGAATCTTTTCTCATGAGGAACTTTGAAGGAATCGCAAAGCGGAACCTTGGAAGGAACTATGAAACCGCATATTTCTTCACCAACTGCAGGACATTCCAACCAACCGGAAGGAATACTAATAGTAGTTCTGTTGGTTTTATCATCATCTGGGTTTTGTTCTCTTTTCAATCGCTTCCGCCTCGCAGACTCTATGCGTTCTTCATATTCTTCATCCATGGAACACAAAACCTAGCTAGAGAAACTTAGATAGAAAGATAGGGTTTTGGGTTATGCGTATGTATATATATAATATTTGCACTAACCGACTAGGTGACTTTATCTAATCCGACGACGTTTTTTAATAGATATGATATGAGTTCCAATTTTCCAGTTAAGGGTTAGGATCTGTTTGAAAAAAAAAAAATCTACGGCCCAAAACGTGCCACTTTTTTTACTTAAAAAACCAAAATAGCAAATTAAATGTGGTTTACTTTAACCAGAGTTTTTTTTTTTTGGACCGAACTTTAACCAGAGTTAAGTAACACAGAGTTATATAAAACTAAAGTAGTAACGGTAGTGTATCGGTGTGGCGGTTTCCAGAATCAGAGGCAGAAAAGCAAAAAAAAAAAAAAAAAAAAAAAAAAATGGAGAACGAAGCAGACTACGATGAGCCCGAGACGAAGCGTCCTCACCTCAGCCTCGCCTCGCCTCGCAATTCCGCCGCCGCCACCGGCGCCGCCACTTCCCCATCAACCAACAAAACCGTGAGCAAACCTTCACTCTCTCTCTCTCTCTCTCTTGATATCTTCTGTTTGGTTCCCCGGTAAATTAGCTTTGATTTTTGTTGTTTTTCTGATATAGTAGAAGCGGTAGAATGAAAATAATATGTCAATTCAATTTTTGCATGTGATGTTATTTTCAGCTTTTGTGTGCGATCGTTGTCAAATTAGGCGTAGACTTGTTGTTTGTTGTTATTTTGGTTGCTGTGAAATTATAGGGTTGAAATTGTGAATTCTTTAGGGTTTTCAAGTATATGAGGCTGGGGGAGCAGAAACTATGTTAAATTTAGTGGAATCAAGTTGAATTTGGTTCACTCCTGATTGAAGTGGGACCATGAATTATGCTTCTTTTAAGAAACTAGTTTGAATTTTTTTTTTTTTTTTAAATTTTAGTCTAAAATAACAGTTTGAGTTGAGGAATGAGAAAAAAAGTGTATTAGTTTCAGTTGTGCTTGATTGTCAGATCGGAGCTATTAGGTGCAATTCAGGTGAAGTTGTGGTGCTGTTTCTGTTTGGTTGCTGAGAAAGATTTATATATATCATGTTTAATAGGCTAATAAGTGTTTGGGTGCAGTTGAGCGGAAGTGGATGTATCCTCAATCAAGTTGGAACCAAAAATATGCTTGTAAGGAATTTTGTTGGTTGCCTTTGAGCTGAAGTTGAGTCTGGTTGCTAAAAAACATAAGACCGAAGAAACTTGAAAAAATATGAATACAAATGGCTCGTTTTGATAGAGGTTTTTAGGAGGAGGGGTTTGATTTGAATTTTTAGTTTAAATGACTTGAATAAAGTATGATAGGGCATTTTTTTTCCCTGGTGATGAAATGTATGGATGGATTTGAGGTTTATTAATATGTGGATTTGAAATGAGGTAGATGTAAAATGTCATTTCAAATCAATAACGTTATAAGCGTTTTTGTTAGAGAAAAATCCACAAAGCTCAGATCACTTAGTCTGGTTAAATACGTATCAAGCCGCGGCATTTTTCATTAAATCCTCATAACCAAACACAACCAAGAATTCGCTGTTTGGGGTCTTGAGAAAATGAAGACTGGTCCTCAAATGTGCGATGTACAAATTTGGAGTCGGCTGGGGTGACATTTGTTATTGGAAATCAAAAGAGAAAGTCGATCTCAATTTTTTAATTTTTTATTGGGTGTGATATAATCTTAATTTTCTGGGTGAGCAAAGAGAGCATTAAGATTGTTATGTTACATGGAACAGAGCAAGGTGAAGGGTGAGGCTGTGGGTTCAAGACCCAACAGGTTCATGTCTAATTACCAATTGAAAAAAAAAATTAGAAGAAGAAGAAGAAGAAGAAGATCATTTTGTGAAAAATCAACAAAGCCTAAAGAGATATCTCTTTACCCCCCAAATTTATGTATCCAATCTAGGCATTAGAGCCCCCTACATCTGCATGCACTTTATGTTTGGAACATTTTTTTTCTTTTTTTTGATGACGTAGGAGAACTTCAATTATTAGATTAGTTGCACGTTGTAGAGCATACTATACAACAATCCTAACTATTAATGTTTGGAAAATTTCTTGATTAAACAATTACATGTTGCTCAAGCACAAGCAATCCTACTGTTAACTATCTTTCAATTAAAAGTGAAGCATTTAGACTGCTGAGTTTTTAGCCCATTATATTTAGTAGTTGGACATCAAATTGTACAACATTTTAGTTGCTTTTACTACGTCTATTTCCTTCCTTATAAAAATAAGTAGTTTCGAAGTGAAATTTCTTTGTTTATGTATTTCCAATTGTGTGTGACTTGTTATACATGATCTTACGGATATTGCAGAGAATGGTTCTGGCATATTGATAGAAATGATTTGAACCAATCAAAAAAAAAAAAAATTTATATACATATATATATATTGATAGAAATGTTTTGCTAAAAGGTTAGTCGTATTTGTGCAGGTTGATGCTACAGTACTCCAGTACCAGAATCAGAAACTTCTTCAGCAGATAGACATACAAAAACAAGAGTTGCATGATATTGAGGCGAGGATTAAAGAATTAAAAGACAAGCAAAGTTCTTATGATGATATATTAATTGTAGTGAACCAACTCTGGAATCAGGTGAGTCTTGATTATTATGTTTAATAGTCGCAAGCCCGTGTGATGCACGGGATTCATGAAAACAATAGATAGTCATCTATTATTGCATGTAATCCAAAATTTTCTCAAGAATCACCATTCAAACACTATACCTAAATGGAGAAAGCATCACATAAAATCTTACCTAATTCAAATATTTTTGGAATATATGGCTAGATTCATGAACGGATAGTGATAAATTTTGTAAAAATGTGAATAATCAAATCATATAATGTTTTTAGAGGAATTGGCTAGGTAAATACTGTGCATTTGTTACTTCATTGTGAGTTTGCCTATGCATTTAGTCTCCTTGGAGTTATTTGGGTGATGCTATGGATAATAGTTGATGCATTGGTTGGTTGGTGGAATTGGTTCAACAAATGCTTGTCCGCTGTGTGGAATTAGCTCCTTTGTGTGTACTGTGGAAAGTGTGGAATTCCTGTACTTTTGAAGGTGTGGAAGTGTCAGAAGTGCAGTTGAGGCTTTCTTTCTTTGGTTACTCAGTGAATGGTCAACTGCCTTGGGTTTAAGGGACAGTGGTACTATCACTGAGTTTGCTGATTCAATATCCTTTAATTGTAATTCTCTGGATACAATTTCTGGGACTATCTTATGCTTTGTACTGTTCATGAGGTAGTTCTTTCAGAATGCAATCATTTATTTATTAAAAGAACAATGTTTTAATGGGAAGATACTGTAATTACAAAAGGACAATACTTATGTACTTAGTTACTGTTTCTTAGGTTCCCCTCTTAAGATTCTGTCATGTGGTTACTTCACTTATAAAATATACTTTCATCTATGAAAAAAAAGCCACATGGCAAAATCTTAAGAGAGGAACCTATAGAACAGCACCTAAGTACTGTACCTAAGTCTTACGCATTATAAAAAAAAAACAATGCATGAAGCAAAACACAAAGAAATTTCCAAATTTAATTTAACTCTAAAAATACTTAATTATATCAAATGTTGTAATCACAATGTATCGCTTAATCAATCTTCCAATAAAATAACAACAAAAACAACATATTAGTATCAAAATGGAAGAGCTTTGGTCATTCCAACAATACACCTTGTGCTATAAGTTATGAGAAAGGGAACCTTAGCACTAAATTTAATACAAACCAATTAGCAAGGCCCAAAAAGGATAAAATGTTGGCAATTTTGGAAGATTGCTAGTGGGTTAGCCTGAATTATAAAGAGTAGTAACAAAATAGAAGGTGAAGTTACTAACAATACTTAAGCATGTAAAACTCCATAACGTAGTTGTTAACAAAGTATTTAACCCAATTATTTATGTGACCAACCCAATCTAATCTATCGAGGATCTATAGCTAACCCCAAATTCTGGGACTAAGGCTTTCTTGTTGTTGTTGATCAGAAAATCTATACTTTTTGTCTAATTTCTTATTTAGGTCCTTTGTTTTCGTCCTTTGGCAAGGCAATACCCTTGCCCCATTCTATGAACCTCTATAGTCTATCCTCGGTCAATAAAAAATAAGAAATCTGTGAACAAAAAAGCATGAAAATAAATAAAGTTAGAGAGAGAGAGAGAGAGAGAGAGAGCATATGCAAATCTAAAAATAGAGTATTAAAAAAAAAAATTCACGTTGGAAATGTTTTGAAACCCATTACTCTATCATATTTTTGTTTATGGGGAATTTAGGGTGAAGAAGGAGAAAGAGTGGAATGAACTTTAAATGCAAGAATATAAGGAGCTGAAGGAGTAAATGTAAGAATTTAAGAAAAAAATTAATGTCTTGGGCAACTAGAGGGGTTTGAAAAGTTTATTGGGTTTGATGGAGGGAGGAAGAGTTGAAGGGGTTGGGTTGGGTTGTGGGAAGGAGAGTTGAAGGCGTAATTGGGAAGCAAAAATCTGTGGAAGCATTCAACCATTAGATTAGGAAAGAGTTTTGAAGCAAATAAAGCATCAATTAAATGGAAAATTGGGGCCCACATGGGTTAGCTCAATTGGTTGGCCTCATGGGAACCCCCCACGAGGTCTCCGATTCAAGTCTTTAAATTACCCGGTACACGGTTCTTGCATGTGTATCTTGCAGGCGGGGTCGTGTGTACAGGGTTTACTTGACAAGGGTGGGTACACGAAGTTGCCTTGCCTTGAAGAGGTTCCTTGTCATAAAAAAACAATAATAAGAATGGTAAATTAGTAAAATTAAAAGGGAGTTAAGAGGAAAATAAAAGAGATATGAGAGATTTGTGGAGAAAATAAGAAATAATAAAAGGGCAAGGAAGAAGGAAAAATAAAAATTAAATGTGAATAATGAAGGAGCTAGTAAATAATGAAAGGACAGAGTTTTTCTAGAAAATGGTTTGAAGGAATCTTTGCCAATTTATTATGTGGAGATTCATAAAACCATCGATGTGTATTAAATCAAATTACATTTTAAATTTTTAAATAAGTCACAGGATTCATTAAATAGGTCCCTGACTAAAAGTACATTCGAGTGTTTGTTTCAATCACATTGTAGTGGGTTGGAGGGATTTTCCTCCAAACTGGTATAATCAATTAGGAGGTAAACTCTGTCCTTAAGGAAAATAAATTAATGTCATGGGGCAACTAAGAGATTTTTGGAGAGAAAAGAAGAAACAATAAAAAAGCAAGGGATTTTAATATAGTCATACTTTATTTGAACAATTTTAATTAATTTGTTTTTAGCCTTTCTACAAATTCCTTTTCTTATGAAAAAAAGAAGGAAAAATAAAAAATAATGTTGTGTGAACAATGAAGGAGCAGATAAAAAGTAAAAGATAAAGTTTTCCTCCAATTTTTTTTTTTGATAAGTAAAGTTTTCCTGCAAATCAATTTCAAGTAATTTCTTCCAACCTGTTATGTTGTGGTTCATTAAAATCACCCAGGTCTATTAAACCACATTATTCATTAAATAGGTCAGTGTCTATAAGTGCATGTGGATGGTCGTTTCAATTGCCACATAGTGGATTGGAGAAATTTTCCTTTAAACTGATTTGGAGGTAAATTCTGTCCACGAGGAAAAGAAATATGTCATGGGGTAACAAAGGGGTTTGATGGAGAGGAAGAGCTAAATCGGGGAGAAGAATTAATAGGAGATGTTAAAGAAGGAAGTCAAAAATTTTGGAAGCCTATCAAGCATCAATTAATCACTATTAAATAAGAAACAACAAGAGTGGGGAAGATGGGAAAAAAATTAATATAATGTGAATAACAAGGTAGCAGGTAAATAAGGAAAGAAATTAATGTCATGGGCAATTGGAGGTGTTTGAGGGAAAGAGGAAGAGCCAAATGGAGAAGCGTTAAAGAGGAAAATCGAAAATTGTTTAAGCATTATATAATTAAGATTTATTGAAGAAGAAGAAGAAGAAAAAAGAAAAAGCGGGCGGTGGGATCCTACGTGGCACAATGGCAGAAGGGTGGAATTAAATTCTAAAGCGACCGTTTTTTTAGACAGTATAGATATGCACTTTCTGTTCGTGCTTTAATTTTCTAGTCCATAATGACTGAAGTTCCCAATAAAAAATTTCATTGTTTTGCTGTATAGTTGGTTGATGACTTAATCCTTCTTGGAGTACGAGCTGGGGCAGGCCAGGTTGCTTTAGAATTTTTGGACTGTGCTGATCACTCTCGAGGTATTTTTTTCTCTAATTTTTTCAATAAACATATGTACTCTGTAGTATTTCCTTTGACGGCTTAATTGGACTTCCAAGATTTTTCATGTCATATAAGGTTGATTGACTTGAGATACATTCTAGGTTCAATTCCATCATGTCCTGCTGAGGAAATATTTCTTTGTAGACTGCTACAAAGGGATTCTATTGAAGCCAATGGTAATGATGAGATCATTAGATATGTTGAAGATGCCCTTGCTTTGCGTCATTCATCTACTAGGGAGTTGTTGAAACTCCTGCAAGATTCAATTGATGATCAAAGGGTGAGGACTGAGAGCATTGCTCGGGCTTTGCATGGAAAACTATCTTCAGAAGGTCAGAAGAAATCTTGATGTGAGGTCCAATTGTTAATTCATCATTCTTCATATCTGTTTTTTATGTTTAAATTGGTCGTTTTTTTTTTATTAATCTTTGCAGTAGTGTCTTTTTCATGAAATTTATATTGATTATGTCATTATAACACTTTTGGGGTTCTCAGATGCCATCATCCAATTGTCAAAGATTGATGATATTATGAAAGAGGAGGCTATCAAGCTGGGTAAAGTGATTGATATTCTCCACTTGAAGCATAAAGAATACATTGAGAAGATTCAAACTTACATTAGCAGCCATTCAATTGATGAATCTGAGATTAAGCGCCTTGCAGGTCTCTAAGATAGTTCTTTCTGAACATATAATTTACATTATTGTGGCACAAATTTATTCTCTTACTTGTAAATGTATAAGTATCAAGATTACCATGATTGGGGGTATGCATTCCAGATTCAAGAAGTGTGCAGGCAGATAATTCTACAGTATCACAATTTACTAGTTGTGTATCCATCACACGAGACCTCTAGATTGTATATTGATGTGTATAACTTCTGTTTTTTTTTGGAAGGTGAGCTGGACGAGTGTGTTGCTGAACTTGAAGAGAGTAGAAGAAAACTAGTCAATCTGAAAATGCAAAAGGATGTAGCATCTGGGATGCATACCCCCACTCATGGTACAGCCAACGGAAACTTGTCACCGGAAAAGCCTGCAGATAGGACAATGGGTTTGCGGGAATTGAAGGACTCTATTGAGGAATCAAAGGTATCACAATGTAAACCAGTTGCTTCCCCCCCTCCCCCCCGCTCTCACCCTCCCAAATCCCTCTCTAACCAGGCATGTGTTTAAACAAATAATGTAGATACTGGCAGAAGATCGTCTTTCTGAGGTTCAAGATGCACAGGGAGAAAAGCTAAGCTTGTCAAAACAATTGCAAGATCTTCAGGTCTCTGGAATTGAATTCTTTTCTTCTTCTATGGTTGATATTCCTTTTGCCTCAGGGTCTCACTTTATATTCACTTTAATTTTATGCATGAATCTCACTTTTGACATTGTACTCGTGCAGAATGAACTGAAGGATGAAAAATATATTCGCTTATCCCGATTATACTCTTTGCGAAATGATCAACTTCAACATTGGAATGCTGAAGTGGAGCAGTACAAAGTGTTGACAGAGTCTCTGCAGGTTGAACTGTCTTGTCTTATGTGTTGGCACTTACTTTTTTTGCTTGTTCTATATGGGTCTTTCTAAAAATTATAATTTCAGGCTGAAAGGCCTCATATCATGAGAAAGGAGAAGGAGGTGAGTGTAAAACTAGAAGCAGCAGATGCTTTGAGGAATGCCATTGATAATGCTGAATCTAGGATTGGAGAGCTAGAGCTTCAGCTACAGAATCGTATAGATGAAAAAAATGAGCTTGAAATTAAGATGGAAGAAGCTGTGCAGGATGCAGGTTAGATTACACATTTGATTTTACTTTATTTTTATGGGAGCAATTTTTTGGAGCTTCTGGTTTGTAAGGGTGTTACTTACTGCAGGGAGAAAGGATATTAAATCAGAGTTTCGTGTAATGGCTTCGGCTTTGTCTAAAGAAATGGGAATGATGGAAACTCAGTTGAAGCGATGGAAGGAGGCAGCCCATGACGCACTGTCCTTAAGTGAGGAAGCCCAGTCTCTAAAAGCTCAACTAGATAGGAAGGTTTTGTCTATTTACCTATTTTGTTACTTCTCTTGTTAGTCAAATTATTCTTATGCATCATGTGGACTATTTTGAGTGAACAGAACACCCTCACATTTGAAGGGAATGATCACTTGCCATTGGAGTTAAAAATGAAATTCTCACGCTCTATGT
This sequence comes from Castanea sativa, assembly GCF_040712315.1. Lineage (NCBI taxonomy): Eukaryota > Viridiplantae > Streptophyta > Magnoliopsida > Fagales > Fagaceae > Castanea > Castanea sativa. The sequence goes on along the minus strand of NC_134020.1, from coordinate 49,184,970 downwards.
ATAATTGGATTGCTGCATTAAGTGTTCTTTCTTTTTCTGATTTTCTGGACTTTTGTAACTTTAGATCATGTCTTGTAGTAACTCAAGTACTATTTGCGTGTACCTGGCTGTGATTTTTTTAAAGCACCATCTAAAAAATTTTGTACTTTAAAAAAAAAAAAAAGTGAACTCAACTTTTGATAATTCCTTAGTAATTTGTAGCCATGCCTAGAGCCATATTCTCCACAAATTTTAGTAATTAGGTGCCAATGCTCTTTAGCTCAAATTTCATCTCCTCTCCTTGTAAGAACAAGATGGATGGTGAGGTCGTGGGTTCAATAACCTCTGGGTTCTTGTAATTACCATTAAAAAAATTAGCAATCATGTCCTTTCTCATTGCCTCTAGCCACGTTGTGGCTATTTCTCTTTTTGGAATACACCTTCAAAAATTGTGATTGAAAATATTTGTTGGCAATTAATCTGCGGCAACACTATGCTTTTGGGGCATAGGGTAGACTAAGGACACTGGGCACAAAATAGGCAGAATTGTTGAGTCCCCTCCCCTGACCCCCAAACAAATACATAAGGTTTGTTATTTTACTACCCACATCATATTTGGCTACCTATTTTTGAGATTGATCTTTCAAGAATGTGATTGTAGTTATATGTTGGTTGTTGGTCTTCCACGACGTTCCCTTTTTGGGCCTGGTATATACTTGTGTAGAGATAGGAAAGTGACCATAATATAGGGAGAGTTGTTCTCCCCTCCCCACTACCCCAAACCAAAAAAACAAACGTTGAATAAGCAAATACTATCCATAGTTTTCATTAAGCTTTGGCTAAGAGCCTTTTAGCTCTATGGGCACCACCTTGTGTTTCTAATGGAAATGTTCAGGGCTTAAATATCCGCTCCCTCGTTGAAACTATCAAATTATCCACCCCAACCCCCCCCCCCCTCCCCAAAAAAAAATAGTGGTTTAGAAATCAATGGAACTGCTAACCATCTTAAAGATTTTCCTTTTATTCGTACTATATCTATGTTGTCATCATTTTCTCTTATGAGGAGACTCATTTTCTGAAATTTACCTTTTCCTGTGTTTTTTGTGTAGAGTAATGAAATGCAGAGCTTATCAGACAAATGTGCTGAACAAATGATGGAGATCAAGTCTCTTAAGGAACTGGTAAGATTCTCAATTCTAATTATGATCACATGGTTCAACACTACTTCTTGTTAGTTCTTAGTTGTATGATTTTTCCTCAACTATTTGATGGGATCATTTTGGCATTGATGTTATTATATTTTTCTTATGTATTGATTTTTCATGTAACCCTATATTACACAGATTCTTTGAATTTCTGTCCCTGCTGTCTGATGCCCCCAATTTTATATTAAAGAATCAATTTGACTGAAGCATCCTCGTCATATCTGTCCCTCTAGAGTATTTCCTGCTCGGTCAAATTAGATATTAAATGCATTCTTTCCCCCAGTTTCATGTCTGATTTCCCTATTGAAAAATCCATGAATTTGGTTTATCATGTGCTATATTTGCATTTTGTGGCCATAGGTCACAACTGACTTGCATGATTATGGAAACAGGATTACATTCTGATGATGGTATTCAGTCAAATAGAATGCTGAAAAAATGTTTTCCAGTGAAATTCGGTGTGAATCATGAATATATGAGATGAAAATATTTGAAGTTGTTGCCTAGTCAAGAACGGGGAAAAAAAGAGAACGAAACACACCCAAAAAAAAAAAAAAAGCACATGGAGATATATGTGCTTAAGCTTTGAATTAAGTGACTATTTCTTTTGAAGTATATGAATTATGATTTTAAGATTTTCTGGGCTGTTCTATAACTGAGCTTATATAGAAAATGATAAGACAAACATATTGCAGATTGATAAGTTGCAGAAGGAAAAACTTGAACTGCAAATCTTCTTGGACTTGTATGGACAGGAAAGTCATGACAATAGGTAAATTGAGGATCCTTATCTAATGGTTTATGTTGTTAAATATGAAAGTGATGGTATCTTGGTATTATTTGTTGTAATTGTTTCTTTTTGAGAAATAGAAAATTAATGATATTTTGGGTTGCACTCATGTTGTATGGGTAGTACCTTTCTAGAAGGGTTTGGAATTTTCTAGTGCTGATGTGTCCCTACCAGCTGTCCCATTCACGAATATTCCTTATCTTATTGGAACCATCGATTCCTATATAAAAAATGAATAGTAAGAGGGCATATCAAGAATTTCTAGAATCTCCTACTCTAAATGTCACTCTTAATGTTTTCTTTCCTTTTTCAACATTTCATTACTCATGCTTGGGATGTATATGTAACTGTTATGTTTGAGAGGAAGATTAGCTATGAGTAAAGGCGGTAATCATTGCAGTTGTGCTAATATAAAAGAAAGTCACAAGCCTAAATCTATAAAATCCTTTTATGTGTGAGAGATATCTGTCTAAATGATGGATTGAGTATCAATCAGGAGAATGGTGGTATCTTTGAACAGACAGTACTCTTGCCACTTCTTTCAGTTAGGACAGCAGTTCAATGGGTATTCCATTATGTTCAAGGGTAACAACTCAGAAGTACCATGCATTTTGTTTTAAAAGAGTTTTTTGTCTCTGCATAGATAGGTGGATGAGAATCAGATGTATATGTGATTTATATGATTTTGGTATACAACTTGTTAGGATATAATGACAGATTGAGCTTTCTAGGTAAACATTTTGGTATATATGCTAATTTCAGTGTTGGTAAAAGTGTCAAAGTGGACATAGGCCTCTTGGAGCCTAGGCGCAAAGCACAAGCGCACGCCCATTGAAGTAAAATGCACATTTTTCAAATATAATATCTAATAACCTTTAATAGAAATATTCATAACGTATAATAAAAAAAATATAAAAACTCAAAATTTGTATATTTTACAAATTAGGTAAAGCGCAATTATATAATGTTTGTATTCAAACTTTACTTAAGTTATTTCAATATTTAAAATTTATATATAGTTAATTGAAAAAAAATTTCAATGGACAATATCATAATTAGAAAGTCTAAACATAACATTTTATTCTCTTGTGCTTTATAAAAATACATAACCATGATAGTTATGATCAAATGATGTATATGGTTCAATCAACATACATCCAAAAATCAAAGACCAAAAAGTACAAGAATAGTAAATTATTGTTCGTATCTTTTGACATGTAAATTAAAAAAATTTGTGTAATACAACACCTTAAGAATAGTGGTTGTATGGTAAATCATTGGTCCATGTCATTTCTTTCAAGATCAAGCTATTAATTTTGATGATTCATATCTTTTTTAGCGATAAAATAAAAAAGCGTGCCTTGACCTACTTTGTGCTTCTTATTCAAAAAGCTTCAAAAAGGCATGCCTGAAGTGTGCTTCATTAAATGAGCTCTTTTTTGGCCAAGTGAAGCGCTCAGACCTTGGGGCTTTGAGCTTTGAGCTTTAGGTGCACCTAAGTGCACTTTTAATTACACTGGCTAATTTACAAATTTTGCCCCTTATTTCACACTGCTTTCCCTCCTCCTTAATGGATGGTAAATGCATCTCATATTCATACATTTAACCCTTTAATTTTGAATTGCAGAGATTTGGTGGATATCAAAGAATCAGAACGCAGAGCTCACTCACAAGCTGAAGTCTTGAGAAATGCTTTAGATGAACATAGTCTAGAGTTGAGAGTGAAAGCTGCCAATGAAGCTGAGGCTGCTTGCCAGCAAAGGCTTTCTGCTGCTGAAGCTGAAATAGCCGATTTAAGGGTTAAATTGGATGCTTCTGAGAGGTTGCTTCTCTTTTTTTTTTCTTTGCCTAAAATTGTATCCACATTGAGGGGGTTTTTTGGTTTTGAAAATCTGTAGTTGGATGATGATATGTGTGTGTGCGTGTGCTTTCAATTCGATTTCTTCCCATGACAAACTTAAGGAAAATTTTTTTTTCTTCTTTTTCTTAAGGGGCATGGGGGAAGGTTAAAGGATGAGAGTGATGTTTTGCTTTTTCTTTTTCGTATTCTTCATTGTGGTCGAAGGAGTTGGTTTGGTAAACACTCTTCCGCTGTTTAGAATTTAGCCCCCCTTATGCTTGATGTGGATGTTGTTAAATGGAGTGTAATTATCACTCTTTTGAAGATGTGGAAGCTTTGGAGATGCAACAGAAGACATCTTTCCTTAGGACCTTTCATTTGCTTGTAGTTATTATGCTATCTGGTGTATTACTTCTGCGCACAGCGTATTACTTTTTATTTTTATTTTTTAAAATAACAAGTGATAAGTAGAAATGGTTTTAATTTTTTATTTTGGTCATGATGCAGTAGAGGTGGTTGATTTCTTTAATTCTCTGTAGTATCCTCTTCTTTCTGGGAGAGGATGTAAGGTGTTGAAAAAGATACTTAGCCTCCATTGTTTTGCGTTTCCTAGCGGTGCTTTTTTTCTTTAGTGGGTCCAATGCACTATTCACAGGACCTGCAAACTACTTTTTTCAAAAGAACAACTTTAAAATTGGGTCTCATGGCACTATTCACACATTTAAAAATTATTTTGCTACAGTGTTTTCAATTTTCAGTTTTCAATAATAAGCGGTATCCAAACAGACCCTTAGTTCTTTTAGTTGAATCATGAATGAGAGTATAAATGATATGGGTTTATCATAATGGACATACTTCTAAAGAATTTGTTGAGTTGGGGCATTTTGATGACACCATGTGTCTGGAATTCAAGCCATGTGAGGTTCTGAATGAGAGGGATGGCAGTTCCAATATATGGCTTTTAGAATGAAGTGGAGTTGGCTGTAAACAGGGCTCAGCTAAGAGAATAAGTATCGTGTAATTATGCTGTATGTGGAAGTTTTGCTGGTTTTACGATTTTGCAGATTCAATCTGTCTTTATCTTTTTATTATTATTTTTTAAAGATCAATAATCTCTCTACTTTTTAGTTGGGAGTTTTGGAACTTTATTCAATTGCAAATAGATGTATATATACACTTTTCTTGCTTTGCTTGCTATGAAGATATTTATTATTGATACTGCGGATTGTTCTTCAAGCTTGCAACTAGAGAAAAAATTTGACAATTAAAACCTTTGTGGTCTATGCTTTCAATTTTTCTACAGGGATGTTTTGGAGCTTACCGAGGCTATTAGAAATAAAGACGCAGAAGCAGAGGCATACATAGCAGAAATTGAGGTACCCCAGGGTTTTTAAAATTTTTCTTTTTGATTTTGAGTCTCACAATCAGCTTCAAATTTAGTTCCTTAATATCTTGCACTACATCTCCCCTTTTTTCTGCCTTATTGGTTTCTTGTCAATTGATTTATTATTTTCCTGCAGACCATTGGTCAAGCATATGAAGATATGCAGACACAGAACCAACATCTGTTGCAGCAGGTGACTGAGAGGGACGATTATAATCTCAAGGTTTGTCTTGTTATTATCTGCATTGATGCTAGTTTGTTATGCTCTGCCTTCTTTGTTTTCCGGCAGTTCTGCAGTCCAATGCACGGGCTGGTCATTCCTAATTTTTTCATGAGATCCTTAATGCAGCTTGTTTCCGAGAGTGTGAAGACAAAGCAGGCACAGAACGCTTTACTCTTGGAGAAGCAGGCATTGGAAAAGCAACTTCAGCAAATTAATGCATCAATAGAATCCTTAAAAATGAGGATTTCTCACAGTGAAGAGCAGGTAAGGATTCCCTGTACTCAAAAATGAAGTTTGCTACTTAGATCCTTTATCAACCCAAGGTTAAATAATGCAGATGGAGCCTTGTCTGACAGAAGTTATTAAATGTACTCAAGAAGAAAGACATCTTGCAGTCAACCTGGAAACAGCCAAGTGGGAATTGACTGATGCTGAGAAGGAGTTGAAGTGGCTTAAATCTGCTACTGCTTCATCTGAGAAGGAATATGAGCAAATCCAGCAGGATATGGATGATATCCAAATGGATTTAGAGAATGAAAGGTGTTTTTTTTTCCTTGTTCTGGAGTTGAGTTCATTTAAATTATAATAGTCTATTCAGGAACTTCTGGTTTTGTGTATGCATCACACAACTACCTCTATCACAAATTTATAGTTTAGAACATAGAAGGAAAAGGTAATTTGTCACTTGGTACAGTGTTTTGTGTGTGTGTGTGTGCATGATGCCATTTCTGACCTGCTTCTAATTCAGAAGGTAGGTTTTCCATTGATATAACATGGCAATACCAATCTAGTATTTCACTGAAGTGAATGTGATATTGGAACCAATTTACTTCGATCTTTTAATTGATGGCTGTGAAGCTTCTTTGAAATTGACTTTTGGCATGTGGATCTACGGGTGAAGGGCTGTCTCTCTTTTTTTGGGCTTGTGTAGGGGTAGGCAGGTGTAGATATGGTATCTGCTTGTCAAGAAATCATGTCATACTAAGCTACAAATTTGCTGTTACAATTTGATGCTATTTCATAATCAGATTATCTAAGTTGGGGATTTCTTTATGTAGAATTAGTAGCTCTTTGTTTATTACAGAAATGGATCATAGCTATTTAAGCACCTTAAATTGTTTATGTTTCAAGCTAAATTTGCATCTAAGTAGATGGAATTGTGTCGAGCAGAAGCTCAAGGAAGAAGCTTGAGGACGAGCTTAGGGAATTGAATATCAAGGTTGCCGAGATGAGTTCTGAAACTGGAGAGGCTGCAATACAGAAACTCCAAGATGAAATCAAGAGTTGCAAGTCTATTCTAAAGTGCAGCGTGTGTTCTGATCGACCAAAGGAGGTAAGTGTGCTCAAAGCATGCAAGCTTACACCCCTGCGATCCTTCTTTTCGTTCCTAGCTATATGTATCCGAGATTTTAAGTTCATTGACCTTATGAAATCCTTTAAATTAGTATATTATTATTATTTTTGTTTCAATGTGTGTATATTCTGTTACACTGATGGATGTCGGTGTGATTTATATCCTGACAGGTTGTAATCGTGAAGTGCTATCATCTTTTCTGCAATCCGTGCATCCAAAAAAACCTAGAGATTCGCCATCGGAAGTGTCCTGCATGTGGAAATGCATTTGGTCAAAATGACGTTCGGTTTGTAAAGATATAGAAGAGCTTCAACTTAATTCTGTAGTTGTAGTTAGCAACTTAGCATCGATGAAGCCCCAACCCCTTTGTAGCTGTTGGTTTCTTTCGTAATAGAATGGGATTTTAAATTTAAATCAAAATAAAAATAGACAGGAAAATATACATGCCTCCCTGCCCACCCGAATGCCGTGTCCCATGTGCATTGGCACTTCAGGAGACTTGAACCTGATAACTGGATTTCAATTTTCAATCATATAAGATCTCATCCTTTTTTCTACATCGACTTTGGTTTTTTTTTTTTTTTTTGTATTAAATAATTACCTACACAAGCCAACAAAAATGGAAAGCTTCAAATTGAATTTCAAGCTATTAATCTCTATCTCTTTAAACTCTACATGGAATTCATAGAAGGGAAAATTAGTATACATTAACCCTATGAGCTTGTCTTAGTGGTTTTTAACGCATCATCATATTTATGAGATTCTAAATTTTAAACTTTTATCTAGTATTTGAGGGTAATTTCTATGGGATTTTTTTTAGTAATAATTTGGTGCGTGTGATATGGAGGGTTGCATATATCCAAAAAAATAATTAGATACTCGAATTGGTCTAACTTGGTGCATGTGATATGAGAGATTGCAAATACCCAAGAAAATAATTAGATCAAAGATATCTATATTGTTTGTCCAAAAAAAAAAAAAATGGAATACATTGATCAAATGCTACTACGGTAAGCGGAGAAGGAATATTTGATTCCTGTTGGCGATCTTTATGGATAACGTGACAGTGACATGAAAATCATCCACATCCAAATCCACATGACCTGGCTTTGTTATTAGACTGGATAAAGATATTTTATACTAGATTCTAGGGCCAATGCTCCTTCAGTCTCCACCACCATCCCATATTCCCATTCGTCTACAATCTAAACCAAAATTAGAAGCAGTCAGCAGCCAAGCTTTGTATTCCTTTCCAATCCAATTCATATATCTTTTTATTTATTTTCCGCTTCTATTATTGCATTTTTTATGCCCTCTCAAATACTCCTCCATCCAAATATAGAATTGAGTATCCAAATTAGAAATTTAGGTTGTGTTTGGTTCTATGTAAAATGTTTTTCAAATGTAAAATATTTTCTGGTGAAAATATTTTTCGGAAAAGATAATATTTTCAGGTGTTTTGTGGTATTTTAAAAAATACTTCGAAAAATATTTTTTAGTGTTTGGTTGTGTTCTTGAAAATACTATAGAAAACACATTTTCTACTTGTTGCTCACATTTTCTCACATTTTTTCAGCTTCCAAATATGATATCATTTCTCAGTCCACAAACACAAAAGAAACAAAACCCAAAAAAAAAAAAAAAATTCATCAAATCCGGTGCAATCTTTGCTTGATCGCGCGGTGTGATCGGCGCTGTGCTGCGATTGACGAGACCTGTGCGATCTGGTGCGATCAGCGCGGTGCTGCGATCGACGAGACCGGTGTGATCTTTGCTTGATCGGCACGGTGCGATCGGCGCTATGCTGCGATCGACGAGACCGATGCGATCGGCGCGATCTCTCCTTGCTCTCTCTCTCTCTCTTTGCGCGTCTGAGTCCGGGAATGGTTTGAAGTGAAAATTTTCACTTCAAACCATTTCCGGGTCAAACCCTTTAATTTTATAGTCAAATGAAATGCATTTTCAAAAATTCTATTTTCCATACGCAACCAAACACATGGTTTTACAAAAAATGATTTCCTAAAATAGTTTGAAGCCAAAACAAACGGACCCTTAAAGAAGTTACAGTTAATAATTTAATAAATCTTCACTGAAAATTAAAGATTCAAGGGATTTTTTTTCTTACTTTTTTTTTTTGGTCCGAAATATATTCAAAGAAATGAGATTGGATAAACCTGACAAACAATTAAATTTCATTATTTCATTATTTGCCTGTGTATTATCAAAATATAGTATATATATAATATAATAAATGCTAACGAAGGACTTAAATTCATTAGTTTATATAAATTATTTTTAAAAATATTTTATAAGAAAATGATAAAAAAATTAAAATTTTCGTTTAATATTTTCTATAATAATTATATTAAAACTTTTTTATTATGATTTATTAACAAGAGCATGGTTAACAGGATTGTTATAAGATCACAAGTCAGCACGACGCCGTTTCTCAACTTGGGAAGACAAATTAATTGTGCCCAAACCAACACCCTCTCATATTTCTCTCTCACTCTGAAAGACCATTTCTTGAGTTGAGTGTTTAGGCAATAAGAAAAAGAAAAGAAAGAAATGCTTCTCTCTCTAGTACACACCAGCAGCTTCGCATCACCTTTTGAATCCAAAAACTATACCAACAATCTCAATCCCACCACTTTGCTGTTGCCCAACTCCTTCATTCCAGACTTTCAAACTGAAGTACCTACAAATGCCCTCAAAAGTTTACTTTGTTTGAGCAGTAAAAGAAGATCACACAGTAAGAGAGCTTTCACTACCACCACTACTCATGCTTCTCTGCTTGAAGCTCCTGTCTTGTGGGCTGGTAGGCTTTGCATCTTCTATGCCCTCTTGAAGGCTGGCTTAGCTGGATCTCAATCTAACCCAATTTTCTCAGGTTTACTTCTATTTAAATTGACACTATTGCTTGATAATGGGGTTCACTTATTTGCTTCTTTTTCTGGGTTTTTCAATGTAAAGATATTGTCTTTCCATGTAAAGCTTTTTAATTTATTTTATTTTATTGTGTTGTCATTTCATTTAGAATTGGAAAGTGATGATGGAGGAGCTGGTGATTTGGGGTTCTCTCAGTGGTTGGAGAACATACAAGGGAAGCCAGGTTTGTGGGTTTGACTATACTTGCTTTCCTTTGATGGTTAATACTTATGTTACCCAAATGAATGAAAGTTGGACATCTTCCTTACCCTGTGTTTGGTTGCTGAGAAATCTGGGAACAGAAGATATAAAAATTATAAATCATATTTGAATTTGTTTCAAATATGAATTATTTGAAGGAAAAAAAAAAAAGTGAAATATATTGCCCCAACTTAGCCAATTTCTAATATTAGGCATAGCAGAGTGGAAGCTTTTGCTTTCAGGCCCCAGATATATTGAAGATGAAGTTTCTGCATTTAAAATCAAGACTAAAAAGGTTGTAACCAGTGCACAATGCTCCCACTTTTGTGAGGATTGGGAGAGATCATGGCAGGTAACCTTACTCCCGTTTTTTTTTGAGAGGTTGATTCCCGAACTCAAACCTGTAACCTGTCACTTTTGGTGGAAGGCTCTTACCTTTGTACCAAGGCCCGACCTCTAGTTAACAGCAAGACTAATGAGAAGAAATACCCAGATGAATTAATTGTTATTTCTCTATTTCTGAAATTTTAGGCATGGATTACAAAGGTAATAGATAAATAATTTAAAAACACATTACCGAGATTTTAACAAATTTTTTCCTGTTAGTCTATGCCTAATTTTGACCCAAAAAAAAAAAAAAAAAAGGTTATTAAGGATTTCCGTGAGAAATTTTAAAAGCTAGTAATTAAATTGTTTCTGTAACAGCTAGTTTTGATCTGGTCATGTTGGCTGTTAAGCATCAGTGGCTGAAGGTGATAGGAGAAGTTTAAAAAATCAAGATTTTAAGCAAACCATATTACAGGGTGAAGAAAAGAAAAAATATTGCTAAGCAACACTGTTTGGAAGTCAAACTAAAGTTGAACTGTATTGTGATTATCAAAATGAGGTAGAAATCCATTACCCTGAATATAGCCTTTTTTAAGAGTGGAGCTTCTCAGAAATAATGGTAACTTTAGAAAAATTAAATTCCAACAAATCCAAAGAACCATCACTCAAATGATTCCCAAACTTCTGTAGAATGCAAACAGAAGATATTTCTAGTATCCTTTGTTAACAGTCATTTTTTTCTTCAATAACTTTTTGTAGGATTTGGATTGGAAATAAATTTGTACTTTTTACTTGTTAATTATAAAATTACAATTTAACAAAAAATAATTAGTGAAATAAAATGCAGAAAATATTACTATATATTAATTTCTCAATATATCCAATATATCGTAATTTGATTTTTAGTTAATGAGTATTGAAGTCATGGCATTAGTGTGACATACACCTCATAGGCACACACCTGGTTACTGAACGCTATAGCTGACAAACCATTGTCTCTTAGGGCCTCATATGTAGAATCCTAGTGTAATGAAAAATTTTACATGTCTATGCAGTTGACTATAATGCCTGCATGCCAGATAATGTATTCTCATGAAAATCACTTCGTTTGCTCAATAGTTGTTGAGCTTAATGACAAGAATCATTGTCAAGTCTGGCATGAGACTCCAGCCATTTCTGTTGCCTTAGGTTGATAAATGAGTAGAATTTTCAGGATCGATGTTTTACTTGATTGACTCATGTAATGATTTAACTAGGTTGCTTCAGCCTTCTTAGCATATTCTTTGTTTTGGTTCTATATAATATGCAATCACTCGTGAACAAAAATGGGCAAAAGTCATTGGGATATTAGGTGATTGTACTTTTTCATTCATTGTTCTACTTCTATGTGGTACTGAGAAGTGATCTATGGTGTTCTGACTCTGAAAAGGTGTAGAAAGATTTACAATTTTCACAATGGTATGTTTCAAATGAGTGGCAGCTAGGGAGAAAGGGGGTAGGTTGCATGCCAATCACCTCTCCTAGACCCCCAAAAGTGGGAGCTTTGTGCACTGGATATACAACCACATAGCGATTGAATTTATGGTTCACATGATTGAATTTATGGTTCACATGCTCTAACATTTACAAGAATTGCTTGTTCTTTTAGTAAAATGAATGTTTTGTCATTTCTGTTTGTCTGTCATGTTGAGTTCCTGAGGACAGAGAATGGTTTCTTTAAGATTATTGATTTTCTGTCATGTGTCCTAATCTTCTAAGTAGTGTCTTAAATTTTAATGGAGAAAGATATGCGAGTGAGGAAGGGGGTGCTTTGTATAGATCATCTTTTGAACTTGTACTTCATTGCCGTAGCCTTTCACTCCTTCTAAATAACAAAATGGATGAAAATGTATGGGAAAATATTCTTCTAACGAAAATTTGTTCTCAGGAATCTTTCATGTCTTATGTTCTACTTGAATACATCAAAATGTTATGAGGATCGAAACTATACCTGCCAACATAAATATTCTAGATATATATGTTTGATCTTTGTCTTCAAGAGTTATCTATTCAAACTGATTAAAAAGAAGAAGAAGAATTTTTTTTTTTTTTTTTTTTTTTTTCTATTCAAAGCTGTATCATCTGCTTAATGTTAATAACTAGGTATTCCTAATTCTTGCTCTGTTGAACAGTGAATGAAGCAGCTGATAAAAGGAAATTAGTGAGTAAATGGCATCCTACAACAAAGGGTACTCTTAGAAGGAACTACAGAGTGCCGTCAAAATCTGAGGGGCGGCACCTGCTTAAAGCCATTGCTTCCCTATTGTCAGATGATGATCACTTCACAGATGCTACTTCCCACAAGGTATTGCAAACTTCTTGAACAATTTCTAGAGTTTCATTTTCTTTTCTGTTTGTTCCAATATATTTTTCTCTGTCAGCAGGGGTAGCTAGATAACATTTTAAAACAAAAATTTTGTTCTGGCATTCTCAGGGCTGTCAAATTAGAAGGGAGACTGCTCATGGAGAAAGTGTTTGTTGTAACAACGTGAGGGCTCTGTTTGATGAGCTCCCAACACCCCACCTAACTGTAGAAATCACACCTTTTCCAGCTGGGCCTCTCACAGAAAAGGATTACACCAAGGCTGAGAAGCTTGAGAGGGTGCTCAGATCCGGTCCTTCTATTTGAGTCATCTTTGATAACTTTCTCTTTGTATGTAATTAGTGCTAACATTGTATATATAGAAAATGCCACGTACTGTTCTCTTTAATAATGCACTTAAGTTCATTTCTGACTACCTTCTAGGATCAATTTTGGTCTTTCAAAAAAACTTCCCCCTTTTCTTTTCTTTTGAGTCAGAAGCCTGCATTGTCTTAATTCAGCAAACTAAGAGGTTCGTCTAATCCTAGAGAACTAATTGGTTAGTTACTTGTTCAACCATGCAGCTTAAGGATTCGAGTTAGTTATTGCCTATGCACTTTCTGATCTGCTAAGAAACTTATAGATGTTAGATTCTGGGAAATCCAAAAGAAAAGGTTAGATGGAATAGGGTGCATTTTTTATTATTATTTAGTTTTCCACCAATGTGAAAAAAGAGAGCTGGGGATTCAGGAAGGCTTCGCTCAATGTTTTCTGCAATGTGAGAGAAGATGTAATAGGAAGATGGTGTTCAATGTGTTTGTAGAAGTACCACTGCATCTGTGAGCTCCTATTCTATAATACAAAGTTTAGCTTGGAGAAGGGATTCAAAACAGCATGCCTTGGTTGGAGGGGCATACTAGTAGGAGGGCGATTGAGTGAATTACACAATTTTAGCATTTTGATATGATATAATTTGAATATTTTGAATTTGAAAACCAATTGAGGATTTTTTTTTTGTAAAATACTATTTTGGCCTCTAAACTTTATCAAAATTTTGTTTTTCGCCCTTAAACTTTATCAAAATTCATTTTTGCCCTAAAATATTGAAAATGTTTTATTTATCCTTAAACTTTACCAAAGTTTGTTTTTCATTCTTAAACTACTAAAAAAGTTGTTTTTTTTCATCCCTATTTTTGTCTCTAAACTATTGAAAAAACTATTTACAAAGTTTGGGGATAAAAAAATAACTTTTAAAGTGTAGGGAATGAAAATAAATTTTTCGTAAATTTTAGGGGACCAAAATAGTATTTTACCATTTAACATTTATTTTATAAAATGATAAGAAATTTGAAGATTTATGATATTAAGTTCAGTATCGTAATCTACAATCTTGCTGCAATGTATAAGTTATTCAACATAATATGATAGAAATTTCTTAATAAATAAATTTATTATCGTATCTATTCTTAACAAGAATGATCATAAATATTTTTATACAATTATTCTTAATAGCTATTATGCCTAAATAAGGCCGCACAAAGAAGCTCTTTATATTAATGACTCTGTTGTGCGGTTGAAAGAAAGCTCCAAATTCGGCGACTAGTTAGTCAATAAAAAACAAAAAGTGACAAACACCAGAACACATGATCAAAATCATATCATATTACATGATCGAAAGTGATATTATATATTTTTCAAACAAAAAATAAAAAACAAAGGTACCAAGCGGCCATCAGAAATTTAAAAAAACAAACTAGAATTTTCCATTGCATTGCCCCTCTTTCGTCTCAAGACTATATTGTTGTTATGCAAATTCATATTCAAATTCTCATTCAAAATTCAGTACAGGGTGTTAATGCAAAATAACAGAATGAAATTTTCCAGTGAATTATGCTTCGTCTCAAAGCTGTATTGCTTTCATACAAAATTAAATCTTCATACAAAATTCAGCACTAAGAAAGGGGAAAGACAGACAAGGAAAGACAGAGAACCAATGGGGAAAAAAATTATATTGCGACATAGATACTGCTATAAAAAATTACATTACAAACAGAAACCTGTCAATTCTACAAACCTAGAAATTTATACTCCTCTTTTGGGCCCTATTGACCCTTCAAATAGTTAGCCAACAAGTGTAGTACCAACTCCCAAGTTATTTCACTCCAACTGAACCCACCAAATCCTCCTACTCTGGATTATTCACCTTTGACATATTACCCCTCAGACTTTGAGGTAGGCACAGAAGTGGGCGAGAAAGGATCATAAATCTGCTGTCCTCCTGGTTTAGAACCTGGCTTACCAGAAGCAAAGGCAAAAGTGTTGCTAAATTGTTGATTTGGAGCCAAGTGAATCTCCGGCCTAGTTGGGCGAGCTGGATAATTTTGTTGAAGTTGCAGAGAATTCCCCGGCCTGGGAAGGATAGGACCAGGCAAATTGGGCATTTGTGGAGCTGGATTAAAGCTCCTTGGGCCCATTTGTGGGAGTGGAGTCCTAGGAGCAACACTTGCATTTGGATATGCTGGAAGTCTGGGTGGACCTGTTGGCGCTTGGCTTCCGGAATAGGGAACAGCAGATACCGGTGCTTGCGGCTGACCTACTGGATTACTGAACTGTGGCCTTTGAAAGACTTGATTGCCAGGTTGAGGTGTTATTTTGGGCATAGCCAAGTGAAAAGATGGTGCCTGAGTTGTTGGAGGTTGCATCTGCAGAGTACTCTGACTTGCAGGTTGACTGCTTATTGCAGTGGGAACTGTTTGAGAGACTGGATTCTGCGGCCGGTGAGGTTGAAAAGTAAAATCACCAGAACTTGGAGCTGTCACCATCGGTGGTTTTATGGAAGTGAAGTTTGTTGTACTTCCAGAAACAGAATTTGGTCTTCCTGCTTGCAGAGGTAAAGGTGGTTGTGTGGATGATGGTGAAGGAATTGGTGCAGATCCCAATCCTGGGTTTGTAGATGAATTAGGTGCTTGTGTTTGGTGTAGAGAAGCTGAAAATGAAGCTGGATTTCCCCCTTGAGGTGGTGGATTCAATGCAAAATGTGGGGTTGCAAAAGGACGGTTCGCAACATTACTGGAAAACTGGGGAGTGGATGGCTGAGGAAAGATGACAGGTGAACCCAAACTGGCTGTTGACATATTTGAAGGTGGTGCCATAGATGCCACACCTGGTTGTGGATTTTGAGGATGAGGCCGGTTGGGTGGAGCCATCTGCCCCATGTTACTCAGACCTAGAGATACTGAAGCACTACCATGGGCAGACCATACAGTAGAGCTCCCAGAAGGGGTCAGAGGTCGGTCAGATATTGATCTGGGTTGAATGCCAGACATTGGTTGAGGAAGTGAAACCATTAAAGGCCTTGTTGGTGGGGGTTGGCTACTAGTAAATGGAAATGGACCTGAAACATTAGGCTGAGCTGATGAGGGCTGTAACGCTGGCATGGAAAGATTTCTGTGTTGGCCAATATGTCCAAAAGGACCTCCCATGTAAGGATTCTGTAGAACTTGTGTCGGTGGCTGTGGTCTAGGTGGAACGGCAGGTGGGTTTTGGAGAATTGAGTTGAATCCAACCATTGGAGTTGGTCGAGGCCCAAACAAAGAAGGCATGTTCGAAGGATTCAAAGGTGATGAGGATAAATGGACATAATTGTTGAGACCTGGTGCTGAAGGATTTGGAGGAAAGAGGCCAGGAGATGCATGCATTGCACTGTGAGATTGACCTGATGGGAACCACAGCCCAGGGAATTGAAATTGACCTTGTAAAGGAGTTTGCGTAGGTCTGGCCTCTGATTGCAGTGCTCCCTGGTGTACTACACCAGTAGGAAACATGTGTGAGGTGGCTGCATCTTGTCTTTGAGTGAGAACGTCACTATTATCCCCAGAAACTGATGTAGATGCTGTGGATACAGCAGCCAAATTTCCCTAAATAAAAGGTAATTTTAAAATTATGAATGTTAAACAAAACTCAGCAAATAATAAACAAAAGTCTTTACAATATAGCTGAGCAACTATGGGTCATAGAACTTATTGCAATCGAAACTCACTGATACTGAGGAGACTAGCAGTTCAACAATAGAAACCGCTGCATCAACTTTCTCAAATGTTTCAGCTGATATTTGAACATATAACTCTTCATATGCACCCTGAACTTCATTTCCATCAGATGGTTTAATTTCTCCCTGAAAATGAATAGATTAAAGAGTGCAAAAAAGAAACAAGTCAAAACCACTAATCCTCAATTTTGTTGCATCTTGAAGCAAACAGTTCAAGGTAGATCATTCTGAAGTAAGACATGTTTAAAAGATATTTGACGCTGTCAGAAGAATATAAAAGTATTTAGGAAGATGAAGAAAAGACATAGCAATCTATGATTAAATATGAACATCAGTATTTTTCTTTTTTTTAACCAAAAAATACCTTCTCTCCTGTCTCTGCTTTGTTACCATAAACTTGTATTTTGGCTCCAGTTTCCTGGAATGCAGGTAGCAAATGAGAACAAGGTAACAAATTTGTTGATAAAAACTCACAAATCATTAGCACAATTTTGTAAAAGTGACAAAACAAACTTCTTACTTTTTCTAATCGCTTTTGATTCTCGCCTCCCGGCCCAAATAGTAGGCCAATAATGTTGAACCCAGGATATTCTTTGACCTGCAGAGGCAATATACCACACGGTAGTGTCAGAAATTAAAAGTCTTCAGTGGAGTCAGCAAAACTTGATATATATATCAACAAAACAGAGATGCGGAATTGTTCAGTGCACACACAAACTTCAAAATTAAAACAGATGGTAAGTTTGAATTGTACACCTTTTATCTTCCGTGTGTGCGTGCACACATACACATACAGAAACAGCATCGTGGTTTCTTTGCAATGCAACTTTGCATCATCTCAGTTCATTTAATAATTGCAAAAGAAACTCCTAAAATTTTCCTAAGGCACCAATATTCTCTCTCTCACTCATTAACAAGTTCAGCCCAAAATTTATTTTACATAAATTGTTTTAAAGTTTTAATGGAGTTACTATTATAATGGAAATTAATGCATTTCTGTAATTATTTTTTATCTTGAATAATCTTTGACCTTCTATACATTTATACTTCAATGAAACTCTATTACTTAGTGTTATCAAATTTTGTATTTAGATATTCGTTTCAAGTGCAAAACCTTTTTTTTTTCTAATAGCTGCATATCTATGTAATAATAACAATGCAGCAATTGCTAGTGTCAAGAAAAAGAAAATGAGAATTTCTAATCTTTCATCATTGTGGTTCCAGCATATTAAAATGGAGGATTAAAAAACATGTGCAACAAAAGGTTGAAAACCAGACTTACAGGGATTGGAACTCTTGACTCCTTCAACAATGGTTTATAATCAGGTGGGACCTTGTAACTTGGATTCAGTTTCAATAATTCACCTGAATTTCATCAAGACCAAAAATAATTATGCAATACACAAAATTAAATAGAAAAATAAAGAAAAGAAAAGAAACAACAAAATCAGGGAACATATGTCAAACTTACCTATGGCTTCCCGCTTTTCAACTTCCAATAGCTCCGACTTCTACATCACAAATTCTAATGTTAGTGCTTAAAAACTTAGACTATTATTCAACATGAAAAATCAATACGCAACAATGTAGGAACCCAATATTAACAGTGACCCTACCTTGCTATTTCTTTGAGGACTTGGAGATCTGTGATCTAAGTTTTCAGCTGTTATTGATGAGTCTTGAGTGTCCCCAGCCTCCAAAGATCCCAATATTAGCTGTTGCGTAATTTGGTCCACCCTCGTCTGCTCAAAATTGTACCACCACACAGGCAGCAATATCACTTAGTGGCACCTGGAATGGGAAGCTCCCATGCAAACTATTCACATGGAAGATGCCGACATTTCAACACCCAATGGTAAAAAGGGAAATTTTCAATTGCCATCAGCTTAGCAATAAATATTCCCCCACAAACCGGGGCTATAAATGCCTCCAACCTATTCTAGATCTCAAATTTTCTTTTCTAAGTTGAAACGTCCTAAATGAATCAAAATTCTAAGACTATATGAGAAGAAGAGGGGGGAATAATAAAAAATTTGGATAAAAAATTTAAAGATAGAACTCACATTAGAGGAAAGATGACAGAACATGACTTGAAATAAGAATTCCAAAAGTACCTGATAAGCTAAGGCTCTTCCCCTTTTGACCGCAGCATCCTGTGTGAGATCAGGGCCCCATTTTGTTTTCCTCTGCACCACTTTGGTACTTTCCTCATCAGCTGCATCACCACCTTCCAGCTTTTTTACTCGAAAAATCGGAACTAATGAGCCTGATAATTTGTTTTTTGGTATAACAAATCCAGATTTTGCAGCAAACTTGGAAACCTTCTGGCTACTAGATGGTGTTACAGACGAAGCAGTTGTTCCAGACATCTTAGTACCGGAAATCTCAACAGCAGATGTCGTGTCAACCTTTGCACTCATCCTGTCTACTTACTTCGCACAGAAGTAGCATACATGGAAAACATTGGTCACAAACAAAAAATTTTAATCCTTTGAAACTGTCATTTCAAGTCTATCCATAATTAGACTGACAAGAAAAAAATATTTAAAAAAAAAAAAGACTAAAACAAACAGTTCAAGTTTATTAAAGTTGGCATTTTTTTCTCAATAGTCAATACATAATGTAATTAAACAGCCAGGAATTTTCAAACATTGAAAGATAAAAAAATAGTAGGCACTGACAAGAGTAAATTTACTGGTGTATCAAATTGGGTTTTTGGGAAAAGATAATATTATTACATCCACTTGGAGCCACCCAAAAAAAAAAAAAAAAAATATATATATATATATATAAATAAATTTTTTTAAGAAAAGCTACAGTACAGCCAGTATATCAAATCTGCTCTAATGGTGACATGATCTAGAGGAACTTTCTTGAAGCCCATGAATGGGGGAAATAGCATTTGCCCACCCACAACTTAGGTCAAAGCCATGAGAAGACACCAGGAATCTTTCCAAGTAAAACCATTGCACAAATGCAATCCTTGCAATTGGTAGGAAAATATTAGAAAGCAATGTGCTCAATCTTTTTTTAAATTAGAACTTCACTACAGAAGACCCTTGAAACCTGCACATTACATCCATGTCATCACATCCTCTAATATGTGACTAATGCTACTTTTTATTTTCCCTTTTCCCAAACGAAACGTATGAAGAGCGTATGGCATTAAGCCCTTATCCATTCACTGTTTAAAATAACATGGGATGGATGAGCAAATAACTTGACTTATAAAGCTCATTACCAGAAAAAAGTATGGGCATTAAGTAGAAGACTATGAATAGATGATTGTCTATTAGTTTAGACAACAAGAAACTAAAGTCATATTACAGATAGGCATTCCCTTTTAACAGCACACTAGTTTGCAAAGCACCAACGAAAAGCTCTTGCCAATTGCTTTCTTATGTTTATCATTTTCTTACGTATACACAATAAAATTGAACTATCAAGTATGCCAAGAGCCTTGTAGTTCAACTAGCACCTCCTAATATTTCCAAAAAAGACGTCCAGAATTCAAATCCCCCAACCCCCAACTATTATATTATCAAAAAAAAAAAAAAAAAAATTGAACTATCAAGAACATTTCTAATAAATTATAATCCCAATAAATTCCTCCCAAATTTTCATCCAATTTATTTAATTTCACTATTTCAACTCCAAAAAAAACTACCCTTTTTTTCCACTCCTTTAACTTATAAACATACATACCAAAATTTTATAATTGATAAAATTGCCAAAATATAAAAATGGTCCTAACGTATATAATCAAGCATTGTGTCAGACACTACACTACACTACACTAGTACTGGAATTCATTTTCCACATCCCTGAAACCTTTCAGAATATTAGAGTTTCTAACAACACAATAGCTATTAATTACAAAATAAACTAAAATCATTGCTTTCAAATCCTAATTACAATTAACATTTTTGAGTTTGAGACCCAATGAAACAAATTCACGCTTTACATATGACCAGTGCAGTACTAAAAAACCATGCATTTCAAAAAAATTTCATATCCTTTTTCTTTTCCCAGGCTTTCTCAGCAACCAAACAAAAAGTTTAACCCCCAAAAAAAAAAAACGTAAATACATAAACGGTGCGTTTTGTGAGAGAGAGAGAGAGAGAGAGAGAGAGAGAGTTACCAGTAGAAGAAGGTGTTTGTCTCAGATTTGAGGATGCATATGAAAACCAAAACGCTGCGCTTCAATCTCTCTCTCTCACTATGCTTTGCCTCTGCAAAGAGGAATGGCAACTATACTGTCAAAAAACTTCGTTTATTCAACGCTAAACCCGACCCGACTACCCTGTTGTGAAAAAATAAGATGGGCTGGGCCATGGTTCAACCCAAACCCACCTCATACTTTTTTTTTTAAAAAAAAAAAAAATTTATAATAAGATGGTCAGACTTGAGAGAAAGGAGATATGAACTTAAGGCTTTGTCGATAAAAAGAAGCAATTGAATTACAAGGTTCTTAATATAAATTATAATTTTTTTTTTCTTTCTTTTTTGTATGGATTTTAGTATAAGTCCTTTTTTTTTTTTTTTAATTATCTCACTCTTAACTCCTAAGTCAAGAATTTATACGGTCTTCATGGTAGATCACGTTATTTTTCCACCATTTCACTAAAAAATTCTCATGTGTTTAAAATTGTTGAATTAGTTTAACTTTTTTTTTTTTTAATTATAAGCTAACTCGGCAATTTTAAACAAATGAGAATTTTTTAGCAGAATAGTGGATAAGTGACGTGGTCCATTATGAGGATTGCATAATTTCTCCTCTTAATTCATACGATATTGCTTTGTCTAAAAATATTACAAGAGCGATTTTACATGTAATGTATTTATGGTTTGAATTGAAATATTTTTAAAATTTTGGAGTTTAATTTAAAATCACCTCTAACCATGTGGTTTAAAATATATTTTATCCAAAGATTAGTATGACTGGAAAATGAAAGGAATTGGGATTTTTTTTTTTTTAAGAATTAAAATTGGGAAGACATTTTTTTTTATTTTAGAAACACAAAATTTGGGAAGAAATAAGTGGATAATGTAATATTGAAGAAAGATGATTAATATGACACAATAATGAGCAAATAGCATAGTCTTTTTTAAGCAATATTTTACTTATATAGTAGTAGAACTGTAGATGTTCTAATTTTTCATTTTTTTTTTTCAATTTGTGTGAAATAACATAAGCTTTCAAAAAAAAAAACATAAGAGAACCTCTGAAGAGGTTAGAAAGGATTTGTCCAGTGCATAGATCCTCTTATATAACTTATTATAATATTTAATTGTTATTAACTTATTATAAAAATAATTAATAAAAAAAAAACCAAAAGTGGATTTTATTTTATTTGCCGGAGCAACAATATCTATAGAAGTTCAAAAATGGAGAAAGGGCTTCTAGCCCAATAGCATCACCTCTTCCCCTATCTCCTGTATCGCATTTTGCGGGTTCAAGTTCAACCCGCCTTTGTTTCACTTCCAAGTAAAATGAGTATAATTGAGTTATTTAATGGTTTATCTTATACTTTATTATGAAACTTGAATTTTTAGTTGTTGCTTCCTATAGGAAATTTTAATTTTAGCTTCATATGAAATTTTTTCTAAAAAAAAACTTCATATGAAATTTAAAAAAAAAAAAAGATACCAACACTAACTCCTCAAACATAAAATTTCAAACAAACCATAAGATATCTAAAGACTGTGTTAGAATGGATATTTGTAAGGTTCAAGAAATGTGGACATGTTTAAAGAAGTTTGGATTATAAAGATTAAAGAGTAGGATAAGTTGTGTGAAACTAAGAATTACTCGAGTTTGAGAAGTATTTGTGACTAGCTCGAAAAAACCACACTCTCCAAGAAGGGAATGAGAAGTAGGTAGGAAAAAAGATAGAGACTACTGCCACTCTACCAGTGTTGCCTGGCCCGCAAAAATTTTAGAGTAATATAGGCTTATTAGTCCTCCATTTCACTTGAAATTTTGATATATTTATATAAGTAGAATTTTTTTTAATATTTATTTTTTAGAGGAAAGCCCCCAAAAAAAAAACCATATAGTTTTATTATCATGACAAATAAATCCTTGTGCTTTTAAAATTGCTAATTCAAACCTTGTATTTTAAAAAATTAATCAATCTTGATTAAAAAAAATATCTAGGAAAATTAAATAAATTTTAAGTGCATTTTCACAACATATATTGTGGGGACTAAAAGAACTTAAGTGGGTATTTGGACCTTGGGCTTTATGGATGGGCACTAATTCGTTCTAGACTAAAAGCCCCTGGAGCTGCAGGTCGGCTCATGGGTTGAGAGTCCGAGAATTCGTCCGAGGATGAATCTCTCTTCGGACAGACCCGCGAAGACCTTGGGATTCGCCAAGAAGATCAAGGTAGTGTTCTAGACGAACCGTTGGTTAAGAGGGGGATCTATATACTTTCTAAACGCCATGGAGTGAAGGAAATATCTAGGAAAAGGCTGCAACCTCCCCATTAAAGACCCTGCATCTACCTCCCTGACCGCATTAATGGGGAAATGACCCCTGAACAGTAGAAGTCAACCTTCTTGTTATCATTTGAAGACTTCCAGAGGGTGGTGGATGAGACAGGTGTCTCATAGGGTAATTTGTGTTACACGTGGATAAAGTGGGAAGAAGAATAAGTATTTAAGGAGGAGAGGGAGGTGACTAAAGAAGGAGGAGGAAGAACTGTAACCTTTGAAAGAGAAAGAGAAATAATATACATAAATCATTCTCAGATTACGTCCGAGGAGGTTCATTTGCCCTACTTGTCCATTGTTTGCAAATACTGTAATATCCTAGTCTGTACATCAAATTTCGGATATCACCTAACTAGATTGCGAGCCCACACTCTACAAATTTAATTGTTTAAGGCTCATTGGGCCTGAGCCCACATGTGTTTTTGGGTCCAGGCGCAATTGTGCACTTACATATATAAGAAATTCATAAAATGATAACTATTAAAAAACATTAAAACTATGATTAATCCCTAAAATATAAAACTATGAATACACTTGAAGGATTTAAATATTTTTTTTTATATATTTCCTTTTAGAAATGGCTAAAGGCTAATTAAAATAAAATGACATACGGAAAAGACTTTGAATATGTTATAATAATAGTAATGAAAATTTATTTATTTTATTGGTATGTGTCATGTTTAATTATTTTTTAATTCAATTTGAATTTATTATTTTTCTACTTAGGAGCATCACAAAGTTGTTTAATTTAGTTGTTGGCATGCCAAGCAAAAGTTTGCCCCTTGGCATCCAATTTAGAATACTAGTTCATACAATTTATTTTTTCATTATTTTCTTTCTTTTCAAACAAACAAAAAGTTAACCCGCTATACAATGGAGATTGTCAATGACTGAGTAGCGGCGACAAAGATTGTTGGTGAGAGATGGTGTGAATATAAAGATTATTGGGTGGTGAAGATGCAATGCTTGGATGTTCGATGATTGAATCTTGAATCTTGTAGTTGCCTATATTGAATCTTGGAATCAGAATATATCCTGATTTCTAATCGGATCTAATTTCTCTAGATTTCTGACCATTTTTCATAATTGATTGAAATACTATCTAGTTATTTATTCAATTTTATAGTTAAAACATATTGTGTATAACATACAAACTCAATTTATAGTTTTCTCCAATATCTAATGCATAAATTGACTTGTCTTCATACATGGGTCGTGCAATCAAGCAATAATAATTTGGATTGTAAATGTTTTACATTAGCATCTTTAAAAATTATAAACGTTTTAAATTGAAGGTTGCGTAATTTGAAAGGAAAAAAAAATAGTATGATGTATCATGTTTTAGAAATTCACCCACTTATGTTGCTCATGATTTAGTGTAGATATAAATAGCATCATGAATAAATTACCATATGAAACTATTATTTTTTTAACTACCAAATTTAACCATGTAACTCTTTTTTTTTTTTCTTTTTTTTAAAGTCTAATACTACATATACTCTTATTTTTTTTAACTACCAAATTTTACCACATGTAACTCGTATTTTTTTTTAAGTCTGATACTACATATAATTGAGTGTTCCCCCTCCCCACTTGTAACAATTTTTTTTAATAAAAAAAAATCAACATCTAATAATTGTTTTTAAAATCTTAATAAATAAAAAATGTGTATTTATCATACATCTATAAAATTTGCTTGACAGCATGTAATCTAGATGTCTAATATCTAAGAAGATATTTAGTGTATTTGGAATATGCATCATCTCCCTTGTAACATGTAAATCCACTATGTTTAGAGCAACCACATCAGTTCCTTCATTTTACACATTCATTTTTACACTAAAAACCTAATTTTTCTATTTTACACATCTATTTTTACGAAACACCCACATCAGTTTATCTATTCTATCACCTCTTTTAATTAAATAATCAATTTTTTCAAATTTTTTATTATTTCTCTTAACTACCCCCTTTAATACCCCCGCGCTCTCTCTCTCTCTCTCTCTCTCTCTCTCTTTACCCATTTTTTTCTGATTTGTTGTTCTCTCTCTATACCCATCTCTACCCATTTTTCAGATCAACTCTCTCAATCAGATCCAACCAGATCAGACCCATGACAGGACAGCTCCGACATCGCAACCACCCACCCCACCACTCTAGCCTTGCTCCTGGGCCGCGCCACGGGGCGTCACGGCCTAGCCCGTCCATGCAGGTGCGGGAGATGGCGACGCGGCAACTGGAGGAGCGCAAGGCTGACTAGGGGTACTCGAAGCTCATGGTGGCTCTGGACATCATGTGGAACTTGGCGTTTGTGGTGGTCTTGGTCTCTCCCCAGCTCCGATCCACAAGCATCGATCAAATCCGAGATCTCCCTAGCCCCGATCAGGCAAGACCCACGAGCTCTAATCAGGCAAGAGCCACAAACACCGGTCGTTCCAATCAAGCACCAATCGTTCCACAAGCATTGATCAAGCACCGATCTGTCTGTGTATCTGTGTGTGTGTGTGTGTGTGTTTTTTTTTATATTTTTTTAAGTGTATCGTTGTTGATTTGTCTGTGTGGATGTGTTTGTGTGTGGGTGTGTTTGTGTGCATTTGAGGAAAAAGAAGAAGATGAGAAGAGGACAAGCAGTTTGTTGAGCACAGAGAAGAGAGAAAAAAAAAACGAGCGAACATGAAATTAATAAAATAAGAGATAGATGAGCTACAGTAACCGTGTAAATATACACGGTTACTGTAGCTCATAGATGAATTTGCACAACTTTACACATTTTTACACCCACTGATGTGGGTGTTTTTTTGCTCAAAATGTGTAAAATTTGTACTTTTTTTTCTATTTTAGAAGACTTGAAAGGAATTGGTGTGGATGCTAAGAGCCACATGTTTTAGATCTAAAATAGATACGGAATGTGTAAGGCTCACATATGAGAGAGATGATATATGTGCTAAATGCATGAGATTTTTAAAAAATAATAATAATTACATCTCATTGCAAAGATGGACGTTTCCTAAGAAAAACTTTATTTCTTTTACTTTTTCATCATGATTTGGCTGAACTCTTTTTAAATCATCTAGCAAAATTATTAAGCACTGCCAACCAATCCAGACACAATGATTTGTGTTCTTTCTCAAGGTAGAGAAAACTTAACTGCTAACCAGCTTCTGATCAATGGTTAGTCCCCCCACCCCCACTTTGTATTTGATGTAGTTCGAATATTTTATCTAACATGGCTATAGTACAAGAAATTACAAACCATTAACTTCAACTTAGCTGCATTCCTAACCTTCAACAACTGCTTTAACTTGGAAATTGAAATGGCTCCCTATTACTAATAGAAAGAAGAAATTATAAATTTATAATCTTGGATTGTTTATAGGCTTTGGGTGAGTCTATGCTAGGTGCCGCTGTACAGTCCCTGCTCCTACAGAGTAAAGCTACACGTTAAGCGCATTTTCTTTACACAGATTCAACAAAACATCATTCCAAATATTCAGGAGCAGCTTCACAAATCTTGCTGTATCTAAGATTCATTTACATGCAAAAAATCGTATCACAGCAGTAGTGCTATACAATGATAATACAACAGAACTCGATTTTAACTCCCACAATCAATTCGCGAACTCAATCCAAGCCAAGGAGAATAGCACAAACCCTTGTGCACTTGGAAATGCTCTCACTTAGTCCACGTGATAAGGGGTCCATAATGGAGCTTATCATGTAAAAGGATAAAAATTTGAAAAGAGTAAACTACCGAGAAGGATGTACGCTGTAGAGTACGCCCAAATTAGATATGCCCATCTCTTAGAACCAGGATGTACCATTAAATGTGAGGCAAACCAATAAAGGGGAGGGCTGGCTGACAGGAAACGTGTAGCCACCTGTCAAGAATCAGTCATCAAATAACGACATAAGAAAGGAATCCATCATCAGATAAAGTGATACATGAAGGTGTTGGGACATTTAAACCATCTTTAAATAACACAAGTTCTTCGAATTAGCAGGAATGTAATTGGAAAAGAAAAGAAGCTAGAGAACAGCAAAAGGAAAAACAGAGTACTACTTAACAGTTCTAATGATAAACCAGAGTGAAACACCCTGCTTTTATATCCAAAAGCATAAGAACATATTAAGCAAAATTTATATTTTGATAAGTAAATTTTGAGAAGGGGAGATTCGAACTTAAGCAAAGTTTATGTTGATTAAAAAGAAACAGCAGCCAGCAAATTTTCTAAAAGGTATATACAACTTGGATCATGGTGCATGGAAGAACATAATGTGGGCCACATAACAGATATTGTGAAGGTTTTTTTTTTTTTTTCAAAATTATCCAAAACAGGTCCATCCAATGCATGTACATCCAGACACATAAAACTTATATAGCGAGTTCACTTTCAGTAGTTTTAGGAGCTTTTCAACCCTGGAAGCCTTTGGAAAATTGTGTTCAATTTCATCAAAAGCAGGGCCTTATTGATATCAGGGCAAGTGAATTATGTGAATAATGATTGATCCATGGAACTGTTCACCTCTTCCCCGCCCCCACAACACATAAAACTTGTATAGTGAGTTTAACTTTTAGGAGATTTCATCCCTTCAAGCCTTTGCAATCCTTTGATATGTTTTTTTTTTATAATATTTATTACCTACCCAAAAAATTTAGCTTTTGGTCCCATTAATTTGCTAATTCCCACCTGTGAGTAAAACTTGGTGGGAGTAAATATCAAGTCCTATCTCTCTTATGAAAATTTTAAAGTAAGCCACACACACCTTCAACTTCTTACCAGCAGGGGTACCCTTTCCATTCTTTCTTTTTGATCGGTAGAGATACCCTTTCCATTCTTAAAACAATAATGATCCAATAAAAAAAGCAAACACCGGTGACAAAATTTTCACAAAGCTGAAGTTGCGAACTGTATAATCTTCAACAGATTAAGGAATATTATACAAGTTATAAGATAAATGAGTCTACCTGCACATGCATGACAAAAAATGCTGTAGCTGCCATAAATCCCAACTGCAGAATAAACGGCAGAACAGAGATAGACAAGTATCCCAGCTTTGCTAATGGATCATTTTCTATTGGGAGAGCAACGGGATCCACTCTATTCATAAGCTTCCTCTGTCTAAGGTTGTGATTTTCTGTTATAAGCAATCATTAGTTGAAAGTGTAATTTGTTTTTGTACTGCAAACAGAGCATAACACCTCCCAAGAAAAAGAGTTAGCTCATGTGCATGATTACAAACACTCAGCAAGAACTATTTAACATATGATGTACTATATCTTCCCTGCCATTTCAATGAAAGTAATACCTTGTATCTTAGAGTAAGATTTCTCTGGCAGGCGAGCTATATTTGATCTTGGAACTGACTCTAGAGAAAAAAGCAGAGCTGAAGAATTCTTTTCCTCAATAGAAGCTTGAAACCCCAGTGAGAAAAAAACTTCAGGCCTCGACTTTGCATAATAGATAATTGAACAAACCGCCAAAGACAATATAGGGGATGCGAGTAAAAAGTTTGGCAACTGCTTTAATTGAAAATATCTTAAGAAACCTACTCCCCTGGCATCAAAAGAAACAATCAATATATACAAAATTAAGACGCACGCATCTTTACTTTAATTTTTTCTTGTTTTTAAAAATTAATATCTTACAAGTTACAAAATATAACAGTCAAAATTTAATCATGTATATGGAGCTAGTTCACTACTTACTCCATAGAGAGTTACATGACTTCAATAAAATGATCCATTGGAAAGATAGAAAAGGAAATCAATGCTAGATGGGCTCGAAAATTGAGATTTTTATTTTATAAAAATTTCTGGATCAAATGCAAATCTTGCATCATCCAATAGAAAATTATAACAAACATCATATCAATAAACTTAAAAGAAATTTAAAAAATAACGGCAATGCACCAAGCAAAGCAAGCACTCATCCTTAAGATGACTTTGAAGCAATTATCAATGAGGAAAAGGAATATTTAAAATCTTTCACCTATATACATGGATTTGTAGCTAAGAACTTCCAGCATTAGTTAAAGATGAACATACCAATAATGACTTTGAATAAAATTGTACAGCAGAGGTACTCTTGCTTTGCACCAGGGCCTCATTTCATGTAAGTCACGTCCTAGGCATATATTATAGTATCCATATGCTTGAAAAGCAAAAAATGGAGTGAGAATACAGATACAACGCAAAGCTCCAGCAGTAAGAACCTGCATTGTCAACTGACATAGAAATAAGAATTATTAGCAATGCAAAACTGGATCTAACTTTGCGCACAAATCAATGATATCAAACTTTAATAAACATCTTACTTGAAAAAATCAAAATGCAACAACCTGAATTAATTAGTTTTCAAAAGAGCAACAGGTTGCATTTGTAACAATGCAAACGCTTTTGGTTGACAGGAACAGCTATTTCCATGAAATTGGAGCAGGCATAAACACTAGAATTTCGAGTAACTGCATTATAAATGACCAAGTAGGACTAAGGTTGAATAAATGAAATTTTATTGTATTGGAAAATATTCTATTTCATTGGATGCATCATATATATTTTATTTATTTTATTTAGACCAGCAATACTAAATGATAGCATAGTTAAAGCTTTATTTCAAACATTACACACTAGCAAGAAATCAAAGGTACTTGTTACATTCCTAAATTCAGAGGTGTATGATTATCAAATGGGACAAAAAAAATAAAATTGAGATAAAATTCAGGAATATATGTACAACAACAACAACAACCAAGCCTTAGTCCCAAAATTTTGGGGTTGGCTATGGATGCTCAACAAACTAGTCGGGTCAGCATCTCTATTCTCCTCCGCCTGGAAATTTATAATAGAGCGACTAAATTTTATGCTTGCCTTAATTTATTGATTTTTTTTCTTTGATTGGTAAGTAAGACATATACCAACATAAATTTGGTAGGTATTAAACTGATGACCACACCCTCCACCCTGTACTTATGGTTGTGGAGGCACCATTTGGGCAAAACTTAATAGATCTATCCAGATAGACAAACAAACAGAATACAATTCAATTCTTCAGACATTGAAGGTGGATGAAAGTAAAGTGTTCACCATAAACATAAGTATATTGCAAAAGTATAACGATTAAACATCTAAACTCGTTTTGTAAAAATGTGAGACGGATGGAAACAAAAGGCCTACTTATCCTTAGCCTCAACCAAGACAATAAAAAAAAAATGAAACTTACATAAGTGCGCTTTTTGAGGAATAGTGCATCATAAGCGCGATGCATAGTCTGAAAACAGAAATAACCAGCATTAAGCACTCCATTAGACCTTGCACAACCAGAGAGAGCAAACGAAACAACAGCAATAGTATTTCCACCAGTTACAAAGTAGTATAACCCTCCAAACGAAAACAGGGCATACAAACTCTCCGCATATCTGTCATAATAACAACAAACCCAACAAATATCTCACTTAAATTTCACACTTCATTTTTCAAACAATCAACATAAACAATAAAGAAGCAATAACAACAACAACAACAACAACATTACATCGATGAATAAAATATCGAAGCCGGGTTGAAGCAAAACAAAATCGAAGCCCGTAGTGCCAACTCAGAGTCATTCAAAATAATAACTGAAAGCCTGTTAGAGCAAACATAAATTTCAAATTTCACATTCAATTAACCATTTAACTCTAAGCATTGCATATCATAAGCACAGATCATAACTCACTTGTAAAAGTAAAAAGCCGCGATCACAAATGCAAAGTTATTGATGAAATAGCCGGACAATCCCAACACAGCTCTATAGCCGATTAACGGTACCAATGGGGCGAAAACTGGAAAAACAAAAAGATCAAAAAGAATTTTAGTACTTTATCTTTTTATTAGACGTAAATTTTGAAAATATAACCGTTTGGATTGCATTATATCCTCCGCGTTTGCAAAATTTCAAGAAGATTAAACGTCAATAGCTATATCATAAGTCAAATGTCTAAATTTCAAGTTTTATGGTATAAAATTATGCATAAAAAATAAGAACATAAACAAAATGCAATCCAGAGTTTCAAAGTTATATAAACCTTCGATTTTAGTCTACTAATTTCAATTTGGTAATGGCAGGGACCAAAATGCAAGAAAATTTAAAATACGAGCATCAAAATGAAAGTTGAGAAAAAACTAGAGGACGAAATTGAAAGCGGAAATTGAGAGTGGGAGCTACCTGTGTGGGAGAGGAAAGAGATGAAGAGAGGGAGGAGAGGGAGGAAAGCGTAGGACTGCTCGTACTCGTAGGCGGCGCATTGAGCGGTGCGGACGAAGTACACGGAGTCCCATACGATGCCGTTTTCGATGGCGGAGGCGAGCTTCGGGAATAGCAGTACGGTAGAGTCAGAGTTCTGGTCCTTTGCGATATTGAGGCAGTTAGGGTTTAGGGGAGCGGAGGTGTCGTAAGGTGTGAGGAGTGAGCGCCAGATGAGGATCAGAGTTAGGAGGAGGAGTCTGGAGAGGATCGCCGATTTGAGGACCAGTGCTTTGTGCTGCTGATTTGCAGTGAATGCGGTGGCTGTGGCGGCGGCGGAGGTGGCGGTGGTGGTGGTCATGGTAGAGAGAGGTGGCGGAAATGCAGATTGGGCGTTTTGGTTGTTTTAGGAGTATTCGTGGCCTCTGTCACAGGGGTCGCGTCGCGTTCAGCAAATACGACGTCGTACTATATCCAAACGATTTATCATTTTTTTGGGTATCGGATCTTATATTATAAAATAATTTTAGATCGTGTTTGTTTCGAGTGTAATCGGGTGTAAATGAAATTAGAAAAATATTTTACATCTAGATGTGTATTTGGATATACATGTAAAATAAAATCAAATTGAAAATCTTAATCTTTGATGGTAAAATAAGCTCGTTGATCCAGAAAATCATTTACACATCTCATTTACTTTTAAATAATTTTTTGAACTCAACCGCCCTGTAGATCGAACTCTCATCATCTCAATCTCTTCGCCACTTGAAGCCTGCCGCCGCTTGACCGGTCTCATCGCCCATGACCAATCTCTCTCTTTCTCGATCTACCTCTCTTTCCATCAATTTTTGATCACTCCCTCTTCCTCCCTCTCTTAGTTTGATCAAATTTTTTAGTTTAACGAATGAGTTTGTTTTTATTTTTATTTCTTTAAGTTTATATATTGAAGTTTTATATTATAAAATTTGTTTGGAAGTTGAGAAAATAGCTAAGAAAATGTGAAAAACTAATAGAAAAATTGCATTTTTAGAATGCAACCAAACACCTGAAAATATTTTTCAAAATTTTTTTTCATAATGCAGCCAAACATTTGAAAATATTTTACACTCGGAAAATATTTTATATGTTGCCAAACGCAACCTTAGTTCAATAGATTCTTGATTCAAACTTGAATTAGGTTTGTTGGGGGTTAGTGTAAGAATGTTGGGCCATATCCGTTTTGGATTGAGGCTTGAGTTTGATTTTTTATTTTATCTTTATTTTTCAAGTCTAGTTAATGGGTGTTAATGAACTAATTTAGAAGAGTTTTGATACTACTTTAATGAAAAATATAAAAAAAATAATATTTTTTTCCCATCAAAAGTTTCTATAAATATCTTCTAAACCAATGTTGTTAGGTATCTGTTAACATTTTCGTTATATTTTTTTGTCTAAATAGACGCTAAGAGTAAGCCATTAATGAATCAAGCCGTTCATAAACAGTTTGGGTTTGACTCGATTAAAAACTCGTTTATCTTTGTTAATTTGTTTATAAACAAGCTAAGTTTAAACTTTAGGTTTAGGTTTATTTAATAAATGAGTTGAGCTCAAGTAAAAAAAAAAGTTTATGAACAAGCTCTAAACATTAGGGCTCAATACAAAACAAGTTAAGTCTAAACTTATTTATAAGTTTGGTAATAAAATTTATATGAATTTTGACAAATAAACTCATATATTTCTAAGAGTTTAATTAATTAGGATTTGAGATTACCTATCCAAACCAAATAAATTAGATAATAAGCTTGATATGATTTTTATAATATATTTGTGTTGAGTCTCATTTATTGGTGTATGAGTCATGGCCCCAGCAATTGGGAACCGAAGAAAATACGCCGTTGCATGGAAGTTATAACTTGGATATGATGTGCACTTATGCATGCATGTATTTAATGTTGCTATCCAACTCATCTTCCTCCATTAGTTTGTTATTATCTTCTACGTGTACTTCCCATTCAATAAATGATACACGTACACCTTCTTTTTCGATAATCTAAAAATTTAAGAGAGAGATATCAAATAAATAATAGTGTTGGGTAACATTCTCTTAATAATATTGTTTGTATTTTTTAAAAATACGTATGAATGAAAAAATATATAAAAATACGTGTAATATTGTTTAAAAACTGAAAACATATGTTTAAATACATGTAACAAACAATCCCTAATACTTCACCTATTACATGTACCTCTTTTTTTAATAAATTAATGGTATACCTTCTTATTTATTATTTGATAATGTATACATTCCCATTTTTTAATCTAAAATTTTAGAGATGTATACTTTAATTAGTCAGATAATCTATTTAATATTTATAAAATTTATTTAAATATTTAATGAATCACACAATTAAATACAAGCATATAATTTTACTAATAAAACATAATGAACTGAAAGAAATTTCTCTAATTGAAGTCATATTTTGTTAAATAGTATAATTTTTGAAAATATTTTAAAAAAAAGTATCTAGTTAAACTTATTTAGTTAGGTAGCACTTTTTAAAACTCAAGTTTCAAGTGAAACTCGAGTTTCAAAATGTGCTATATAACTAAATAAATTTGGTCAGGTACTATTTAACAAATTTTTTCCTTAAACTACTGCTATTTTGCAAATTTTTTACTAATTGAATATGAAATAAATAAGCCTTTTCCTTATCCATCATTCATTGACATTGCATCAGCGCCGCTTTATGTGCTTCTTTAACATAAAATTGGAAACAATGAATTTTGCTGCTGATGATACGATAAAATAGTGCATAGTTTTGCGTCACCTGGCCACGGCTATCAATTTCCTTATTAGTGGATTAAAGGACCACTGTTGATGATTCTCCCATACCTTTTGCCACCAAGATCGAAACACAAATTTAGAGATCGAGAACAAAGAAATTTAATAGGTGTAAAAAGAAATTGAGTTTTTCTTCTTTTATTTTATGAAAAATGAAAGAGAGTTTTACTTTATGTTGGACAAGACGATATATAGTTTTATGAAGAGATGTAGAGTTTGTTTGGATTGTGATCACATAAGAAGAGATTGGGTGACTAATGTTGATAGTTTACAATGTGGAAAATTAGCTTACAAAAATTAAAGTCTCAAACTATTAGGAAAAATTCATTGTCAAGAATGATTTAACACACTCGCAACTTAATTTTTTTTCCTCAATTAACTTAAGATTTCAATTAGATTAAGTTTTTTTTTAGTTCACAATTTTCAAATTTTATGGCATTTCTTATGGGTGTGAGAGAGAGGATGCAATTCACTAATACTTTTTCTTTTTTCGATAAAGTCATTTTTTTTTTTTTTTGAAATAGGTAAATAGTGAGAAAAGAGAAGATGATGCTCAAACCATAAACATAAGATATTGCAAAAAATGTCATTATCAATGTGCTCTCGAATCTATGGTAAAACCAATTGTTGACACATAATTTTGCGATTTTCCTATTTTATTTTTATTTATAGATAGATAGTGAAAAAGGGGGAGATAGGATTCTATGGGTAACCTAAACAATGGTCTAAATGGACTATACCTAGACTCCTAGAGTGCCCTACATGAGGCCCCAGGGTAATGCAATCCTTTAATGCCATGAACAAACTACGCAGTGAAATTAGTTGCCCATAATTGTCAAAGTTTTAAGCAACACACTTAAAAACAATTAAAATTAGTTGCCTATAATTGTCAAAGTTTTAAGCAACACACTTAAAAACAATTATTATGTATCTAGGCAAGTGGCTGTGAGAGTCTGTGACAATTCCTTCACGGGTGGGGGATTGCATATTCTGTTTTTGGCTTCTCTAGTTAATGCAATCCAATCTCATTGATTTTTGACAGTTTTTAATATAGTTTGAGACTTTGAGTTGACTCATAACAACCAACTAACTAAAGTTATGGATTCTCATAATTCAAAAAAAAAATTTGAGATATATAATTAACATGATCTAACCAATAACTAAAACCTTCCAATGACAAAAATAAAATTATTAATATACTTAATATTGTTGAGTTGTCCCACATCGGTAAGGTGTGATATTGAGAAGGGGTTTATTACTTACTCCACGATACTAACTGCAGGCATGCAGTTTTGGTGTTGGTATGTGAGTGAATTCTCTTATCTCATCCACTTCTCCTATATGTGTGTGTGTGTGTATTGAATGTTAGCTATGTTTGAACTTAATACCAAAGGCACTTGCTAGTTGCTACTTGACCCTTCAACTCAATTAGTCAATTTAGTAAGCTATTGTAAGAAAATTTGTAAGAAAATAAAGAATTTTCCTATTAGTGTGATCATGGTGATGATTAAACAGAAGTTCTTGCTAACAAATTGCAATAAGTTCGTGGGATAGCATTGATGTTAATAGAGGCACATTTTGGGTGTATTTGTATAAACCGATGGAAAATTGTATTTTGAGGTTAAAATGAACATTTGCAAAAAGCTATGGGGAATTGTAGTTACAGAACAGTTTTGGGTTTTACAAACATTCTTTTAAAGTCCCAAAACGCCTAACCAAACAAGCATAGATGGCCCTACATAGAGTCCAAGGTGGAAACAGGACCACCTTGGCCTGAAAAAAAATTATTATTAAGTATAAATTTTATAATTTTTTATCCTTAAAAAAAACTTTGTGACTACCCTAAATTTTTTTTAGACTTGATAGTGGTGGTTTTACAAGCTACTTATACATTAAGAAGGCTGATGGGAGTATCGAACCCGTCAACCATAGTCACTAGGACATCTCCTTTTGACACTCGAAGCCACGCCCCATACGTGACGACGTTAGGCTGAAGTATTAGCTGACGGAGTCAAGGCTGAAGGTCCTAGGCCGACGACCTTTCCAGAGACACATGTAGGCTGACGACCGTATAGGAGACATACGTAGGGTGACGACTTTAGTAAGTAAAAGCTGAAGGAGTAACCCAACTTTCATCCTTAACCTGCTTTGTCCTCTACATACGTACATATAAGGAAAGTTCGCTACACGCTCGGCCTTAGTCAAGAAGATTCCTATAAGGAAAAGAGGCTCTAGATGATACGCAAAACCCACAAATTACTCTCCTAGAAGGAAAGTACTTCCTTATCAAGGCACTTATTTCGGATCCATGCCACTATATATACTCCAAAACCCTCATAAACCAAGATACGCATAATTATCTCAACTCTGGCACTCTAGGGTTGTTAAAAAAGACTTTAACTTGACATTCGAAGGGTTTTTGGCCGGCACCACACCGGTGCTCTTCGTTAGGTCGTCTATTCTCTTTTTGCAGGTGTTGCTTCGGTTTGAAGAGTCCTCGCAGCTTACTGGTGATTTCTTCGGCATCATCAATGCTCAACATAATTAAATTTTGGACAAAATTTGACAACAAGTTTGGTTGTAGACTAAAGCTACAACTTCATTTAATATTTTTTTTATTGGATGTAAATTTAATAAATTCACAATTTAATTATATTTTCTTCTTATGTCCTCCATACTTACAAAATTTCAAGAAGATAAAAAATCAGTAACTATGTTATCAATAAAATATATAAAATTTGAGTTTTTGTAATCTAAAATTATACATAAAAAATAAGTTTATGAATTGAATAGTAAATAACATTCAATTGACATGAAATTTGACATGTGTTTTAAGAATATAGATAACATGCAATTTCAATGCTGAAAATTTCAAAATATTTAGCAATGTCAATTTGTTTAGTGACAGTTGTACTTTGTCCTTAAACTTTGCCCCCTTAAGAATATATTAGGTCCTAACAAATAAGAAGAAAAAATCAAAGAAAAAAAAATTTATTTAACTAAACTTTTGAAGAAATGTAGCTTGCAACATTGATAATGAGATTATTATGTAACAATTTCAAAATAAGTAAATTTGTATAAGGAATTTGTAAGACTTTATGTGTTTGTGTGTGTATTTTTTTTTTTTAATGTATGAAGTTATCTTTTTATTAGATTTTGTATAATTTAAGTTTCTTAATGACCACCCTAAAAACAATTCATGGTGCCGCCATTGCAAACAGGACCATTATCACATGTGAAAAAGGGTATGCTGATTTTAGAAAGATTCCAACAATTCTAAAGCTTTTTAATAAGATTTCTTCTTCAATCTATGTGTGAAATGAAGAATGTTTTGTTCTGTACATTTTTTTGCACTTGATTTTCTAGTGGAAGACAAGGTATTTTGGGTCCTACATCACCATATAATTTATATATATATGCAATCACGGATTGATCCAAAATAATCACGGATCTCATTGTTATTCACGGGTTGCCAAAACAGAGTAGCTATTTCTTTCTTTGGTAAAACAAAATAGAGAAACCCATAATGTCTAAAATTGTTTTCTTACTGAAATTGAGAATGGTGCTCATGCTCCAAAACCTTACATACAAGACAATACCCCCTTTATTTGTCCAAGACAACTCAATTATCAGCTGCCCAACTAAAATATGCAAACCGTAAATGTACTTTGGATCTAGGACCCAATATCATTCAATATTTAGCTGTTCAATCTGACATCCTTATCGTGTTTCATTAGTTCAATCAGTAAAACTTTTGTCTTAAATAAGAATATGTTGTTAAAAATTGTCTTAAAAGAAATAATGTTTTCATTTAATGATAAATAATAACCATTATAGAACGGATGTTATAAATTTTTTATCCTAAGGAAAAAAGAAAAGACATAGTAGATTCCAATTATCTCAGTTAGTAAAGTTCTTTATCGTCGAGGTTCAAATCCCACTTGTATTAAAAAATTAATTAGTTTCTTAGTTTGATAATAAGAATAATCATTATAAAGTGGATACTATAAATTGAAATTCTATCTTATTTTTCAAAAAAGAAAAAAAAAAAAAAAAAGACAGAGTTGAAGAACAAAGTCATGTCTCTTAGCTAGTACCCATCCAAAATAAAGCTCAGAAAGATTCAAACATGATTAGGTGAGGTGTGTGGGCAATGTTTTAGTTTGTTATCCTCATTTGTCTGATTATAGATTGCTTAACAAATTCAAAAGGTAAAACCCCACAAAAGTTTAACCCCACACTGATTATTGTCACAAAAAGCTCAACCCCACACTGTTTAATACTGATTGTGGTACTACATGAACACAGCAGTTTCGCCATAATTCTAGGCGGCAATTTTTTTGTGCCACCAATAAAAGGCCTGCTCATTTGATGAAGAATTAAAATGGTCACCATCACATGTGAAGTGTCCAGTAGGACAGAATAAATTAGCACTACCCACTGCTTTATATCATTCAGCTCTGCCCTGCCTAACATATAATATAGTCACAAGTCACAAGAAAAGCATAAAAGGCACAGAGAGCATCTCTTTCTTTTACACCTACCAATCTACCATCATTTCACTCCTCCTCCAAACCCTTTTCTCCAAACCAAATGGGCTACAAAAATGTAACTTTGGCTTTCTCATATACCTTGGTGTTGATGATGCTAGTTGGCTTTGCAAGCTCAAACTTGGACCAAGACAGAGCTGAATGTGCAGACAAACTTGTGGGGCTAGCCACATGTCTTCCTTATGTTGGTGGTGAGGCCAAAGCTCCAACCTTAGACTGTTGCACAGGAATCAAACAAGTCTTGCAGAAGAGCAAGAAATGCCTCTGCGTACTCATCAAAGATCGAGATGATCCCAATCTTGGGATTAAGTTCAATGCTACTCTTGCATTGAATCTCCCTACTTCTTGTCATGCACCAGCTAACATATCTGAGTGTGTTTGTAAGTACACATAAATTCCATATACACATATATGTTCACTATCCTTATAACCCACCAAGTGATTGATTGCTTACAATATTTGGTGATTATGGATTCAGCTCTTTTGCATTTGGCACCTAACTCAACGGACGCTAAAATATTTGAGGGATTGACAAACAGCACCAAAGCGAGTAGCACAACAGTTGCCAGTGGTAATAGATTTAATTCCTATGTTTTTTTTTTTGGGTTCTGTTTATGTTTATGTTTATGTTTTTTTACCCATAAACATGGGTGTTTATGGTTTTTCAAACACTTAGATTATTCCTGGATGTGTGTAATCTCCAGCTCCACATATACACTAGATAATTATAAAGAGAACTCCATTGGGGTGGCCCCAAAATGTTAGTTAATAGCTTTGAATTGCTGGTTTTATGAATCTCATGTGGCTTGGAAATCACTGGACCAACCAATTGCTCACTTGAAGAATCTACTTTATATTTATTCTACATATTTTCCCTTTTGATTATGGACAAAAATTAAGTAAAATTTTTTAGGTATTGTACCTTAAGTTTCATAATTAAATTTAACCATGCGATTATATTGGTCGATAAAACATATGGTTAAATTCATTCTTATTTAGGAAATACTTTTTATACTATATTAAAAATTATATTTTAGATTAGTATTGTGTTTTGTTCTATACATTTTCCATATTTTTCAAGTATGCTTTTGTATTTTCCACATGAAGTTTTGTAATTTTCACATGTGATTATGTAGTTAGTTAGAATTACTTAGTTTGTTAGTGATATTTTCTTGGTTGTTAGTGATATTGTTTTATGTTAGCTCTTGTATATATAAGAGTACTTAGTGATGTAATTTATACATATGTAACACATCAATAATACAAGAAGTATATTTATTATACTTCCTCTGTTTTTGACATACTGTGTTGATCAATGCAGCCACAAAAAAGTATTTCCCTTTGAATAATCTTCATTTTCGTTTGTGATTTCTGTTACAGGGAGTTCCAATAGCACTGGATCAAGTGCTGAAGAAAAGAGTGATGGTGGAAAGGGAATGGTTCATGGGATTTTACTATGGTTTTTCACGTTATCACCCCTGCTCTTTTATGTTTGATACTATTTTCATGCCCCTATATTTTGGTCATTATTAATTGTATCTTACTTTATATATTAAGCTAGACTCTATTTTCTTTTCTCCAAATACATTTGTGTGACCTACTACAAGGACTAATTGGATCAGTGTTCAACTATTTTCAACTGTTTTCCATTTGATGGTGATGCTACTCTGGAATATGCAGACAACATTCCTGCAACAAATGGTCTGTTGGTAGCCACAAGCAGAGAAGGCTTTACTATTTTTCCTTTTGGTTTCCCATAAAAAAAACAAAGTTAAAAAAATAAAAGGCATATTAGTTTTGTAAGGTTCTAGCCTAGGTGATGATCGGACTATTTGGAATTTTGGATTTGTTGCAATGACAGGAACAATTAATAATTTGAGCTTTCTAAATTTCTTTTTGCACTCTATTTGCCTTTTTTTCTCCTCAAGAATTCATATGTTCTATTAAAAAGAAGAAATACTTCATATGTTCACTGTTCAATCAAACTCCAATCAAGCTGAATTTGAAGTCCAGGCTTTCTAAATTTTACAATTGCCATGACCAAATTAAAGTCTTTTTTTTTTTTTTTTTGAATAAATACTTTATTGCTCAACCTGAAACAGGGGAGATACAAAAGAATTGGGCCGAATTTCATCTCTATCCCAAGCCAACAAAATAGAAGAAGACAAATTTGAGATGAGAACTGACCGAGTTC
This sequence comes from Castanea sativa, assembly GCF_040712315.1. Lineage (NCBI taxonomy): Eukaryota > Viridiplantae > Streptophyta > Magnoliopsida > Fagales > Fagaceae > Castanea > Castanea sativa. The sequence goes on along the minus strand of NC_134020.1, from coordinate 49,144,065 downwards.
AACTTACAAAAACTGCCTATTGGGCCAAAAAATGGACATAGATATTGCCCTCTCTACAAATTAAGGAAAATTTACATTGGGAAAAAACTTTACAAAATACAAAGTGTCTATCACATAAAGTTTTAATATTCCAATGAGTATCAACATCTGTGTTACAAAGTGGCTTATATTCTGAACAATTAGCCCATGAATATGATTTTGAACCATTATGGATTTTTGTCTTCTAATTTGTTGGACACAGTGGAGAACAATAATTCTAAAGGCTCTATGTTTTTCTAAAACAATTAAGATAATGAGTTATTAATGGTAGAAAATAAGTGTTACTAATGGTGAGTCTATATGAGAATCTATATTAATAACTTGTCAATTCAACAACTATCAAAAAAATGTTGCATTTAACATGACCTCAAGGCCAACAGGTCTTTCCTTGAGGCTTGTTCAAGTTTAAGTAGCTTTACAAGCCCTTTGTTTACCATTGGTTACAGTTTGAATAATTTGGCATCTAAAATCCCCAATCTTTGTGTAACACCTATAGTCATAAATTGTGGGATCAAGTGGCTCTTGTAATAAGGTTTGAGTCATTTGATCAGCCCAATCAAAGAGAAGTCTAGGACAAAGTAATAAGCTTTTGTTTGCAATTGGTCAGAAAGGGCTAAACTTAATGATCATAAAAAAATTTATCACTGAAATCCTATGCTAATAATAAAGAATGTCTATGTGAATTGTGATAGCCAGTGCCTAATCTATTATGAAAATTTTCTTTTCTGATCTTTTAAACTAGTAAGTTTAGTCGAAGATAAGAGGAAGAGGAAGATCTAAATCAATGGTCCATACTTTATGAAACATGGTCTCTGTTGATTGTGCTGCCTCTTGAAGTTATAGCCACTTATTTTCATTGCTTTCATTTCTGGATGCTTTTAGTTTTCGTGATCAATTAGGACTTGTCCTAAAAACTACTTGTTGATGTAACGCTTTATTTGTTTCGGCAGACTCTTTATGTCCAATCCTTCCTGATAATGCTTGCATCCTTTGTGTTATCATGGCTGCTGGCACAGAGTTAGCAATAGTTTTTTTTTTTTTTTTAGAAAATGAGTCATTTTAAAAAATAATTTTTCATAAAATTATCTCATTTTTCTCATGTTTGATAGCATGAGAAAAAAAAAATCTCTGACTTTCCTTATTTAATTTGTTGTGAGACAGTGTTGTTTTCCAAAAAATTTAAAGGATTACAATCTCTAAAAATAAGTCATTTTTTTTGTTGACCAAATATAATTTATCATTTGACTCTTTTTTATTTTTTTAATCTTTATGATGATAACAAACCCTAAAAAACATGAAAAATTATCTTCACACAATGTTTTCCAGATGGAAAATGGAGCTTTGGAAAACATGATAGAACAAAGTATGTAGGAGCCAATCCAACTTAATAAGAATCCTACTCCTACCTTTATAACATGGTTTGTGCCATTGAATTGGGGTTAATACATAGGAGGTGGGTCATATGAGTTTTGCAATCTATGGCCCATGATAGATCGCAAAGGAATTGGGCCTTACAATATCATGTCAATAAATCTGTCTCTCCAGCGTCCACCTATGTCCAGGACTGATGAAGGTTAGATTTAGACTCTCTTGGCTATTATCTTTCCAATTTTGTCAATGGACTTTTATGCAATATTAGCATAACAATATATATGTCAGCTCATATAAATATTTATAAGAAAAAAGCACAAATCGATGACTGAAAAAAAAAAAAAAAAAAAAACCTATAACTACTATAGCTATGTCAATTAAACAAATTAAAAAACATTGTAGTTACGCGCATTCACACTTTTTATATATAGAAATTGAATGAATGTCAAAGTTGTCCCCCAACCCCAATAAAATAAAAAGAACAAATAAAAAGTAAAGTTCATTCTAATGAAAACCCTATTTAAAAGAAAAATTAATTTGGAATAAAATCCTGTAAAATTATCTAAAAAAAACAGTTACAACAATCTACTTACAAAATCGGTTCTTCATTTTCAATATATATTTTCTTATAATAATTCTTCATAACTTAGTTGAAAAATGTAAACATGATGTAAAATTTGTTGTATCACAATAAAAATAATTGAGTTAAGAAGTAACAAACTATCTTCTTCTTCTTCTTCTTCTAAAATAGAACAAATAGGAATGAACAATTTGTATTATCTAGCAAATAATACCTTATATCCCTGCAAGACTTTTCAAGAGTTGACAAATTTATAAAATGATAATTAATAATTAAATAGTATTTAATTGTAATTTGTTTATAATTATATTTATTTAAATGCTTACATGCATACTATACTATAAACATAAAGTTACAAGTTAGTAGGATATAATTTCTGATGAAAATTAACTTATCTTTGTTTCCATAATTGATTGAGATAGATTTGTTCATCAATCAACTCATGGCAACTTATGCTATTTTTGTTGCCGTTGGGGGGAAAATCTAAAAACATAACGTTTAGAAAAAATTTTGAATTTGAAAAAGATGAAAAAGTAATGGCTAAAAGCTTAAAACAATGACTAGTCCATCCATTGTTATTGGCTTTATGGGTTTTTAAGTACTTCTTGTTTTTTTGGTGCAAAACAACAGTCACATTTCTGGGAACATGCAAACCATATTGTCTTTTTTATTTGGGGTTTTGAGTCTTATTGTAAGTATGTGGGTTACCGTTTAGCAAAATATCATCTGCAATACTAATAATTGTTTTTGTTTTCTGGGTCCAAAGCAGTAACAGTTATAAGAAGAGCCAAACAAATCTTTGTGATTTCTTTCATTATGTAAGCTTCATTGAAGCTCTCATGTTCTGCCTGGACCATATATGTTTACATTGATTGCTTCTTGTTTTGTTGTTACCAGTAATAACATAGCTCTGAAAACCCTTGTCTCCATGCACTGTTAATAAGGGTCTCTACCTGATGTTCATGAATTGCCTTGGTGTTTTTTTCCTCTTGCAAGACCATCATAGAAGCATCCTTGTTTTTGTTGGTTTGGCCTATCCTATCTTTTAGTTTTAGGACAAAATTACTAGCTGACAATGATTAATATTGGCTGAGGGTTTCATTGGGTTAAACTGTTGTAACCAGAAGCTAAGTTTCACTTTTGTTAACTTCAAGGGCCAAGATCCATTCTGACTTCAATGATTGCTTTATTTTCTATTTTTTCATATAATGATTATAATCCATTGAATGGCACACTGTTCAATAGTGGCAATGTTACCTGTTACTTTTTTTATAAACCAATTTTGCCTGTTACTTATCCGTTGAGACAGATGAAAAAGAATAAAACACAATGTCTCAATCTTTTTTTTTTTTTTTGCTAGAAACAAAAACAAAAAAGATTTGAGACATTATGTTCTCAATCCAATCAGACAAAGTGAATCCAAGGCATGTGCATTACTGCATTATATATATAAACGTTACAAATTTGAATCAATACCTACGACAGTATATGATAAACGTCATTTTTTTATATTAAATTTAGAGGGATATAATGTAGGAATACAACCTTCTCAAAAAAAAAAAAAATGTAGGAATACAATAAATTATATCATTTTAAAAATAAAAAAAAAATTCAAATTTGCAGGAATATATATATATTCAAAACTTTTATCTCAACTTCTTTCCCTCCCTCTTGAATCTCTTTTATGCCTACAGTATATCCCTCCAAATTTTAAGAATGATGTTTATAATATATTGTATAGATATTGATTCAATTTGTAACTTTTATTTTTTAAATTAAATTGGAGCTTTTTGATAAATAAACTAACTCCTAAACACACACACTTTAATTACACTCTTTCATCAAGTTTAAACACATTACTATCTGGAGTTAGTGTAGAGATTTGATAATTATCTCAAATTTCCAAATTTGGTTTGCTTTGAATTTTTTTTAAAGAAGATATTTTGATAAAATTTAAGTTAAATCAGTTTATCTTCTAAGGAAAGTACTTTTTAATAATAAAAAAAAAGAAATATTATAAATAGACAATACCACCACGCTTGTATTCATCCAATAAAAAGCAAATTAAATAAATCTAACATTTATCTTTAAAAAAAAATCTAGACCAAACATTATTCCCTTTGTTTTTTTTTTAAATGTTTAAACACCATAACAAGTATTTCTATAACACTTTTTAACTCGTACGTATTTTTACAACACTTAAATTACAATTTTAAAAATTCCTAATCAAACATGTTTTAATTTAAAAATTATTTTTAAAAATATTTTATTAAAAAAATAATTAAACAATAAATATTAATCTCAAAATTTTTCTATTATAATTTATTAACAATTACCTTAGACCGAATTCGTTATCATGATTATATTTATTTTTGTTGATAAGATTTTCTTTTTTTTTTCTCGCTAAAATAACAAACACAGATCTAAGATCTGAAACATGGCGATTTCCTTTGAAGACTGAAAACTCGTTGCCACATGCAACTTCATGCCAAAGCAATGTTTTTGGAAGAGATAAGAAAGGTAATCTCCAAATACAGACGAGATACTATATATAACACACAAACCCATAAAATACGATTAGTTCTCTTTTCAGTCTTTCTCACTATATATGCATAATGATAGTGAATAGTTTTCAACACTATTATTCCCCATAGGGGCATCATGGGCCCATAAAAAGATTCATAGATCATACCTCCAAGCTCCAAACCAAGAAAGTCTTCCCAGCAACAGCAAAAGCAAAAGCAAAAATCCCCAAAATTCTCTCTGAGACAAAGCATCAAACACTTCGACTACTATCTACGATTCTCTTTCTTATACCCTAACCATGGCTCCAAAACCGAAACCCCATCTGGGTCTGATCCATACCCTCCTGTTCTTCGTTTCCATCCTCTCAAGTCCGTGGCTTTCCCTCTCTGACCCAGAACCCACCGTGTACGAAATCCTCCCACAGTTTGGGCTCCCAGCTGGTCTTTTACCTGACTCAGTCACCAACTACACGTACTCCTCCTCTGATGGCCGATTCATCGTCGTTTTAGCCAAGCCTTGCTATATTCAATTCGATTACATGGTCTTCTACGACACGACCATCACGGGCAAGCTCAGCTATGGCTCTATCACCGGCCTCAAGGGCATTCAGGTCCAGAGGTTCTTCTTGTGGTTCGATGTCGATGAGATCCGGGTCGATTTGCCTCCCTCTGATAGTATATACTTCCAGGTTGGCCTCATCAACAAGAAACTCGATGTGGGTCAGTTCAAGACTATCCATTCTTGCCGCGATAAAGTCTCGGGGAATTGCGCTGGATCCTTGAAACGCTTTCTTCAGGTATAGCACTTTATCAAGTTTCCTCTTTTCTTTTCTTTTTTTGACATATTTCCTATTCTCCTTACCAAAAGCAAGAGATTGATATACTGGTAAGAAGAAAGAAAAATTCTTGAGTTTTTCAGGTCTCAAGGGCTCTTGAAATTTACTCTCTATTTTGAGTTATTGGTAATATTGATGGAGATATTAATTATACAATTGTTTAATGTATACAAAAAGGAAGCTAAGTTAGAAAAAAAAGTGTGAACATAATTTTAAAAGGGTACACGATCTTTCCATCTTGTTCAAACTTCAAAATAAGGATTTGGGGTTCAATTTCAGTGTTATCACCAAAAAAATGAATAGGAATATATATATATATATATATATATATATATATATATATATTCTAATCCTGTTAAAACTGATTCCTATGCCCTAGTAATAACTATTCTAGTTTACCAAATGCGTTCCAAAATTTAAGTGCACAAGGCTGGAAAAGGAACCAGCTTTCGCGTTTCGTGCACATTTCATGTTTATGTATGTGTTGGAATAAGTGTGTGGATTGAGGGTGGAGTTGATTCTCTTGATCCTCTTGGGAGGAATGCAGGGAAGTTTATGAAGAGGAAAAGAATTAGGATTTTTATGTTGCCTTAATTGAAAGAGATGGTTTAAGTTTTTGGTTGGATCCAATTAAATCTCGGATGTGTTCTGACCTGTAGATTTAACTAGAATGTGTTCTTCAATGCTTTTTTGAGATATTTGCATCATTAGAGTCTTGGTTTCTTAGGTTAATAAATTCTAAAATAGGGAAAACTTATGCGGCAGTACCAACTACATAGATACAGGAGCCCTGTGCACTGGATATGACTTTACAGGGAAGTATTTATAATTTTTTTTGGGGGGAGTATGGGAAGGAGGGAACTTGTTATTTTTGAGTTGCAATTTTATCAATTTGGGAACATGGCAAGCAGAGAGTATGAGTAACTTCTGTGTGTATCAAGTTCACTATCAGTACTTCTTAATCGAACACTTGGGTATATAGAAATCACATTTTGACAGAGATTCATTAGTACCATTATGCCTTGGAAACAAATATCTGTCAACTGTGATCTCTGTAGACGATTACTTGTTATTTCTGGAAGTTATGGAGATAATGGATAGCTCATATGCCTTGCTCATGTTCATTTAGTTTTGCATTGATATAGACTAACAAAAAGCTTGTTACCAACAATGATAATGCTACCCTTTTCCAAAATCAAGTGGCTTCTTGAATTTCTGTTCTTTCATTGTATCAACTATTGATATGCATATATGCTTCAAGATACTGACTTATCCATGTTACTTATAACTTGTTCTCATCCCTGTTTCATTACTTGCAGCTCCCAACTCCTTTAAATGAATATCAGATGCTACTCACTGAGTAGGTGCTATGGGTACTTTTGCTGTAATATAGAGGGGTGCAAGAAGGTGTGATGCAATTATCCGACTTCTAGCTGATATTTTCAGACTCAAAAATGACGAGTCTGGTACAAGAGTAGTATCTATATAGAAGATCTAAGTATCATATGGCCTATCAAAAAAAAAAAAAATCTAAGCATAAAATGTGTATATCTGGACAAGATGTTATCTTTAGCTTGAATGCATTATGGTTTCATCCCTTTGAACTTGTACTGTACTGAAATATCATATCGGGGGAATTACTCCATGTAGTGGATGAATGAGATTGTTAATAAAATTAGATAAGAATTGTAACAATTACAGTCGTAAGAGGCTGTTCGTGTTGCATTGGTGCATGTGGATGCAAATGCTGTATGCTCTTGGATAGCCATGAAAACTTGCTGGGATCAAACTCCAGAATTTTTTATTTTGTGATGGGAACTCCGGATATTGAGCCATGACAAGCATGGGATGAATGTGTAAAAGGCCATGGGCTTAACTGCCAGACATCTAGTAATTAACTTGCTGCACGAATTGGAACTTACCCCAAAAATCTCTATTTTTTGGTCTACCTAGTGTTTTGCCACAAAAGCAGTACACCATTTACACCCTTGACCCACTCCACCAAATAAGCTTGTTTGCCTCCTCTCCCTGCCGTTCTCATAAGATCCCATTCTTTAATTATCAAAAAACAAAAAATTCTTGAATCCCTGCTCACACTCAAGACAAATAAGTAAATAACAGAAGGGCATGGCACCTTGGATGTAGAAGTTTGGTTTGTAATCCGAAAGTGTTCAACCAAGAGGAATGAAAATATATAAGGACAATCTTTCTTTCGCTTAAAACACTATTAAATCTAGGGAAAAACCTGTCAACCAAGAGGAATAAAATAAAATACATCTTCTCAAAAAAATAAAATACAATAATGTTACAATGTTAATAATTTCTTAATCCTTCATTGACATTCTTCATCTCGTCTTCTTCTTTTTTATATGGGTAAAGTGAAAGAAAGTGAGTTTGATATTGTCTAAAGAGTAACATTTTAAATTTTGAGTTCCACACTTATTGCTTCAGCCTTTTCAGCCCCTCTAATTCATTTGTGGCAGTTTTTTATTAACTAGATCTCACAACAATTCAACTTTAAAGAGCACGGGTAAGGCATCGCAGTGCTTGTTAACATTTGTTTATATGTATAGTTCTAATTTTTTTCTCCTGTAAAATATTTCTAAAAATAATTTATAAATCAATGTCGGCATCCATTAATATATATATATATATATATATATGTGTGTGTGTGTGTGTGTGTATAAATCATCCATTTCATTTAGCTTTTTATGAAAATTTGAAAATACAGTAAAAATACTTAGACACTTTTTCATTTTTCCATTAAAATTTTCTTAAAATGGTTTATTAATTTATACTCTTAGCATTAGCATTCTATTTTACATTTTCAAAAGCCCAAAACATGCCTTATCCATATTGAAAAATAAGAAATGGGATATTGAAAAAGTTGTAAAATAAAATGATAAAATAAATAATATATCAACTACTGTATGAATAGGGTTTAAAAGTTAATAAAAAAAAAAGATGTTAAGTGAATTGTAAAATACTAAAATAAGATGGTAAAATAGATAAAATAGCTAATATATATATATATATATATATATATATATATATATATTTAGATAACTAAGTGATTTAAAACATACTAACGTAGATAATGCCCTGGATTTTATTTATATATGGGGTTTGATTAATGTGTGCTCTAAATTAATCATTTATTTTGAAATTTTTTTTATAAAGAGTTGAAAAAGTTGTTAAAATAATTAATTATTTTTTTATTTTCTATAAAACATTTCTTAAAATAGTTACTAATACATGTCGTAAGGATAAATGTTAGTAATATATATATATATATATATATATATAAAATTCATTATTAGATAACTATTGGTGATTAATCATTAAGTATTTTAGCTTATCCTACGTAGACTTACCTCAACACAAAGCACGACACGACACCACGCATGCGACCCTTTATCACCCTTTCCTTCCCATACCTTTACGCAAACGCAACCCAACTACCGTTGAACTTCATCTTCTACTGCAAAATACTACCAATAAATACTAGTAATGAACAACTCCTTCCTCTAATTCCCACTTTACCCTTTATCATTCCTTCAAATTACGTCTCTCTCTCTCTCTCTCTCTCTCACAACAAGACTCTCTCTCTCTCTCTCTCAAAGTCAACCCAGCTCTCTCTCAGCTCTCTCCATCAATGGCTTCTCTTCCTCTCAAACTCGTCTCTCCACTGTCTCTCCTCCTAATCCTCCTCACCCTTTTCTCACAAACCCATCTCTCTCTCTCCCTCAGATTCTCAAAACTCAGTCTCAACCTTCCATTTATATCCACAGTCACAGAAACAACCGCAGATGTCCATGACCTCCTCCCACACTATGGCCTCCCAAAGGGTCTCATCCCAAACAACGTCGACTCCTTCACTCTCTCTGATGATGGAACTTTCACTCTCCAGCTCTCTAGCCCATGTTACGTCCAGTTTGACCAGTTGGTTTACTATGACAAGAAAATCTCTGGAAAGCTCAGCTATGGCTCGGTGTCCAGTGTTTCTGGGATTCAAGCCAAAAAGTTGTTCCTTTGGGTCTCCGTCACTGGAATTCAGGCTGATAAGGATTCTGATATGATTGAGTTTTATGTTGGTTCTTTGTCTGAGAAACTGCCAGCTAAGCAGTTTGAGGATGTTCCTGTTTGTAAGACCAAGGCTTGTACTGGTACTACTTCAGCCACCGACTCTGAGTCAATCTAAGGTGATCATTATATCTGTCTTTTTCTTTAACTTTTTTACTTTTTGTTAAATAAGTTGAATCGTATATATACAGGATAGGTAAAGTTTTGATCTTTTTGGTTTTTTTTGGTTTTTTGTGGGACTAGATGGTTATGAATTATGATGTCAATTTTGGACAATTAGATGGATGATATTCGTGTTGACAGTTAAATTGATGATTGTAGAAGTAGAACCTAAGGGCAATTATATTTTGTATGCAAAATATGGATTGAAAATTTACCTTAAAAATATATATATACAGATAAAGAAATTAAGATTGAGGATTTCTGATCTGCAAAGATTTACTGGGTATAATGACTGATGAGAAATATAGAGTAATATATTTGATCCAACTTTTGGACAATGGAAGGGGCACTCTTTTGAATTCCTTTTCTAGGCTGTACAAGAAAGATTTTATATTAAAACAATGGAAAAGAGGATAGAAGAAAATAGTGTGATGCCACAAAAAATAAGTTAAAAATAATGCTGATCTATTGGTTGGGATCACTATACTGGTGATTTAAGGATCACGGCTTTCTTATGGTTGGTGTTTTAAGATCCAACAACTAGTAGACAGAGTATTTTCAACACCATGGAGTTCTTGTCTCCCAAATGCAAATGCAGTTTTGGAATTTTGACTGTAAAGGGTGCAGGACAATTTGGCAATTTCTATTTCATCAAGTGTTATTCAATACTGATAATGTGTCTTCTATTTTTATTGGACTTGGTAGGGGTGTTGAACTTGAAATATGCCTTCAAACTTGGGAATTTGACAAACCTAGAAAGTCCAAACATTTATCAAGCATTCTGCTGGCTGTTATTGTAGAATCTATAGCTAATTAAGATGCATACAATCTTTTGTTAAAATTTAATTTTTGTCATCTATGTTTTAAAGTTTTTTCTTATGTTACACAATATGTGTTCCATATAATTTCTTTCTCATACCACTCCCTGAACCTTAATTAGTAAATATTTTAATGCATATCTCATGGTTAAAGGCTTTTGCTTGATTCATGTTTGATATATTGATAAGAAGCATGCTCTAGGAAAATAGAGTGAGACATATACAACTTAAATATTGAATACTATAGAAGTAGCCACTAACCTACCTTGAATTTCCTAAGAACTGGATTTAAAGCTATCATTTTTTAACCTCACTTTGACAAAGTTTCCTAACGCTATCACCATCATGCTTTCTCCTATTAGGCAAACATAGATAACAAATGGATACATACTTGCATGTGTATAGGTACCACCCTTTGTGGGTGCTTTAGACCCTAGGTTATCTTGAAAGGTCCCCTCTTTGTCCCATACCCTGCAGTCCCACTCCTTATACTTTCACCGAAACAATTTTTTGGAAATTCTTGCTTCTAGTCAGGGCTGGCAAATGGATGGGTTTTGGATAAGGTCAAAGAATGGCACAAATCTTGACCATTCTATTTATCCACAAAAAAAAAAGAAAAAAAGAAAAAAGATCCTTTCTAATTTTTGAGTTACTATTTAAACGTTAAGGGCAAACATTGAGCATTTGAGCTGCTATTACATTGTAAATGCTGCTATTGCTTTATCTACCACTTATTTAGCTTTTTATTGCCTAGTTCTGCTTATAGTATTCTTAAGATGTCATATTGTAGACTAATTCTGTTTGCATTTGAATGTGAAAGTTGCCTATGGATGAGGAATGGCACTAGAATCTTTCATATTCTGTTGTAGTTGGCCTTTAGGCTGTTTTTGAAAGAAATCTCAAGTTAAAAGAACTTCAAACAATTATTGTTAATTGAACTTTTCTAATGAGAGTGTGAGGAGAAAGCCATAGTTTCAAGCGACACAAATATATGACGGGGCCCTAAAGCTCAAAAACTGAAGGCAACATCAAAGTTGCATAGTGAAGTCTTCTCCCATAAGGTTGACTGGAAACGATGTGTGGGGTGGTATGGTAAAAGGCATGTGTTAGAAAGTTTTTTTTACACTTGTTACGACAAGGTATGTCCAGGATACTGAAGATAGTGAAACTACAGTTTAAGACTCCTTATAAGGCATATCTAGGTTCAAAAGATACTCTTAAGTAATCCATTTGTAATTTTATATTTAAGTTGCTTCCAAAGTCTGAAGTTAAATGTTCCTCTGATTTTATTGCAGGTGAAGAGAACCTTTACATCTCAATGCAGCACCTGCTCTCTAAGCTCTCCAAGTTCAGGCATATGATGGGGCAACATAAGCACATATGTATATAGATTTGTCTGTTTTCATTTGTTGAAGTGACCTGTGCAATTGTTTCTGTGACTACTGAGGTTGATCTATAAATAGATCTCCTCTGAGATCAATTATGAAAATACTACGCTTGGTTTAAATATTCCAGCTATAAGGCATATTATTTGCATTTATAATTTCTTTCTGTCACTTTGAGAGGCTCTGATGGGAGTGGGGGAAAGGAGGGGAGGATGGTGTTTTGGAATATGGATATGCATATTACAGAAACCATATATTATACAGAGAAAATAACATTCCTCCCGTGGAATTTATTAAAGATAACCATCATTTCATTAGTTACTGGGTTAATATAGAAGTTTTCCTTCCATCATTTGACTGTATCTTGTCATCTAGCTTCCCTTGCTAGCATCTGCAAATGAATCTATATGGTATTTCAGATGTATGATTTTAAAAGGAGAGTGCTGTCTGATTTCCAAAGGCATTGTTACTAGACCTTCTTTACTTTGCAATTGCAGCAAGCTTACCAATACGGATAAATCCGTGCCAAGACTCATTTTTTTTAACAGCATATGATTCACCAGAAAAGAAAGCTGCAATTCCATAAATGGTGCTGAAATGATGAAGCCTTCAAACAAAATAATCTCCATTAAATGCAATAGATATTACTGAATTTATATTGGCGAAGACGGCATCTTATGAAGCGGAGGTCATCATCCCCCTTCCTGGTCTCCATGCTTCTGATCTTCCTTCCCATTCTAGGCCTGCACCCATCAAAGAAATTTCTTGCCAACTGCTCTGGCTATTTGTTTTATCATTTGCATGGTGGGTCTAGTTTCATTACCCTAAATAAGATGCATTTATGTGAATATTTGATATAAATTCTGCAATAAACTGTTCAGCATTTGTTCAGACAAATTCTAGTGCCAAAACATTATAATTGTGTTAGGGTTGAATTTAGTTCAAAAGCTGCTTAAAATAACGAGGTTATGATCTACTCAAATATGATGGATTGATGATCTTTTTCCAATGTCTTTTGCACCATACTAAAGTTGTAAGTTAAACTTGTTTCATTAGAAAGTAGACATCCTAGTCTTCAAAACAAACACAAATTTGACCCAATTTGGATTTAAAATGAACAAGATATAGCTATTTGAAGTTGGCATAACTATGTTGTCTTCAAGATTTCACTTGACCCTCGCTTAAACGAAACTTAGTAAACAATAAACCAACTTTGAAGTTGTAACCACTTAACGTAATGAAGTTGGCATAACTATGTTGTCTTTTAATCCAGTTAACATTATTTGGCCCACAAAGGCCCAAATTATTTTGTATAAAAGGATAAGTGTGAAAACTAATATGAAAAAGCATAATGAAAAGAAACAAGGAATAGTAAGAAGTGTCAGTAGTAGGGAATTGCGTGAAGGAAAGAAAAGTCAAACTAAAGGAAATGACAAACACAGTAGAAAACGCATGAAGAAATAAGATAGAGATACACAGCAGAACAAAACAAAGCTAATCTGCTACAGCAGGAACAGTGTGGGAATGAAAGAAGACAAAAACTTAAGATAGTAGAGCAAGCACACAAGGGCCAGAGCACCACTAACCTGTACCCAGCCAAAATAAGGGAATTGGGCCCACAGTCAAGGGGATTCAGAGGGCGTGGTTTGGTGGTAGGGGAAAAATGGGTCTATATTTGGTTTCCAACCGTGACTTCTTTTGGGAATATACCTTGCTGGAATGGTATTTTACCCAAAAGAAGTAATAGATGACTAGGACTATCTGATGCATGCCATAGAGGTAGATGGTAAGGTAGCTCAATTCTTATCCATTTGAACCTAGAGGTAGAGGTATACAACAAGAACAAACAAAATAGAATTTTGTCACGAAATGAGTAGTGGTGCAGCAAACGTAATCTAAGCAAAGGTAGTGGTCGGGCAACCAATGGGTTGGTGGGCAATCTTGAAGGAATGTCCATAACAAGCCAAAAACAGTTGGTGAAGCCTTAGGGGTAAAAGGGAAAAATCTCATCGGATCAACTCACTATTAAAAGGGGGGAAATACCTAAGGGGGGAACCCATGGTAAGAGAGCAGTAAGCACCTAAGGGATGCACTTAGAAAGAGGGGCACCTAGAGAGAGGGACCCAAGAAAAGGAAAGACCAAAGAGGGAACAACCCACGATAAAAGAGTAGTAAGAAATTAAGAGTAAAAAGAATGGAGAGAAAGAAAGAAAGAAAGTGGTAAAAAGAAGAGAGGAAACACGACAGGAATAGGGGCATGCATCAATAGACCATCTTTTCCCTCCTTCTTAGCAAACCCATTCTTTGAAGCCCCCCAAAAGTAGTAGTTAGTAGCCATTTAGGCATATTTTCCAAAATGCACAACTTTGATGGCAAAAGCTTATAACAAGATTGTTCAAGTTAGGGTTTGAGTTCCTTCTTGGTTTACTTATTCTATGGGAAGATATAGGAAGATTCAATTTTTTATTTCGATTGCAAATATATTTGATTTCACTCGTTAGAACTTATATTTGTTGTATTTAGTCGTTCTGTTGTAGCACGTTTTTATCATGTTTGCTGCATCAGTTGTCCTGCTATGGTATTTTTACTTGCTACATTAGTTATTCTATTGTAGCACATTTTTATTATATTAACCGTGTTACCTATTATACTAGCTAAACCTTTTCTGCTGAAGCTTTCTTATTTCTTTGTTATTATGTATTTTACTTTTGACACAAACTAATCATTATCCAGCCATAAGTATATATACATATACATTGTATCTCATGTTCTGCAAAATATATTTTATATATGTATATGTGAATACGTATAAGTGTATTTACGAATATATGTATGTATATATTTGAGAATATACTAACCCATGTAAACTAACATTTGCTTGATTGATATTTTCTTTGAGTTTTAGATTTGTTTATGTGCAGGAAGTAGAAAAGTATTTCTGCAGTAAAAAATGAAGAGTAGTCATTCATGTTATAGAAAAGTGCAGTAAGCTTTACTGCACAGCAGAAGGTTTTACTACACAACAGAAAGCTATACCATGTAGTAGAAGGTTTTACTACACAACAAAAGCTATACCGCTTAGCAGAAGGTTTTATCACTGAAAGAAGTTTGCCTTTCTACAAAGCCCAGCATCCTTCTTTGCAGAAACTTCATCCTGGCCAAGAATACATGTGTTCTTCAACACAGCAGAAAACATTAGTAGCAAATGAAAGAGTACTTTGTTATAATGATGGCTTGCAATGTTAGCTCTACGCTTTGTTTAAAGTGAGCAAAAGGAATGAAGATACATGAATGTAAAGAGAAGAAGAAGGCACAAGAAAAGGGAGTAAAGCCACCCTTTGATCTACACATTTAGAGGAAGCTCTCCTCTTATAAAAAGAACCCTACTTGAAGAAAGTACCGTGACAGAACTATTTTGATGAAACCCTTTTCAGTCATCGGCTTAGACGCGAAGGTTGTAAAAGACAACAATTTCTCTATTTTTAGAGAATGAATGAAGCTCGAAGTGAAGCAACCTTAAGTGGCTAAAAGAAAAAGAAAAATGAAGACAGTAAGAAGGATCTTCGCTCCACAAAGTGCTATTCGCAAAGTTGGCAAGAGAAAGAAGAGTCAAAGAATCCAAAGAACCAATTTTGAGCATTCTACAGAGATGAGAAAATGTAGAACATCATAATGAAGAAGAATCCAACAAGGAAGGATTCCACAGCATTTGTGTCTCATGACCATTCACAAAGAGCAACTACACTTACGGAAGAATGAAGAGATGATACTAAGGAGTACGTGGGAAAAGCAAGAAAGCAAAAAAGTAAGTTAGCTGAAGCAGTTAAAGCCTAATTCTTCTACCACAAAATTTGCTACAACCTCCACTTCCTATAGTATAGATGCTGCTCTAGCAGAAGCAGAGTAAGAGGTGTATTAACGCAAAGAAATAAGTGCATGTATTGCAGCAAAAAGTGTCTACATATTCTGCGGAAGTAGAAAAATGAGTATTTATCTCTATAGAAGCAAAGAAATGAGTATGTGCTACTACAAAAATGTAAAGAAAGAAGTATACAAATTGCCGCAGACATAAAGAAATAAGTACCATTGTAGAAGTTCAAGATCACAAGGAATTTCCAAGAAGCAAACTAAGAAACAAAGGAATGATGAAGAAGAGAAGGATGCACACATCTTCATCATCGAAAATCCCTTTGAATGAGGGTAGAATTAGAAAAATAGGCTAAGAATGGCCTATTGTAAAAAGACCCTTGAATGGGGCAACAACCCTTTGAATGAGGGTAGAGGTATGCAAAAGACCCTTGAATGGGACAATAATCCCTTCGAATGAGGGTAGCAGTAGAAAAAGAGGATAAGAATGACCTATTGCAAAAAGACTCTTGAATGGGGCAACAACCCTTTGAATGAGGGTAGAGGTATGCAAATAACCCTTGAATGGGGAAATAATCCCTTTGAATGAGGGTAGAGGTAGAAAAAAAGGCTAAGAATGGCCTATTGCAAAAAGAACCTTAAATAGGGCAATAACCCCTTTGAAGGAGGGTAAAGGCAAAAAAAAAAGAGATTAAGAATGGTATTTTGTAAAGAAAGCCCTCAGATGGGAAAATATTTTCTTTAAATAGGGATGGACGTAAAAAACGAGATCAAGAATGTGATGCCCCAATTTGATTGATTATGTGATGTGTGTGGGTGTGTAATGAGTCCCATATCGGGTATTTACTGGGTTGAATTGGGCTTAATTAACAACTGCAAGGAGCTTCAACTGTGACTAGTCCTTTTGAGGTATGGCGCAGATGTGGCTAGCGTTTTTCCTTGGGTCATTACAAAGAATAATCTCATGAGCTAACAATCCCTTCGAATAAGGTTGGAAATATAAAAAGACTAAGAATGGTTTTCCACAGAATATTCATTGAATTGGGTGGCAAACCTCTCGAATGAAAGAAAAAGAATTAGTAGAGAAAACAAAGAAATGTTTCTGCAGAAACAAAGTGGTGAAAGAATCATTTTCTTTACAAAGAGGAAGGAAAGAAAAGAAGATGGGTACGTGAGCAAAGAAGAAAAAAAAAAAGCAAGGGTCTGGACACGGCTATCAACAATACAACATAAATCAAATGAAGTCAGTAATGAGAAAAGTATCTTCAAAGTCATTTGGGGCAAGCGTGGTAGAAAGAAAGCGCTCCTCCGCAAACTTTCAACACCGACATTAATAGAGTTAGCGATAGACGCTATCTTTCCTCTTGAAGTAAGCATGTGCAATCTAGAAATCGCAAGCAAGAGCTCTCAGTAAGGACCTCCCTCTTCTACAGAATAACATGCAAGCAATCAGCAAAAACAATCGAGCTAAAAAGATGCAAAGTTTCCAGCAAACTCGCTTTGGGGTAATAGCAACAAAACCACCACCCTCATGAAAAGCAACTTTTTGGCTATCATTGGAGGGTCATAAATTTGCAAAAAGAAAGAGAACGATTTGTCTAAGAAGAGTAAAGATTGAAACAATAGGCCCGCCAAAAAAAGAAGAGAAGCATTCGCATGTGAGTTGTGAAACAACCCATGAAAGAAAGCTGCCTAGGTGTTCGCATATGAATTGCAGGAGCAATGCATATGCTCAAGGGGCTGAATGTTGATTCCCATTTTTACGAATCCATATCCAAAAGCCCATAAGGAAGAAAGCCCAATGAAATTCAAGGCCTAAAGACCCACCAAGAAATCCGAAGAGCAAGAAATGTCCAAAGAAAGAAGTGCAAAGGAAAGCGATCTGCTGCAGATCTACATTTTGACAAATTTCTAATCTGTAGCAGAATACAAATTTGCCGTAGAATACAGTTCTTCAACAGAATGGCTTTGACAAATCAAGGAAAATTGGGCCCAAGACCCTTTTAATCTAGTTAACATTATTTGGCCCACAAAGGCCCAAATCATTTTGTATAAAAGGATATGTGTGAAAACTAATATGAAGAAGCACGATGAAAAGAAATAAGGAACAACAGGAAGTGTTAGTAGCAAGAATTGCGTGAGGGAAACGCATGAAGAAATAAGACAAAGACATGCAACATAACGAAACAAAGCTAATCTACTACAGTAGAAACAGCGTGGGGATGAAAGAAGACAAAAACAGAAGATAGTGGAGCAAGGGCCGAAGCACCACCAACCTGTACTCAGCCAATACAAGAGAGGTGGGCCCATGGTCAAGGGGATTCAAAGGGTGTGGTTTGGTGGTGGGGGATAAAGGGATCTATATTTGGTTTCTAGCCGTGACTTCTTTTGAAAATATACCCTGCTGGGATGGCATCTTACCCAAAAAAAGTAGTAGATGGCTGGGACCATCTGATGCATGCCATAGAGGTAGGTGGTGAGGTATCTCAATCCTTATCCATTTAAACCTAGAGGTAGAGGTATAAAGCAAGAACAAACAAAATGGAATTTTGTCACGAAATGAGTAGTAGTGCAACTAACGTAATCTGAGCAAAGGTAGTGGCTGGGTAACCAATGGGTTGGTGGGCAATCTTGAAGGAATGCCCATAACAAGCCAAAAACAGTTGGTGAAGCCTTAGGGTTAAAAAGGAAAAATCCTATCGGATCAACTCACTATAAAAAGGGGGGAAGCACCTAAGGGGGAACCCATGGTAAGAGAGCAATAAGCACCTAAAGGAGGCACTTAGAGAGAGAGGCACCTAGAGAGAGGGACCCAAGAAAAGTAAAGACCAAAGGAGGAACAACACATGGTAAGAGAGTAGTAAGAAACTAAAAGTAAAAAGAATGGAGAAAATGAAAAAAAGAAAGTGGTAAAAAGAAGAGAAAAAACACAGCAGGAATAGAGGCATGCATCAATAGACTATCTTTTCCCTCCCTCTTAGCAAACCCACTCTTTGAAGTCTCCCAAAAGTAGTAGTCAGTAGCCATTTAGGCCTATTCTCCAAAATGCACAACTTTGATAGCAAGAGCCTATGACAAGGTTGTTCAAGTTAGGGTTTGGGTTCCTTCTTGGTTTACTTATTCTATGAGAAGATTCAATTTTTTATTTCAATTGCAAATATATTTGATTTCGCTCTTTATAACTTATATCTGATGTATTTAGTCATTCTGCTGTAACACGTTTTGATCACGTTTGCTGCATCAGGTGTCCTGCTGTGGTATCTTTACTTGCTGTACTAGTTATTCTGTTGTAGCACATTTTTATTTTATTTACCGCGTTACTTATTATATTAGCTAAACCTTTTCTGCTAAAGCTTTCTTTTATCTTTGTTATAACGTGTTTTACTTTTGACACAAACTAATCATTATCCTGCCATTAGTATATATACATATACATTGTATCTCATGTTCTACTAAATATATTTTATATGTATATGTGAATATGTATAAGTGTATTTACGAATACGTATAAGTGTATTTACGTATATATGTATGTACATGTAAACTAACATTTGCTTGATTAGTATTTTCTTTGGGTTTTGGGTTTGTTTATGTGCAGGAAGTAGAAAAGTATTTCTACAGCAAAAAATGAAAAGTAGTCATTCACGTTACAAAAAACTTTACTGAACAGTAGAAAGCTTTTGCTGCACTGTAGAAAGTTTTACTACGCAGTAGAAGGTTTTATTGCACAGCCGAAAGTTTTATTGCACGGCAGAAAAGTCGGTCCTGTGGCCGAAACTGGAGAAAAGTTCCTTCTGCGGCAAAAGTAGAGGATAAGCTCACTTTGCAACGTCTTTCCTTGGACTTTGGACTCAATGTTTGTACACAAAGTAGTAGCGACAGAATAGTAATTTGGAGCCCGTTCCGCGAAGCACCAAGCCTAACTTCCTTCTTAAAAAAAGCCTAGACTAAGTGTTGTCCAATAACATTAAGACGCGTGTCTAAGATACAAGAAACGTAAAAAGAACCCTCGACAGTCATCAAATTTGTAGGTTGATTTTATTGCTTTTAGATTTTGATGATTTATAGCCATGGTTTAGTTATCTATTTTGGAATCAATCAAAAACTTAATTTGTTAACCAATAAATCGTGGTTTAAGTTATTTGGGTGTCAAAATCAGATGATTCATCATTCATAGCTCTTGCCTTTTCCATGCTGAACTTTGCATGTCAACTTTACATGTTAAAGATCTCCAAACTCATTTTAATGAAACATGATATGATTGGCCTTTTCATGTGAAAGAGCATCCAATGGTTTGTCACATGAAAAGCTGAAATTAATCTTAATCAAAAGTGTGTTTCTCATTCAAACTTTGTTGGTAACTTGGGGTGTTTGAACTTTGAAGCTTTTGGTCAATAATGTCTACATTTGAAATTAGTAAATTAATTGCCATTGCGCGTATTGCCCCATTTACTAATTTTGTGGTCCCCGTAGATTAAAAAAACAATTAACGCAAACCATTGCAATTTACATGTTTAGTTAATAATAGGATCACTGTCATCTATCGTTATCCACATGTTGGAATCAAATATTTAACTATAACACAAAGCAACTTTCTATGAAAACTTGATTAAACAAATCCTAGACAAAACGAATCCGTGTCTAAAAATTGGTAAGGGAACTCAGTTGACTTCTGTTTGTGTCTTAAATAGCATCTTCAAGTTCATTGCTCTTACTTTTGGTTTTACCACGTTTAACTCATGCTTCTAAAGGTTAATATTGTTTCTATAAATTCATGAGGCTCTGTCATTACTCCATACTAAGCAATTTTTAGGCACATCCTCTCTCTTTAACATCAAGAAACCAATTCCTTCTGGACTACAACTTGTCCAGATAAGCGGTTGTAATGGATCATCAGAGAGAAGTTTCTATCAATGGTAGCCAAGGGATGAACAAGGAGAAAGATAAGGTGAGGAAACAAAAGGTGGGCGGACGGATAATTATTGAGGATGAGGGAGACATAAATGAACTAGCTGATGCTTTTATCAAGAACTTCCGAAACCAGCTAAAGATTCAACGGGAGGAGTCGTTTAAACAATTTCAGGAGATGATAGGCCGAGGGGTTTGAATTGTGTATCTAGAACACAAAATCTGATGCAATGTATGGCAGTAAGGATTGGTTTGCAGAACTTGGTTTATTTGTTACTTCCTTAATGTAATCTACTTCATTTCCCAGTCTGGTGTGAAACCTATGATTTCAATTTTGAACTGTGTTGAGCTCCAAAATTTTGTAACTTTTCCACTAATTTGCAAGTTCAGATCTTGTCTAGTTTTCAACACAACCAAATATAATGTAGAAGATGAAACCTAAAGTTCAATATATTCTCCATTATCAATGACCAATTTTTTTTCTTCCCCCTTATTTTGGGGTACCAAGGGTCTTCTAATTGGCACCCATTAAGAAGCCAAATTCCTTCCCTAAAGCCATGAAGCAGTGTACAATTCCAAAATGACTACAGGAACATAACTGCGGGTCATTGCAGTTTTGACCCTTGCATAATATGAGAATTGCCCGGAAATCAACCTCAATAACAACATGCATGAGGCCATAATCTCTTGTTAATCTCAGTTCCCCATGTAAAGCCTAAAGCTCAAACATGATCATTATTTTTATAATAATAAAAACTTCAGTTATCAAGCTAAAACGTATATCCTCATGTTGCTAAATGAAACTCTTTTTCTCTTTTTCTTTTGTTGCTTATGACAAGTGAGAGTAAGTGGATTCAAACACAAGTTTTCTTTCATTGGAGAACTGAACAAGGTTTTTTTTTTTAATAAGCAAATATGTGAAAATAGAAAAGAACTGAACAATGTCATTGAACCACAAGACGTTTGACCTAAATAAAACAATTTCTTAATTTGATTGCAGATGACATAAATGTGACGCAAAGTCACAGAGATAATTGAAGTATATTTGACTTATCGTTGAGAGACCATATATATTCACAAAGCATATCTCCAAGATTACACATTACTAAAGATAAGATCCCACAAGAAAAGTCATGAACCCTAAAACCAAAGAACAAGATTTACAAGTATCTGCTCTCTCTTCATGAATGTAAAGAAATGACCTCAATTCTATTGCCGAAACCAATAGAAAACCACCCTCACCTTGTAACTGCATAAAAAGCTAATGATCAGTTCCCAAATTGAATTTCCCAAAAGAAATGCGGATGGAGATTCCATGTGATCAATGTGTTGCCTTAGATTTTCATACACAGTAACATTGGATTCTCCATTCCCATTTCTTCAAATTCTTGCCTTAAGCAAAGCATGAAATATAGAATCTGCTCCTCATGCTTGAAGCACCTGGCAGTGCACAATATGACTCTTCAAACCACTTCGGCCAGCTATACTAGACCACAAATTTGTGACGAGAGTCCTGAAATGACCTTTCCCGGGTATGTTTTCCCAAAGGTGAGGGTTGCTCTCCACATGTTTATCTGGACTCGAAACATCAACAATGCTGATGCTCATGTTGTTACGGATGATGCAAAGCTTCCCATTAAGGGGAACAAGAGCAGCAGCCTCCAAAGCACGAGAACTCCCTAGATGGAGCTTGCTATCTATAAATTTGTTCCATGAATCTGTGGTTCTATCATAAACTCTAAGCTTGCATCCATCACGGCAATCCAAGGCATAGAGCTGTCCATTTAAGGAGATACTGGGGTTGCGCCAACCTGAGACCATCCCATTATTAATTGGAGTCCAGGTATTAGTTTCAAGAGAATAGGCTTCGCTCATGACCTCACGATGGGACCCAAGGCCTTTTAGAAACCACATTCCATTGTGAACAACTCCAATAAATGGCACCATAGCTGTGCTCATATCTGAAATAAAGCTCCACCTATTCCTGTTAGGTTCATACACTTCAGCAGATCGGAGAGTCCTTTGAATTCCTTCACATTCCCCACCAGCCACATAAAGGCAGTTATTTATGACACAAGAACCAAAGAAATGACGTTTTCGAAGCATGTCTGGTGCCCTATGCCATTTATTTGTCCTGGCACTGTAGAAAATGACCCGTCTCATAGATCCCTTAATTGGATCTTTTCCTCCAAATAAGTAAAGGTGGCAACCACTAAGGACAGCACAGCCAAAACCCAGTGCTTCAGAATATTCCCCTGGGACAGGTGGAAGTGGCTGCCATAGCTGGTAGGTGGGATCAAAAGCATGCCAAGAAATCCTTCCATCACGGTCTCTTTTGATGACATAAACCCATTCTTCTGCCATTCCGAGACTTTTCCTAAGAGAATAAAAGTAGTTTCCAGCTAGAAGACGGTACCATCTCTTGCAAACTAGACGGAGCTTTCTATGTTCAACACGAGGGACTCGGATCAGGCAAGCAATAGCAAGATCATCAGGAAGGCCAGGAAGGAGGGGTGGCTGCACTCGGGTCCTTTCTCGACGTGAGTTTTTGCTCTTGTGTGCATTAGGATTGATATCAGGCTGAATGCAAATCTTCGATCCAGGGACAAATTTTCTTGCTCCTGCAACTGTTTTAAAGCCTGAATCTACTTTGCAATAGCATGAGACAGAATCGACCTGCAAAAAATTTTCTTTATTAGGACGCAAGTAAATATCAAAATATATACACACCAGTAGGAAGAAAGATGAGCAATAAAATTGAGAAGCTAATGACAATGCTAAAGGCTCCACAGTTGTTTATGACACCTTCTGCAAAGATTTGGATCCCTAACCCTACTCACAAAAATATCACAATTTATGCCAACAAGAAAAGAAGAAAATCATACCAGATAAGACAATTAGCAGTTCATGGAGATAGGGAACAGGAAAAAGAAAAAAAAAAATAGTGCTAAAACTTCGAATAGAATAATTTATGTAAATCCAAGCCTGTCCTGAGAGAGTGTCTTTTATTGGAATACAATGAACTTTGAGATCCTAACTCAGGAAGTGTATCTTGTTCATTCCTCCTGTTTAGTAAATTATTCATCTACAAAAGGAGGACAAATCCAAAGTGGGGAAATGTCCTCAAATTTGTCTAATTAATTGTTCAATGGGGTAAGAAAAACAGAGGAGTTTTCAAGTCATGAGCTGTCTTAGCAAAGTTGGAATTTCTTGACAGCAAGATATATATCTTTAAATAACGCCAAATTTAAAGTAATTGAGATAGCAGATAGAGTTAGACCAAATTGTCAGTCCACAAAGTACTCAAGCATTCCAATGAGCCAGAATAACGTATAAATGCATATCTAAATATAAATAATATACCACAAACCGTTCAATGAAACTTTGTTTCTCTACAATGCTATAAACTACCTTCTCCTATTACTTCAATATTTAGTTTCACTTGTCTTTCCTATCTCTTCTTTCCTCAAATATTGTCATTTTTATGACCTCTCTTAAAGTTATAGCTATTCTCAGCTTATGCCAGATCTAAAGAGAAATGGAATGCATTTACTAGAAAGTTGTAACCCAAGTACATGGCCAGTGCACAAGAGTACAAGACAATTTCATGGATTACTGTTCAAAACCTTTGTGTAGATATTAAAATGTAACCTAACCTTCAAAACAAAAGGTTTAAGCTTCAAAAATTTTGCACATAGCAAACAAACTCTTTAATGCAAAAAGAGGTACAAGCACACATATCTTTTCATTCATGTGCAAACTATCTCATGCACAAAAAAATAAAATTAGACCATATCAAGCAACAGAACCACTCTAAAAAGGGGGGGGGGGGGGGGGGGGGGGGGGTTCTAGGACTAAATACAGGAGGGCTGTTTCCACACATGGACACAAACAAACAGTCAGAGTCATACTTAATCAAGGAATAAAACAGTGGCAAATAGAAATTTGAAAATCAGCATCTAGACATAATATCCCTAGGCCCAAAGGGAATTAGTCAACATCAGAATTTATTGGTTGCATATACTTCTATAATGGAGGCCATATGTATAGGCAAAAGGGAACCAAGAACAAGACAGAAACATTGTGAACAACTCATAAGGTGTTCAACGCCTAAATTGTAATGAAAATTGACAAGCCTTTAGTAATAATATTATAAAAACTGACAACGAAAAAAAGCAGAAGGCTGAAGCGCTTGTAAAGGCAGGATCAAAACTCCAATACCCAAATGCAGCAGAATCATAAACATGAAACCCTCTATGCAAAATACATAATTTATGAAAAAAAAATCAAATTTGAGTGTGACATACCTAACAAACCAATTGTTCCATAAATTAACCTCTCAACATAACTCCTAACATGAATGAGTTTTTTTCACAAAAGTACAAGGAATATTCGTATACCATCCTGGAAAATTCATGAAAAGAAAATATCATTTCTCACCCCATGCTATTCCTATAATCCATTATAAGCATTAGCATTGCCACATTGACATATTTTCCTTTAAAACGAGGAATTCAAACCCCCCTGATGGAATAGAACTCTACAGGCTAAAAATAGACACAGCTTAAGATCCAACTTGACTATCACTCAACAGAAACTAGCACCAGTCTTTATTAAAAACAAGAAATCAATACACATAACAACAAAACGCGGTAGAAGTAACCCCAAAATACCAAATTGAGAAGTCAGCTGGCATGACTAAACACAGAATTCAAAAGCCAAACAATTCTCAAACACATTGGGGTAATCAAAATTCCATAAATTCCCTCAAAAGACTGCACATTTAAGCAAAATCTCCATCTGGGTATCTCCAAAAAGCCATAAAGTCAAAACCCCTAAAAAGAAAAATGCAAGTTGTCAAAAGAACCAACCCTCAAACACATATGCCCACCAAATTCAGATTTTCAATATATCCTTAAAAGAAATGCACAAATACAACTACAATTCCCATCTGGGTGCCTCTGAGAGTTCATAAATTTAAAGAAAGTAGATGCAAAAAGTAAAACAAAACAAATTTAAAAATTGGGTAGGGTCAATTAAACTAACCAGTGGAGCTTGAACTCTGATGACCCTTTGAGCATTCGAAGATCGTTCCATCTCAGAAGCTTACAGTCATAGATAACTACACAATATATAGTCTACAGCCAAACCCAAGTTCCAGAATCAAATTTAGAGAAGCTTCAGAGGCTCAGATCGAGGGCACTTTCAGTTTTATCTCTTGAGCTTTGCCCTTCAGTTTCACTTCCCTTAAATCTGATCCAACAAACAGAAATAAAAATAAAAGCTTTGTCTTTTTTTACCTCTGCAAATGCAAACAAAGAGACACCAAACTAGCTTCTAGTTAACAACAACAACAAAACATAAAACATGAGTCTCTCTCTCTCTCTCTCCCTCTCTCTTTCTATGTCTAAACTCACACACACAGTGTCTTTTCTCTCTCTAGCTGAACAATACAGCTGGACCATAGGCTGCACCAACATCTGATTTTCTTAATTTCATTCACTTTAATTATTGTCTTTTAAATTTTACTTAATTACAATTTTTAAATGATTAATTTGATTACATTTTTTTAAATCATAATTTCTAAGTCTTATAATAAGACAAAGAAAGTTATTAGTTTTTAGTGGTCTTTGTTGTTGATAGTGTTGTTTCTGTGTAATGGGTCAAACCCCATTTATAAGGGAATAGTAGAGAGAGACAAGTCTGGAATTTTTTAACTTTATGGTGGTGTGGTGTGAGATCCTCGGTCCTCCATATGTTTGCCCTATTCCAAAGGTTTCAATTTTCAAATAAGCAAAAAAATAAAAATACTAATTAAAATTATAAATAAACAAATTAAAAGCACCCCCTTTTTTAATTTATGGGCATGGCCAAAAGAACAACTTTTTTAGATTTTTGTTTTTCCTTTTATAAGATAGATTGATTAAACATGTGACTTTACTTTCTACTACTTGTCTCATTGATGACAAGTTGACTGTATTTTCATTTATAGAGGAAATTAATCATGTGCCTATCCAAATTCAAAATCATAATCATAATCATATTTTTTTGCAATATTATTTAATTATGGATCCATTCATAAATGTGTTAGAGAAATCTCTAATTTCTTGTAAAGTAAAATAATTGTGAAAATACATATTAGTAGTAATTATAAAGCCAAAAAAATGGTGTATAATTTTCAATATTCATCAATATTACCCCAAGACCAATCCTTTTTGTTACAAGATTGAAAAATATACAAGATTTCAGTTTTCCTTTTACATTATAAGCTTTTTAAGTCAAATCTGCCATAAATGTGATCAAACATAAACTCTCTTATCATTTATTTCTTGTTGAATGATGCCAATGTGGTAATGTTGACAGCAACTATTCTAATAAATTACAAAGATTTTTTTTAATAGATAAGATATGATTAAAACCTATAAGGTTCACCCATTATGATAGTTTTTTTATCATCACATAAATACAAATAGAGTTTTAAAAATATGTATATTAAATAAAAGAAGTAGTTCTGTGACAGAAGGAGTTCATCGAGATGTAGTGCTTGATAGGGTCAATAAATTATAATTGAGCATATTAGCAAATGAGGGGGAGTTCTAACCTTTTATCAAAAAATATTTGAAGGTGGAGGATATAAAATCAAATCAAATTATAAGTCTATTATAGAAAAACAAATTATGATATCACCTCAAGGAAAATGGTTTAAGGTAGTCTCTTGATTAATGCCTTGGAAGTCTTTATACCAACTCCATCAACCCTAAGAGCTAAGATAACTTTTATGAATGAGATGGAGACTTGCCCCCCCTCTAGTGAAGCTCTTGTGAAGCTCTTTAGTTAAGCTACTAACAAGTATTACCATGTTTATATAGCTGAATTAACCATTTAACCCTAACTCTAGTTTAAGAAAGATTTAACCCTAGTTTAAGAATCAACGGCTAGCATTTGTAACGCCAATAGGATTGATTAAGTTATGAATTATCAACGGTGAAAAATAGATGTCATGAAATTTTTTTCTTTTTAAGGAAATTAATTTATATGTTTACCATGTAAAGCCACCAGTGTTTTGTAACTACTGGCAATTTCTTTAGTTCTTTTGGCGCATTTAGTTCTCAAATTCAAATTTGAATTTTGAAGAAACATTTAACCCTAATTGAAGAATCAACAGTTCACACGAGTAACACTAATAGTTTTGTTAACTCAAGGAATTATCAATGGTGAAAATCAAATGTTATGTCAATTCCAAGAATTACCAATGAAGAAAATCAAGTGTCATGAAATCTTCATTTTGTAGATAAATATTAGTTTATTTCTTTTCTTTTACAAGTGTCGGGGATGTTTTTGGTTCTTTAAAGATGATCATTTTTGGAGAGTCGAGCCCAAATTCCAAATATTCAATGTACAAAGGCTAAAGGTGCTTAAGACATCTAATTGGGTGAAAATTTCTGGTATCAGACCCTCTCCATGAGCCTTAGGTGTTGCTAGTGTCCTTAGCCTTAGCAGCACACACAATTTGGACTAATATTACATGGGCTTGAGCTATGCTCAAAGCAATAAAATATAATATAATACATGAATTGGGTTCATATGGAGGTCAGGCTTGTAGAAAATTTGTAGCAAAAACGACCATCAACAAGTAAATCCATCAATGACCTGTAACAAACTAATGAAATGTTGTAATTTTCCTATAGCCTTTTTTTGACACCATTATTTCCAAATTTTCAATCCAAAAAAAAAAAAAAAAATCTTTTTCACTATATTAACAGTCAAAAAGTTGTGTTTGGGATAACTTAAAATCTCGGCATATTCAATTTTAAAAAATAGCATGGATAAAAGTATAAAAGAAAAAAAAAGTGAAGTTAAAAAAAA
This sequence comes from Castanea sativa, assembly GCF_040712315.1. Classification (NCBI taxonomy): domain Eukaryota; kingdom Viridiplantae; phylum Streptophyta; class Magnoliopsida; order Fagales; family Fagaceae; genus Castanea; species Castanea sativa. The sequence continues at coordinate 49,115,625 of NC_134020.1, read as the reverse complement.
AAAAAGTTGTACTTAACCAAAGTAGTCAAATAAATTGAAAGATAAAGGTGAAACAAGCAGTTAAACCAAACTTTAGACTTCACCCATAAATAAGAAAGGGCCGCCATCTCAACAAGCCATGGGACCAATAAATTGGGTGGATTGACACTCGAGAATTTTCCCTTAATATCAATATATTTCAAAGCATGACTAGGTCAATCATGTATGTGAATCTGCTTATGTATGACTATAACTCAACATTCCAATGTGAACTTCAGCATAAGTAACCATCTATGTTGTTTTTCAATTTGACCTTAATACATTTCAATTGGAAATCAACCTTCCTTTTTAAAGGTCTCTAAATATGTCATCCCAAATGTTGCTTTTTGTTGACCTTTTAGCTACTTCAAACTTACCTTACTTGAATTTTTCCTTCAAATAATAGGAATTTTCCCATACTAATGACACTATCTACATTATCACTATGATAAGACATCTTTGTTCTGTTGTATAATTTTAGGGGCGTAGTTATATATATATATATATATATATATATATATATATATATATATATATATATATTTTTTTTTTTTTTTAGATTAAATTTTTACTAATTTTTTTTTTTAGAATACTAAGTATTTTAACACACATACGGAGAAAGGGAAGAAGGCCTTAAAGAAAATGACTGTGGTGCATATTCGAAAAGGCCTAACTCAATTTTTACCAATTGAGTTAACTATAATCCACAATTTTAGGTATAGTTTAAGACCCACTAAATTTGAAAACATTTTGTATCGATTTCGCTTACCACTAAATTCAAAAACATATGTTAGTAAAAACTCATATATTATTAAGAGCCATTTGTATAAAATAATTTCACATCTTATTATTTGAAAAATAAAAAACAAAAAGAACAAATATAGATATAAAATAAAACTACACTAATATTATGAGTGGACTTCCTTGTTATTTAATTGTATATTCCATTTCATCGACTTCAAAGATTAATAATAATAATACAACTTTGAACACTTAGAGCCAACACAGTGACGTGATTAAAGATTCAAAGATAGAGTACTAAGTACTTACCCGGCAAAACGTAAATAATTTCTATTGGTTAATATTCCATATATTTGATTATACTTCATAATGTCAACTTGAAAGTTGAAAAAGATGATTTTAAACATCATTGCCAAGATAGTGATGTGAACCAAATAAAATGTGCACTTTGCCCTTTTGACTCATATGCGTTTGTTAGAGCAGTAAGTGTACGTAATTATCACACTGAGTGTGGTTAGATAGTAGGAGCTTTTGCCTCAGTATCTAGAGAAGAACGGTTTGAGCGATAGTCTCAGCAAGACCTGTGTGATACACGTGACATTATCTATTGTCGTCACATGGCGTAAGGTTGATAAACCCACGTCAAAAACCCCATTTTTTATTATTCAGCAAAAAAAAAAAAAAGTGTACGTAAAATAATTAAAAAATAATATTTCATACATCTCACAAAACTGGCACCTAATATATGTAATTCGTATGTGGCTTATATAATTACGAAACCCGTATATTGTGAAAAATTATATATCTATGAAATAAATCATTATTGATCACCAAAGGGCTTTTTTTTTTAATTTTTTTTTTATTACTTATTCTACTTTCCTCTGTCCTAAAGATCAATAAGTCCCCCCACCCATAAAATAAAAATCTCTCTTTTTTTTGGCTTTTTCCGATTAGAACTGGCAACTAATTTTTGTCTCATTGTGCACGTGGTTTTGTTTTTCTCTTTTTATTTTACTTTCTAGGATGGTTGGTCTACAACTTTTGTCTTTACTACATGAGAGATTACAAGTCAATTGTTATAGGTAGTTGACTAGACAGAAGATCCGAGGTAGAACTCTTACTACCATCAACGATACTCAACATTTTCACCAATTATTATCTTTTCTTCTTTGTTGAAACTAATATTTGGATTGCTTAAAAATTCTTTTTACAATTTTTTTTTTATTTCTTAAAGAAAAAGATCGAAAGAAATTGATCAAAGGTAGCTTATTTATTTACATGTAATCATAACCTATACGTTAAAATATGACTTACAAAAGTAGAAGAAGGGGGGGACCAATCGAGCGATAGCTTGACCCAACTCCTCTGAAAACACCAGTATCGAATTAATCCCAGACACTTTTGGTTTGGGGATTTGATCATAAGACCTACCACCCACCAAACCTCTTAGAGGTAAAAATTACATTTCTTAATTCTGCTTGCACAAGTACATCTTAGTATTTTACTTATTACATGGTACAGGACTTCTAATAGGGTGACGTGTTTTCTTCAGTTATTTTAAAAGCATCGTTTGGATTATTTAATGAAATCTCAAAATCTTGCATGTAATTACTACTGTAGAATCAATAAAAATATCTTTGTACCCAAAACTATAAATAGACCAAACTTTTATAAATAACTCAAATTTAACTCAAAAATAAAGAGTTTATATTTTTTATTATTTAGAAAATGGGTCAAAAAGTCAAGCCCAAGTTTTAATTTGAATATTAATTATGTATTCGTAATTAAGCTCGTGTATAAAACTTGATTTGAATGCATAAAATTATGTGTTTATATATGTATGCATGTATAAAATAATATTTATAACTACTCAAAATTAGATTATGAAAGTTCATAAATAAATGCAAATTTATAATTTATAATTGACTAATAAAATGTAGAATTAATTTCATAGTAAATTATACATGAATTTAACGTTATAAGTTGATAATTCTAACCCTTTTCAGACCCCAAATTTTTATTCGTGGATGATAAAATAACTAGTGAACAAACTCAAGCTTGTTATTAGAATATAAAAACAAAAACAAAGTTAGAACACGTAATCTAATTTCATATTGAATACAAACTTGAGTACATATCTATTTATACCCCGCAATCAAACAAGGGCGCAAATGCATGCTCACTGCTTACTATGACAAAAAGAAATTAGGAAAAATTACATATTAAACCTTCAAAAAGTAACAAAAGCCTACAGCCTCAAAAGTGAAAAAAAAATTAAATTAAATTAGATTAAACCTCTAAGATCTTAAATTTTAACAAATTAAATCCTCCATCCATATTAAACCTCTAACACAACAACATTAAGGTTTAATTTTTTACTATTCTATGAGACTTAAAGATACAATTTATTTTTAGAGTTTAATTTGTTACTTTCGTATTTATAAGATTTCATCTGTTGCTTTTTCCTAATGGGTTTTAATTTTTCACTTTCAAAACAATATGTGCAAAGCCTGTTCGGTGAGTTCAAGACAATACCAAGGGGAAAAAAAGATAGAAAAAAGAATGCTGTCAGCTAAAGAGAAGGCAAAGCCTGTTCGGTGACTTGTGTACAAATCAGCAATGCATGTGTGCCTGCTGATAAAAGAAGACAATATTATATTTAACTTGGTAAGGGAACAGGTTTACTGCTCAGAAAATAACCATGCCACAGAAATCAAGATAGTGAGAATCAATAAGTTAAAAAGCATAATATCATATCAAGATGCAATCTCATACAATGTTTCTCTTAACATTGAACAAACTTTAACTTCCATCATTCCTAAGACAACAAATTGCATGAATACAAACCCCGGGTAATCACTCGAGTGACGCATTCACTTAACAAGAGCTTTGTATTATTTCAGTCAAAACCAAAATATTACAAAAGCCTTTGAAATACTTCACAAAGGGAAGAAGAAAAATACCAGGACCAGAGCCTCAAGAATATTACCCCAACATAATTTGGGTTGAAATGAACATGCCTATGAGAAAAACAAAGATACGCGGTCAAAAAGAAACCTTCTCCCTCTCCCACTACATATTCTACAACCCATAACCCACCCAAATTACCACCAAAGAGAAAAGAGGATAGATAAAATTTATAAAAAAAAAAAAAAAAAAAAAAAGGGCAAAGAAATCCCTAATGGGTTAGTACTTTCTCTCCAACACCTACAAACTTACATAAATTCCTGTGGCGCACCAATACCAAGCAAACATCACCAACTCCCTCATAAGTCATAAGCACTTCTAACAGTATGGAACAACAAAAGCTTAAAACACTAACAAAAAAGATGTCACGGAAACCAAAAATGACCCTATAGAAGAAGGTATAAGTTCACAACCATATTACCTAGAGACCATTACTGCTTCAGAAGTCAAAAGTTAGTCCCATGCACTGGTCACCCCAGAAGAAGCTCCATATCCTCCACCATACCCACCAGATGAAGCTCCATATCCACCACTGCTGTTGCCTCCACTATAATAATCAGAACCACCCCTATTGAAAGAGCCTTCCCTCCTAAAATCACGTCCACCAAATCTACCACCAGAACGACGGTTCCTCCCTCCACCAAAGGAAGATCGAGCTGCATACCGTGACAGCCAAGCAGGCACTTCTTGATTTGATTCTTGCATTAGCTCAGATAAAGACCGTGCCATTGATGAATTGTTTTCATTGAAGAAGGCAGTAGCTAATCCTGTTTTCCCAGCTCGCCCTGTCCGACCAATCCGGTGGACATAATCATCAATGTCGTTTGGTAGATCAAAGTTGACCACATGAGCAACATGGGGAATATCAAGACCACGTGCGGCCACATCAGTTGCAACCAAAATTGGGGTGTTCCCACTTTTAAACGACCTCAATGCCTGTTCCCTTTCCTGCAGACATGTAGGATAAAAAAAATTACAGATGAGACAATGCACATGAAACTAAAAAATTGGTCTTATACAAGTGACCAGTTGCTGAATAAAGACTCAAACATGAGGCTTCTGTAAATGGTGCTTATACTTATGTTTGAGTCTTTATTCTTCTCTTTTTTTTAACATAAAAATAAATAAATAAATAAAGAATAAAGACTCAAACATAAGTATAAGATTTAAAAGAAGCCTCAAGGAGAAGTATCTCCTGTGGGGCTCTCTCCTGTTGTCAATTGTCGAGTTCTTGACACAAGGACATAGTTTAGAAGTCAGAGTTCAAATTTTAACTTAGGAAAAACATGTCCACACAGATTGACTTATGTAACACCAGTGTTCTGCTCATTTTAAAGTATATTAATGACTATGATACCAGATGTGTACTAATTTAATCATCTAACATCACAATCTTGGAAGATCATTCGTACAACTCTCATCTTTTGTCGAGGAACCAGAAAAGCACCATGGCTCAAAGTCCAGCTCAACCAACCTGATGAACATGTTTTACACATTACAATACATGTTTTTTATATATGTAAATTGTAGTAAAGATAATCTTTTTTGATAATTTGCTGGTTATAAAGAGACGGGAGATTTGAACTTTGGACATCTCTTTGGAAACAACGGGAGGTGCCAGTTGAGCTCCAATGCTCTTGGCCGTTACCATACATGTTAAACTGATGGAATGTGGGAATAAACAGAATAAAACTAAAACTGCTCTATATATCAGCCCTTCCATTATATACAAAAAGCACAAAAACGCACTTGCCTCGCTGCCGACTTTGCTCTCTCTCTCTCTCTCTCTTCCCCATTTGGTTCCATTGAAACCACAGGAAAATCTTGTCGAAGGGGAAAAAAAATAACAAAATCAAAATGGATTAGCCTTCTTTTTTATTTTTGAAATTTATTTTTGATAACCATGCTTGGAAATGCTATTCAAAATGTAACAATACAGATTTTTGGTAAACTATTAATTTGCATTGAATTATTCACACCCTCCCCCCCCCCCCCCCAAAATAAAAGTCCGAGTAAATGCTAGCAGGAAAATTACATTAATGCTTTAATGAAACACACTTAATTTGTAGACGGTTTGGTTTAGATGAGGCTGATGATGCTGCGTTTAATTGGAAATCTTTCAGAGCTAGGAATGTGATTGCCATATAGATATATATATATATATATATATATATATATATATATATATAAACATTTACAAGTAATAAAACTTTATTAAAAGGGAAGACTACTTCCATTAAAGAGGACGAAGTAACCTAAAAAATGTGTACAAGAAACAAAAACAATAACAAAAAAAAAATTATGCACAAAAGGAAAGAGAGTCTATGACTCTATAAACAACAGGATGGATTCACTAAAAGCAATTAAATATATATATATATATATATATATATATATATTTACAAGTAATAAAACTTTATTAAAAGGGAAGACTACTTCCATTAAAGAGGACGAAGTAACCTAAAAAAATGTGTACAAGAAACAAAAACAATAACAAAAAAGAAATTATGTACAAAAGGAAAGAGAGTCTATAAACAACAGGATGGATTCACTAAAAGCAATTAAGATGTTCAAACAGTGGTATACAGGACCCAGTTAGGTCAAGCCCAAAAATTCATTGTGAAGTCTAAATTTAAATTGATCTCTGGTTCCATGGAAAGTAACATTTCATGGAGGTTTGAAGAATTCTGGAGAATTATATCTATTCAGAATGTGTATATATATATATATATATATATATATATATATATATATATATATATATATATTTTTTTTTTTTTTTTTTTTTTTTTTGGGGGGGGGGGGGGGGGGGGTGCACTATTCTAGAAATCCTGCTACAAGGATTGTAATTACGAGGAAGGAAAATTAGGGTGGTGGTGCTGGTGGTGGCTGAGTAATACTCCTCAGTCCTATGCTAATGGAGATTGAGACAATTCTTCAAATTCAAGTACAATAATTTTTTTTGAATTTGGAACTCTGGAGCAAGGATAATTTGTTCGCTTGCTATAGAAATTAGAAAAGTGAGAAATGAGTTGAAAATTGGACATTGACAGTTGATGGATCTTGAAAGATGAGGTGTTGGGTTTGCACAAGTGTGTGTGTGTTTCAGAATCTATCCCATATATAAAAAAAGGAGGATTAGCCTTTTAAATTAAACATTCCTCCTGTTGAGCCACATTGGATTGACCCTTATGGTCCTCCAGTGTTTATTTCCCCTTCTTCTTTGGCACAGTAAAATGCATCCCAAATTTTTTCCCACTTCCTCATTTATTCCCACTAACCATTTTTCTGACTCTCTCCCTTTTTGGACTCTTCCTTTCTCCATCAAATAGAATCAGCTCTCCCCCTTTATCATTATTGCCTTCAAATCTTCAACCTTAACATTTTGATAACTAGATAGTTGGGGAGGGGGATTTGAACTAGATGTTTCCATTGGAAACACCAAGTGCCAACCAATTGAGCTACAAGGCTCTTGGCTTCCACCTTGACATTGACCTCAGTTTTCTACTCTCAGGTCATTTATGACGGGGAAGGCCAAAACTATGCTGCAATTGAAGATTTTTCTTTAAATAAATTTGTAAGTTCCCATCAGGACAGTGTGTTTATGTCGGATTAGCACTCTGCAAACACTGACAGTCTTAACAGTCACCATAAATTGTCTGCTGAAGTATGGGTCGGGGTTTGATAGGCACAAAAGTACTGCATCCTTATTTTGTATTAAAAAAGACTCCCTCATTATGACTTTTGCCAAAAGATACATAGGCTCTTAGCAAACAGATTCCATTGTAATATGTTGTTCTGGTAGAAATTGAAATTCAGAAAATTAGGAGCCGTTTGGTAACCTTGTTCTAGTAATGTTGTTTATATTTTTTTAGAAATATGTGTGGGTGAAAAAGTGTTTAGAAATACGTGTAATGTTGTTTAAAAACTGAAAACATGTGTTTACCAAATGGGTCATTAGATTCTTAGTATTGTTTTAGATTTTTGCATCATTATCAAAATTAGATTTCATTGTTTTCAAATGGTTGTACCAATAGCAAAGTGAGTATATATAACATTTGTTAAACTATTGCACGGGTTAGCAACTAGTATTCCAATAAATTGCAGCTCCATGCATCTAAATGCCTCACCACTGTGAAACCCATTCCAATTGTTTCTCACATAAAAATCTCAAAAGGGGCAGAAATCTTTTCTTAGATCCAACCAATGTTAGCAAAATTTTTTTTTTTTTTTTGACATGGAACCTTAGAAAGGCCCTCCCTTTGGACCCACCCCTGGGGAGTAAACCACGATTACCAAATCCCATCCCGCTAAAATCAGGTATCCTGTAATCCAAGGGAAATCCTAGTGGGGCTCGAAACCAGGATGTTTGGGTCTATAGCTCATCCCAAGCCTCCAACCACTAGGTTGCACCCTAACAGGAGCAAAACTAAATCAATTAGATAGAATGTCCCTACTTACATTATATCTATATAGAATTAAACTGAACCTCTAACGAAAATGATTTAGCACCAGCACCACTTCACTTAGTCCAATATTAAATCACTATGATTATCCAATAATCCAATACTGATGTCACTAGGCATAACCAAGTTCCAAAAGAATCATCTTGCCAAGACAAAATAATCGTACATGCACAAACATATATGCATATTCATTTGGATCTGTTTGAACTTTAATTAGACAGAATATGATGTAGCAGTCTAACGCATAACATTGATGTTGATGAGCATGGTGACGTGGCATAAGGCCAGCCAAGCTTAAGGCCAAAATTTATCATATGCCATATGGTTATTGTAGCTATATCCACATGTACCAAGTTTGTTGTTATATTTAAAAATTGGAGGTAGTAAGAGGCACATGCACTACTTCACCTAACCCTAAACCCACCACAACCACACACAGGACAAATTTGTCATATACTCAATGCTGTTAAAAGTGCTGAGCGCACTTAAGAGCAAAGGCCTCTTGGAGCCTAGGCGCAAAGTGCAAGTGCCCGCCTGGTCAATGTGAAGCGCACGTTTGTTTTTTTTTTTTTAAATGATAATGGTCAATACAACAATCAAGTGATCAATTAATCGTATAAATTACAACAAAACATTTTATATAATTTATATAACATTTATATAATTCTCTTGTGCTCTGCAAAATATATGCAACCATGATATGTGATGGCCATGATTACAAAACATGGTTGAATCAAAATAGAAGTATAGAACAAAAAAGGCAAAGGCTAAAAAGTACTAGAATGTTATTTGATGTTATCCTTGCCTAACAAAATCAATGCAAATATGCAATGCAATCCTAATCTACATAATCATCATCCCCATTAAGCAAAAGACCATCACCATTGTCATCACAAGATTTGTAGCCCTCATCATCTTCATCTCCATCATGAGGAGCGCATTGTGAACTAGAACTTGAACCTGTTGCTTAACTTGAGCGTTTGTTTGTGTGGTTGTGGTCCAAAAGGTCTAAACTATCTAAAGAGGTAGGCTTAGGTGTATGGTAACACACCACACTATTAGTTTTTATATATTAAATCAATGGCTTATATCAAACATATTTAGATCTAATGGCTAAAAATCAAATCAGGATTTTTTTTTTTTAATTACAAAAAGCTCAAAAATGCATGCTTTGCGCTTAATAAAAAAGCTCTAAAGAGCGCACTTAATAAAAAAGCTCTAAAAAGTGCGCTTAAGGCTAAGCTTTTAAGAGGGCGCCTCGCTTTAGAGGGAAAAAGCCCCAAGGCCTGTGCGCTTTGCACTTAAGCACATTTTTAACAACACTGCATATACTCTAGAAGAAAATAGACATCCAGAACAACAGTATACATACAATAAAACAAACCTGTTGTGTTCTATCACCATGAATAGTAGTTGCAGGAAAACCATTCATACACAGCCAATGTTCCAGCGAATCAGCTCCCTTCTTAGTCTCCACAAATACTAATGTCAGAGCTTGCTGCAATTACCAGATCATGAAAGCAACAGTCAAACAACTACATATTTGGATCAATAAATTCAAACTCCTTCCTCCCTGGAAGTAAAAGGCTTATTGATTTAAAGAATAAATTGAAAATAAATAATCCAATTTAATACTGTTCACATTACATCAATAAGAAAAAGTTACCAGCCCGCACAGACCCTCTCTTCCCCCCCCCCCCCCAAAATAAATAAATAAAAAGTTAACTACAAAAAAAAAAATGCAAAAATGGTCTTTATGCAATAGTACCTTTCCCTGTGTACCATTCGCCCTCTGTGCATGAAGAAGGTCCATGAGGTGACTTCTTTTGTCAGATTCATGAACAAATTCAACTCTTTGAACAATCAAATCAGTACTTGAGCCCACTCTTCCAACAGCCAAAAATATGTAATTTGCAAGAAAATCAGAGGCCAATCTCTGCATGTCAGCCAAATTGGTAAGAGTATCACATAGATGTTTTTAAAAAAAAAAAAAAGTACATAGATTAAAATTAGTCCTATACAAATCTTCAGCAAAGCTGACATGTCCTGTTTGCATAAGATTTAATCTCAAACTACTTTCAGTCTCAATGCATATCAAGAGATGCAACATTCTATGCAAACAATGCATTATAGAAACTAGGAGCAAATGCTGAGAGCTGACTCAGCACATATTTAAAGACATAAAGAACCAAAACTGATGCGCCTCCACCCCCACCACACCTCCGTTCAGTGGGGAGGGGCAGCCCCAAGAAAAAGAAAAGATGAAAGTCATAACTCTCTAGCAGAACAAGCAGAATGGCCACAAAGTCATAAGCATTGGTTGAAAATCATACTCCCAATTGAAAAAATTCAGACAGAAAACAAACCTGTATCTCTTTTGGGAAAGTGGCACTGAACAGCATGGTCTGCCTTTCACCAGGTGGAGGCATGTCCATTTGTTCCACAATTTTCCTTATTTGAGGTTCAAAACCCATATCCAGCATTCGATCTGCCTCATCTAGAGCTAAATATCTGATCATCTGTAATGAAACTCTAGCCCTCTCCAGTAAATCTACCAATCTTCCAGGAGTTGCAACAAGAATATCAACACCTCTCTCCAGCTCCCGCAGCTGCCAAAATACAACTCATTAGGATTGCTAACTAAATACCTGAGAACAAGCTAGCATATCATAATAAGAATTTTAATGATGCGACAAGATGCAGAAATGAGGAATAATTAATAAACAACTAGCAGTCAACTATATCAGACATAGAGTACCCAAAATAAATAAACACAAAACCTGTTGGTGAATTGGTGCTCCCCCATAAGCAACGACCACCTTAACACCTGTCTGATATGAAAATTTCCTAGCTTCCTCATGTATCTGCAATTTTTAACAAGATTTTGGAATCTTATTTTAATAAAATTATGCATAGCATATCTTGAAGTAGTCATATGACTAAACTCACTTGCATTGAAAGCTCCCTAGTTGGAGAGAGAATAAGAGCAAGCGGGTACACTGTACGTGCCCCACGGGGTGGTCTCTGTACACTCTCACCCCTCATAATTCCACTGATAATTGGGAAGCAGAATGCAGCTGTCTTGCCAGAACCAGTCTGGGCACAAGCCATTAAGTCCCGTCCTCCAAGTGAGATGGGGATGGCATGCCGCTGCACAGGAGTTGGCTTCACATACTTGCACCTCCGAATATTCTGATTCAGGGCATCACCCAAATCAATCTCCGCAAATGTATTCACAGCTGGTGGCACATTATCGCCACTCGTCTCAACCGGAATGTCCTCATATGCATCAAAGTTAATGCCGCTATTCTCTTGCTCAGTAAAAGCCTCCTCTGTAGTAACATCATCATCCGCAAAGGGGTTCACTTCCCTATCTCTCCCACGGTCCCAACCACCACTTCTGCCACCCCCCCATCCACCACGGCCACCACCACCACTATACCCAGATCGACCAGAATCATTTCTAGGACCACCACTCCACCGCGAGCCACCATAACCAGGTCGATCATTATTTGAAACAGGCCCACTATAAGCAGGAGCAGGTGCATCAGAAACAGCTGGGCGATTCCGAAGATGTGGAGGGACATAGGTGCTCCGGGATGGAGGAGCTGACGCCGTACCTACAGGCCCATTGTTAGCAGAAGAAGACCCAGCAGTTGCATTCTCAGCTGCAGAGTTTGCAGCCAAATCCGCCCATGAAGTTCTCGTACTCATGACAAATTCACAGCAATTCCCACTCAACCCCAACACCCCAAATCCGAACAATTCACGGAATAATCAAAAACCCTTCCTCGAAATTCAATATCTCCACGAATTACAATCAGTAAAATTCCAAATACCCTGATCAAACAAAATTGTGAAAATCAAAACCCGCAAGTCACAATGACATACTCATCTAATAATAACGCAAAACCAAACAAATCAAAATTAAGACAAAACATAAATGGCAAATCAAAGTTTGATTTTTAAACCAAGAACAAAAAATTTGCATCCACACACAACATCTATTTCAAACCCTACCAACCAAAAATCAAGTAAATTCCCTATATACCCTTTTGCTCCTCCTTCCCTCGATTTTCTCATCAACCAAACAAAACCTAATACAAAGAAAAAAACAGCCCTGATCTACAATGGCAACGAATCACAAACACACACAAAAAATGAACCACCGCAATCTAAAGCTAAAGCAAAATAAACTTCACACACATGCACACAGACAGATAGAGAGAGATAGGAAGAAAACCCTACGAATCGAAGACGATGACAAAGTTGTGGTTATCGTTGTTGATGAAGATGAAGATGAAGATCCAGAAAACCCTAAAATTTTGCAGACACGAACGCTTTTAATACGCAACAGCACAAAAATATCTCCTTGCTTGCTTTTCTCTCTCTATATATATAAATGGAAAATGGAATATAATAATGAATATATTTTTGTGCGTACGTTTTTCTTTCTACTATTACTATTATATTACTATTAAATAAGAATGTAATTTTCATGGGACACAAATAAAATAGAATTGTTATCTGTTTTTAGAATGACTGTCAAGTGTTTTAGATGTGGTAAATTTTGAATATGGTGATAATTTGGATTACAAACGTTTTTAATCTATTGCATCCGCTCTTGATGAAAATTTTACCAGATAGATTTCTTATTATTGCATTAGTTTTATTATTAAGTGATAGATTTTTTTTTTTGTAAAAGAGAGTTTCAACCTATAATGTCCACTCTTGATGATAGCTCTTTATCATCAGACAAAGATATCAATCAGTTTTTGGTGTAGGTGAGGATTGAACCCCCATATCTCTTTTTCAACCATCAAAGATTTTACCAGTTGAGCTAGCTGGAACCCACGTTAAGTGATAAATTTGAATATGACTATTTTATGATAATTGTTAAGGGCCTGTTTAGTTGGTTAGGTTAAGTAATGTTGTTTAAGTGTTTTTGATATACGTGTGAGTGAAAAAAAATGTGTTGAAATATGTGTAAGTTTATTTAAAATGTGTGAAAATGTGTTAGAACTTACTTGTTAAACAACCCCTAAGTTTTTTTCTTTCTTTTCTTTTTATGGAATTTGAAAGTTTATTATGATTGTACTGGATTTGCCGTTTTCATACTTAGATGTGATAGGATTTTAAGTTGTGATGGTAAGTTTCTTTTTACTTCTTTTGAAAAAAAATATATTTATTGGTGCGAAGAATCCAATTCAACAACAACAAAATTAAAGGGTGTTTGATATATGCACTTAAAAATTGAAAATTATTGTTTGAAAATATGTATGGAAATACGTATGGGTGAAAAAGTGTACGAAAAAATCATAGTTTTAAAAACCGGTCCAACTAGTTCAACTGGGAATCGAGTGTCAATTCGGTCCGGTTAAAACCCCAAAAACCGAGAAAAACTGGGGTTGAACCTGAAATTTTTTTAAAAACAGTTCGATGCCTGGTTCAATTTTTGATACCATGGGAAAAATGTGTAATGTTGTTTAAAAACTGAAAATTGTTGTTTGAGATGATGTACCAAACACCCACTAAAATATTGAGAAAAAAAAAAAAAAGATCTTAAGAGGAATATTCTATCTTTGAAAAAACAAAAAGACGAAACTTATATGCCATTCTTTATATATTTCAATTAAATTTAATCACATAATTGTATTAACTAATAAATTTAATTTAATTATCTTTTGGTCAGAGAGTAATATTATATAAAAATGCGATTTAATTTAATTATCTTCTGAAATATGCTCAATTTTGTAGTGGTTTATACAATGATGTAATTTATTTTAATTATAGAACCATTAGGCATAACTGTGAAAATTGTATTTTAAGATTTTTATAAAAAATTAAGCATGCACACTCACGTTCGTAAAGACTTTATACGTCTTTCTTTTTAATAATTAATAATTAAAAGCATTTCTTTATGTAAAGAGAGAAATAAATTTAGGGACACAAATCTTACTACGATTTTGTGAACAACTTTGAGTTGTAAACAATTATTTTTACATAGAATCGAGGACCAACAACTTCTATTCCACAACTCACATTCGATCACTTGCAAATATTGGAACTTGCAAACATGCCTATGTGTTGGCCACTAACACACAAGAAGACACCTAATTGATCTACTACATTTATCTTAAATCTCGACCTAACACCTTTTAGCCATGAGTATATGCTTGCATAAGTGGCATCATTAGATGATGTTTGGCAAGTTCCAACAAATTTGGTAGATTTCCTATTAGTTGTTTCTGCCTAGAATGTCACAATTAAATAGGTTTAGTAAACACAATTTTTGACAAAACCAACTTATACCCTACTGCCCAAGCAAAATCAAAAACTAGTAAGCTTAATCCTGCTTAATTGCTTTTGAAAATTAATCATGGGTAAGGATGGTCGCGACCGGTCAAATCAAGGATGCTCGTCCTTGTCCAGTACCCTCTCCAAAGTGGAAAAAACTTGTGTTTGATTGGAGCAAGGTAGGTCGGATTTGGAGACATTTTTGAAAGATAGTAATAGAATATGTAAAAATAAATCAAATATATACTATTAAACAAAAACTATATATACACACATTTAGAGCGAGCAAAACTCATGATCGCCATATCACCTCTTTGGAACATAGAAAACCCATATGGGATAAAGTGTGGTAGGTAGGTCAAAGTGAGATGGAAAAAATTCTCCATCCTTAATCACTAGCAACCTAAAAAAAACCACTCAGTGGTGGTCGCTTCTCCATATTTAATTGTTATTTGGTGGGACACAACTTAAGGCATGGTTCAATTCTTTATATGTTGCATTAAGTATTAGACTCTTAGCTAGTGAAGCACAAATTGTGTTGTCTTTTTAAAGAACAATTAAACTTAATACAAACATGTATTTCAATGTATTTAAATTTAATTGGAGAACCATTATTGTTAATGTTTCAAAAAAAATTTAAAAATACCAATCCAACTAAAAGTATACAACATAGAGTTCCTACAAATTTAAATTAAATTTTAATAATTAATTTAAATTATTTGAATAATCTACCATAATTTTGTTGTTTTAGTAAATAAAAAGTTGGCTTTTACACGTTGTGCTTGCATTACGTAGCTTAGTGTTAGAAGTTCTACAACATACTTTCACAATCATATTTTTTTATATACATTAAAATAATAAATATAACTTACTTAAGTGAATTTCTTTTACTAATATTAGTTTTTTAAAAATAAATTGTGGTTACAGGTTAATTATAAAAAAAGTTTCACGAAATTTAGAAGGAGTTTCATTGATATTTTAAATTATTTATAATATATTATAGTCTTTGATTTTTTATTTAGTTTGCATATGATTATTGATTGTCACGTATAGCATGTGCATAGTAATAGATAATAAATGTTGAGTCATACACTTTTTGTTGCATCAAATGTCTTAACATAAGGGTTAGTTTTCCCCTCTATTCCCTCTCCATCCTAACTGACCATTAGTCTTACAAGTGTTATAACATGCTTTTATCTAATAGCGCACTATAAGTTCATTAAAACTATTAACATATTATTTATTTATTGATACGTTATACAAGCATCCAATAAGTCTTGAACTTACAACTTTACGCTCCCTTCAAGTCTAACCACTGGTATCCTTGCTATCAAGACCACCTCCTTGGGAAACTCTATTGCGGGACCATCCAAACAATGTCTGTCCATCAGCTAACAAAATGGGTTGACCAACGCGAAACTATGGTTTGCCAATAAGTTTGAGGCTAACCAACGCTACTAAGGAGCAAGTAGTGGCTATAGTAGTAATATATGTTGCTAATAACTTCTTAATTGCAAAGAAATAAAACTCATACATCTACCATCCATGGCTCTGATACTAAAACATAACCAGGAGAGAGCACAATAGTTATATGAAAGCATAAACAATGATAAAATAGATAATAAATAAGAAAATAGCAAAATGGATATATTCAAAATAAGTTAAAACGGAATATAGAATATGAAAACAGAAACTAGTAAAATCTTAGTTGAATAAAAACTTCTTTCTTTGATTAAAACTGAAAACATCTGTCTTTGTTACAAGCTTGAAAATAAAACTCTGTCTGAAGAGTTACAAGATTACAAATTAAAAGTTGTCTTTGAAACTGAAAGGTTACAAGATTCTGTTTGAAGGGAAGGGTTACAAGATTACAAGAGAGGAAGGATTACAAGAGTCTTTCTAAGGGAGGGAGAGGGCTATCTTCTTTCAAGGAATTGGACTTTAAACTTGAACCTAGAACTTGAACCTAGAGGGCTATTAGAGTCTTTCTAATGGTGAATAGTGATCTGTCATAATTGCCTTTGGAGAGTCTGCCTGAGAGGACTATCGTTCTATTGTTTTGTCTGTCATATGTCATACGGATCTTAAGAGTCTTGGAATGCTTCTAGGTGAGTCCTGTAATTTGGAGAGGAAGATTCTATCATTGTGTCATCTTCATCGTCCGAAATTTGTGATGCAGCTTCAAGTAATTGCTTCTTAAGTTGTCTTCTGTTTGAGACAGAGGCAAGTTGGCACTGGACTTGGCTCTTTTCTAGAAGGAAATTAGAACTTTCTGTTTGGGAAGGAGAGGGTTTTTTCTGTATTTCCTGAAAAATATTATCAAAATTAAACTTATTCCACCATTTTAATTTAAACTTTATGGTGAGCACGGGAAAAGGATACTGGGGATGTCTTTCTATCTTGTATTCTCATCTAATATTATCCATGGAAGATCTGGAAACCTATAATAAAATTGTAAAAGATGTGGAAAGTTCTTAAGATGCGGTATGTCTAGTTCTTTCTTGAAAGTCTCATAGGCTTTTAGGAGATTAGGAAGGAGAATCATAGCTTCAAGACCATGGGAATTCCACCAGTCAATGAACCATCTTGGTATCATTATGTCTTTCTTTCTATACATATCAAAGCGGAAAAACCAAGTGTGTCTGTAAATATTATTTTGGAATAGAAGGAACCTATCCCAGGCTTTTACATAGTCATAATAATTATAAAACAAATTTTCAAGGTTTTTCAAAAGTCTTGTAATTTAACTAGTTAACTTATTCAGATATTTTCCAACAAATACATCTAAAATTTAAAATCCCTTATCTCCCATCTATCAAATTATCTAAAAAAATTCCTAAGACTTAAAGAAATGCTACGACATCATTCGCATCAACTTATTTGATTAGTTTTGTCACTTCATTTACGAGCCTTTAGTTACTCAAGTTCCTTGACCCATTATTAATTTTAGAAAAGTCAAATGTTGTATCACTTATTTTCCTACCTAAAAAATACTTAAATTTTAAGACGTAAAAAGATAAGAAAGATATTTTGACAGATTACTATTCATCTACACATGTGAATAGTACCCTGACAGATTCTCAGACAAATTCATTAGAAGTCACATTATGAAAGACTACTATTCATCAATAGTATTTTCCACAATATTCTACAAGTTTCCACCGGCAAATTAACTTGGGTTAACTTTACTAACTCAGGTTACTTTTGAAGACTTACTATGATTTATCTTATCTATAAAAAGGACAGACTCCGAAGATAGAAGATAGGTTCAAATTTAGAGGTTCAAGTTTAAAGTCCAATTCCTTGAAAGAAGATAGCCCTCTCCCTCCCTTAGAAAGACTCTTGTAATCATTCCTTTCTTGTAATCCTGTAACCCTTCCCTTCAGACAGAATCTTGTAACCTTTCAGTTTCAAAGACAAATTTTAATTTGCAATCTTGTAACTCTTCAAACAGAGTTTTATTTTCAAGCTTGTAACAAAGACAGATGTTTTCAGTTTCAACCAAAGACAAAAGTTTTTATTCAAGTAAGATTTTACTAGTTTCTGTTTTCATATTCTATATTCCATTTTAACTTATTTTGAATATTATTTTGCTATTTTCTTCCTTATTATCTATTTTATCATTGTTTATGCTTCCATATTACTGTTGTGCTCTCTCTTGGGTATGTTTTGGTATCAGAGCCATGGATGGTAGATGTATGAGTTTTATTTCTTTGCAATTAAGAAGTTACTAGGAACAAATATTACTACTATAGCCACTACTTGCTCCTTGATAGCATTGGTCAGCCTCAAACTCGTTGGCAAACCATAGTTTCGCGTTGGTCAGCCCATTTTGTTAGCTGACAGACAGGCGTTGTTTGGGTGGTCCTGCAATGGAGTTTCTCGAGGAGGTGGTCCCGATAGCAAGGATACCAATGGTTAGTAATTGTTCCGCTAGTAATTATTAATTGCTTAGAAATAGAATAAATACGTTTATCAGCTAGTCATCTCACTTAGGCTAGGCACACACTAATTAGAAACATGGACGATGATGATATAGATTATGATGAAGGTTATAGCATAAAAGATATAGACAATAATTGGTTAAATAGTAATATGAATTATGATGATACAAATTCTGATTCTAATAGTGATAGTGATATAGATTATTATAACTATAATAATAGCACAAATAATTGGAGTATAATAACAGGAGATAAAATCAATCAACAGATTGATAAACACAATAATAGTTTGTTAGACAGGATTAATAAAAAATTAGAATCTTTAGAAATTGTGGAAAGATCCATAACAAACACTAAAGTAGAGGAAAAATGATAGTTTTTTGGACTTACTAGAAAGAATGAAAGCTTTAAATTCAGAGTTAGAAAAAGAAAGAGAATTTGAACCTCATCATAGATCACCTTTAACAAAAACTATGATTGATAATTGGCATAATAGACAAAAGAATAACTTAGTAAGTACTGACAAATCTATAAACATGACAGATATAAAAAAAAAAAATAGTAAAAAAGATAGCCTAATAGAGACAATTGATGAAAGAAATGATGTAAAGACACTAAAAACAACTCTGACAAATAGTAAAGAGGATAGCCCCATAGTGCAAAAGAAGTCAAGAATGATAGAAGTAGAGAAAGAAAGTAGTCCTATAGAAATAATGCAAGACGAAGATGATATAGAAAGACAAATGAGTAATAATAAGAAAGATGGCCTAATAATGGAAAAAACAACACGTATAAAAGGCTAGAAAAGAATCCTCCTCCATGGACAGACAGACATAGTATGATAATCAGACAGATAAAAAAAAAATGTTAAGCAACTCCCATGTATTGTTATTCCTTCCCCCAATACTTTTAAAATTGTTGAGACAGATACTTCTGACATAGGTTATGGTGGAATTCTAATACAGGTAGCAAAAAATGATGCCAAAGAACAGATTGTTAGATTCCATTATGGCTCTTGGTCAGCTACCCAGCAAAATTATAGCACTATTAAGAAAAAAATTTTATCTATTTTATTATGTGCTTCAAAATTTCAAAATGATATTTTAATCGAAAGTTTTTAATCCAAGTTTACTGTAAAAGTGCTAAAGAAGTTTTATAGAAAGATGTTCAAAATCTTGTCTTTAAACAGCTTTGCTAGATAGCAAGTTATTCTAAGTGTTTTTTACTTTGATATTGAATATATTAAAGGAGAAACTAATTCAATTCCTGATTTCTTAACCTGTGAATTTCTATAGGGAAGATGAGTTCCCCCTCAGATAAGAGCAACTCCCCAAAACCCAGAACCAAACAATCCTATGCTGCTACTCCTATTCACCCTAGCAGATTCCTCCCTCACCTCATCTGCTCTCTCTTCGAGCAGACCCCAAGAAAGATCCCCTTTGACATGCAATCCAAACCCCTTTGATCCACTCTCCCCAAGCCCCACTCCAACAACCAAACAGACATATGCTTCGCCCTCAACTCCTCCTTTAAAAAACCATTTAACATAGCTGCATCCTCTTTTCCCCCTTTAACCTCTCCCTCCAACCAACAAAAGTACAAATCCTCTACCTCTCAAGAAGTCCAAGTTCCAAAAGAAGACCACAGTATTGAACTCCCGAAAGATTCCTAGAATTTTATCCTATGGATTGAACAAGAATACCTGCACATAATAGATACCCTCTCCCTAGTCAGACAGCTCATACCCCCAGGATGGGAACACCCTAAGATAGAAACATTAAAAACCCATAAATTTTATGAATTTATTTTGGTTGATACAGACTCAATCCTGGTAACACATATGCCTTGCTCCCAAGACCCAAACAGAATTGGCTACTCTAAAGAGTCATCAAATAGATCCTCACCCCCTCCCAATGGAAAGCATCACCCTGGATCACTAAGAACTTTTCCCAACCCTTTGACCCTCAGTTTTATAATTATTATGACTATGTAGGAGCCTGGGATAGGTTCCTTCTATTCCAAAATAATATTTACAGACATACTTGGTGTTAGGGTACTTTTTTTTCTTACACCTAATTTTATTTAAGTACCACCTATTTATTTTCAAATATTACTAATAAGTTATTGGGCTTTCACAAATATTTTTTGCCCTATTATTATGTTAACTACAAATATTTTATATCTATTATCTAAATTGGGTCATGATATAAACTATCAAAAAAAAAACCCAAAAAACTCTTATTTTATTCAAATTTTATTATTATTATTTAGTTAAGCCTGAAACCAGCCCTACGAGCCCAATGCACATATCCAATTCTTTTAAAATCAAAGAATACTTATAAAGTTAAAGAATACTTATGCTTGGCAATATTTCAAAAGCTCAATTTTTATTGGCAATATTTCAAAAGCTCAATTTTTATTGGCAATATCAAAAGCCCAATTTACGTTGGCATTATTAAAAGTCCAAACTAGTAAAAAGTCCAAGCTAGTAAAAAGTCCAAAATTATCAATACTTGACAAAATACTATATCTTAATTATTTCACTTAAAGTCCAATGATTAACAATGTTTTAAGTTCTTAAACATATTACTATGAAAATAAACACACACACGCACGCAAGGAATATGGAAAGGAGTTCTAATACAAAAGCACATCACAAACTCTAATCAAAAGCTAATAATATAGTTGTCAGATTGTTATATGTAAAGTTGCATTACTCAAGTTTGAAGAAATTTAGAATATCACTCCAATTAAAATTAAATTATATTCTTTAAGGTTTTTAAGAATAATTTCATTACTTTAATACAATTATGGTATCATATTTGGTTTTAACAATAATTTGGTCTTATTCATAATAATAATAAAACAACATGGTCTTACAATACTACAAATGACGTCATTGCTGCAAGCTATCACTAATTATTTGAATATGCAAACTTTGGTTGGTTTTGCCAAAACATAGTACACTATGCTTGTGTTTGACATTGGCTGAAAAAATGCAGTTTTTATTTTATTTTTTATTCTTTAGTTTATTTTTACTATTATTTATGAGTCTCATAAACTATTCTCAAATGGACTCTAATTATAAACTCCTCTAATTATGTACAATATATTTTTTTGCGTTAATTTTTATGATAAGTAGGGAGAGGGGGATTTGATCCCTAATTATCCTCATAAAAGATAATACTTACAAGACTCTTGACTTGTGTGTGTGTATGTATATATATTTTTAATTTCACTTTTTATATGTACAATAGTATTTTTTTACCCAATTTAAAAAAAAAAAACCAAAAAACCTAATAAAATTTTCTTATAACAAATTTGTTTGGCCTTCGACCATTAAAATTCCTTCCTCTTTTTTTTTTTTTTTTTTTTTTTTTTCCTTTTTTGAGAAGACAACCGTCTCATGGTTAATATACTCTAATGTCACTCTTTGAAATATATTTTAATTAATATTTTTTAAGTGCTTCTAAAGCAGTAAATTTTATTATTGCTAATCAAGCATTAATTTTGTCAATAAAAACAACTAGTACAAACATGCACTGAGTAACGGGGCTATACTTGGACGTGGGGGCAATGGCCCCTCCAAAAATTTTCAAATTTTTTTAAAGTATACACACACACACATATATATATATATTAATTTTATTTGTTTCAATAAATTCCTAAGCCGATTCTAACTAGTCTAAGTGAATACTCACACATACCTGACAACACGCAAGATACCAAAAAAAAAAAAAGAGAGAGAGAGAGAGAAAGGGTCTAAGCAGTAAAAAAGCAAGACACTAAAAAAAAAAAACCTAACTTTCTAAATGAATGCTTATTTGGAGTTTCAAAAAAATTAAAATTGCTTATACTTTTGCCCCCCTAACTCTAAGTCTTGGTTTCGCCCCTTCATGCAGTAGCCTATCCTAAGTAATATAACTGTTCCAACAGAGCAAAAGGTGAAAAAAAAAAAATGAAAATAATAACTAAACACCCCTTAAATTATTTTATTTATCTAGCTGTGTTCTCATCATAGTGTCATAACTTGGAAAATTTCGGGTTCAGGGGGAATTACTACTTGCTCTCTCTGCAATAATGATTATGACTTGATTAATCATGTTCTTAATCTGCGTATCTTTAAGCAAACATCCCTTGAAGGTTCCTAATCCCTTTCCAAGCCGAGGCGGAGCCAAGATTTTTTTTTTGGGAGTCAAGTTGTAGTACTAATATATTTATCAAGACAACCACCCCACATATATATACACACATTTTTTTATTATATAAACACACTTTTTTATTTGATAAGTTATATATATATATATATACACACACACACACATACACCCAACAAAAAAAAAGTTTAGTATTTTCAATCAAAATTATATTTGATGGTGATCTTTAGTAAAATAAAATTTATTTTTACCATTTTCATAGTGAAATTCTTAAAAAGTTTTATTTTCGATACAAATTATAAAATTTTATACCAGAGTAAGTAAAAAATCTTTCAATTGAATTAATTAAATTTTCAAAAATATGAACGATCCAAAATTTGGAGGAATAAGTTAGGTTCCAAACATATTTGATATTTTTTTTTTGAGAAACCAAACATATTTGAAGTTATTTTGTTCTAAACTATTATGTTACAACTAAAGAGACAAATCTTGTGCAGTTTAAGTGACAAAATTTTTTAATGAGTAAATGACTTTTTTAACGTCACATAACCGGTTAAAAAAATAAATTCAAACATGTTTGGTGCCAACCTTTATCAAATATTAAACAAATATAGGAGCACATCTTACAATAAAAATTAGAATTGCGAAAAATAAAATTATGTCTCTATAACTATTAGACTAATTATTTTTTTAAGAGTATTATTGGACTAATTTAAACATTTGGGGGGCCAACTTTTATTTTTATAGATTAAATTTTGAAAACATTAAAATAATTATATATATATTTTTAAAAAAATTCAAAATTTTGTACATAACTACGCCCCTGTTTCCAAGGACCCAATTGAATGACTTCCACAATTGAAGAATAAAACGCATTTTTACATGAAAGTGAATCGATCTACAAGGCTACAAATGCTCTTGTCATTGTCGTCTAGCATGAAACTTATGTATTTATGTACTTTTGATTTATTTGACACCCCACCGTCTTTTGTGGAAAACTTGTAATTCTAGACGTGGAGGATTATGTTTGTAATAGACTTATTTCTTTAGTTAATGCATTATCCTTTCCTTTATTACCAACAAAAATATATTTGTTTACACAAAGGTTATCATTAAAGGCTATTATGATTTGAATTAAAATTATTGGTTTATATAATATACTAAGTGTGCGTTTGGGACAAACTGAAAATTTCAGCTTATTTGCAATTTTAGCTTATTTTTGCTACTATTTATGAGTCCTATTGCACTTTTTGGTACCGTTCATGGGTCCCATTGTACTA
The DNA here is from genome assembly GCF_040712315.1 of Castanea sativa. NCBI lineage: Eukaryota > Viridiplantae > Streptophyta > Magnoliopsida > Fagales > Fagaceae > Castanea > Castanea sativa. The sequence continues at coordinate 49,091,755 of NC_134020.1, read as the reverse complement.
TTTAGCTAACTTTTACTTTTTTAAAAAAAATTTATTTTAAGAGAGCTAACTTTTCCTTTTAGCTAGAGTACTTTCAGCTAAATAAATTGTTCTCAAACGGATACTAAATATGCATTTGGCATTGGCTTAAAAAGTCAATTTTTTTTATTTATTATTCAGCTTATTTTTTCTATTATTCATGGATCCCATTGCACTTTTTAGTACTATTCATGAGTCTCACTATACTATTTCAACTATCTTTTAATTTTATCTCAGTTTCAGGCTTTCAGCTAAATAAACTGTTCCAGAAAGACATTATTCAATTCGTAAATTATAATGTTCATGATACCATTAGCTTTCCTTTGTTTTTGTTGAATATTCCTTTGTTGATATTTTGTAAGTTTTACGTATGAAAACGACATACTCTAAGATCCACTCTCGGGGTACTCCTAAACTTGAAGAAAAATAGAATAGGATAACAAGGACAAAAAAAAAAAAAGAAAAAAAAGAAGAAAAAAAAAGTGGGGAATCACTAAAGCTTACGTGTGATCTCCAATATACTTCCAACAAGTCCCAACTCAACATAGAATGGACTATGTCACTAACTCACTATAGTCAATTTTAGTCACAAATGCCGTGGTGCATAAGCCATGGACATAAAGACCTCACATTTTGAACTTTCATTACATGTGTTGAGTGTTTCCTAGTATTCTACTCTCTCACATGTCTAAAAAATCCACCATTGATGAGAGTTTATCATTGATGATCATTAAGGTAATGCCTATTGAAAACAATAAAAAGAAAACACATCAAATATTTCCAATTATCTTTTTTGTTTTTGTTTTTCTGAACTGACAACACTGAACAATTTTAAGCAAACTCTTTTTTTTTTTTTTTTTCTAAAAATAACCCATTTTCAAGATCATTAGAAACCCATTGGGTCTATGCGTAGTTGCGTGCATGGAGTATAAAATTTTAAAATATATCATTTTTTATTTGCCTAAAGTAAAATGGTGAGTTTCTTCTACCAAAAATATAAAAAAGAATTGGTGGGTTTTAGTTAAATTTATGCGTTCAATTAGTGAAATAATTAAGATTTTATTTAACAAATCTAAGATATACAATTGCCTTTCCCTAGAATCAAAGAAGTGAGAGAGATCTTTTTTTTTTTTTTTTACAACATTTTGTTAATAGTATATAAAACAATGTTATTTAAAATTTTAAATAAAATGACACTGGGTATACCATTAAATCTGTGCAATATTTGATATGAATTATAAGTTCATAACAAACACAAACAATTTACCCAAAAAAAAAAGGATTTTTCCTCAAATTCTTTTGTAGTGCATGAAAAAAAATCCATTCCATTAGTATTTTCATCTTTGTTATCATATTTATTTTAGAAAATCTTAGTCTAAAAACCAGCCAAAATAATCAAGTACCACTATTTGATAAAATATGTAATTTTTTACAATTATTTTGGAAATATATATAAATATATCACGTCTTTAAAACTTGAGTTTGTGAAACTTGAGTTTGTTGTGTAAATTGAGTTCTAAAAACTCGAGTTTAAAAAAAAAAAAAATTTTCAAGTATGCCGTACTATTTTTTTTGGAACTCAAGTTACATAAAAATTAGTGTCTATTTTTCATGGAACTCAAGTTTGTAAAACTCGAGTTTGCCGTCAAAGTCAAGTTTCACAAACTCGAGTTACACAGCAAACTTGAATTTTATAAATTCAAATTTTAAAAAAGTAGTAGGTCTCTAATTATCGCAAACAGTAATAGATTCCTATATATTTTGCCATTTTTTTTAGAAATAATTACAACATGCTAATAACTCTACAACTCTCGAACCTTTTTTCATCTAGACTTCCAAACACTTTATACATGGGAAGTGCTAATTCAGCTACAAAACCTTTGATCTATATATTTTGCCATTATTCTGCCATTTTGGCCCTAAAAACTATAAAAATAAAATTCAATCCAAGATCTATCATTACAGGAAAAAAAAAAAAAAAAAAAAAAAAGTTGGTCTTACCGTCTTTAAGTATTTGGACAAAGTCAGTTGATCAGTTGCACAAGCATCACAGTCCCTGAATGTGAGATCTTTTCTTTCCTAAAGATCATCACAAACCATTCATTCACATCCACAATCTTAAAAACCCCAAGACAAACAGACAGCCTTTTATTTTTTCTTTTCCGACCCACGCGCCATTACTGACCGCCCAAACCTCCTACCCAATCAAAACCCACCACAAAAGCACCGAGCTCTCTCCCTATTCGCCAATCAAATCCCACGCGCCAATTCCGCGACTCCAATATTTCAAACGATTAAAAAAAAAAAAATTTAAAATCCCCCCAAACTCCCAAAACCCAAAAAAAAAAGAAAAAAAAAGAGCCAAACGAAGCGCTCCGAAATACACAAAAAAAAGCACTGCCTCTCTCTCTCTCTCTCTAAGGCGTCGTTTTCTCTCTCTAGAAATTTCTGGAAGAAGAAGAAGGAGGAGGAGGAGGTGAAGGCCTCGGGAAAGCTAGGGTTTGTTTTGTTTTGGGGGGGGAATTTCTAGGGTTTTGATTCGGAGGGATCTTTGATCTGTGAAACGGTGCGTTTTTTTTTTGGAAGAAGAAGAAGAACGAAAGCTATGGAATCGGTCCCTTCGAACACACATGGAGGCCTCGACGAGCAGATTTCGCAGCTCATGCAGTGCAAGCCCTTGTCCGAACAAGAGGTTCTTCTTCTTCTTCTTCTTCTTCATCTTATTATTTTTCATTATCCTGATTTTTTGTGAAATTTTTTGGTTTTTGGTTTTGGTTTTTTTTTTTTTTTTGGTTTGATTGGTTTGTGTTTCGTTGCTCGAGAAATGGTGGATCGGGTTTGATTCGTTAGGGTTTGATTCGAGTTAGATCGAGGAGTTTTGATAATTTGTGGGATTGTGTGGGTGATATCGCTGATGTGTTCGTGATCTGTGAGATTAGCTGAATTAGGGTTTTTTAAAAATTCTTTAGGGTCGATTTCGTGGTTGGATTTTGGGAAATTTTGTGGTTTTATGGGGTAATTGAATCAGATCCATTGGAGGTGTGGTTGGGCACCGCATTTGAATTGAACTTGATGGGTTTGGTTCTCTTAATTGGTTTGATTTCTTTGAGTTTCTAAGGCTCTGAAATTGAGGATGAGATGGGATATGAAAAGTAGCTTCTTTTAATATGCTGCATATTTGGGTTGTCACAATGTTGGTCTTTACTTGGCTCATGTTGGGTGAGAGAGGAGTGCAAGGGATTTGGAAGCTAATATTACTAAGAGATAGTGCAATTTATTCTAGAGGAGAGAAGTGGGAGGCAAGCTTCTTTCTGACTTCACTTCAATTGGTGGTTTACGCCCCTTGTTTCTGTATTGATTTATTGCAAATTAGATTTTTAAAAGAGATCTGTGTGCACCATTTACTATCATTATGATAATGAAGTCTAGGCTTATGTTGTCTAAAGTTTGGTCTATAATCTATATTATCCTTTTGATAAGAAATTTAGTTCTATTTGATGTGGGTTATATTGTGTACATAGAAAAAGAGTTGGTAGTTGAAGCACTGCATTTACAAAGTTGATTTTCTTTGGCATTTGAATACCTTGGAAGTTACTTGAAAAAAAAAAAGCTTTTTTGGGTAAAGAACATTTTGAATGTTGGCTTCAGTTCATGGTAGTCCACTGCCATAACTTTTATCTGAACGCTATCAATGCCATCTATCTTGTTTAGTTACTGCTTATGTAAATATCACTTTCTGTGCATATCCTAACTCCACAAGATCTAACTTGTTTGATAACATCAGCAAAGATGTAGAGATCGTAGAAAGTACGGACAGTTATATCTGTAGTTTCTGGACTGTTCTCTAAATTAAATGGTCTTGGTCACATTCATTGCTTGAAGTTAATTTCTGTGATATTTTGGGTGAGAAAACATTATTGTTAGCTGTAAGTTCTGTGAAATTTTGCCTTGTAGTTCAGCTGACATCTCTTGGTGTTTCTAATGGAGACGTCCAAGGTTCAAGTACAGGCTTCAAATCCCCCCTCCCCTATTATAACTTTCGACTTAGAAAATAAAAAAGAGGGTGAAATTAATCAACAATTAATGTAACTCTTAATTTAATATAAGCCATGAGCCTTGTAGCTCAACTAACACCTCCTGATGTTTCCAACGAACACGTCCAGGGTTAAAATCCCCACTTCCCCAACCATTGAATTATAAAGAAAAAGTCACATTTGAAGGAAGGAGCCATTTTAGGTTGCAATTAGTGTTTCAGCTTGAGTTAGATAGGTTGTTGTTTCAGCCAATGAGCTCTAGCTCAACTGGCACCTCCTCCCCTTGTAAGTGTTAGGTGGAGATCGTGAAGTCAAGACCCACTGCATGTGTGTGTGTAACTTACCAAGCAAAAAAAAAAGTTGGGTTTTTGTTTCTCTTATTAATGTTATTATTTTACAAAATTTTAAGCTTGCATCTTCAATTCCAGTGATTCTGTCTGATGTTTGCAACATTTGTCTATATAACTTTTGCTAATTTATTCTCCTTTTGTTTTCTGGGTTTCAGACTGCCTTACAATTGCGATGTCTGGAATTTCTTTGAGTGAATGTGTTTCTTTCCTTCGATGATCAAAATCAATTAATCAATAATGGATGTTATATTGGTGTAGGTAAGGGTGCTGTGTGATAAGGCTAAGGAGATATTAATGGAAGAAAGCAATGTCCAGGTGTGTCTTTTTATCTTTTCTTTTTTGCTAATGTCATATTTATCTCTCCTTCTCTCTCTCTCTCTCTCTCACACACACACACACACACACACACACACACACACACACACATGCATACTCACACACACTAATACATGTGTTTTTATGTGTTCACTTGCTGATGAGGATTTTCATGTATTGGCTTTATCTTGCGACTGGCGCCACATATGTTTAAACTTGTTTGGACTGTACACCCCATCTAAAGTAACAAGAATCTTTGAGGTTGAGGTATTTAAGATTCAGAGATGCACTTAGCTGGTGAGGATTGATAAAATCATTTGAACAGCTTCCATTAGTTTCTTTGAGTGTGTTGTGGCTAATTAATAAGTTAGGAGTTACCTTTTTTCTAGTCACGATGTTTGGAGTTAGGGATTCCATTCTCTCAGTGTTTCCCCTTGTCTTTCCTGGGGCAATCTGTTTTTGCTACATTGATAATTTCTTGGTGTTTTAACTTGGGTGGCTGAGATTAATATCTGAATTTTTTTTTATGGGTTATTTTTTTCCCTTTCTATATAAGAGAATCTATTTGTAGCTTTCATATAAATGAAACTTATACTCTGAGGTTCTTCTTAACAGCATGATTAAAATCTTTTGATTGATAAATTGCATTAGTAGCAACATTTTCTTCTGCAGAACGTTTTGTGAGTTAAACATCTGAAAAAAGGTAAAACCTGTTTGATGAGTTTGGTTGTAGGTAAGGTTTGTTGCTATTCCTACCTACTGTATTTTTCCTCCTTGAATGAAATTTATTTAACATACTCAGCTGGTGGTTTCTAAGCCATCTCTGGTGATTTACCAACAATTTGAGCTAAGGTCTAAAATATGGAAGAAAGAGGTGTTTTCCCAAAAGAGAAATCCTAAATGGCATCGGCAAGAAAAAAATATTTTAATTGTTTCTTATGACATACATATAATTTCTATATTATACTGGGTCACTGTTTTATCTTATTTTGCAAACTATGGTGGTTAAACCAATTGGGACGGGCCATTATCATTGCTGAGGTATAATTTGGATGTAGAATCAACTTATTTATCTCCTTTCAAAAAAAGAATCAACTTGTATATTCCATTGCATGATTCAAGTTTTACATTATCTTTTCAGTGGGTTTTTGCTCCTATTTTGCATTCATTCTTTGCCTCTTTTAGCTTATGTTGATTTTAAAACCCAAGGGTAACACAATCTGGTAGGGACCATTTCTCATAAAGTGGGGGTTACTTGTTTGAATTTCCCCTTCTCTCCCCCCTTGGGACCCAAATCTCACCTATTTTAAAATCAAGCTTTCATTGATTTAGTAGAGTGGAGAGTTTTGACTAATCTTTTTTGTACTTTTGCATTGCAGCCTGTTAAAAGTCCTGTTACAATATGTGGCGATATTCACGGGCAGTTCCATGATCTTGCAGAGCTATTTCGCATTGGAGGGAAGGTAGTTGTCTGACCGGGGCTTCCAACATTTTTCTCATGTTATGTTTGTTGAAGGCTGATTAGTTACAGCTTAAGATTTATGAACTAATGAGAGTTGTGATTGAACTTCCTTTACGAATTGAAATTCTCTTATATATTGCTATAATTATGTATTATAATTTTCTTCCATTGAAGTGTGAATGAGGTTTCATGCATTTTGGAGAAGAAGTGTAGAGCGTGGCTTATGATGCTGATCGTAGTTTTATTGATAAAATTTAAATGCAACATCATAACATGTAAAAGAAATCAGAATCTATGGCTTAATTATTGGATGACATTTACATTACGAAGACAGGCACGGGGAGGTAGATAAATTGGATGGATCTTTCAGAAACTCAAGGCTTCCGTGTGGGGCTATTACAATGCATTGAGGAGGGATTTTTTTTTTTCCTGGGCAGAGCATTTGGAAAGTTTTGTGTACTATCAAGGGCGGCTTTTTCTCGTGGTGTGTACCATTGGGGATGACCTTGACTACAGATAATGTAAGGAAGCGAGGGTCAATCATTATGGATCAGTTCCTTATGTGCTAGAGCCATGGATCAGTTTCTTTTTCGAGTAAAAGGAATGAGGAGATTTGGAAAGTTGTTCCCTTATGTTTATTGTGGTACCTTTGGAGACAATGAAATGCTTGATAATTTGAGGGGAAAGAGTTGCACAAGTTGAAAGTGTAGTTCTGATTTTTTGAAGACTATATGAATAGACTTAGACTTTTTATTTTTTATTTTTTTAATGCGGACTTTCTACAGTTCCTTGATTCGGTTTTTGTTAACCCTTATTGTATTTAAAGTTAATTTTTCTTTTGGATTTTTCTTTATATACTTCTTGTGTATTAGGGTTGCGCTCCTTTTGCGCTCTTTCTTTTAATGGATTTTTACTACTTATCAAAAAAGCATGTAAAAGAAAATGAGAAGGTTAACATCATTAAAAGAAACTTAGTAAAGCTTGAGCATAGAAAACATTAGCCTATGTCAATGTCTCCTTTGTCAATTAAGTTTCTAGCTATGCAAGTACTGATGTCGCAAACAAGTGGGATGATATTGTATTTATAAGAAGTTTGTAGTTGGTGAGTGCATATATTGTATAAGTGGTTAACTTTACTCAAATAGGGCACTGATTATTTTATTCTCACATGGAAATTATGCTAGCCACTTTTTTCTCTAATTGGGACTGTAAGACGGGACAAATTCATCTGAATCTGCTTTTGTTATATTTTGTGTTTGATTCAATTAAATTATCCCCAGTGGGATACATGAACTGATTTTGCTTCTTGTAATGACTTTAGTTCCTGCCTTCTCTTTGCTTGGATGTGTTGATCACTTAACAATCGCAACTTCAATATTAATTTCTGGTGGCATATTTTTGTTGGTAGTGTCCAGATACAAATTACTTGTTCATGGGAGATTATGTTGACCGTGGCTACTATTCAGTTGAAACTGTAACTGTAAGTATTAGTTAATAGCTTTTATATTTTAACTTTGTAATTTCTGTTTTGAAGGTTTGTCTACTTAAATTTTTTTCTTTTTGAGGAAATATAATTTTTAATCTTTTACCAAGAAAAAAGTCATCTCGGATTCTTTGGATGAGAATGTTTCAGTTAAACCCAGGTTTTTATTTATTTATTGTTTTGTCTTCTATCCAAACAAGCGGCACTGTAAATCCATTCTATGTGAAACATTCAAAATCTTAGAGTTGAATGTAAGTTGAGGCCTACATATCTGGTTCACTTGATGGTTGTAATTTTTTTCATGTACAAGACTTGATCTTCCTAGGAAGACCTCAAGATTGGTCCATTTTGAGTCATTTGCTCCTTCACTGAGAATGTGTGGTTGCATGTCATTGAAACGATAATTATTTCTTGTTTTGTCTGTCATTTGTTGGGTTGCATAGTTGGGGGGTTTTCAATTAATGATATCTTGTATTGTGAGCTTTTGTTGAATGTACCATCCAGTTCTATGCAATACATGGGGGTCACATTTGATAACTACATTAAAATCTAGATTTGTTATATATTTTTGTGCCTGTTGGTACCACAGAACATATCAAAAGATGATTAGTTGTGGGTTCCAACTGATGACACTATTACAATTGATGTTCCTTCGTGCACTTGATTTATGTTTTTAAAGTGTTTATTCAACTTGCTTCATGACATTTGTTTGTTTTAACACTACTTTTGTATGGATTTACTCCTTTGTTCAGCTCCTGGTGGCCTTGAAAGTGCGTTATTCTCAACGGATTACTATTCTGAGAGGAAATCATGAAAGCCGTCAGGTATAATTTTGATTTATGGTCTCAAGATTTACTGTTTATTTTTATTTAACAATGGTGTAATGTTTTCTTTTTCTATTCTGATAATAATAAAATTATAAATATCATTGTAGTAGTAGGAGCTGGTCATAGAGCTATTGTTTTACTATAATTAAGAGGTTCATTTTTGGGTTCCAATGTTCCATCTGTTTTGCGATATAGGTTGTAAGGTGTTGTTCAATTTTTGCTCTTCCATGATTCTTCTCTTTCATGGATTCCGTATATTATTCGTTTGCATGGATATGTTATGCTTATTGTGGTCTTATGTTTCCCATTGCAGATTACTCAAGTTTATGGGTTCTATGATGAGTGCCTTCGGAAGTGAGTTTCTTGGCATCCTTGTTTCGCTGGGAATTCAGTTTTAAGCTACTATTGTAATTGATTATATCTTTACATGTGACTTCAATTTAAAACTCTAGCTCTAAATTCTCTTCCCTTAGCACCTCTTTATTTTTATTGATTTTCTTTTCTTTTGGTGTTAGTGATTTTGCTCTAATTTAATTTGTAATTAGATAAGCATAACTTTATTGGTGTTACCACAATGCCCAGTTGGAAGGGTTTTTTCAGGCTATAAATGACCCATGTTACAGGGACACTGCCAAATTCAAATTTAATACAAGAAAAATGGCACTGTATGCTTACATACCCACTGATACTACATTAAACAATGTAATGTGAAATTTCTAGTACTTCTCAGGTGTATGCGATGCATTGCAGGTGCATCTGAGTAGTGTCAAATGACTGACATGTGGGCCAACGTGTTTGAAACAGTGGAAAATGACTGACAAATGCATCATGTGTTGTTGACTACTACTAGTTTGTGGAGAGTATTTTGTTTTGGAAATTATATTAGATGTAATGTTACTTATCCCAAAAAAGAAAATGTTGCCTTTAAGATGGACTGCTAGTCTCTTACATGTACATAATACTCCCACTCCCTCTTCCTATTTTTGGCTCATTAATGTCATTTCTGGTATTCTGTAAAGGTAATTTGGTCTTGGTTTATTTTCAGGTATGGTAATGCCAATGTGTGGAAGATCTTTACAGATTTATTTGACTATTTTCCACTGACAGCATTGGTTAGTGTTATTTATTGCCATTTCTATGATGCTTTAAATGCTTGTTGTAAGGTAATGATGTCCTGCATCTTTTTCGTCCGAATTTGTTGTGTGCACTGCCACTGCCAGCTGTCTTCTTGTACATAAGGGAGAACAATCTAGAACAATTATATGTAGCTGATCTTAAATAGATATGATGTGGCCAATGAGCTCTAGCGCAACTGGCACCTCCTCCCCTTGCAAGTACTAGGTGAGGGTGAGGTTGTGGGTTCAAGACACATTGGGTGCATAACTTAACAATAAAAAAAAAAAAAACCCATGATGGGGTGTTGATTCAGATGATGAATAACTGCTTTTGGGATGGATTCATGCAAAATATTACTTTAGTAATTTTTTGAAAAATTGATAGCTTGTTTCTTGTGACCGCAGTGTCACCAAAATGATAACACTGGTTGATCACCTGCATGTCTAATTGCATTGCTATTTGTGCACTTCCCCTTTTAGTAATGCTGTGTTAAAGCCTCATTACAAACTGTTGCTTTTGAAGTTGCCATGCAAAAGAGCATTGGATCACATGATCAACTTGCTTCTGAAGAGCATAGATTGCTGAAATTCTGGTGGATTTGTTTTATGCTTAAGAATTTGGTTACAAATTTTTTGTTTGAGCCTGTTGCTTCTTATAATATTGAACTATATATTAACGTTGTGCTTCTGCATCTGATTGGCCTGTAGTTTACATCTGTCTTTCAGTTTTTGATCATCTTTGTTCAGAAATCAATAATAATTATATACATTGCATTAAATTATAATTGATACTGTTTGTAGGTACTGCTTTGTTATGATGTTACTTTGGTCATATGTTAACCTTTTCTTCCCCCTCTTATGAAGGTCGAATCTGAAATATTTTGTCTGCATGGTGGATTGTCCCCTTCCATTGAAACCCTTGATAACATTCGTAACTTTGACCGTGTTCAAGAAGTTCCTCATGAGGGGCCCATGTGTGATCTTTTATGGTCTGACCCAGATGATCGCTGCGGTTGGGGTATCTCACCAAGGGGTGCTGGATACACCTTTGGCCAGGTGATTTATTTTGTGTTTTTCAATAAATCCATCTTTTCTATTTAATGCCAAGCTTTGTTGATCTGTTTGCTTGTACTTTTTACAGGACATATCTGAGCAGTTTAACCATACTAATAACTTAAAGCTGATTGCTAGAGCTCATCAGCTGGTTATGGAAGGATATAACTGGGGTCACGTAAGTACTTAGCCTTATTTTGAGGCTTTGTTAGGGATGGTCAGTTTGTGTAGCTAACGTTCATTCCCTTTGACAGGAACAAAAAGTGGTGACCATTTTCAGTGCACCAAATTATTGTTATCGCTGTGGGAACATGGCATCCATTCTGGAAGTTGATGACTGCAAGGCACACACATTCATTCAGGTTGCTGCTCCCTCTTTATTCACCCACACCCACACCCACACCCGAACACTTGCTGCCCCTAGACCACCATTATAGCAATATGATATCATAAGTGACAGTATACATATGTTAAAATTCAGTTGCACATATAAACATAACAGACCTTGAGAACTTCTATGTTGGGTGCAGTTTGAGCCTGCTCCAAGGAGGGGAGAGCCAGATGTAACCCGGAGAACACCCGATTACTTCCTATGATGCAGCTGTCAATTAGTTGCTGAATTTGCATTAGCTAGTGCTTACTAGCTGGTTTACATGTTGAGGGCTTCTATTCAAATTTTAAAGTTTATAACTTTGCTATAGCGGTGGTTGGGTGGTGAAAAGCATGTAAACTGGGCAGGTGGAACTTCGATTACTTATGCTTTCAGTTCTCAGAGAGGAAGTAGCAGATCTGGCAACGATGTAGCAGCTTATGTACCATTTCCTGCGAACGATGTGTCATCTTTTATTTCTTAGCACTGATTTCCTTTTTTTTTTTTGTCCTCTTTTCTGTAGGATGGTGGCTTTTGGTTGGGGGTCTGTAGAGGAATGATGAGCAAACTTTTCTTATAATGGGTGCTTTTATAATTTTTTGATGTTAATCTGAACTAGTTTATTTTTATTTTTTTTATTATTATATTTGTAGGCGCTTTTATTTTCATTTTTGTTATTTTTAGTACTCTCAATTGAACTTTCTAGAAATAGGTGCTTTCTGTTATTCTAGTTTTTGTCCTTTTTTTTAATTCCTATATTTACCAGATTCAATTTGAGATTTTACCTATCATGGATACCTCTATGAAATGTATCCACATGCAGAAATTTAATTACCCTAAAATCTTCTCCCATTTCTAGCTCATTAGCTGCTGGAAGCAAACAAAGCACTTTGAAAATGCCGGACTATAGTAAATGTTGTGAAATTTAAGGGATCTATATAAGCAAAATTTAAGCTCATTATTCCTCAACCTTAATATAACAACACCCCCAATGAAAATCTGAAAGTACTGCAATGATGGGAAGGGATATGCATATGAGCATATCATATTTATTATGTATCCAATCCTACAATTAAATTATATGTGTACACATAATAATAGATCTATCATCGCCAATCTACATTTTTATTTTTATTGAGTTGTCTTGAGGCATTGATTTGAGTGACAATGCCCTTGTTTATTTTAATTTATATTTCTGGTTGATAGTAATTATAGTGAATTACAGTGGATTTTTTTTTTTTACAAGATAAAAATTTTATTCTAGCCGAATTTAAGTTTATATATGTGTGAAATTCCTTTCTGAATACTTGAACTTCGGCCTTACCTTCTACACCTCACAAACACTTATACTTGTGAAGTTAGAGGGGATTTAAACTTTGAACATTTTTATTGATAATATTAGGAGTTGTGAATTGAACTACTTAGCTCTTGATAGGTGACAATGCTACTTGGCACATATTGGAGTGCTGTAAACAAATGACCAAAAATTCAATTTAATGGCATTCATTTTGCTGTTACCGAAAAATGTCATTGGCGAAGATTTGACAGCAATCGTGAATTTTAATGCTCCTCATAGTTTTTTATGTCTAAGCTTCTTTATAAATTCAAGTCATGGCATTTAAGCACCAACTATTGAAAAATACTTTTTATTTTTTTTTATTTTTTATTTATAACTAAAATTTTGGGTAAATGATATATTATCTCCTCCTGGTTTAGCCCATTTTTATTTACGAGAGTAATTCTATGATCATATCATTTTTTACAGTTATCTTATATGAAAGATTGTAACTGACTACTTGTCACTTTTACATGAACTCATCATTCTTTCTTCACTTATTACAACCTATCACATCAGAATTGTAGTAAAGTTGTGATACAAAGGAGTGTGGCCTTTAGTTTTTTTTTTTTTTTTTTTTTTTTTTTTTGTTTTGTTTATTCTCTTTATATATCCAATGTTATTTCACACATCCATTATAATTATTCAATTGAAGGAATGAGAAAAAAAAAAAATACAACTTTGGAGGAATATCATTATAGAATAAAAGTTGATATAGAATATGTCTTTCTTATTTTTCTTAATTTTAAAACAAAATACATATCCCAAATACCTATAGTCAATCACATCATTTACAAAATCCACGAATCTACAACGTTCGACCTTAAAATAAAAATCATAATTGTTGTTGTCACTCTATATAAAATGCAAGCTCCCCTTCCCTGGTTCTAGCCAACTTATACGAGTTAGAATTAGATGAAACAACAATGTTAAAGCTAAGTAGGTGTCGTTGAAAGATTGAAGGTATATGACATCGTTTTTGGTCTGTGTATATTTGATATAGGATGACATAAAGGGCTATGTGTAGGTATATATATAAAGGGGTAGAAGTGCAAGAAGTGAAAATGGTGAATTAAAATGCAAAGAGTTTTGTGTGTATGTGTGAGGGATGAAAAGTCTTGAAACATTGAACCAAAGGATACAAAGAATATTTTTTTTTTAATTAGAAAAGTCTTGAAACAATTAGCCAAATGAAACAAAAAATTAATATTTAATTTATAATTATTTTTTCTAATGTGGCATTTGAGAATATTTCAATTATCTTTGCATAATCTATGCTACTTGGTAGAACCTTATACACTCCTACGTAATGTCTTTACTTTTATATATATATATATATAGATTGAGAATGTAATTCTTTATATATTGAATTGAATGATACTTTTTAGAGGTGTATATATAGTGAGGCTAGGGAGACATATAACCGTGCACAATAATAGTTCGATTATAGTGGCCCTGAAGGTAGGCTTGGGCCTAGTGAAACAGTAACAATTATCTCTGAGTGCCGAAGATTGGTGCAATCTAATATGCCCATGGCTGGTGAAGATTGTAGTACAGCTCCATACTTTATCAAGTTGAACCTTAATTTTTTAATTTAAGTACGAGCAGACATAATTTATAAGTTAAAAAAAAAAAACAACAACAGCAACGACGTAGGTTAAGACTTAAAAGAGAGCTATCACAAATCAAAGGAACAATTATTTGTTTCACATAAATATGAAGTATCTTTGTAAATCACTAATTGCTCTCATGTAAATCAACAGATTGAAATATTAACTAGTTTTGAGTTAATTGACTTGATTCACCTGATTGAATTGATGAGCTAGTTGAATTTAAGTTGTTTCCGACATCCCCTATTGGCCTCTTTGGTGATGATAATAAGAAAGGCTTGGAAGGCATTTGTAAGCATTCAACTTCTCCTTCAAGCATTTCTACAACTTTGTTCATTGAAGGACGATCACTGGGCTTCATTTGTATACACCATAATGCAACGATGATCACCTTCTTAACAGTTTTCTCTTCCTCCTCCGTGGCATCTTCCATTTCTATGTCATTTCCTTCGTTAAATTGGCCGTAGACCCAAGTTGGGAAGTAAATTTGGCTTAAATGTTCTGCAAATGCATTCAAGTTCTTTCTTTTACTTGTAGTTTCTAGCAATAACATGCCGAAACTATAAACATCAGCTTTATAGGAGACCGCTCCAATGTTTTTATAGAACAACTCTGGAGCTATATATCCTAGTGTTCCCCTTGCAGCAGTCAAAGACACTATGCTATCATCTATTGGATAAAGTTTTGCTAGTCCAAAATCTGCCACTTTTGGGATGAAGTTCTCATCAAGAAGAATGTTATGGGGCTTGATATCAAAATGCAAAATTTGCATGTCACATCCTCGATGCAAATATTCAATTCCACGAGCAACTCCAAGAGAAATATTGTATGCTTTCTCAGTACTCAAGGGGATATTTCCTTCTTGAGAAAAAATGTATTTGTCAAGAGAACCATTAGGCATGAATTCATATATAAGGGCACGCTTTAGTCCCTCAACATAGTAGCCAATAAGTTGCACCACATTCTCGTGGTGAATCCTTCCAATTGTGGCAACTTCATTGATAAAATCTTGACCGTTTCCTTTGGACTTACCTAACATCTTTATAGCTACCAGATGGCCACTTTGAAGCTTTCCTTGATATACAGAGCCATAACCTCCTTCACCCAATTTTTCCTTGAAACATTTAGTCATCTTCTTAATTTGTGAGTAAGAGTACCTAATTGGCATGAGGTTATTATGGCTTTGCAAAAAATTTTCAATTGCGTCACACGTTGATAAATGCCTTCTACGCCACTTATATATAAAAAACGCAATGACAAATGGACTCCCCAACAAAAGTTTTGCTGCAAAATGTAGCCCTGTGCCGAAACATCACAAAAATAATTATAAGAAAACAAATTAGTTCCCATAGTTAAATGCTCTCATCATTAACTTCTAATTTTTGGTTGAAATTATAGTTAACTAAGGGTCCGTTTGGATAGAGTTTATTGCTGAAAACTGAAAATTGAAAACTGAAAACACTGTAATAAAATAATTTTTAAATGGGTGAATAGTGCTGTGGGACCCATTTTTAAAATTTTTTTTGAATAAAGTGCTTGTGGGTCCCATGAACAGTGCGTAAACAGTAAAATTGGTCTCTCGCACAGTGAAATAACATGCATGAACAGTACCGGTTACTGTTCATGCACGTTGAAAAAAAAAAAAAAAAAGCTACAAAACGCATAATCTCAAAATGTGGCCACAATAAGCTGAATCCAAACTAAGCTTAACTGCATTCATGAATCATAATAATCAAGAACCATTTGTGTTGTATATTTCATGTAAATGTCACTTTCATTTCAAACTCAAAGTCTTATGGCCTGTTTGGGCAAACTTTACTCTAATCCCTCTCACTCTTCCTCAATCCAAACGGACCATTAATAAATGATCTGATAAAAAGAATTAAAATAAAGTAGATCAAAGAAAGAGACACAGGTTCATACCTATGAAAACCACTATTAGTTCCAAAGAAGCTGCAAGATATAAAAGAAAGATGAATTATTCTTTTTTATTCTAACAAAAATTAAATAAATTAAACAATGAAGTGAGTGACATAAATAAGTTGAAAAGTCCAGGGCATGGTAAATCAGCATTATTATTATTATTATTTTGCGAAACAGTAAATCAGCATTAATTCATTAACAACTTTTCCCTTTTTATTCTTATTAAAAAGTATGAGATCACCACTGCATACAGGGACGAAGCTACTCTTTGACCAGGGGGGGCCATGGCCCCCCCTAGATTTTGGGGAAAAAAAATTTCTATAGGTATAGGTATATTTAATGTTAATGTTCAATTAGCCCAAAAGAATTAATCTCAGAGCTATGTTATGATCAGGGCTCTCACAACACCCCATATATATGTTGTTTGCTATCTCATATGAGAAGATAAATTCAAAGATGAAGATAAGAGAAAATAATTTCTCATTGAATGAATAAGGAAAGTGCAGCTCTGCTTTTATATACAAGAAACAGAGCACTTGAATGAAACAAAATAATTTCTCATTTGGAACGCCAAGAACAGGTTTTGCTTTGAGGAAAAACAGTCCCAGCCAAATGACATTCTTCAAGGTGCGTCGACTCTCTTACAGAACTATCAGCGTTGGAACAGAGACTTGGCCAAACCATGACAGGCAAATGAAAAAAGCTACGTGACCAGCCAATTGTTTGTAATGTTTCTTTTTTACTATTATACGGATACGTAACCCATTGGTCAAATGGGGTGGGCCTGTAATATTTTGGTCTTGTATACTCTCAGAGGGTGTTTTGCAAACCCTTTAATCAATAAAATTCTATCTTCACAGTAAAAAAAAAAAAAAAAAAAACAAGCTTTTTAATTTTAACATAAATCAAGTTCAGGTACTGCACTTTTTGGGTTCTTAATATCAAAATTAGCCTAAATTCTCCCCCTTAATGACTAAAATATTGCAATTATATATATATATATATATATGTAAATATATATTTATTAATTAAAGCCCAAACTTTGGCCCTTAAATCTTCGGCTTTATCCTGACTACATACCTTTGGTGCAATGGTTACTCCACAAGTATAAGTGCTTGTAGGGTGTGGGGCAAGGGTCAGGGTTCAAGTTCCTAGAAGAGAGGTTCACCCACATATATATTTAGATTAGGCTAGAGTAGAAATTTTATCATGTATAAAAAAAAAAAAAAAAAAAAAGAGTATGAGATCAACCGGTTGTCCAAGTAGGAAATTAAGTACATGGTATTGCTCTGCATGCATGTCATCACTAGGCACAACAACTCATTTGTAGATTATCTGTCTGCTTAGACAAATAGAAACCTCACCATAGAAAATGAACAGGATCAAGCCAAGGATTCTACCTGTTTTGACAAAGAAAAGAATAACATCAACGTTTGGATCCTCAAAATTAATCATTATAACGTTAAACTACAATAAATATACCTAGCATGTCGGAAAGAAAGAAACGTACAAAAGGAAATTAAAAATCAACAATAAATGTAAGTTAGTATTTAATTAGAGAATGGCAAGTGTACTATGACCTAATTTTCTCACATAATTTACAAATACTTTTGTGCGATGAAAATTTACCTCCGCAGTGAACAAGGTTCGCGTCATCAAGGTAGCAACTACCTTCTGTTCCACAATGATTTTCACAAATAAGTTGTAGCCATGAGAGCTAAAAACCATATAACAATTCATTGTGGACGTCTGTACAGGAAGTATTAACTGGGTCATCATTTCCTGGCCACGATGTCAGGAACATCTGCTCTACTTTGCACGAGTCCTCCACATCGCTTGCATTCGTTCTTCTACCAACCTTAACATATCTATACCTCTTCTTGGAATCCTTTCCACTGTCAATATTGCAAGTAGAAGCGTCCAAATAGAATAGAGAATTCAGTACTGGTTTTTCACAGCTCATCAAAACCACACTCCTTGACAGTTTGGTTACTATGCTATGGGCTGTCAACTTCAGCAGATACGTGGTATATGCAGAACGATATTGACTGAAATTATAGCGATTTAAAGAATAACTTGGGAAGGAGAAGTAATTATCCTTCCATATACCTGAGTCCACGACCCGGATTGTGTAGTTATTGTAATTGATTTCCTGTACATGGTATTTTCGAGCAAGTAAGTATAACACAGTAGTTCGATTGTTCTCACACGACAGCTCATACCTTGAGTCCCCGCAGATTTCTGGATCGCTCTTCAATCGAAACGGATAGCTTATGTTGTGGATATTGCCACAGGAAGAAGGGGGACAGTGATGATCATTAACCTCAGCAGCATCACTGCAAGTTTCTTGGACTAGTACAACAGCAATAAGGGCCGTGAGTACTCCTGCAGTGAGCGTCAATCCTCTCGCCATTGATACTGGAAAACTTCCACAGGCTGTGGATGAAGATAATACGAATTTATTTTTGTGGTCTTGAAGAAAAGTATTTTCAGTCTTCTACAAGAAAGTAACAAGTAGTTTCCAATGAAAAGTCAAAAAGATGAATATAAGTTAGTGGTAGTAGGATACTTTCAACATCAATAATTTTGTTTACTTGGACTTTGGGATTAAGGTCCGATTTTTGAGCTTCGGACGGTTCCTTCTTGTCGGCAAAGTTTCGGCCAATACTCCAGGACTTTGGGATTAAGTTATTATATTATAATAATTATTGTACTACTACTGTTATTATTATTATTATTATTATTATTATTATTATTATTAAGGTTTTACTAATTAACATATAAATAAATAAATACTATATCTATATTTGCTTAAGATATGATATATATTTTTTTTTATTTTGTAAAAATTATGATATGAAAAATATATTTGAAATATGGATCTTTATTTTAATTGAACCATTTTAGTTAATTTTTCAATTTATACTAATTTAATATATTTATTTATATTTCAAATAATTATTAATTAATTATGACATTATCACGGTTCGATCTTGGTTCAACTTCGGTTCGACCTTAAAAACCTTGAACCTCTCCTTTTTACGGTTCAATGAACGATCCAGATTTCAAAACCTTGGATTAAACACGCACTAGTACACTTTTTTTTTTTTTTGAGTAAATGACAAAATTGGTCCATATTCTTTACACTATATTTCAATTTAATCCATAACCTTTCAATTGTGTCAATTTGGTTCCTAACATTTTCAATGTCATGTCAATTTAATCATTGTCGTTATCTATTAGATGGAAAAAGCTGATGCGTCAAACATAATAATAAAAAAAATATTTTTCATACCACATCTGCCAATTGTACCGCCACGTCATATTACATTAAAATAAAAATAAAAGGCAAAAATGCAAAACTGACCCTCTAACTTTCAACATTTTTCATTTCAGTCCTCTAACTTTTAATTTTATCATTTCAGTTCTCTAACTTTCAAATTTTGTTAATCCATTCTTCTGTTAAAACTCAGTTAAGATTACCGTTAAACTCACTTATAAATGATCGTTTTACCCTACTTAAAAAAAAAAACAATTCGGAATTAAAAGAAAAAAAGAAAAAGCTGTAAAAAAAAAAAATTCTTCTCCAAGAAAGACTTCTTCTCCCTTGGCCACGGTGACTACGACATCTTCTCCGAGAAAAACTTCTTCTCTACCGTCAAGGCCAGTAACTCCACCCCAAATTAGCCACAACACGAACACAAATACAAACCCAGCAACACCAAATCAGCAAACAACAGACCCACCACACCTAGCAACACAAACAGAAACCCAACAACACCAACGTCCTCGACGTTGTTGCCGGCAGCCTCTTCTACTACCTCTTCGCTTTCGGGTCACCTTCTAACGGCTTCATTGGCCGCCACTTCTTCGGCCTCAAATCCATCCCTTCCTCCTCATTTGATGGCAGCAATTTCCTTTACCAGTGGGCTTTCGCCATAGCCGTCATAGGAATCACCAGCGGCTCAATCGCCGAACGAACCCAGTTTGTCGCTTACCTCATATACTCCTCCTTCCTCACTGGCTTTGTATACCCAGTTGTTTCCCACTGGTTCTGGTCCGTCGATGGTTGGGCCAGCGCTTTCAACATAAGCAACCTTTTATTCAACTCTGGAGTGATTGATTTTGCAAGATCTGGAGTTGTTCACATAGTGGGTGGTATTGCTAGACTTTGGGGAGCCTTTATAGAAGGACCTAGAATCGGCAGATTTGACCACACAGGTCGCTTTGTTGTCGACGGTGGAGAAGAAGTCTTTCTTGGAGAAGATGTTGCAGTCGCTGTGGCCGAGGGAGAAGAAGGCTTTCTCGGAGAAGAATTTTTTTTTTTTTTTTTTTACAGATTTTTCTTTTTTTCTTTTAATTTCGATTTTCTTTTTTAAAAAAGAAGAGGGGTAAAACGGTCATTTACAAGTGAGTTTAACGGTAATTTTAACTGAGTTCTAGTAGAAGACTGGATTGACAAAAATTGAAAGTTAGAGGACTAAAATGACAAAACTTAAAGTTAGAGGACTGAAATGAAAAACATTGAAAGTTAGAGGGCCAGTTTTGCATTTTTGCCAAAATAAAAATAAAACCCAAAATTAACATGTTCACAATAAGGCACTCCATTCATATCAAGTTCCGAATATCTTCTCACATCTCAAAATTCAATTTATTCCTAGAAAATTCAATCCAAGTTTCAATCAAGATTATCAAAGACAAGATGGTGAAGATGGTGGTCAGGGCCATGGGCTCAGTGCTGACGAGGTTGCCAGCCACCCATGAGTCCAGCATCTTCTCTAGAAATTACCTGCCCAATCCTCCACAAAGTTCAACAGGTACCCAAAACCTCCACCCTGCTTAACAACGATGCAATATGGAAAAATCCATATTCAAGCCGGAAACAAATAAACATCCATGATTTTTCAAATCAAAAGCCCAAATTTGAATTATAAAATTACAATTAACTGAAATTTACAAATAGGACATCGAGACCTTCTTAGGACTTCATGATGAGTTCATTCTAACAGAACCCAAACTTTGGGTACCAAAGAATTCGAAAATGAAAAAGCAGCCAAAGGAAAGAGGCAAGAACTTTGACTTGGCAGTTTATCTATTGAGCAAAAGAATAAGGCTAGTGGTAAAACCCAAAGGATTCACAAAGAATTAGGCCTTTAATTTGATAAGGCCATGTTGTTTTCTGGGAAACATTTTAAGCTTGATTTTTTTTGTTAATTGGGTATATTAAAATATTAAGGATTGAAACGTAATTTGGTTGTTGTGATTTTTGTGTGTGTGTGTGTGTGTGTTTGTTTTTGTGTTTGAGTTTGATTTTTGTGTTCCCTGTTGTGAACATGTTAATTTGGGTTTTTTTTTTTTAATAAATAATTTAATATGATGGGGTGGTATAGTTAGCTGTTGATGTGGTATAGAAAATAATTTTTCATTATTCCATTTGACATATCAGCTTTTTCCATCTTAAGGATAACGATAAGGACTAAATTGACCCAGTACTAAAAATCTTAGGGACTAAATTGACTTCATTAAAAGGTTAAGGACCAAATTGAAATATGGTGTAAATGATAGGAATAAACTTTGTAATTTACCATTTTTTTTAGGCCGCACTAGCACGCTTAATGTTAGAGAAGTAGCAATGTGTCAAAAAAAAAAATACTACTTTAAAACGCACAAAAAGTTATTTTATTTATTTTTTATGTATATTTAATAATACATCTTACGTTTTCATAATATCTCTTTTTGCGGTGGATGTAGAAAATCCTTTATATTGTGGAGTAAAACCACGTTGCACCATTCCTGTAAAATCATGTTTTTCAACGAATGTAAAAGGGTGTTTAGCTCTAACAAGATATTCTACTACTTCATTACATACATTTGCATCAATGTAAATAAATTAGTTAAATTTCCCTCCTTATCTTTTCCTAATTGTTGAGAATCTCTAATATCTATTTGATTTTTTCGCTTACAACTATTTAACATATGACATTTTAAATGGTTAGTTCCTGCACTAGGGCCACCAGCCAGCTCGTCACCACATTTGCTACATATAACTTTAATTTCTTTTGTTCCATCTTGTTTTATCCTCTCTACCCTATCAAAAATTTTCCAAACTTCACTTTTTAATTTTTTATTAGTAAAACTTGGATTTGAGCCAAGTGTAGTATTATTATTAGTTGGTACATTAGATGTAGGGGAAACTGGGGATGTGGGGGAACCAATCGACTTAAAATGTTGCCCTTGCTCATCTAGATCATCTAGTATGATGTGATCATTTCTATGAGTCATTTTAAAATTTTGAAAACTAACAAAAATAATGTATACAAATAATGAGACAGCAAGTATATAATAAAAGTTATGAAAAGATGTTATTCAATCAATCGAATTTTGAGACAAATAGCTTCCACAGTTCCACTCCAATTTGAAGAAGCTGATTTTCAAATGCAATTGGATGCTCAAGCCTCCAAGTTCCAAGCCTCCAACTTGAAGAATTTGATTATTTGATACTTGTAATTGAATAAATATAACTATTAAAAATATAATACTATTATTCTATAGAGTATATAACTATAAGAGGGAAAAAGTAATAAGAGATTGAAAAATTGAGAATAGTCTAGGGAGAGTTTGAATTTGAGAGGTTTTTTGCGAGTAAAATGAGAGAAATGTGATAGGTATTTATAGATTGGATACTTAAAAAAAAAAGAAAAAAGAGAACTGACTTTTGTTCAAACGATAAGCATTCTTAAAGGAAATATTTGAAGAATCAAATCTCAATTCTTAAGGGAAATAATCAGATATCAATTCTTAAAGGAAATATATGAAGAGTCAAATATCAATTCTTAAAGGAAAGAATTTCTTCCAGCCAACGGTAAGGTTTTTTTTTTTAAATTTTTTTTAAAGGAATTTCTTCTATAATTTTAATTTGTAAGGAAAGAATTGGAATTTATCAAAGAAAAGGATGACTTTCTTTCTAGAGGCACAGAGGTAGGGCAACGGTCATCTTAGTAACTTAGACTTAGTTTTGAAAATCAAAGCTACTAGACTAATACCAATATATATATTTATTATGTATATTGTATCACAATCACTTCAAGTATTTAGTGGTTAGGTGTGTGGTCCAATGTCTAAAGTTCAATCCCTCACCCACCCAACCCCCAAATTATTTTGTTATGAATTTTGGGTAATGAGTCAGGCTATCAAGTTGGGCTAACGGGCCGGCCTAGCGGGCGCCCATGGGTAAAGAAACCAACCCATAGTTTGTCCCATTGGGCTACTGGGCTGTCTGCGGGCTTCAATATTGCTGGGCTGGGTTGCCCATTAGCCTGGTGGGCTACTAGGCCAGCCCATGGGTCATAAGCTATTTGATGACCCTTATTTTACACTATAACATATTAAAAATAACAAAACATATCACTTGCCACCAAGTAGAGGAAAGAGAGAGACAGAAGTAGAGGAAAGAGAGAAAGTCTAGGGAAAAAGAACTAACGAGAAGGAAGAAGAAAGAAAATATAATAAAAAACTAAGAAAGAAAGTAGTATGTGCTTAAGCACACTTCTACGGGTGAAAGGGCATGGTAGAACAATGCTATTTTTTTGGCATTTGATACATTCAATGTAGATGGTTTTTTGGTGTTTATTTAACACATCCAATACTATTGCTCTTAAAGCATAGTGTCAATAACATCTTAGCACATATTGTACTGGTTTAGTGGGTTTTGTCTTTTCGTGAGATGAGTTCAAGGTTAAAAAAGTTATATTTTTAATATTTTTGAATGTGTTTGGTCTAGAATAATGTTTTTGGATTCTTGAAAATATTGAAAGATTTTTAAATATTTTTACCTTTGATTGTAAACCACACAAGTAAATAGATACTTGTGGGTATTTAAATTCCTCACTCAATCCATCTTTTAAGAAATGTTGATTCCCTTTTTAAAAGATAAGTATCCACTATCCACATTCTTACTCTTGAAAAAAGTTACAATTTTTTTTTTTTAAAATTTTAAAATTGACAATTTTATCAATTCTTCCATATCCTTTATTCTTTAACCAATAAAAATAAAACAAGAAATTGTTCAGCGGGTAAAACTTAAAAGACCTTATTGGAAGGTAAGTGCCGACAATAGGGACAAGTTTGGTGTGAAGGCTATGCATGCACCTTCATATCCAATAGAAGCCACGACTTATTAGTCAACAAATAGCTTCCATGGAGCTGTGGGGTTCCCTTCCATATAAACTTGAAAATGACTTTTGCAAGTAGCGTCATTCCTATCCCTTATCTTTATTGCTTTCTCACTAGAACATCAATGAAAACACAATTTGTTGTCCTAGCATGATGAATCAAATAGCTTCGTGTGGTCATACCATGCGTAAGAAAAGTTGATCAAATTCTTTGTTTGTCAACCACAAGAATGTCACCAAATAGTAGCTTGGATTAAATATTAACTAGTTGAGGGCCATGCACGATGCACAAATATTGTTGTAAGTTACTATATGAGAAGATTAAGCAGAATGTTGAACATATGTTGAAATTAATAACATTAAGTAATACCATTTTATCAAATCATATCATTCACTAATCAATAAATGTTGCATCAATACAATTTTCCATTAACATAACATTTATCCTTGGGGCGAGCAAGAGGTTGAGTTTGACATGGGGTTGAGGAGGAAAAGGGTCCTCGTCTTCTAGGTTTTGAGTCTACGTAGGTCTTGGTGAAGAATTCAAGAAAACATGAGAAAATGAGAGAGACACAGGGATAAAGAAAAGAGAAGTTTAGTACATGTTGAACTTTTATATCACTTACTAGCATTACCACAGGGTGTTTATGAAACTATTTTGCTACAAAACTTCTATTCTTTTCCGTAGCCTTAAACATATTGCTTACCACCTCCAAACTCTTTGATAGATTTCTATTTAATTAGCTTCTTCTTTTTTCTTTCTCACCAAGATTTCGATAAAACCTTTGAAATAAAAGAAATGAGATGTGTTAAAGTCCCAACTTTTCAAGAGAAAAATACAGTTTAAAAACAATACAAAGCAATGAAGGGACACAATGATTTCACTGAAATAAAAGTCAAGGGAGAAAATCCTGCATCTTCCTTCTCAATTTAAAGAAACAACACATTTCTTGACATAGATTTTAAGAAAATCTGGCATATACCATATATATATAGAACCTCCAAATTGTTAATTTTCCTTGATTAAAATTTACAAATACAGATAAATCTTTAATACTTTTTTAATCAAAACATAAAATTATGTATGCAAAGTGGAAGCAAATTGATATTCATAGAATAACCTGTCCACAACAAATTCCAAAGTGTGGGATGCATGAATATATAAGAACGCCATGTATAATTACAGGCAAGCTCTATATAAAAAAAAAAAAAATGTAACCATGATATACTGTACTAATACATATAGAAAGTGTTTTCGTGTGAAACCTAAATTAAGATTACTAACAATATAATCAATACCTGACAAGAGTCTCATTTGCATCCAAATCAGAGTTCTCCTGTAGATCCAAATCAAGCCTATCAATTTGCACAACAATTGGATCTACTTTTACATTATTCACCTATGGCAACTACAAAAGCACGACAAATCTAAAAAATCAGAAGAAAATAAAACCCCTAATAAAATCAAATCCAATTTAATTACTGAATTTTAATTGAAACCATAATTATCAATATAATCACCACCAATTTGATTTAAAAAATTTTGGTGTTTTTTTTTCTTTCTTTCTTTCTATTCAAGAGTGAAACTTCTACTGGATCAAACCTTATACACTAAGTTTGCTAACTTAATTTGATATTCAGATACTATCAATATTCATGTTAATACATTGTGAACAATGATAAATGTATTGTAAAGGAATATTATTAATAGGAAGAAGGTTTTCATTAATTATTTACCGACTTGAAGTTTTTAGTTATAAAAAAAAAATAAAAACTTGAAGTTTATAAATCAAAGACCAACAAAAGCATTGTACCCCCACAATTAAATTAACAAAAAAAAATAAAAAAAATAAAAAAGCAATATCTCTAATCATTCTTCATAACCGATTGCTACCTATACAATGGATTAATTAAAAAGATGAATCTTACCAAATCATTGGCTAAATTAAGAAAACAGTAAAAACTCATTGCTTTCCGAATCACTCATGAGAGTCGATTCTTAAATATGACATATGATATGGATTACATAAAGAGGAATTGTTCCAATAAAAAAAAGTTGATCGTGATGTGTAGACCATTTCGTTCATGTGTCTTTTTGGATTGTCTCAAGCTTACTTCAAAAAATTCCAAGGCAACAGTAACTGAAGGCTAAGAAGAGAAGTGGAGAACATAGTAGTAATAGTGAACTGAATTAACTTGAGAAGTCGAAAACATTGAGGGTTTTAATTCCAATACGGTGGCAATTGAATGTTAGCCAATTGGGTTTGATGGTGGGGAGATGAAGAGTTGAGAGAAGGTGGAAAGACAATGGATGAGAAAACCCTTCACAAATATGTACGGAAAAAAGGATAACAATGAAAGGATATAACATGCTAAATTAATGTTCAATGTCTTGGAGAGAGTCTCTTGTGACAACTATGTGTGGAAATTGTAGAAAGACTACTGCAAAGGATGTGTTATTGGATAAAATCTTATACTCTCTCACATGAGATTTCTGCTTTTATATATATATATATATATATATATATATATATATATTTTGATGCTACTACCGAGTGATTGCCATTTTTAATTTTATTATTCAATAAATCAAGAAGAAAGGGAGCTTGATGGCTCAATGCTCAACCGCTCGATCACTATTCTTTTTCTTTGCTAAAAGCCATCCACTTACAAAATCGGTCCATCCAACTTATAAAAAGTAGACCATGACAAGATTGTGAGCAATGAAATTTTACATTCCGAGTATAAAATAAAATGTTGAAATCCATAATTTATTTAGGTCTTTTAACTTTTCTTTTGTTAATTTAAGTTTTCTAAATTTCAAGTTTATTCAATTAAGGTATTTCCTTTGTTAAATGTTGCGGTTAATTGTCCAAACTTTAAATTTTTTTTCTTCAAATTTTTTAAATTAAAAAAAATACAATTTAGGGTTGAAAAATATTTACAGAATTAAAAAAAAAAGTTAATGAAAGTTCACAGAAATGTCTTAATTGAATAAACTTGAAACTTAGAAGACTGAAACAAACGAACAAAAATTAGAATATTGAAATGAATTTTGGGGAAACTTAGATGGTAGGCTTTACATTTTAGCCAAAAGAAAATCACAAAACAGAAAAATTTTCTGCTTGGGCTGAATGGTCCAATTGAAATCTGAGGAGTTCTTATGTGTAGATCGACCTGCATGAAAAACGTTATACACATGAGAAATTTGAGGCCAATATTGTGACTGCAATGCTAAAAAGAGCATAACTAGTTGTTGGCACTGCCATGGGGAACTTATGACTACAATATTTTTCTTGAGTCTTTTTTTTCAATAAAAATGAAATAAGGGATTATTTTTATGTAATAATTGAAAGAGTTACAAATTTTAATGATTATTTTTATTTTATTTTTTTGAATTGGCTTTTTGTTAAATAATTTATTCACTTGTTGTTGTTTGTTCTAGTCTGATTTATGTTTGGGTTATTTTTGTTGTTTTTATTTAAGGTTATTTATTTATTTATTTATTTTGGTTTAAGGGGGCTAAAAATTATGTTTGAGGGGACATAATAATTTTTGGAGTCCTTTTACATCTACAACACTTTTAAAACAAATCTTATTCAATAATTTGTTTTTGGTTAGTTAAAAAGTAATGTCGATATTGGGCCAAAATTAGAATTAGTAATTGTTTTCCACTAATCACACAAGATTTGTTGTAAAATTATTGTAATAATTGTTGTGAATGTAGTATTACTCTTATTTTTGTTAAATCAAAATTCATGTAATTCTCAAGTTAGGGTGGTCAATACTTTTATTAAGGTGGTCAAAATAAGTTAGTTTTTGTGTGTGTGTGTTCTACTAGCCAATAACTTGTTATAGAAATCATAATTTGAAAATCTTGTCGTTGAATTACATGTTTTATATGTTTTTAACATTCATACCAATTTTCATGTCAATTAGATGTTATTTACCATTCGATTCATAAACTCATCTTTTATGCATTATTTTAAACCATAAAAACTTGAATTTAAAAAATCGATTAATGACATGATTATTAATCTTTGATCACCTTGAAATTTTGCAAGCATGAAAAATATACGAAGATAACATAATCTAATGGTGGATTTATTAAAATTTACATACAATTAAAAATTATTGAGTGGTGTAACATTACTTAAAGTTTAAAATTATATCAGGTGTAATTGTTACATTAAGGCTCCATAATTTTTTTTTGTCACTGGTATAATAACTTTGATACTATATCAATTACCTCTATCCATGCCCCATCCATTTTCTACCTAACAGAACCCATGGGTCTCACATGAGCTTGAATGTTTTTTCATCCAATAATTAAAAATAATGGAAAATATAGAGAAATCTAAGGATGGATGTAGGAATTTGTCTTTGGGGAACAAAAACTTGAACAATAAAATTTTGATAAAATTCAAGAGTAATAAATATACTAGAATTCAAATCTAAGCTAGTGTATGAAAAATAAAACAAGTACCTATACCATTTTTAAAAAAATTAAACAAAATAAAAGACAAATAATAGTTTTTGAATATATTTGAAATCGTTAATGATATTTCAAAATGGATCCCAATTTGTTTTTTGAAGTATTGAAAATCATTTATATTGGTTCTATAATAAATTTTACTACAATTTCTCTTTTAATATAACCACGTTGAAATGGTCAAAAGCGACAAAATCTAGCCCTTCTTGTCTTTGGTAATAAAATTCTATTACTTAGTTGAACAAAAAATATCTCAAACTCGAAAGTCATGTTCTTTATAAAATGCATATCCCACTTGCTACTCTACTGTTATGGACTAGGATTTCCACTAAAACTTGAAACTTGATCTTAATTGAAAAGTTCAGTATCAACCTCATTATAAAAGCATATAATTTCATTACTCCTCACTAGATTATGGTTTCCACTAAAACTGGAAAAACTATCTTTATTAAAAAGACCTAATATCAAACTATTTATGAAATCTTATATTTTCATTACTCTTTATTTAGAGCATGGTGCAGTAATGGATTTATAAAGGTAGATTTTTCTAGAATTACAAAACTAGCTGGGTGAGAAGTACCAGTCCAAGTTGCACGCAATGTAAAAGACCTGATGGATTGTATTAGTTCAATTACATAAGTGGTCCAATTAAACAATCAGACTATAGCTTAGATAACGATTTATTGATTTACTGGTTAAACTGGTCCCGGTTGGTCTAGGTTTAATAACTATGCAACTAAGTATCTTCATAAATCCTAGAAATAATTG
Organism: Castanea sativa; assembly: GCF_040712315.1. Lineage (NCBI taxonomy): Eukaryota > Viridiplantae > Streptophyta > Magnoliopsida > Fagales > Fagaceae > Castanea > Castanea sativa. Next base: position 49,062,428 of record NC_134020.1, on the reverse strand, counting down.
ACCACAATATATGTATTATATTTTTCATATGAATTGTTCCTCACCATTTTATGTACTGTTAAACTACTTTCATGCTTCAAACGAGAGAGACAGATTACTACCGATGATTAGCTCAAAAAATGCTGCAAGATATATAAGAAAGAGAAAAAAAAAATTTCCCTCTCAAAAAATAAATTAACTATAACAAAATTGAGCATACATAACGGTCACCCAATCCCTCGTCCCCAAAATACCCTTGCGCATCCACTCATCCATCGGATTGAAAACACAATGGCATCTACGTAAATATATATAAAACGAGGCCTAATTAACCAAAGTGCAAGAAGCTTAAAAGACTTCTGAGAACGTGTTTGTGTCTGTGTTCGTGTCTGAGATTTCGAAGATCACGACTATGTCTATTGAAAAACAAAGAATCTCAAGAAGACTCACCGCCCAATCTTGAAGTACCTAATGGACAACAATTCAGTGCCTAATGGACAGAGCAGTGAGGTGGATTCAACTGCTGACACTTTGAACTACAATCAGGTACAATGCAAGAACTGTACTTTTTTTTTTACTTCTTGGGTTTTCTTGAGAATTTGAAGCATTATCTTGATTCTATGTATGACCCAGCAACGCATTATTATTAGTATTTGCTAAAATTGATTCCTTTTATTGTTTGTTCTTGGATTATGCTGTTTTCAATGTATTGTGCCAATTGAATTTGGCATTTTTGCAACTTTTATGAGCTTTCTTTCCATTGATTAATCGTTAAAAATGTTAAATTACAAATCAAATCCTCTAGGTTCGGTATTTTTTAATCTTGTCCCTAAAATTTCTTCCAATATTGCCGTTCCATTCATCTCCGGTGGGGCTTTCGTGATAGCAGACTTGGGTGGGGAGTGGAAAGACTTGAAAGGGAAATGACTTATATTGGGGTATTTATGCTCCAAAAAAAGGAAGAAGAATGTGAGATTAAGAAGAGAGCTTAGAAGAGAATTTTGAGAAAAATGCATCAACCTTCATGACAAGCCTTTGAGTACACGGTTGCTTAGTATATACATTAGGAGATTAAAATCAAAATTCAATAAAAGCTTAAAGATTGGTTCTTTTAATTATGTTGAATTCACTGTGAATTAGAATAATGTATTAAACGTAGGAAAGGAGGCTAATTTATCACTTTGTTTGCCATTCTCACAGTTCTAATGTTTCATGAAGTAGAGCAGGTATGACATAACTGAGAGAGTATTTATGGTAAATTCATTCTAAGGGATCAAATATGTTAATTTGCAGCTTGATTTGTTTCCTGATAAAATTTTCTTTGGAAATATGGACTGCTGAATGAACTAAGGAAACCTTTTTGGAGAACTATAAATCTGACTTTCAAGTACCTGATTATCTAGAGGGACCGACCTCCTGAATCATTTTTTGATGTTGGTGTGAGCAGAGAACTAGTCTGTGATGGAGTGGGATTGACTTTCAAGACCCTTTTTGGATGATCGAAATATATCTGGACTTCTTGTCCCATGACACTTTGCACCTACTGCATTCTAATATCCTAATGGCCCTTATTAGATAATGTGTAAAATGAAGATACTCTTATACACACAAAGCGTTGCAGAGAAGATCCCCAATTTGTCTACCTGCATTTGTTCCATAATATTATTTATTATCTAAACTTGCAGGTTTTTGTGAGAGATTTTGATCCTACTGGCTTAGCTTGCCTGATGAAAGAAACTGCAGAACCTGAGATTGTAAAAAACTTCCTATTAAAGACCCTCCAATTCCAAGGTTGGGAGAAAAAGACTGACAACAATACTCTTGGAGAAGGTGCAATACCTGCAAGTTTCAAGGTTCAGTTTGACACAACTTCAGAAGGACATTTGTGTTGCAGATTTTGGAGGCAGAGCAATTGGAAGAGTTGCACCAGTTGATTCAGGGTTCTGGTGGATTATACTTCTAAGGGCATATACCAAGCATACAAGTGATTATGCACTGGCAGAGCGTCCTGAAGTGCAGAGGAGAATGAAGTTAATACTCAATCTTCGCCTCTTGGATGGCTTTGAAACTTTCCCAACACTTCTATGTGCAGATGGGTGTAGCATGATTGACAGGAGTATGGCGAGTCTCTCATTTTCAATAATGTTAGTATCTGTATAATATATTTATAAGTATGAATTCTCAAACAAAATGGAAACTTTCCTGCCATTCAATCCAAGGATGTTAACTTTTCAGTCCCATTGAATGATAACACTTTGGCATACTTTTGAAACAGGGAAGATATGGATATCCAATTGAGATCCATGCCCTCTTTTATTTTCCAATAAGATGTTCAGGGCAGATGCTGAAACCAGAGCATGATGATAAGAAATTAGTGGAGTGAATTGATAAGCGGATCACAGCTCTCAACTTTCACATACAGCAGTACTACTGGCTCGACTTTACACAGTTAAATAAAATATACTGGTACAAAACGGAGGAGTACTCCCACACTGCTGTCAATAAATTTAATGTCATCCCAGAGTCTATCCCTGATTGGGTGTTTGATTTCATGCCCTTGAGAGGAGGGTATTTAATTGGCAATGTCAGCCCAGCTCGCATGGACTTCCAGTGGTTCTTACTTGGGAATTGCATCACCACATTGAGCTGTCTAGCCACAGGTGCACAGGCTACAGTGATAATGGATCTTGTTGAGGAGCACTGGGAGGACTTGGTTGGGGAGTTGCCTTTGAAGATTGTTTACCCAGCACTGGAGGGACGTGACTGGGGGACTTTGACTGGTGTTGATCCAAAGAACACACGGTGGAGTTACCATAGTGGTGGCTCTTGGCCAGGTGAAAACCACGAACACAAAGCTCAGAATGTAAATTGCATTGCTGCTTGGAATCTATGTTAATGAAAAATTATGTTTCAGATATACCAACACTTTGGAACCTTACTGTATTTTAGATTCTGATCTCATGCTGTGTTACTTTGTAGTCTTTCTAGTAAATAAACATCATGAATGGATTTTATATAATCAACTACTCATAACAATCTTCAATAAGTGTCCTGCTACCCAAAATTTTCTATTCGATAGCCCATGGTTGTGACTTATAAGAGCATTTGATATGTCTGACTTTTTTGGTTTAGATATATGGAATTTAAATTCCTAACACTTTTCCTAGTTGTTTAAGCCCTTCAAAGACAACGCATCAATTTAGAAACCATCAGCTAAGAAATAAACTGCATTTTGATAAGCGAGAAATATCTATTCATGGTTTGTTTAATGAGCTATGTGACTTGTTTAAATAATAAACATGATTGGTTTATAGATTGACATGTAATTGGTTGGAGGCTTTGAGCAAAACTTTGTCTGTTTTTATGCCTCATATTTGTGAGGTATGACTCAAAGTTGAGTACTAGTGGATAATTCTTGGATTTGTTTTGGAATCATTTATGTTTCAGATGGCCATAGATTTTTCATGTGAAGAAGGAACGACCAGATTAATTTTCTTATTTCTTTCTTTTTTGGTATTCTGTTTTGGATTGGGGAATGTCTGCAAAAGATTTCCAGGCTAAAATTAGTTAGTTTCCTTAACTCTGTACAGGTACAGCTTAACTTCTTGCCTATTAAGAGCACAACAATGTTTTATGCTTTGTTAATCCATCCAAACGAATTGCTTTGAATATAAGCATAATTTAAGATCATTTTGAACTAACGGAGTTGCAGGAGATCTATGGCATAATTGCTAGTACTTTATGATTTTTGTGGCTAACAGGAGGCTCACTGTTGTTGACAATTGACATTAACTTGGTGTCACATGCTGGCCAATATTTACTTAGTCTGCAGATTTTGTAAATCAAGCCCAAGAAGTTTGAAGGAGTTGGTTAGTTAGTTAATCAAACAATAAATAGCTGGTAGAATAACTCATTAATGTTCATGCTTGACAAGGTTTCATTTAGACATTTTCTAGATTCAGTTGGTGTTAGTATTTGGCCTAGAACCGAATATGTTTTCCCCAAGTTTTTGGATGAGATATTAATATTTAAAATTGATAAGTACTTTGTTTAAAACTAACTGTTAAAAGTGTATATCATTGCTTGATGCAGTGCTAAAACATCTCACACCCCACTTGTGAAATGTCAAATGTCATAGTTACTTGCGCAATGGCTACAAATCACAGTCGTTTCATCAATTTTGTTTTCTTTGACTCTCTAGATGTTCATCATATTATGCCAAGCTTTGTTGATCTGTTTGCTTGTACTTTTTACAGGACATGTCTGAGCAGTTTAACCATACTAATAACTTAAAGCTGATTGCTAGAGCTCATCAGCTGGTTATGGAAGGATATAACTGGGGTCACGTAAGTACTCAGCCTTGTTTTGAGGCTTTGTTAGGGATGGTCAGTTTGTGTAGCTAACGTTCATTCCCTGTGACAGGAACAAAAAGTGGTGACCATTTTCAGTGCACCGAATTATTGTTATCGCTGTCCTGATGTAACACGGAGAACACCCGATTACTTCCTATGATGCAGCTGTCAATTAGTTGCTGAATTTGCATTAGCTAGTGCTTACTAGCTGGTTTACATGTTGAGGGCTTGTATTCAGATTTTAAAGTTTATAACTTTGCTATAGCAGTGGTTGGGTGGTGACAATTATGTAAACTGGGCCGGTGGAACTTCGATTACTTATGCTTTCAGTTTCCAGAGAGGAAGCAGCAGATCTGGCAACGATGTAGCAGCTTATGTACCATTTCCTGCGAACGATGTAGCATCTTTTATTTCTTAGCACTGATTTCCCTTTTATTTTTTGTCCTCTTTTCTATAGGATGGTGGCTTTTGGTTGGGGTTCTGTAGAGGAATGATGAGTAAACTTTTCTTATAATGGGTGCTTTTATAATTTTTTGATGTTAGTCTGAGTTAGTTTTAATTTTTATTATTATTATTTTTGTAGGCGCTTTTATTTTTAATTTTAATTTTTAATTTTTAGCACTTTCAATTGAACTTTCTAAAAATAGTTGCTTTCTGTTATTCTAGTTTTTGTCATTTTTTATTCCTATATTTACCAGATGCAATTTGTGATTTTACCTATCATGGATACCTATATAAAATGTATCCACATGCAGAAATTTAATTGCCCTAAAATCTTCTCCCATTTCTAGCTCCTTAGCTGCTGGAAGCAAACAAAGCACTTTGAAAATGCCGGACTATAGATGCATAGTAAATGTTGTGAAAATTTAAGGAATCTATATAAGCAAAATTTAAGCTCATTATTCCACAGCCTTAGGGCCGTTTGGTAATGTTATTCTACTAACGTTGTTTGTATTTTTTAGAAATACGTGTGGGTGAAAAATTGTAGAAATACGTGTAATGTTTAAAAATTGAAAACATGTGTTTAAATACATGTACCAAATGAGCTCTTAATGAAACAACACCCCCCAAAGAAAATATGAAAGTACTGCAATTATGGGAAGGGATATGCATAAAAGCATATCATATTTATTATGTATCGATTCCTACCATTAAATTATATATGTACACACACATAATAATAGATCTATCATCACCAATCTACTTTTTTATTGAGTTGTTTTGATGCATTGATTCGAGTGACAATGCCTTTGTTTATTTTTATTTAATTTTCTGGTTGATAGTAGTTATAGTTAGTTAGAGCATCCACAGCAGTGGGGCTAAAAATTTAACAATTTAGCTCCACCAAAAGTTACTTTATCTATTTTACCTACACACATGCTGCAGCAGTGGATCTATTTGAGCTTTCAACACAATAAAATAATATAAACATCACAATAAAATAATATAAACATCACAATAAAATAATATATCTACCACAATAAAATAATACATCTCACTACAATAAAAACACCACAATAAAAAGGTAATGTGAACACAAAATAAAAAATTAAATTTTTTTTTAGCTCTCATGAACAGTGCACATCTATCTATAGATGTGCACTATAGCAATGAGCTAAAAAAATATAGATTTAGCTCCACTGCTGCATGTTTCTTTTTGGTGTTTTGGTGGAGCTAAAATAGCTATATAGCTATTTAGCTCCACTGCTGCAAGTGCTCTTAGAGCATTAGCATCCCGAAATTCCAATTCTACTCTATTTTACCATTTCAAAAAACTACGTTATCATTATATCATACCATTTTACAACACATTCAGCATCCCAAAACTCTATTATTTTACCATTTTATTAAAATATTATTTTTTAAGTCTAGAAGCAAACATAAAAAATATTTTTTTGGTTTTATTGTGCTCCGGTCTGTGCTCACTTCCTCTCTCTCTCATGTCTCACTTCTCTGTTACTTATTTGGGTTTGATTGTGCTTCGGTTTGTGCTTCGGTTGTGGATCTTGGGTCTGTGCTTTGGTTGTGGATCGTGAGTTGTGGATCGTGAATTCATGATATGGGTTTTTGTTGGTTGTGATCCGGTGGGTTTTTGTTGGTTGTTGTGTTTCGGTGGGTTTTTGTTAGTTGTGCTCCGGGGGTGGGTTTTTCCGGCGGTGGGTTTTTGTTGGTTGTGGTCCAATGGGTTTTTGTTGGTTATGGGGGTTAGATTTGTTAGTTTGGCCGTGCTCGATGGCGTCGCCGTCGGTTTGGCCATGGGTTTTGGGTGTCACTGTCGGTGTGGCCATGGGCCATAGGTGGGTTGGTTGTGCTATGGGTTGCGGTTTGGTGAAGCTTTAGCGCCGGAGAGACAAAGATGAGAGACACAGAGATAAAATATTAATATTTTCTTTTGCAATTGTGCTATAGTGCAATTCTACATGTAGAATATCACTGTAGCAGTATTGAAAAAAATTTGAAATACTTGGGTTTTGCATTCCCAGATGTTGAGCACTATGAGGCTTGAAATACCAAATTCTCCTTGCATTTGGCATATAGCAAGCCCATTGCTGATGCTCTTAGAGGGGATTTTTTATTTATTTAATACAAGATAGAAATTTTACTATAGCCTAATCTAAGTGTATATGTGTGTGAAGCTCTCTCCTGGAGACTTGAACTTTGACCCTTGCCCTTGCATCCCACAATCACTTATACTTGTGGAGTTAGAGGAGATTTGAACTTTAAACATTTTTGTTGAAAACATTAAGACGTGTCAATTGAACTACTTAGTTCTTGATAGATGACAATGCTACTTGGCACATGTTGGAGTGTTGTAAACAACTGACCAAAAATTCAATTAAATGGCATTCATTTTGGTGTTACCGAAACATGTCATTGGTGAAGATCTGACAGCAATTATGAATTTTAAGGCTCCTGATGGTTTTTTATGTCTAAGCTTCTTTATAAGTTCAAGTCATGAAAATATAGAGCATGGAATTTAAGCACCAACTATTGAAAAATACTTTTTTTTTTAACTAAAATTTTGGGTAAATGATATATTCTCTCCTCTTGGTTTAGCCCATTTTTATTTACGAGAGTAATTTTTAAGACCATACCATTTTCTAAAACTATCATAAATAACAGATTGTAATTGGTTACTTGTCACTTTCACATGAACCCATCATTTTTCTCCACTTATCACAACCTACCACATTAGAGTTGTGGTAAGGTTGTGACACAAAAGAGTGTGGCCTTAAGTTTTTATTTTTTATTTGGTTTATTCTCTTTATATATCCAATACTATTTCACACATATCCATTATAATTATTCAATTGAAGGAACAAGAAAAAAAAAATACAACTTTGGAGGAATATTATTATAGAATAAAAGTTGATATAGAATGTATCTTTCTCATTTTCCTTAATTCTAAAACAAAATATACATTTCAAACAACCACAATCAATCACATCATTTACAAAATTCACGAATCCACAACGTCCAACCTTAAGATAAAAATCGTAATTTTTGTTGCCATTCAATATAAAATGTAAGCTTCCCTTCCTCGGTTTTAGCCAACTCATACGGGTTAAAATTAGATGAAACAATAATGTTAGAGCTAGGTAGGTGTCGTTGAAAGATTGAAGATATATGGCATCATTTTTGGTCTATGTGTGTTTAATATGGGATGACATAAAGGGATATATGTAGGTATATATATAAAAGGGTAGAAGTGCAAGAAGTGAAAATGGTGAATTAAAATGCAAATAGTTTTGTGTGTATGTATGGGGGATGAAAAGTCTGAAATATTGAACCAAAAGATACAAAGAATATTTATTTTTTAGTTAGAAAAGTCTTGAAACATTGAACCAATGAAACAAAAAATCAATATCTAATTTATTTTTATTTCTAATGTGACATTTGAGAATATTTCAATTATTTTTGCATAGAATATGCCACTTGGCAGAATGATAATTCGATTATAGTGGCCCTGAAGCTAGGTAGTGAATAGTAATAATTATCTGTGAGTGCCGAAGATTGGTGCAATTTAATATGCCCATGGCTAGTGAAGATTGTAGTACAGCTCCATACTTTATCAAGTTGAACCTTAATTTGTTAATTTTAAGTACGAGTAGACATAATTTATAAGTTTTAAAAAAAAAAAAACAACAACAACATCAGCAATATACGTTAAGACTTAAAAGAGAGCTATAATAAATCAAGGGAACAATTATTTGTTTCACATAAATATGAAGCATCTTTGTAAATCACTAATTGCTCTCATTTAGTGGAAATGTTAGCTTTCTCGTGTAAATCAACAGATTGAAATATCAACTAGTTTTGAGTTAATTGACTTGATTCACCTGATTGAATTGATGAGCTAGTTGAATTTAAGTTGTCTTCGACATCCCCTATTGGCCTCTTTGGTGATGATAATAGGAAAGGCTTGGAAGGCATTTGTAAGCATTCAACTTCTCCTTCAAGCATTTCTACAACTTTGTTCATTGAAGGACGATCACTAGGCTTCATTTGTATACACCATAATGCGACTATGATCATCTTCTTAACAGTTTTCTTTTCCTCCTCTGTGGCATCTTCCATTTCTATGTCATTTCCTTCGTTAAATTGGCCATAGACCCAAGTTGGGAAGTAAATTTGGCTTGAATGTTCTGCAAATGCATTCAAGTTTTTTCTTTTACTTGCCGTTTCCAGCAATAACATGCCGAAACTATAAACATCAGCTTTATAGGAGACCCCTCCAATGTTTTTATAGAACAATTCTGGAGCTATATACCCTAGTGTTCCTCTTGCAGCAGTCAAAGACACTATGCTATCATTTATTGGATAAAGTTTTGCAAGTCCAAAATCTGCCACTTTTGGAGTGAAGTTCTCATCAAGAAGAATGTTATGGGGCTTGATATCAAAATGCAAAATTTGCATGTCACATCCTCGATGCAAATATTCAATTCCACGAGCAACTCCGAGAGAAATATTGTATGTTTTCTCAATACTCAAGGGGATATTTCCTTCTTGAGAAAAAATGTATTTGTCAAGAGAACCATTAGGCATGAATTCGTATATAAGGGCACGCTTGAGTCCCTCAACACAGTAGCCAATAAGTTGCACCACATTCTCGTGGTGAATCCTTCCAATTGTGGCAACTTCATTGATAAAATCTTGACCGTTTCCTTTGGACTTACCTAACATCTTTATAGCTACCAGATGGTCACTTTGAAGCGTTCCTTTATATACAGAGCCATAACCTCCTTCACCCAATTTGTCCTTGAAACATTTAGTCATCTTCTTAATTTGTGAGTAAGAGTACCTAATTGGCATGAGGTTATTATGGCTTTGCAAAAAATTTTCAACTGCGTCACACATTGATAAATGCCTTCTACGCCACTTATATATAAGAAACGCAATGACACATGGACTCCCCAACAAAATTTTTGCTGCAAAATGTAGCCCTGTGCCGAAACATCACAAAAATAATTATAAGAAAACAAATTAGTTCCCATAGTTAAATGCTCTCATCATTAACTTCTAATTTTTGGTTGAAATTATAGTTAACTAACTGCATTCATGAATCATAATAATCAAGCACAATTTGTGTTGTATATTTCATGTAAATGTCACTTTCATTTCAAACTCAAAGTCTTATGGCCTGTTTGGATTAAGGGGGGAAGGAGGGGGGAGTAAAGGAGAGTAGAGTAGAGTTGACTAAAAATATGCTAATTTTGGACCGACCCTATTCTAATCCCCTCATTCTTCTTCAATCCAAACAGAGCATTAATGAATGATCTGATAAAAAGAATTAAAATAAAGTAAATCAAAAGAAAGAGACACTGGTTCATACCTATGATAGCCCCTAATTGTGTCAAAAAAGCTGCAAGATATACAAGAAAGACGAGTTATTCTTTTTTATTCTAACAAAAATTAAACAATGAAATAAGTGACATAATAACTTGAAAGTCCAGGGCATAGTAAATCAACATTAGGTCATTAGCAACATTTCCCTTTTTATTCTTATTGAAGAGTATGAGATCAACCGGTTGTCCAAGTAGGCAATTAAGTACATGGTTAATAATTGCTCTACATGCATGTCATCACTAGGCACAACAACTCATTTCTAGATTATCTGTCTGCTTAGACAAATTGAAACCTCACATTCGAAAATTATCAACCCCAAATTGATCGCGCTCCCTGTTTTGACAAAGAAAAGAATAACATCAACGTTTGGAACCTCAAGATTAAAAATCAAAGCCATTATAATGTTAAACTACAATAAATATACCTAGCATGTCGGAAAGAAAGAAACGTACAAAAGGAAATTAAAAATCAACAATAAACGTAAGGTAGTATTTAATTAGAAAATGGCAACTTTACACATAATTTACAAATATCTTTGTGCCATGAAAATTTACCACTGCAGTGAACAAGGTTCGCGTCATCAAGGAAGCAATTAAATGGTAGCCATGAAAGCTCAAAACCATATAACAATTCATTGTGGACGTCTGTACAGGAAGTATTAAATATTGGGTCATCATTTCCTGGCCACGATGTCGGGAACATCTGCTCTACTTTGCACGAGTCCTCCACATCGCTTGCATTCGTTCGACCAACTTTAAAGTATCTATGCCTCTTCTTGAAATCCTCTCCACTGTCAATACTGCAAGTAGAAGCGTCCAAATAGAATAGAGAATTCACTGGTTTTTCACAGCTCATCAAAATCACACTCCTTGATAGTTTGGTATACTCTGTCCTCTTCAGCAGATACGTGGTATATGCAGAGCGATAATCACTGAAATTATAGCGATTTAAAGAATAACCTGGGAAGGAGAAGTAATTATCCTTCCACATACCTGAGTCCACGACCCGGATTGTGTAGTTATTGTAATTGATTTCCTGTACATGGTATTTTCGAGCAAATAAGTGTAACACAGTAGTTCGATTGTTCTCACACGACAGTTCATACCTTGAGTCCCCACAAATTTCTGGATCGCTCTTCAATCGAAACGGATAGCTTATGTTGTGGATATTGCCACAGGAAGAAGGGGGACAGTGATGATCATTAACCTCAGCAGCATCACTGCAAGTTTCTTGGACTAGTACAACAGCGATAAGGGCCGTGAGTCCTGCAGTGAACGTCAATCCTCTCGCCATTGGTACTGGAAAACTTCTACAGCTGTTGATGAAGATAATAGAAATTTATTTTTTGTAGTCTTGAAAAGTATCTTCAGTCTGCTACAAGAAAGTAACAAGTAGTTTCCAATGAAAAGTCAAAAAGATGAATATAAGTTGGTGGTAGTGGGATAGTTTCAACATCGATAATTTTGTTTACTTAGATTAAACCCGCACTAGCACACTTTAAAACGCACAACCAATGGGTCAAAAAAAAAAGATGCTACTTTAAAAGGCACAAAAAATTATTTTATTTATTTTTAATGTAATATTTACTAATACATCTTGCATCTTATTTAATTTTTATATTATCATTATAACATATTAAAAATAACAAAACAAATCACTCGCCACCAAGTAGAGGAAAGAGAGAAAGATAGAAGTAGAGGAGAGAGAGGAAGCCTAGGGAAAAAGAACTAACGAGGAGAGAGAAAGAAAATATAATAAAAAACTAAGTGTGCGTTTGGCATGAATTATTTTTGCCAATTTATTTTACTATTTAACTTATTTTTATTACTATTCATGTATTCCACTGCACTATTTGATACTATTTATTGGTTTCACTGTACTATTTCAGCTAACTTTTACCTTTATCTATAGTACTTTCAGTTAAAAGTTTTCAATTTTAGTAAAATAAGCGGATCCCAAACAGACACTAAGTAAGAAAGTAGTATGTGCTTAAGGACACTTCTACAGGTAGAAGGGCATGGTAGAACAATGTTATTTTTGTGGCATTTGGTATATTTAATGTAGATGGTTTTTCGGTGTTTATTTAACACATCCAATACTATTGTTCTTAGTACATAGATCGATAACATTGTAGCACATATTGTACTGGTTTAGTGGTGTAACGCCCCAAAAATCATAAGCAATAAAATTTTATTTAAAGTGAAAAATCCATAAAAATATTAAATAAAAGAATCCAGTAACCTAAAAATTTTATCACAAATGTTAGAGCTCTAATCCACCAAAAATTAAAACATCCTCAAAAAAATTCTCCAGTACAATGTTTAACATCATAAAAGTAAAAATAAAATCTTTAGTCCACAAAATAATTTGTAACTGCTGACTTCCAGGAATCTCAACTCCAATAATCCATCTAATGTATTTGTAAGGGGAAATAAAGGGGGGGGGGGTGAAATAACTTAATAAGTGGAATTCACTAACATTGGGGTGTGGGAACAACCTTTAAAAAATAATTCTTACAAACAATTCATTACTCATACCTCATCAATATTTTATCATCAAATATTTCATATAAAAGAAATAATAATCTTTATATAGTGAGCCATCATAGTATATATATATATCGATACCATCACAAACACAATTTCCTAGGCTTTACTCGTGGTCAACGTTTACGCCCCGTTGACAGGGTTGTGCTATCCTCTTTTCTGGGACTGGAACCTCCTTTTTATACCCTTTCTTAAGGATGGTTCCTTTGGAACCTAAATGTGCACTCCCTTGCTAAGGAGCTTCCTTTTTGGATCCTCAATAGTATACTCCCTTGTTAAGGAGCTACCAAATATGCACTGTCCTCTTTTCTGGGACTGTCCCTTTCTAAGGACTAGCTGCAGTATGATTGTCCCTTACTAAGGATTAACACAATACTGAGCTTTTTAATCAAGACTTGCCATAAGTTTTCAAAACGGATTCAAGATGCTCACATAAATAATCCATTCATAATTCTCAAAATATCAATATATATTCACACATATAAGTTTAAATAAATTTAGGTTGTCCCACATGTTTTTCGTAAAATGAATATTCAACGTGCACATCAAGCATTTATAAAGTATCAATTTATATATAATATCAACATATTTATTTGATTAGAATAGTTTAATAATCAAACACTGTTTTGGGAAAACACCCAAAATTAGCAAACACCACTTACCTCTTAGTTGCAAAAACAAAAGAAATCAACCTCCCTTGAATCACAAAAAATCTGTAGAATTAGAACCTAGCAACACCAAAAATAGGTTCATCAATACACAATTTCCCACTTAAAAATCTATTTTCACGCTTAAACGGTTTTATCCTAGATAAAATTGTTATATCCAAAATCCTCTATTTATTCACTTAACTATCCAATTTAATATTGGAAGCCACGTATAGCCTTAATTTATTAATCTAGTTGCTTAGCATTCTCACTTGATGCTGCTGGGTATTGACTCTAATATTATATATATACACCAAGTGGGATATCTATTGACTCTAACATTATCTATATATATATATATTCAATCTAACATGGCTTCCACGTACAAGCCTTAATTCATTCATCTAGTTGCCTATTCCCCCATTAAAGCTGCTGGACAAGTTTTAGAAAACAATAAAAGGGTGATAGTTGATTTGGTCAACAATGGAGGCTATGTGTGAATACATATTAACACAAGCACCCTTATCCCTTTAACATAGTCACAAAGTCCAAGCCTATTACTCTATTTGTTCAATTTCAAAGTCTATGGTGACCATACGGCTATATATATACAATTCCTACTACAATAATCATCATGGTTTGCTAGAGAAGCCAAAACTCCCTTTTAAAAGCTTTAAATCTTCATAGTAAAAAATTATTATACATATATCTATTCAATCAATATAGGAAGCCATGTAGAAGTCTTAACTATCAATCTAGTAGCCTATAATTCCCATGATGCCGTTGGACTTGTTTTAGCCTATCACAAAAAGGTGATGGTTGATTCGGTCAACAATGGAGGCTGCACTCTTTTCTATTAGTATAGAGATATTCTAGGTTCATAACAATTTCTACCTATGACTATTTCAACTTCTTAAATTTAGAGCATTAGAAAATCATACTTGTAGACTCCAACTCAACGCCACAATGAAGAAATCAGAGTTCAATAGTCGGCTGAAGCAAAAGGAGATACACGTGTGACCAAAGAGGAAGAAAGCTAGGTTTTATTTATTTAATTATTATTTTTTTAAAGCTTAACAAGGCCCATATATATATACTTATGTCACCTCACTTGGGATTCCAAAGTATATATCTCACTTTTAATATCTTAGGCCCAGATCAATTTAATCCATTTAATTGTAGGTGTCTTTTATAATTTAAGTATAATAATTAAATTGGTATAAAAAAAAAATACGGGGTGTTACATCCTTCCCCCCTTAAAAATTTCGTCCTTGAAATTGTACATACCTTCATTAACAAACAACTCTGGATAATTTGATTTCATCTCATCTTCTCGCTCCCAAGATGCCTCCTCCACTGTGTGATTCTTCCAAAGGACCTTAACTAATGATATGGTCTTGGAGCGTAGCACTTGATCCTTACGGTCAAGAATTTGGATTGGAACTTCCTTATAAGTCAAGTTGTTTTTGATCTTGAGTGGCTCATAGTTCAAAACATGTGAAGGATCTGGGATGTACTTCCTCAACATGGAAACATGAAACACATTATGCACTCCTGTAAGTGTAGGCGGTAAGGCCAACTCATAGGCAACTTTACCAATGTGTTTTAGGATCTCAAATGGACCAACAAATTTGGGACTCAACTTCCCTTTCTTCCCAAATCTCATCACACCCTTCATTGGGGCGACTTTCAAAAATACCATATCTCTAACTCCAAATTCCACTCCCCTCCTCGAGTTGTCATAATAACTCTTTTGTCGACTTGGTGCTGTTTGCAATCTTTTACGAATCAGATTAATCTTCTCAGATGTCATCTGAAGATTTCTGGTCCTAACAATTTTCTCTCACCAACCTCTTCCCAACACAATGGGGACTTGCATTTTCTACCATACAAAGCCTCATAGGGAGCCATCTCAATACTAGAGTGGTAGCTATTATTATAGGAAAACTCCACTAAAGACAAGTACTTTTCCTAACTTCCTTTGAAATCCAATACACAAGCCCTTAACATATCCTCCAAAGTACGAATAGTCCTTTTTGATAGTCCATCTGTTTGTGGGTGGAAGGTTGTGCTAAAGCTAAGATTAGTACCCAAAGCTTTATGTAGGCTTTCCCAAAACTTTGAGGTGAATCTTGGGTCTCGATCAGACACAATTGATGCTGGAACTCCATGAAGACTCACAATCTCATCAATATATATCTGTACTAGCTGATCAAGTGAGTAAGTCATCTTAACCGAAATAAAATGTGCTGTTTTTGTCATCCTATCCATAATGACCCAAATGGCCTTGTGTCCCTTAGGAGATCTTGGCAAACCAGTTACAAAATCCATACATATATGCTCCCACTTCCATTCGGGAATGGGAAGTGGTTGCAGCAATCCTGAAGGTTTCTGATGTAGTGCCTTAATTTGTTGACAAGTCAAGCATTGTTCCACAAATTGAGCTATCTCTCTCTTCATGTTATTCCACCAATAAGTTTCTCGAATATCACAATACATTTTAGTGCTACCAGGGTGCATTGAGTATGGGGTACGATGGGCTTCTTCCAAAATCACCTTCTTTAATGCAAAATCATTTGGCACACAAAGTCTACTTCCAAATCTCAAAACACCATCATTAGACACATTAAATTCTGGTCTCTTCCCTTCTTGTCCTTCTCCCATGATCTTTACAATTTGTGCATCCTCGACCTGTGACCTCTTAATCTTCTCAATCAAAGTGGGTTGTATTGTTAAACTGGCCATAAAGACTTGGGAGTCACCCATGACAATTTCAATTCCCATCCTCTCCAAGTCATTAATAATCTCCTTTTGAGTAGTTAATAAGGCAGCTGAGAAACCAGAAGACTTCTGACTAAGTGCATCAGCTACCACATTAGCCTTGCTTGGATGGTAATTGATTGAGCAATCAAAATCATTAATCAACTCAAGCCACCTTCGTTGCCTCATATTCAATTCTTTCTGAGTAAAGAAGTACTTCAAGCTCTTATGATCTGTATAAATTTCACACCTTTCACCATACAAATAGTGTCTCCAAATCTTCAATGCAAACACCACTGTAGCCAGCTCCAAATCATGAGTGGGATAATTTTGTTCATAACTCTTTAATTGGCGGGAAGCATAAGCTATGACTTTACCATGTTGTATCAACACACAACCAAACCCTTTTCTTGAAGGATCACTATAAATGACAAAACCTCCCAAGTTGCTAGGGATGGTTAGTACTGGTGCAGTGACCAACCTTTGCTTAAGTTCTTGAAAACTCTTTTCACACTCTTCTGTCCACACAAACTTGGCATTCTTACGAGTTAGATGAGTCAATGGGGCTGCAATACGGATAAATCCCTCCACAAACCTCCTATAATAGCCAGCAAGGCCCAAAAAGCTTCTGATCTCACTCACATTTGTCGGTCTTACCCAATCAACCACAGCTTCAACCTTACTAGGGTCTATAGAAATCCCTGCCTCAGATATCACATGCCCTAGGAACACCATTTGATCAAGCCAAAATTCACACTTCTTAAACTTTGCATAAAACTTCTTCTCCCTCAAAATTTGAAAAACAATTCTCAAGTGCTCTTCATGTTCTTCCACGCTTTTGGAGAAGATTAGAATGTCATCAATAAAGACAATAACAAAGTGGTCTAAGTACTCATGAAACACCATATTCATCAAGTCCATAAATGCAGCAGGAGCATTGGTCAAACCAAAAGGCATTACCAAGAATTCATAGTGCCCATACCTCGTCCTGAAAGCTGTCTTAGGTATGTCTTCACTCTTGATTTTCAACTGGTGATACCTAAAACGAAGGTCAATCTTAGAGAAGACTCATGCCCTTTGCAATTGATCAAATAAGTCATCAATACGAGGGAGAGGGTATTTGTTTCACACAGTAACCCGGTTTAACTCACGGTAGTCAATGTACAACCTCATAGTCCTATCCTTCTTTTTCACAAATAAAACTGGTGCACCCCAAGGAGATGCACTTGGTCTGATGAACCCCTTGTCTAGAAGTTCTTGTAACTGTTCCTTAAGTTCAATGCGTGCCATCCGATATGGTGCCTTTGATATAGGAGAAGTTCCAGGGAGCAAATCAATGGAGAATTCAATCTCTCTATCTATAGGTATCCTTGGTAAGTCTTCAGGAAAGACATCAGGAAACTCCTTCACAACAGGGATATCATCCAACTTCAATTCCTCTTTCCTAGTGTCCACCACATGAGCTAGGTACCCTTGGCATCCTTTTCGTAATAGACGCTGAGCCCGAAGGGCTGATATCACCCTGGGTAAGGCATGCATCCTAGAGCCCTTAAATCAAAATTCTGGCTCTCCTAGAGGCCGAAACACCACCTCTTTTCTAAAGCAATCTACACGAGCATGATAAGTTACCAACCAGTCCATTCCCAAAATTACATCATAGTCATACATGTCCATCAAAATCAAGTCTGCTAACATTTCCCTATCCTCAATTTGAATAACACAAGACTTAAGCATATAATTACACACTAAGGAATCACCTATAGGTGTGGCCACAGACAAGTCATAATCCATATGTCCAGGTTTCTTATCACATAACTTAGCATATCGAGTGGAGATAAAAGAGTGTGTAGATCTAGAATCAAATAGAGTTTTAGCAAAGTTTGAGAATAATGGGAGGATACCTGCAACCACAGTATCTGAAGCTTGAACATCCTGTGGTGTGAGTGCAAACACTCTCCCTTGTGCCTTCCTCCTCTGATCATCCTTTCTAGGTTGTGCCATTGAGTTTTGTTGAGGAGATGTATAGCTTCTAGCTAAGTGTCCTGTCTTCCCACAATTATAGCAAGCCTTTCCTTCAAAGAAACATGGCTTATCTCCATGGAACCTTCCACATGTAGGGCAAGTCAAACTTCTACCTTGAGCATTCTGGGGTTTATTCTTATTTTCTGGCCTATTTGATGATGAATTACTCCCAGACCTCCCAACAGATCCTTTCTTGTTCCAATGACCTTGAGCATTGCCTTGTCGAAAGCCTGTCTGTCCAATGTTTCTAGGTGGGTTCTCATTCCTAACATTGTTCTTGAAATCTTCCTCCAGTCTCATGGCTTTCTTAACTGACTCTCCATAATTATCAACCCCTGATGCAATCAAATGGTGTTGAAGTCTCTCATTCAACCCCTTTTGAAATCTGCTTGCTTTCTTTGCCTCAGTAAGGATTAAGTGGGGGTCCTAAGCGAGATAACTCAATGAATTTAGCTGCATATTGCTCAACAGTCATACTTCCTTGCACCAAATCAGCAAATTCCCTCTCTTTTCGTTCCCGAACCACTTCAGGGAAGTAGTTATCATAGAAAATCCCTTTAAATTTCTCCCAAGTGATGGGGTTTCTCTCAGTGTCCATTCCCTCCAAAATGGCTTTAGTGGATCTCCACCAACGCTCAGCTTCTCCAATCAATTTGAAAGTTGCAAACCGCACCTTTTGAGAGTCAGTGCAATCTAAAGCTTCTAACAATTTCTCCATTTGCAAGAACCAGTTCTCAACTTCTGTAGGATTTGGCTTCCCATCAAAGGAAGGGGGATTCTGCTTCATAAAAGTCTCAAAAGAGCAACCAGCCCTTGCCTCTACCCTACCTACACCTCTACTAGCAACCTAGGTCAACCTGTCCAACAATCGTGCAGTAGCTTCATCCAAAGGATCAATGCGTGTCACCCTAGGATGTTCATTATCTCTCACGTTTTGAGTGACTTCAGCCTCAGTACCAACCCTTGCTTTGGTTGGTCTTCGCAAATTAACGATAGGTTCCTCACTATTGGAATTAGCTACTCTCTTCTTTTTGGGTGGCATGATACCTAGTTAACAAAGAAATCAAGAAATATAGATGGTGCAACAATTATTACTACTAAACATAAGAAGTAACATTGCCAAAATTATTTAAAATATCTCATCAAACATAACCTAGATACCAATGCTTTGAAAAAAAATCAAGATCATAACCTAGTTTTCAAGTGTCTGTAGAATCATATCCTGATTTTCAAGCCTATAGAATCATAACCTAGTTTTCAAGTGTCTATAGAATCATAACCTAGTTTTCAAGTGTCTACAAAATCATATCCTAAGCTTTGATACCACAATTGTAACGCCCCAAAAATCATAAGTAATAAAATTCTATTTAATCTTAAAAATCCATAAAAATATTAAATTAAGGAATCCAGCAACCTAAAAATTTCATCACAAATGTCAGAGCTCTAATCCACCAAAAATTAAAACATCCTAAAAAAAATTCTCCAGTACAATGTTTAATATCATAAAAGTAAAAATAAAATCTTCAATCCCACACAATAATTTGTAACTGCTGACTTCTAGGAATCTCTCCTCCAATAATCCATCTAATGTATTTGTAAGGGGAAATAAAGGGGGGAGGGGGTGAGATAACTCGATAAGTGGAATTCACTAATATTGGGGTATGGGAACAACCTTTAAAAAAATAATTCTTACAAACAATTCATCACTCATACCTCATCAATATTTTATCATCAAATATTTCATATAAAAGAAATAATAATCTTTATATAGTGAGCCATCATAGTGTATATATATATATATATATATATATATATATATATATATGTATGTATGTATGTATGTATGTATGTATGTATGTATATCATCACAAACACAATTTCCTAGGCTTTACTCGTGGTCAACGTTTACGCCCCGTTGACAGGGTTGTGCTATCCCCTTTTCTGGGACTGGAACCTCATTTTCATTCCCTTTCTTAAAGATGGTTCCTTTGGAACCTAAAGATGCAGTCCCTTGCTAAGGAGCTTCTTTTTTGGATCCTCAATAGTATACTCCCTTGTTAAGGAGCTACCAAATGTGCACTGTCTCATTTTCTAGGACTGTCCCTTGCTAAGGACTAGCTGCAGTATGATTGTTCCTTGCTAAGGACTAACACAATACTGAGTTTTTTAATCACGACTTGCCATAGGTTTTCAAAACATATTCAAGATGCTCACATAAATAATCTATTCATAATTCTCAAAATATCAATATATATTCACACATATAAGTTTAAATAAATTTAGGTTGTCCCACATGTTTTTCGTAAAATGAATATTCAACGTGCACATCAAGCATTTATAAAGTATCAATTTATATATAATATCAACATATATATTTGATATAGAATAGTTTAATAATCAAACACTGTTTTAAGAAAATCCCCAAAATTAGCAAACACCACTTACCTCTTAGTTGCAAAAATAAAGGAAATCAACCTCCCTTGAATCACAAAAAATCTGTAGAATTAGAACCTATCAACACCAAAAATAGGTTCATCAATACACAATTTCCCACTTAAAAATCTATTTTCACACTTAAACGGTTTTATCCTAGACAAAATTGTTATATCCAAAATCCTCTATTTATTTACTTAACTATCCAATTTAATATTGGAAGCCACGTATAGCCTTAATTTATCCATCTAGTTGCTTAGCATTCCCACTTGATGCTGCTGGGTATTGACTCTAATATTATATATATACATCAAGTGGGATATCTATTGACTCTAACATTATATATATATATATATATATATATATATATATATATATATATATATATTCAATCTAACATGGCTCCCGCGTACAAGCCTTAATTCATTCATCTAGTTGCCTATTCCCCATCAAAGCTGTTGGACAAGTTTTAGAAAACAATAAAAGGGTGATAGTTGATTTGGTCAATAGTGGAGGCTATGTGTGAATACATACTAACACAAGCACCCTTATCCCTTTAACATAGTCACAAAGTCCAAGCCTATTACTCTATTTGTTCAATTTCAAAGTCTATGGTGACCATACGACTATATATATATAATTCCTACTACAATAATCATCATGGTCTGCTAGAGAAGCCAAAACTCCCTTTTAAAAGCTTTAAATCTCCATAGTAAAAGATTATTATTAATATATCTATTCAATCAAATATAGGAAGCCATGTAGAAGCCTTAACTATCAATCTAGTAGCCTATAATTCCCATGATGCCGTTGGACTTGTTTTAGCCAATAACAAAAAGGTGATGGTTGATTCGGTCAACAATGGAGGCTACACTCTTTTCTTTTAGTATAGAGATAGTCTAAGTTCATAACAATTTCTACCTATGACTATTCCAACTTCTTAAATCTAGAGCATTAGAAAATCATACCTGTAGACTCCAACTCAATGCCACAGTGAAGAAAGCAGAGTTCAATAGTCGGCTGAAGCAAAAGGAAATACATGTGTGACCAAAGAGGAAGAAAGCTAGGGTTTTATTTATTTAATTATTTTTTTTAAAGCTTAACAAAGCCCATATATATATATATATATATATATATATATATATATATATATATATACTTATGTCACCTCACTTGGGCTTCATATTCCAAAGTATATATCTCACTTTTAATATCTTATGCCCAGATCAATTTAATCTATTTAATTGTAGGCCTCTTTATAATTTAAGTATAATAATTAAATTGGTATAAAAAAAAATACGGTGTGTTACAAGTGGGTTTAATCTTTTCATGAGATGAGTTCAAGGTTAAAAAGGTTGTGTTTTAAATATTTTTGAATGTGTTTGGTATAGAATAACGTTTTTGGATTCTTGAAAATATTGAGAGATTTTTAAATATTTTTACCTTTGATTGTAAACCGCACAGGTAAATAGATACTTGTGGGTATTTAAATTCCCCACTCAATCCATCTTTTAAGAAATGTTGATTCCCTTTTTAAAAGATAAGTATCCACTATCCACTATTCACATTCTTACTTTTGAGAATATATAAATTGACAATTTTATCAATTCTTCCATATCCTTTATTCTTTAACCAATAAAAATAAAACAAGAAATTGTTCAACGGGTAAACTTAAAAGACCTTATAGGAAGGTAGGCGCTGACAATATGGACAAGTTTGGTATGAATGCTATGTATGCACCTTCATATCCAATAGAAACCATGACTCATTAGTCAACAAATAGCTTCTATGGAGCTGTGGGGTTTCCTTCCATACAAACTTGAAAATGATTTTTGCAAGTAGTGTCATCCCTATTCCCTTATCTTTATTCCTTCTCTCTAGAACATTAATGAAAACACAACTTGTCATCCCAGTATGATATATCAAATAGCTTCTAATGGTCATACCATGCGTAAGAAAAGTTGATCAAATTCTTTGTTTGTCAACTAGAGGAATGTCACCAAATAGTAGCTCATATTAAATATTAAATAGTTGAGGGCCCTGTGCAATGCGGATGTTGTTGTAAGTTACTAATGACAAGATTAAGTAGAATGTTGAACATATATATGTTAAAAGTAATAACATTAAGTAATACAATTTTATCAAATCATATCATTCAATAATCAATAGTATGTTGCATCAATCCGATTTTCCATTAACATAACATTTATCCTTGGGGTGAGCGAGAGGTTGAGTTTGACATGGGGCTGAGGAGGAAAAGGGTCCTAGTCTTTTGGGTTTTGAGTCTACGTAGGTCCTGGTGACGAATGCATGAAAACGCGAGAAAATGAGAGAGACATAAGGATAAAGAAAAGAGAAGTATAGTACATGTTGAACTTTTATATCACTTACTAGCATTACCACGGAGTGTTTATGAAACTCTTCTGCTACAAAACATGTATTCTTTTCCGTTGCCTTTCACATATTACTTACCACCTCCAAACTCTTTGATAGATTTCTATTTAGCCTCTTCTTTTTTCTTTTTCTTTTTTTCTTACCAAGATTCTGATGAAGCCTTTGAAATAGAAGAAATGAGATGTATTAAAGTCCTTTTCAAGAGAAAAATACAGTTTAAATACAAAACAAAACAATGAAGGGAAAAAAATATTTCATTGAAATAAAAGTCAAGGGAGAAAATCCCGTATCTTCTTCCTTCTCAATCTAAAGCAACAACACATTTCTTGACATAGATTTTAGGAAAATCCGGCATGTACCATATAGAGCCTCCAAATTATTAATTTTCCTTGATTAAAATTTACAAATAAAGAAAAATCTTTAATGCTTTTTAATCAATACATTATGTATGCAAAGTGGAAGCAAATTGATATTCATAGAATAATTTGTCCACAACAAATCCCAAAGTGTGAGATGCTTGAATGTATAAGAACGCCATGTATAATTACACACAAACTCTATTTTTTTTTTTTTTAAATGTAACCATGATATATTGTACTAATACATATAGAAAATGTTTTCGTGTGAAACCTAAATTTAGATTACTAACAATATAATCAATACTTGACCAGAGTCTCATATGCATCCAAATCAGAGTTCTCCTGTAGAACCAAATCAAGCCTATCAATTTGCACAACAATTGGATCTACTTTTACATTATTCACCTACGGCAACTACAAAAGCATGGCAAATCCAAAAAATTCGAAGAAAATGAAACCCCTAATAAAATCAAATCCAATTTAATTACTGAATTTTAATTGAAACCATAATTATCAATATAATCACCATCGATTTGATTAAAAAAATTTAGGTGTTTCTTTTTTCTTTTCACATGAGCCCGAATGTTTTTTCATCCAATAATTAAAAATAAAGGAAAATATAGAGAAAACTAACGATGGAAGTAGGGATTTGTCTTTGAGGAACGAAAACTTGAACAATAAAATTTTGATAAAATTCATGAGTAATAAATATACTTGAATTCAAATCTAAGTTAGTGTACGAAAAATAAAACAAGTAGCCTGAATGTATTATATTTATCATATTAATTGTTCCTCACCATTTTATACTGTTAAACTACTTTCATGCTTCAAACGAGAGAGACAGATTACTACCGATGATTAGCTCAAAAAATGCTGCAAGATATATAAGAAAGAGAAAAAAAAAAATTCCCTTTCAAAGAATTTGGCATTTCTGCAACTTTTTTGAGCTTTCTTTCCATTGATTGATCATTAAAAATGTTAAATTACAAATCAAATCCTCTAAGTTCGGTATATTTTTAATCTTGTCCCTAAAATTTCTTCCAATATTGACTTATATTGGGGTATTTATGCTCCAAGAAAAGGAAGAAGAATGTGAGATTAAGAAGAGAGCTTAGAAGAGAATTTTGAGAAAAATGCATCAACCTTCATGACGAGCCTTTGAGTACACGGTTGCTTAGTATATATATTAGGAGATTAAAAGCAAAATTCAATAAAAGCTTAAAGATTGGTTCTTTTAATTATGTTGAATTCACTGTGAATTAGAATAATGTATTAAACATAGGAAAGGAGGCTAATTTATCACTTTGTTTGCCATTCGCACAGTTCTAATGTTTCATGAAGTAGAGCAGGTCTGACATAATTGAGAGAGTATTTATGGTTCATTCATTTCTAAGGGATCAAATATGTTAATTTGCAGCTTGATTTGTTTCCTAATAAAATTTTCTTTGGAAATGTGGACTGCTGAATGAACTAAGGAAACCTTTTTGGAGAACTATAAATCTGACTTTCAAGTACCTGATTATCTAGAGGGACCGACCTCCTGAATCATTTTTTGATGTTGGTGTGAGCAGAGAACTAGTCTGTGATGGAGTGGGATTGACTTTCAAGACCCTTTCTGGATGATCGAAATATATCTGGACTTCTTGTCCCATGACACTTTGCACCTATTGCATTCTAATATCCTAATGGCCCGTATTAGATAATGTGTAAAATGCAGATATTCTTATACACACAAAGTGTTGCAGAGAAGATCCCCAATTTGTCTACCTGCATTTGTTCCATAATATTATTTATTATCTAAACTTGCAGGTTTTTGTGAGAGATTTTGATCCTACTGGCTTAGCTTGCCTGATGAAAGAAACTGCAGAACCTGAGATAGTAAAAAACTTCCTATTAAAGACCCTCCAATTCCAAGGCTGGGAGAAAAAGATTGACAACAATACTCTTGGAGAAGGTGCAATACCTGCAAGTTTCAAGGTTCAGTTTGACACAACTTCAGAAGGACATTTGTGTTGCAGATTTTGGAGGCAGAGCAATTGGAAGAGTTGCACCAGTTGATTCTGGGTTCTGGTAGATTATACTTCTAAGGGCATATACCAAGCATACAAGTGATTATGCACTGGCAGAGCATCCTGAAGGTGCAGAGGAGAATGAAGTCAATACTCAATCTTCGCCTCTCGGATGGCTTTGAAACTTTCCCAACACTTCTATGTTCAGATGGTAGCATGATTGACAGGAGTATGGCGAGTCTCTCATTTTCAATAATGGTAGTATCTGTATAATATATTTATCAGTATGAATTCTCAAACAATATGGAAACTTTCCTGCCATTCAATCCAAGGATGTTAACTTTTCAGTCCCATTGAATGATAACACTTCGGCATACTTTCGAAACAGGGAAGATATGGATATCCAATTGAGATCCATGCCCTCTTTTATTTTGCAATAAGATGTTCAGGGCAGATGCTGAAACCAGAGCATGATGATAAGAAATTAGTGGAGTGAATTGATAAGCGGATCACAGCTCTCAGCTTTCAAATACAGCAGTACTACTGGCTCGACTTTACACAGTTAAATAAAATATACTAGTACAAAACGGAGGAGTACTCCCACACTACTGTCAATAAATTTAATGTCATCCCAGAGTCTATCACTGATTGGGTGTTTGATTTCATGCCCTTGAGAGGAGGGTATTTAATTGGCAATGTCAGCCCAGCTCGCATGGACTTCCAGTTGTTCTTACTTGGGAATTGCATCACCACATTGAGCTGTCTAGCCACAGGTGCACAGGCTACAGTGATAATGGATCTTGTTGAGGAGCACTGGGAGGACTTGGTTGGGGAGTTGCCTTTGAAGATTGTTTACCCAGCACTGGAGGGACGTGACTGGAGGACTTTGACTGGTGTTGATCCAAAGAACACACGGTGGAGTTACCATAGTGGTGGCTCTTGGCCAGGTGAAAACCACGAACACAAAGCTCAGAATGTAAATTGCATTGCTGCTTGGAATCTATGTTAATGAAAAATTATGTTTCAGATATACCAACACTTCGGAACCTTACTGTATTTTAGATTCTGATCTCATGCTGTGTTACTTTGTAGTCTTTCTAGTAAATAAACATCATGAATGGATTTTATATAATCAACTACTCACAACAATCTTCAATAAGTGTCCTGCTACCCAAAATTTTCTAATCGATAGCCAATGGTTGACTTATAAGAGCATTTGATATGTCTGACTTTTTTGGTTTAGATATATGGAATTTAAATTCCTAACACTTTTCCTAGTTGTTTAAGCCCTTCAAAGACAACGCATCAATTTAGAAACCATCAGCTAAGAAATAAACTGCATTTTGATAAGCGAGAAATATCTATTCATATTGTGTAACAAGTTTTGTGCTGATTTGGTGGTCGGGGATGCTTTTGTAGTTCTGGTGTGGCTACTTAAAGCAGCATGCATCATGACTGGAAGGCCTCAAATCACAAAGCGGGCAATTGAACTGGTAGAGCAACGGCTTTCCAAGGATGGCTGGCCGGAGTATTGTGATTTATGATGGTAAGACTGGCGTTACATTGGAAAGCAAGCCAGGAAGTACCAGACATGGAGCATTTCTGGCTACCTTATTGCTAAAATGATGATTGAGAACCCTTCCAATCTTGTTATGATCTCTCTTGGAGAGGATAAGAGGATAGCAAATACAAGGCTTACCCGCTCTGCTTCATTTCCACCATAGAGATGAGATTGAGGTTGAATTGCAACAAGTCAATGACAGGGATCGGTTATCACAAATGTATAACTTTATTCATGGTTGGATGGAATCTCAGTATCCCCACTATCTTCTATTTTTTGTGAATGGTGGCTGAAACTGTCCATTTGTTGAAAATTGGAAATAGTTTTCTTGATTAGTTGCTATTACTTGTTGGATATGATCTTAAAGTTTCATTCCTTGGGTAGAAATGCTTTGTTCTTTTTCTGTTGATTGAATAATTTGGGTATTTAAGGGGGAAAAGAATAAGTTACGAATATTATACCCAAGCCTTATTTCTAAATCTTAGCTATATAAATTATGTCCAAGCCTTTTCTTAAACCTTTAGCTAACTAAACATACTTATGATATAGGAACAAATATATTGCTCTTTACTTGTTCAGAGAATGTCAGAATGTGTGCTTGATACATTTGAACCCCAATATGTGAATATCCATGATTATGACATTGGATGTGAATTGATACCATAATTTAAATTAATACTTCATATTAATATGGCCTTTATTTTTCTTAGATACATTCCATTCTCTATTTCTTTGGACAAATATATAAAAAATATGACTCAGTTTTGGGCCCTAAAATTGGCGCCTTGTAGGTTATAGACCATTAAACTGGATTCCGCAATCAGAACTTTTGTCTTGCTATTCAGAATTGACAATATCTAACATACTGTATATAATATTCCAGATGATTTAGAAAAATACATGATTTTCCAATGCACATGTAGTATGTAATTAGAAGATCTACCTATTTTTTAAGGAAAGTTAATCTCCAAACTGGTTTTAAAAAAAATTCCTCCAACACACTACATGGTTTGTTTAATGAGCTATGTGACTTGTTTAAATAATACACATGAATGATTTATAGATTGGCATGTAATTGGTTGGAGGCTTGGAGCAAAACTTTGTCTGTTTTTATGCCTCATATTTGTGAGGTATGACTCAAAGTTGAGTACTAGTGGATAATTCTTGGATTTATTTTGGAATAATTTATGTTTCAGATGGCCATAGATTTTGCATGTGAAGAAGGAACGACCAGATTAATTTTCTTATTTCTTTCTTTTTTGGTATTCTGTTTTGGATTGGGGAATGTCTGTAAAAGATTTCCAGGCTAAAATTAGTTAGTTTCCTTAACTCTGTACAGGTACAGCTTAACTTCTTGCCTATTAAGAGCACAACAATGTTTTATGCTCTGTTAATCCTATTAGGCCATTTCTTATGCCTCCTGAATCCAAACGAATTGCTTTGAATATAAGCATAATTTAAGATCATTTTGAACTAACGGAGTTGCAGGAGATCTATGGCATAATTGCTAGTACGTTATGATTTTTGTGGCTAACAGGAGGCTCTCTGTTTTTGACAATTGACATTAACTTGGTGTCACATGCTGGCCAATATTTACTTAGTCTGCAGATTTTCTAAATCAAGCCCAAGAAGTTTGAAGGAGTTGGTTAATTAGTTAATCAAACAATAAATAGCTGGTAGAATAACTCATTAATGTTCATGTTTGACAAAAGGTTTCATTTAGACATTTTCTAGATTCAGTTAGTGTTAGTATTTGGCCTAGAACCGAATATGTTTTCCCCAAGTTTTTGGATGAGATATTAATATTTAAAATTGATAAGTACTTCGTTTAAAACAAACTGTTAAAAGTGTATATCATTGCTTGATGCATTGCAAATACTTTTAGCCGGTTATCTAGCTCTGATCTCATAACACCATTGATGAGGACTTTAGGAAGTTAAGACTCCAATGCTTAAACATCTCACACCCCACTTGTGAAATGTCAAATGTCATAGTTACTTGCGCAATGGCTACAAATCAAAGTCGTTTCATCAATTTTGTCTTCTTTCACTCGCTAGATGTTCATCATATCATGCCAAGCTTTGTTGATCTGTTGGCTTGTACTTTTTACAGGAGATATCTGAGCAGTTTAACCATACTAATAACTTAAAGCTGATTGCTAGCGCTCATCAGCTGGTTATGGAAGGATATAACTGGGGTCACGTAAGTACTTAGCCTTGTTTTGAGGCTTTGTTAGGGATGGTCAGTTTGTGTAGCTAACGTTCATTCCCTGTGACAGGAACAAAAAGTGGTGACCATTTTCAGTGCACCGAATTATTGTTATCGCTGTCCTGATGTAACACGGAGAACACCCGATTACTTCCTATGATGCAGCTGTCAATTAGTTGCTGAATTTGCATTAGCTAGTGCTTACTAGCTGGTTTACATGTTGAGGACTTGTATTCAGATTTTAAAGTTTATAACTTTGCTATAGCAGTGATTGGGTGGTGACAATTATGTAAACTGGGCCGGTGGAACTTCGATTACTTATGCTTTCAGTTTCCAGAGAGGAAGCAGCAGATCTGGCAACGATGTAGCAGCTTATGTACCATTTCCTGCGAACGATGTGGCATCTTTTATTTCTTAGCACTGATTTCCCTTTTATTTTTTGTCCTCTTTTCTGTAGGATGGTGGCTTTTGGTTGGGGGCCTGTAGAGGAATAATGAGTAGACTTTTCTTATAATGGGTGCTTTTATAATTTTTTGATGTTAGTGTGAGTTAGTTTTAATTTTTATTATTATTATTTTTGTAGGCGCTTTTATTTTTAATTTTAATTTTTAATTTTTAGCACTTTCAATTGAACTTTCTAAAAATAGTTGCTTTCTGTTATTCTAGTTTTTGTCATTTTTTATTCCTATATTTACCAGATGCAATTTGTGATTTTACCTATCATGGATACCTATATAAAATGTATCCACATGCAGAAATTTAATTGCCCTAAAATCTTCTCCCATTTCTAGCTCATTAGCTGCTGGAAGCAAACAAAGCACTTTGAAAATGCCGGACTATAGATGCATAGTAAATGTTGTGAAAATTTAAGGAATCTATATAAGCAAAATTTAAGCTCATTATTCCACAGCCTTAGGGCCCGTTTGGTAATGTTATTCTACTAACGTTGTTTGTATTTTTTGGAAATACGTGTGGGTGAAAAAATGTAGAAATACGTGTAATGTTTAAAAATTGAAAACATGTATTTAAATACATGTACCAAATGGGCTCTTAATGAAACAACACCCCCGAAAGAAAATATGAAAGTACTGCAATTATGGGAAGGGATATGCATAAAAGCATATCATATTTATTATGTATCCATTCCTACCATTAAATTATATATGTACACACACATAATAATAGATCTATCATCACCAATCTACTTTTTTATTGAGTTGATGCGTTGATTCGAGTGACAATGCCTTTGTTTATTTTTATTTATTTTTCTGGTTGATAGTAGTTATAGTTAGTTAGAGCATTAGCATCTCGAAATTCCAATTCTACTCTATTTTACCATTTTAAAAAACTACGTTATCATTATATCATACCATTTTACAACACATTTAACATTCCAAAACTCTATTATTTTACCATTTTATTAAAATATTATTTTTTAAGTCCAGAAGCAAACATAAAAAATATTTTTTTGGTTTTATTGTGCTCCAATCTATGCTCACTTCCTCTCTCTCTCCTGTCTGACTTCTCTGTTACTTATTTGGGTTTGATTGTGCTCCGGTTTGTGCTTCGGTTGTGGATCATGGGTCTGTGCTTTGGTTGTGGATCGTGAGTCGTGGATCATGAATTCATGATATGGGTTTTTGTTGGTTGTGATCCGGTGGGTTTTTGTTGGTTGTTGTGCTCCGGTGGGTTTTTGTTAGTTGTGCTCCGGCGGGGGGTTTTTCCGGCGGTGGGTTTTTGTTGGTTGTGGTCCAGTGGGTTTTTGTTGGTTATAGGGGTCAGATTTGTTGGTTTGGCCGTGCTCAATGGCGTCATTGTCGGTTTGGCCATGGGTTGTGGGTGTCATTGTCGGTGTGGCCATGGGACATTGGTGGGTTGGCTGTGTTGTGTGTTGTGGTTTGGTGAAGTTTCAGCGACGGAGAGACAGAGATAAAATATTAATATTTTCTTTTGCAATTGTGCTACAGTGCAATTCTACATGTAGAATTGCACTGTAGCAATATTGAAAAAAATTTGCAATACTTGGGTTTTGCATTCCCAGATGTTGAGCACTTTGAGGCTTGAAATACCAAATTCTCCTTGCATTTGGCATATAGCAAGCCCATTGCTGATGCTCTTAGAGGGGATTTTTTTTTTTAATACAAGATAGAAATTTTACTATAGCCTAATCTAAATGTATATGTGTGTGAAGCTCTCTGCTAGAGACTCCTGGAGACTTGAACTCTGACCATTGCCCCTGCATTCCACAGTCACTTATACTTGTGGAGTTAGAGGAGATTTGAACTTTAAACATTTTCGTTGAAAACATTAGGACGTGTCAATTGAACTACTTAGTTCTTGATAGATGACAATGCTACTTGGCACATATTGGAGTGTTGTAAACAACTGACCAAAAATTCAATTAAATGGCATTCATTTTGGTGTTACCGAAACATGTCATTGGTGAAAATTTAACAGCAATTGTGAATTTTAATGCTCCTGATGGTTTTTTATGTCTAAGCTTCTTTATAAATTCAAGTCATGAAAATATAGAGCATGGAATTTAAGCACCAACTATTGAAAAGTACTTTTTTTTTTAAACTAAAATTTTGGGTAATTGATATATTCTCTCCTCTTGGTTTAGCCCATTTTTATTTACGAGAGTAATTTTTAAGACCATACCATTTTCTAAAACTTTCTTATATAACAGATTGTAATTGGTTACTTGTTACTTTCACATGAACCCATCATTTTTTCTCCACTTATCACAACCTACCACGTCAGAGTTGTGGTAAGGTTGTGACACAAAAGAGTGTGGCCTTAAGTTTTTATTTTTTATTTGGTTTATTCTCTTTATATATCCAATGCTATTTCACACATATCCATTATAATTATTCAATTAAAGGAACGAGAAATATAAAAAAAAAAAAATACAACTTTGGAGGAATATTATTATAGAATAAAAGTTGATACAAAATGTATCTTTCTCATTTTCCTTAATTCTAAAACAAAATATACATTTCAAACAACCACAGTCAATCACAACATTTACAAAATTCACGAATCCACAACGTCCGACCTTAAGATAAAAATCGTAATTTTTGTTGCCATTCAATAGAAAATGTAAGCTCCCCTTCCTTGGTTTTAGCCAACTCATACATGTTAAAATTAGATGAAACAACAATGTTAGAGCTAGGTAGGTGTCGTTGAAAGATTGAAGGTATATGACATCATTTTTGGTCTATGTGTGTTTAATATGGGATGACATAAAGGGATATATGTAGGTATATATACAAAGGGGTAGAAGTGCAAGAAGTGAAAATGGTGAATTAAAATGCAAAGAGTTTTGTGTGTATGTATGAGGGATGAAAAGTCTGAAATATTGAACCAAAAGATACAAAGAATATTTATTTTTTAGTTAGAAAAGTCTTGAAACATTGAACCAAATGAAACAAAAAATAAATATTTAATTTATTTTTATTTCTAATGTGACATTTGAGAATATTTCAATTATTTTTGCATAAAATATGCCGCTTGGCAGAATGATAATTCGATTATAGTGGCCTTGAAGGTAGGCTTGGGCCTAGTGAATAGTAATAATTATCTGTGAGTGCTGAAGATTGGTGCAATTTAATATGCCCATGGCTAGTGAAGATTGTAGTACAGCTCCATACTTTATCAAGTTGAACCTTGATTTGTTAATTTTAAGTACGAGCTGACATAATTTATAAGCTAAAAAAAAAAAAAAAAACAACAACAACAACAACAGCAGCAATGTACGTTAAGACTTAAAAGAGAGCTATAATAAATCAAGGGAACAATTATTTGTTTCACATAAATATGAAGCATCTTTGTAAATCACTAATTGCTCTCATTTAGTGGAAATGTTAGCTTTCCCATGTAAATCAACAGATTTAAATATCAACTAGTTTTGAGTTAATTGACTTGATTCACCTGATTGAATTGATGAGCTAGTTGAATTTAAGTTGTCTTCGACATCTGCTATTGGCCTCTTTGGTGATGATAATAGGAAAGGCTTGGAAGGCATTTGTAAACATTCAACTTCTCCTTCAAGCATTTCTACAACTTTGTTCATTGGGGGACGATCACTAGGCTTCATTTGTATACACCATAATGCGACTATGATCATCTTCTTAACAGTTTTCTTTTCCTCCTCTGTGGCATCTTCCATTTCTATG
The DNA here is from genome assembly GCF_040712315.1 of Castanea sativa. Lineage (NCBI taxonomy): Eukaryota > Viridiplantae > Streptophyta > Magnoliopsida > Fagales > Fagaceae > Castanea > Castanea sativa. Next base: position 49,029,133 of record NC_134020.1, on the reverse strand, counting down.
TCATTTCCTTCGTTAAATTGGCCATAAACCCAAGTTGGGAAGTAAATTTGGCTTGAATGTTCTACAAATGCATTCAAGTTCTTTCTTTTACTTGCCGTTTCCAACAATAACATGCCGAAACTATAAACATCAGCTTTGTAGGAGACCCCTCCAATGTTTTTATAGAACAACTCTGGAGCTATATATCCTAGTGTTCCCCTTGCAGCAGTCAAAGACACTATGCTTTCATCAATTGGATAAAGTTTTGCAAGTCCAAAATCTGACACTTTTGGGGTGAAGTTCTCATCAAGAAGAATGTTATGGGGCTTGATATCAAAATGTAAAATTTGCATGTCACATCCTCGATGCAAATATTCAATTCCACGAGCAACTCCAAGAGAAATATTGTATGTTTTCTCAATACTTAAGGGGATATTTCCTTCTTGAGAAAAAATGTATTTGTCAAGAGAACCATTAGGCATGAATTCGTATATAAGGGCACGCTTTAGTCCCTCAACACAGTAGCCAATAAGTTGTACCACATTCTCGTGGTGAATCCTTCCAATTGTGGCAACTTCATTGATAAAATCTTGACCATTTCCTTTGGACTTACCTAACATCTTTATAGCTACCAGATGGCCACTTTGAAGCTTTCCTTTATATACAGAGCCATAACCTCCTTCACCCAATTTGTCCTTGAAACATTTAGTCATCTTCTTAATTTGTGAGTAAGAGTACCTAATTGGCATGAGGTTATTATGGCTTTGCAAAAAATTTTCAACTGCGTCACACATTGATAAATGCCTTCTATGCCACTTATATATAAAAAACGCAATGACACATGGACTCCCCAACAAAATTTTTGCTGCAAAATGTAGCCCTGTGCCGGAACATCACAAAAATAATTATAAGAAAACAAATTAGTTCCCATAGTTAAATGCTCTCATCATTAACTTCTAATTTTTGGTTAAAATTATAGTTAACTAACCGCATTCATGAATCATAATAATCAAGCACAATTTGTGTTGTATATTTCATGTAAATGTCACTTTCATTTCAAACTCAAAGTCTTATGGCCTGTTTGGGCAAACTTTATTGATAAAAAGAATTAAAATAAAGTAGATCAAAGAAAGAGACACAGGTTCATACCTATGAAAACCCCTATTTGTTCCAAAGAAGCTGCAAGATATACAAGAAAGATGAATTATTCTTTTTTATTCTAACAAAAATTAAATAAATTAAACAATGAAGTAAGTGACATAAATAAGTTGAAAAGTCCAGGGCATGGTAAATCATTATTATTATTATTATTATTATTATTATTATTATTATTATTATTATTTTTGTGAAACAGTAAATCAGCATTAATTCATTAACAACTTTTCCCTTTATTCTTATTAAAAAGTATGAGATCACCACCACATTCCTTTGGTGCAATGGTCATTCCACAAGTATAAGTGCTTGTGGGATGTGGGGGGCAAAGACCAAGGTTCAAGTCTCCAAGAGGGAGTTTCATACACATATACATTTAGATTATGCTAAAAAAAAAAAAACGGTATGAGATCAACCGGTTGTCCAAGTAGGAAATTAAGTACATGGTTATTGCTCTACATACATGGTTATTGCTCTACATGCATGCCATCACTAGGCACAACAACTCATTTCTAGATTATCTGTCTGTTTAGACAAATAGAAACCTCACCTTCGAAAATCATTGGGATTGAGAGAGAGAATCTTCCTGTTTTGACAAAGAAAAGAATAACATCAACGTTTGGAACCTCAAAATTAAAAATCAAGTGATTATAATATTAAACTACAATAAATATACCTAGCATGTCGGAAAGAAAGAAACGTACAAAAGGAAATTAAAAATCAATAATGTATATACCACCGCACACCATTTGTGTAATGGTCACTCCATAAGTATAAGTACTTGTGTGGTGTGGGAGGCAATAGTCGAGTTTAAGTTTTGAGAAAGGAGTTTCACACACATATACACTTAGATTAAATTAGAGTATAATTTTTATTTAAATCAATAATACATGCAAGTAGTATTTAATTAGAAAATGGCAAGTGTACTATGACCTAAATTTCTCGCATAATTTACAAATATCTTTGTGCCATGAAAATTAACCTATGCATTGAACAAGGTTCGCGTCATCAAGGTAGCAATAATTACTAATAAGGGTGTGTACACAAAGACTTCCACAAGGAACTTGTAGCCATGAGAGCTCAAAACCATATAACAATTCATTGTGGACGTCTGTACAGGAAGTATTAATTGGGTCATCACTTGCTGGCCACGATGTCAGGAACATCTTCTCTACTTTGCACGAGTCCTCCACATCGCTTGCATTCGTTCTACCAACTTTAACGTATCTATACCTCTTCTTGAAATCCTCTCCACTGTCGGTATTACAAGTAGAAGCGTCCAAATAGAATAGAGAATTCACTGGTTTTTCACAGCTCATCAAAACCACACTCCTTGATAGTTCGGTATCCTCTGTCCTCTTCGGCAGATACGTGGTATATGCAGAGCGATATTGACTGAAATTATAGCGATTTAAAGAATAACCTGGGAAGGAGAAGTAATTATCCTTCCATATACCTGAGTCCACGACCCAGATTGTGTAGTTATTGTAATAGATTTCCTGTACATGGTATTTTCGAGCAAATAAGTGTAACACAGTAGTTCGATTGTTCTCACACGACAGTTCATACCTTGAGTCCCCGCAGATTTCTGGATCGCTCTTCAATCGAAACGGATAGCTTATGTTGTGGATATTGCCACAGGAAGAAGGGGGACAGTGATGATCATTAACCTCAGCAGTATCACTGCAAGTTTCTTGGACTAGTACAACAGCAATAAGGGCCGTGAGTACTCCTGCAGTGAACGTCAATCCTCTCGCCATTGATACTGGAAAACTTCTACAGCTGTTGATGAAGATAATACAAATTTATTTTTTGTAGTCTTGGAAAGTATCTTCAGTCTGCTACAAGAAAGTAACAAGTAGTTTCCAATGAAAAGTCAAAAAAATGAATATAAGTTGGTGGTAGTGGGATAGTTTCAACATCGATAATTTTGTTTACTTAGATTAAACCCGCACTAGCACACTTTAGAACGCACTAGCAATGGGTCAAAAAAAATATGCTACTTTAAAACGCACAAAAATTATTTTATTTATTTTTAATGTAATATTTAATAATACATGTTGCATCTTATTTTTTTATTTTATCATTATAAAATATTAAAAATAACAAAACAAATCACTCGCCACCAAGTAGAGGAAAGAGAGAATGATAGAAGTAGGGGAAAGAGAGGAAGTCTAGGGAAAAAGAACTAATGAGGAGAGAGAAAGAAAGAAAATATAATAAAAAACTAAGTGTGCGTTTGGCATGAATTATTTTTTGCCAATTTATTTTTCTATCAAGTTTATTTTTATTACTATTTATGGGTCTCACTGCATTATTTGGTACTATTTATTAGTCTCACTATACTATTTCAGCTAATTTTTACCTTTATCTACAATACTTTTAGTTAAAAGTTTAAATTTCAGTAAAATAAGCGGATCTTAGACGAACACTAAGTAAGAAAGTAGTATATGCTTAAGGACACTTCTACAGGTAGAAGGGCATGGTAGAACAATGCTATTTTTTTGGCATTTGGTACATTTAATATAGATTGTTTTTTGGTGTTTATTTAACACATCCAATACTATTGCTCTTAGCGCATAGTATCAATAACATGTTAGCACATATTGTACTGGTTTAGTGGGTTTAGTCTTTTCATGAAATGAGTTCAAGGTTAAAAGAAGTTGTATTTTAAATATTTTTGAAGGTGTTTGGTATAGAGTAACATTTTTGGATTCTTGAAAATATTGAGAGATTTTCTAATATTTTTACCTTTGATTGTAAACCACACAAGTAATAGGTACTTGTGGGTATTTAAATTCCCCAATCAATCCATCTTTTAAGAAATGTTGATTCCCTTTTTAAAAGATAAGTATCCACTGTCCACTATCCACATTCTTACTCTTGAAAAAAGTTACAATTTTTTATTTTATTTTATATGAATTGATAATTTTATCAATTCTTCCATATCCTTTATTCTTTAACCAATAAAAATGAAACAAGAAATTGTTCAGCGGGTAAACTTAAAAGACCCTATTGGAAGGTAAGTACCGACAATATGGACAAGTTTGGTATGAATGTATGCACCTTCATATCCAATAGAAGCCATGGCTCATTAGTCAACAAATAGCTTCCATGGAGCTGTGGGGTTCCCGTCCATACAAACTTGAAAATGACTTTTGCAAGTAGTGTCATCTCTATCCCCTTATCTTTATTGCTTTCTCACTGGAACATTAATGAAAACACAACTTGTCATCGCAGCATGATAAATCAAATAGCTTCTTATGGTCATACCATGCATAAGAAAAATTGATCAAATTCTTTGTTTGTCAACCATAGGAATGTCACCAAATAGTAGCTCAAATTAAATATTAACTAGTCGAGGGCCTTGTGCGATGCGGATGTTGTTGTAAGTTACCATATGAGAAGATTAAGTAGAATGTTGAACATATGTTAAAAGTAATAACATTAAGTAATACCATTTTATCAAATCATATCATTCACGAATCAATAACATGTTGCATCAATACAATTTTCCATTAACATAACATTTATCCTAGGGGCGAGCGAGAGGTTAAGTTTGACATGGGGTTGAGGAGGAAAAGGGTCCTGGTCTTTTGGGTTTTGAGTCCACGTAGGTCCTGGTGAAGAATGCAAGAAAACATGAGAAAATGAGAGAGACACAAGGATAAAGAAAAGAGAAGTTTAGTACATGTTGAACTTTTATATCACTTACCAGCATTACCATGGAGTGTTTATGAAACTATTCTGCTACAAAACTTCTATTCTTTTCCGTAGCCTTTCACATATTACTTACCACCTCCGAATTCTTTGATAGATTTCTATATAGCCCCTTCTTTTTTCTCTCTTACCAAGATTTCGATGAAGCCTTTGAAATAGAAGAAATGAGATGTATTAAAGTCCCAACTTTTCAAGAGAAAAATATATTTTAAACGCAATACAAAAAAAAAAAAAAAAAATGAAGGAAAAAAAGATTTCACTGAAATAAAAGTCAAGGGAGAAACACCCGCATCTTCGTTCTCAATCTAAAGCAACAACACATTTCTTGACATAGATTTTAGGAAAATCCGGCACATACCATATAGAGCCTCCAAATTGTTAATTTTCCTTGATTAAAATTTACAAATAAAGAAAAATCTTTAATACTTTTTAATCAAAATATTATGTATGCAAAGTGGAAGCAAATTGACATTCATAGAATAACTTGTCCACAACAAATCCCAAAGTGTGGGATGCTTGAATATATAAGAACGCCATGTATAGTTACAGACAAGATCTATGTAAAAAAAAAATGTAACCATGATATATTGTACTAATACATATAGAAAGTGTTTTCGTGTGAAACCTAAATTAAGATTACTAATAATATAATCAATACCTGACCAGAGTCTCATATGCATTCAAATCAGAGTTCTCCTGTAGAACCAAATCAAGCCTATCAATTTGCACAACAATTGGATCTACTTTTACATTATTCACCTATGGAAACTACAAAAGCACGGCAAATCTAAAAAATTTGAAGAAAATAAATCCCCTAATAAAATAAAATCCAATTTAATTACTGAATTTTAATTGAGAACATAATTATCAATAGGGGTAATTACACTTTACTCACATGTGGTTCGCCTTAAATATAACTTACTCACTTGTGGTTTCATTTTTTACACTTAACCCACTTGCGCTTTACTCCGTTACTATTCCGTTACTCACCTCTTTATCAGACGTTACTAGCTCTTAACACATTTTTTTTTTTATCAAAAACAAAACCTAAATCAGATCAAACACTCCTCTCTCCCAAAACACATTCCCATTCACGTGTGCTCACCAAACTAAGATCCAAGATGCTACAAGGCAGAGAGCTTGAGATAATAGACCGAGAACCATCTGGGTTTTGATCGTGCAAGTAAATCGAGAAAGAACGAGACACCGATTTTTGGGTTTATCTTAGGCAAACTTGTATTTTTGATTATTGGGTCTTGATCAGTTCGTTTTCTCTTTATTGGGTTGGAGTGTCCTATCAATTTTTTTGGGCAATGGATATGGAAACTTGATACAGTTCCAAAAATTCAAATCTTTGTGTGGAAATGCTATTTACATAGTCTCCCTATCAAAGATATGATTTGGAGTAGAGGTATTTCTGAAGATTGCATCTGTGAAACTTGTGGTAGAGAGAGTGAGATCACAATTCATGTTTTGCGTAATTGTAGTTTTGCCAAAGATTTTTTGTTACACTTGGGTTACACTAGTTGTGATATTGTGTTTTTTAATTATGATATTTGTTGCTGGTTGAAGAGAAACCTGTGTTCAGAACAGAGTACTAGTGAAGTGTGTCTACGATGGAACCAGTTCTTTGCATTTAGAATTTGGAGTTTATGGACTCACTGCAATAAGAGAATTTTCAAACAGGTGGAACCAAATCAGTACCTTAGCAAAGACTCCCCATTGGAAGTTATCTGCAGAACCAACACAATATCAAAATCTCTCACTTCATAGAAAATTCTAGTTAGAGTAAGAGCAAAATGTAAACTTATTCTATTGAGTCAAATCTTATATTAGATAAGTCACACTAATCTTGCATTGGAATGGAAATAATTTTTTTGAAGCCAATGAAATCACGGGCACAGGCCACACCATCCAAAATATTGGCTTAATGGAAAAAGCTCAGCAACATCATGGTCTTTGCCTAGAATCAGATGAACAGAGCATATGAAAGTAAAAGAAAAACAAAACTTGAAGCTCAAAAAGTTAGGAACTCACCCAATAAAGAGAAAGCGAATGGATCAAGACCCAATAATCAAAAATACAAGTTTGCCTCAGATAAACCCAGAATTGGTGTCTCATTCTTCCTCGGTTTACTTGCACGATCAAAACCTAGATGGTTCTCGGTCTATTATCTCAAACTCTCTACCTTGTAGCATGTAGGACCTTAATTTGGTGAGTACGCGTGGATGGGAGTGTATAGGGAGAGAGAAGTGTTTGATTTGACTTGGTTTTGTTTTTGATAAAAAAATATGTTAGAGTAACGTCTGACAGGGAGGTGGGTAATGGAATAGTAACGGAGTAAAGCATAAGTGGGTAAGTTAAATTTGAGGCAAATCATAGGTGGGTAAAGTGTAATTCCTCCTTATCAATATAATCACCACGGATTTGATTTCAAAAATTTTGGTGTTTTTATTTTTATTTTTATTCAAGAGTGAAACTTCTACTGGATCAAACCTTATACACTAAGTTAGCTAACTCAATTTGATATTCAAATACTATCAATATTCATGTAAAGGAATATTATTAACAGGAAGAAGGTTTTCATTAATTATTTACCAACTTCAAGTTTATAGTTATTAAAAAAAATAAAAAATAAAAAAAAAACTTGAAGTTTATTAATCGAAGACCAACAAAAGCATTGTACTCCCACAATTAAATTAACAAAAACAAAAATTAAAAAAGCAATATCTGTAATCAGTCTTCATAACCGATTGCTACCTATACAATGGATTAAATAAAAAGATGAATCTCACCAAATCATTGGCTAAATTAAGAAAAAAAATAAAAATTCACTGCTTTCCTAATCACTCCTGAGTCGATTCTTAAATATGACATATGAGATGGACTACACAAAGAGGAATTGTTCCAATAGACAAAAGTTGATGGTGATGTGTAGACCATTTCGTTCATGTGTCTTTCAGGACTGTCTCAAACTTAGTTCAGAAAATTCCAAGGCAGCAGCAACTGAAGGTTAAGATGAGAGTAAAGTGGAGAAGATAGTAGCAATAGTGAACTAAATTAACTTGAGAAGTCAAAAACATTGAGAATCATTGAATGTGAGCAATTGGGTTTTAATTCCAATATGGTGGCAATAGAATGTTAGCCAATTGGGTTTGATGGTGGGGGGAGATGAAGAGTTGAGAGAAGGTGGAAAGACAATGGATGAGAAAACCCTTCACAAATAGGTATGAAAAAAAAAGAAAAGAAAAAAAGGATAACAATGAAGAAAACTAACATGCTAAATTAATGATCAATGTCTTGGAGAGAATCTCTTTTGACAACTATGTGTGGAAATTGTAGAAAGACTATTGCAAAGGATGTGCCACTTGACAAAACCTCATGCTCTGCCACATAAGATCTCTGCTTATATATATATATATATATATATATATATATATATATTTGATATTGATGCTGCTACTGAGTGATTGCCATTTTTATTTTTATTATTAAATAAATCAAGAAGAAAGGGAGCTTGATGGCTCAATCACTATTCTTTTTCTGTGCTAAAAGCCATATACTTACAAAATCGGTCCATCTGACTTATAAAAAGTAGCCCATGACAAGATTGTGAGCAAAGAAAGTTTACATTCCGAGTATAAAATAAAATGCTAAAATCCATAATTTATTTAAGTCTTTTAACTTTTCTTTTGTTAATTTAAGTTTTTTAAATTTCAAGTTTATTCAATTAACGTATTTCCTTTGTTAAATGTTGTGGTAATTGTCCAAATTATTTTTTTTTTCAAAATTTTAAATTAAAAAAATACAATTTAGGGTTGAAAAATATTTATAGAATTAAAAAAAAAAAGTTAATGAAAGTTCACAGAAATGTCTTAATTGAATAAACTTGAAACTTAGAAGACTTAAGTAAACGAACACAAAATTAGAAGATTGAAAAATTTTTTGGTGAAACTTAGATGGTAGGTTTTACATATATTTTAGCCAAAAGAAAGTCACAAACCAGAAAAATTTTCTGCTTGGGCTGAATGGTCCAATTGATATCTGAGGAGTTCTCATGAGTAGATTGACCTGCATGAAAAAAGTTATACATGTGAGAAATTTGAGGTCAATATTGTGATTGCAGAGCCAAAAAAAGCATAACTGTCGGCACTATTAAGGGGAATTCATAACTACAATATTTTCTTGAGTCTTTTTTTCAATAAAAAATGAAATTATGGATTGTTTTTAAATAATTATTGAAAGAGTTACAAATTTGAATGATTATTATTATTATTTTTTTTTTTGAATAGGCTTTCTGTTGAATAATTTATTCAATTACTGTTGTTTGGTCTAGTCTGATTTCTGTTTGGGTTATTTTTGTTGTTATTTGGGTTATTTTTGTTGTTTTCATTTAAGGGTTTTTTTTTTTTGTTTTTTTTTTAATTTTTGTTTTTGTTTAAGGGGTTAAAAATTATGTTTGAGGGGACATAATTATTTTTGGAGTCCTGCTACATCTACAACATTTGTAAGAAGAGAGCTTAGAAGAGAATTTTGAGAAAAATGCATCAAAATTCAATAAAAGTTTAAAGATTGGTTCTTTTAATTATGTTGAATTCACTGTGAATTAGAATAATGTATTAAACGTAGGAAGGAGGCTAATTTATCACTTTGTTTGCCATTCTCACAGTTCTAATGTTTCATGAAGTAGAGCAGGTCTGACATAACTGAGAGAGTATTTATGGTTCATTCATTTCTAAGGGATCAAATATGTTAATTTGCAGCTTGATTTGTTTCCTAATAAAATTTTCTTTGGAAATGTGGACTGCTGAATGAACTAAGGAAACCTTTTTGGAGAACTATAAATCTGACTTTCAAGTACTTGATTATCTAGAGGGACCTACCTTCTGAAGCTTTTTTAAATGTTGGTGTGAGTAGAGAACTAGTCTGTGATGGAGTGGGATTGACTTTCAAGACCCTTTTTGGATGATTGAAATATATCTGGACTTCTTGTCCCATGACACTTTGCACCTACTGCATTCTAATATCCTAATGGCCCTTATTAGATCATGTGTAAAATGCAGATATTCTTATACACACAAAGTGTTGCAGAGAAGATCCCCAATTTGTCTACCTGCATTTGTTCCATAATATTATTTATTATCTAAACTTGCAGGTTTTTGTGAGAGATTTTGTTCCTACCAGCATAGCTTGCTTGATGAAAGAAACTGCAGAACCTGAGATAGTAAAAAACTTCCAATTAAAGACCCTCCAATTCCAAGGTTGGGAGAAAAAGATTGGCAACTATACTCTTGGAGAAGGTGCAATGCCTGCAAGTTTCAAAGTTCAGTTTGACGCAACTTCAGAAGGACATTTGTGTTGCAGATTTTGGAGGCAGAGCAATTGGAAGAGTTGGACCAATTGATTCTGGGTTCTGGTGGATTATACTTCTAAGGGCATATAGCAAGCATACACGTGATTATGCGCTGGCAGAGCGACCTGAAGTGCAGAGGAGAATGAAATTAATACTCAATCTTCACCTCTCGGATGGCTTTGAAACTTTCCCAACACTTCTATGTGCAGATGGGTGTAGCATGATTGACAGGAGTATGGCAAGTCTCTTGTTTTCAATAATGGTAGTATCTGTATAATATATTTTTAAGTATGAATTTTCAAACAATATGGAAACTTTCCTGCCATTCAATCCAAGGATGTTAACTTTTCAGTCCCATTGAATGATAACAATTTGGCATACTTTTGAAACAGGAAATATATGGATATCCAATTGAGATCCGAGCCCTCTTTTATTTTGCAATAAGATGTGCAGGGCAGATGCTGAAACCAGAGCATGATGATAAGAAATTAATGGAGCGAATTGATAAGCTGATCACAGCTCTCAGCTTTCACATACAGCAGTACTACTGGCTCGACTTTACACAGTTAAATATAATATACCGGTACAAAATGGAGGAGTACTCCCACACTGCTGTCAATAAATTTAATGTCATCCCAAAGTTTATCCCTGATTGGGTGTTTGATTTCTTGCCCTTGAGAGGAGGGTATTTAATATGTGAATATCCATGATTATGACATTGGATGTGAATTGATACCATAATTTAAATTAATACTTCAAATTAATATGGCCTTTATTTTCCTTAGATAAATTCCATTCTCTATTTCTTTGGACAAATATATCTAAAATATGACTCAGTTTTGGGCCCTAAAATCAGGCATCTTGTAGGTTGTAGACCATTAAACTGGATTCTGCAATCAGAACTTTTATCTCACTATTTAGAATTGACAATATCTAACATATCTGTTTATAATATTCCAACTGATATAGAAAAATTCATGATCATCCAATGCACATGTAGTGTGTAATTAGAAGATCTACCTATTTTTTAAGGAAAGTTAATCTCCAAACTGGTTTTGAGAAAAATTCCTTCAACACACTACATGGTCTATTTAATGAGTTATGTGACTTGTTTAAATAATACATATGAATGGTTTATAGATTGGCATGTAATTGGTTTGAGGCTAGGAGCAAAACTTTATCCTTTTTTATGCCTCATATTTGTGAGGTATGACTCAAAGTTGAGTACCAGTGGATAATTCTTGGATTTGTTTTGGAATCATTTATGTTTCAGATGGCCATAGATTTTGCATGTGAAGAAGGAATGACCAGATTAGTTTTCTTCTTTCTTTCTTTTTTGGTTTTCTGCTTTGGATTGGGGAATGTCTGCAATGGATTTTCAGGATAAAATTAGTTAGTTTCCTTAGCTCTGTACAGCTTAACTTCTTGCCTATTAAGTGCACAACAACGTTTTATGCTCTATTAATCCTATTAGGCCATTTCTTATGCCTCCTGAATCCAAACGAATCGCTTTGAATATAAAAGCATAATTTAAGATCATTTTGAACTAACAGAGTTGTAGGAGATCTATGGCATAATTGCTAGTACTTTATGATTTTTGTGGCTAACAGGAGGCTCTTTGTTGTCAACAATTGACATTAACTTGGTGTCACTTGCTGGCCGATATTAATTAGTCTGCAGATTTTCTAAATCAAACTCAAGAAGTTTTAAGGAGTTGGTTAGTTAGTTAATCAAACAATAAATAGATGGTAGAATAACTCATTAATGTTCATGTTTGACTAGGTTTCATTTAGACATTTTCTAGATTCAGTTAGTGTTAGTATCAGGCCTAGAACCGAATATGTTTTCCCCAAGTTTTTGGATGAGATATATTATTTTCTACAAGTGACAAGTACTTTTAAAACAAACCGTTAAAAGTGTATATCATTGCTTGATGCATTGCAAATACAAACTGTTACAACTCGACATTCCTGTGACTAAATACTTTTAGCCGGTTAGCTAGCCCTGATCTCATAACACCATTGATGAGCATTAAGTTGTGCTTTGAATTAGGCTCAAGTCCTTCTTTCCTAACCAAAAATTCGTTAGTAGTAATTTTCATCATGGCGTTTTTTGTTGTTGGTTAGGACTTTAGGAAGTTAAAGACTCCAGTGCTTAAACATCTCACACCCCCCACATGTGAAATGTCAAATGTCATAGTCACTTGCACAATGGCCGATATTTAGTTAGATGTTCATCATATTATTAAGAAAAGATAGATCATGATTTTTATTATGTCATTTATTCTACTTTCATTTCATGCAAATTCGCCATATGAATGATTGTTGGGATTGGGAATATAAATTTTTTTTTTTAAAAAAAAAAAGGTAATACCACAGTGTATGCGAGATTGCTAGGTTTGGAGATATTAAAAAAAAATTATAAAAAAAAGTAATAACAAAGTGTATGCGCATCCAGGGAATCGAACCCTGGTCAGTACCGTGGGAGGGTACTATGATACCACTACACCAGATGCGCTTCTTACTTGCACATTTGGATTTTCATTAACTAATTAATAGTAAAGTATACCATACTTTTAAGAGTCTAAAAGAACATTATTGTCTGGAATCTTGAAAAGCAAGAGAACAAGTTATTGCAATAAATGATTCCTATTGGGGTGAATTTTTCATGACACTTCTCAGATTGGAGGAGGGAGGATTTGAACCCTTGAGTCTTGACATCTTCAAAAACATTAAAAGATGATGGTTGAGTTACTAAACTCTTAGCACATGTGAGTAAAATTAGTATTTGATACAAGTAAAATCAGTAGTATAAAAAGTAAAGAGATTGTGTGTATAAAACTAGTAACATAATCATTTGGATTGGAGCTGATAATGTCAATTTCTTAGTCAATATAATTAGGGAAGGATTATGTTTTATACACTTTTAAGTAGGGAGGGAGATTTGAATCCGAATATTTCCATTGAAATACCAAAAAATGTTATTTGACATGAAGAAAATAATTTCACAGCACCTATCCTATATCGTTCTCTAAGAATATTTCTCGGTGTCTTATTTTAAGTAGATAGTGTTGCTCCAATATATCATAATCTCTAAGAACTTTGTGGCTTAGTTGATGAGGATACAAATCACCTACTGTGAACATCAATCAACAATATTACTTTCCATTTTTAGGGGGTGTCTAGGTCAAGTCAAGTTGATTTGAGGCTTAGTCTATCATTCAACATGACCATGTTGGCTAGGGGAGGACGGAAACCATTATTGATCAAGTAGAAACGTTATCTTGACCATTTGGAAGTCCACGGAAGCAGGTCAAATGAAATTCATGAAACCAGTTAGGGGTGAATGATGGTTGCAGATTTGGCAATAATAGCACGAATCTGAGCCATTAAGTGTCAAGAGAGGTGAAGAGATCTTTGCCAAGTTTTGGCAGAGATGTCACTAGGAATGGGGTTATAGAGCACTTGCAGCAGTGGAGCTAAATAGCTATATAGCTATTTTAGCTCCACCAAAACACCAAAAAGAAGCATGCAACAGTGGAGCTAAATCTATATTTTTTTAGCTCATTGCTACAGTGCACATCTATAGATAGATGTGCACTATTCATGAGAGCTAAAAAAAAAATTAATTTTTTATTTTGTGTTCACATTACCTTTTTTATTGTGGTGTTTTTATTGTAGTGAGATGTATTATTTTATTGTGGTAGATATATTATTTTATTGTGATGTTTATATTATTTTATTGTGTTGAAAGCTAAAATAGATCCACTGCTGCAGCATGTGTGTAGGTAAAATAGATAAAGTAACTTTTAGTGGAGCTAAATTGCTAAATTTTTAGCTCCACTGCTGTGGATGCTCTGAGAATGTTAAATGGGAGAGAAAGCAAGTTTTGGAGTATGGTAATAAAATATGTACAACAAAAACATATTATAAATTAGATTTGTGTAATAACGATTAAATTCTATATAAAAATAATTTATACACACACACAGAGGTGAGATAAGGTTGGGCAAGCAAAACCCGTCTCCATTTTGTCATCTCTTTGGAACAAGAAAAACTCGCACAAAGCAAGATGGGTCAAGCGGTGTTGAGATTTTTTGATATCCCTAGGGTTAGGGCTATCCAAAGACCTATTAAACTCAACTCGCCCATCTGATCCAATCTGACCCAAAGACTCATGGATGGTTTTGAATGGCGGGATAGTTGATCACGGTCTTTGACACTTAAAACCAATGATTCTCGATTCAGGTATCAATTTGGGTGATTTCTCACTCGCCCAAACCGACTTGATTGAAAATAACATAACAATTCGGCCATATTTAGAGATTGGGTGCCATTCACTCATTGATTGGATCAAAACTCAATCACTTCCCATCTTTTTTTTTTCCTTTTCATTTTCAAATTCAATATTTAGTCCTCTCTCTCTCTAAAAAAAAAAGCTATCATTCACTTGAGTAACTTGGTTATAAATTCAATTGCCGGGTTAATCTCAAACTTGAGCCGACTTTAACCCATGTTTGTGTAGATGTATGATTTACCCCCATATGAGAGGGTGAATACATGATAGATTTTCTCAGAGTGTTTAGAGTCTAGACAGTCCCAGTCAAATTTATTGACAGCAACATACACCTATTTGGATGGCCTAGCCTTCGTTAAAGGTTTGCAGTCCTCGTATTGTAAGCTTTGTTACCTTTCCATTTTGCCTTTAAAAAAAATAAGAAAAACAAATTTAACCCAAAATATAAAATAGAAAATGAGAAAGAAGAAACTATTTTTGTTATATCCAATGCTTTTAGAAAGAAAACAAAAAAAAAAAAAAAGAAGAAAAAAGTCAAGAGGGTGTTTGGTACTACTACTTAAACAACAGTTTTCAGTATTTATACAGTAAAAATTGTTGTTCCATAATTGTCCTAAAATCTTGAGATCTCCCATTTCTAGCTCATTAGCTGCAGGATGCAAACAAACCACTTTGAAAAGAACAAAGTTTCTCTCCAAACTAGTTTGGAGAGAAATCCTACAAACTCATCATATATATTTATATTGAATATGAATTTTGAAAATCTAACCGTTAGATTACATGTTCTTATTACATTCTTAATGCTTACAAAATTTCAAGAAGATCAAAGATCAATTGCTATGTCATCAAATAAATGTTACAATTTCAAGTTTTTGTGATTTAAAGTTGTATGTAAAAAATAAGTTAATTGATCAAATAGTAAATAATATCCAATTTGAACGAAATTTGATACGTATGTTAAGAACATAAGGATCATGAAATTCAACGGTTAGATTCTCAAAATTCACACCAAAAAATGAAATATATAAGAAGTTTGAAGAGTTTCTCTCCAAACTAGTTTGGAGAGAAACTTTGTTCCTTTGAAAATGCTAGACTACAGACGCATAGTAAATGTTGTAAAATTTAAGGGATCTATATAAACAAAATTTAAGCTCATTATTCCACAGACCTAATATAACAACTCTCCCAAAGAAAATATAAAAGTATATATGGTGATTTTTAATAAATTAAGACATCTCAAAGGGTTTGAATGCCATACTGAAATTCTGCGAAGGGATATGCATATCATAATTATGATGCATCCATTTCTACCATTAAATTATATAAATATATACACAACACAAACACATGATAATAGATCTATCATCACCTATCTACTTTTTATTTATTTATTGAGTTGTCTTGATGTTTTGATGCTAGTGACAATGCCTTTATCTATGTTTCTGATTGATAATTTGATAGTTACATGGAGCGAGGGGAAATTTGAACTTTGAATACCTTTGTTAAAAACACTAGGTGTCAATCGAACTACAAAGCTCTTGACAAGTGACAATGCTACTAGGCACAAATTAGAGCATTATAAACAACTGACCAAAAATTTAATTCAATGGCATTCATTTTGGTGTTATTGATAAATGTCATTGGGAAAAATCTGACAGTAATTGTGAATTGTAATGCACCTAATGGTTTTGAATGTCTTCTTTATAAATTTCAGTCATTCAAGTCAAGAAAATATAGAGCATGGAATTTAAGCACCAACTATTGAAAAATACTTCTTTTTAACTAAAATGATGAGTAAATGATATATTATCTCTACAAGTTTAGTCCATTTTATTTATGAGAGTAAATCTAAGATCACACTATTTTCCACAATTATCTTATATAACACATTGCAACTAGCTATTTGTCACTTTTATATTGATCCATCATTTTTTCTCCACTTATCACAACTTGCTACATCAGAGTTGTGGTAAAATTGTGGCACAAAAGAGTGTGGTCTTAAGGTTTTTTTTTTTTCTTTATTCTCTTTATATATCCAATTCTGTTTCATTTATTCAACCTTAGTACCACTCAGTAATTATTTCTAATGCATTTACCCACATTCCAGTGTTTATGGATACCAAAATACATGCCTAGGACGTGACTTAACATGAAATGAGGCCCTAGTGCAAAGCAAGAGTACCTCTGTTGTACGATTTTATTCTAATTCACTATTGGAATGTTCATCTTTAACTAATGCTTGGAGTTCATGTGAAAGATTTTGAAATTTCCTTTTCTTCATTGATAATTGTTTCAAAGTCAATATTAAGGATGAGTGCTTGCTTTGCTTGGTGCATCGTCTATATATTTTAAGAACTTATTAATATATATTTTTTGATTTTTTGTTATTGGATGATGCAAGATTTGCATTTGATCCAGAGAAGAAAAAGCTCCATTTTGAACTATGTAGCATTGATTTCCTTTTCTATCTTTCTGTTGGATCATTTTATGGAAGTCCATGTAACTCAATATGGAGTAAGCAGTGAACAAGCTCCATATACATGATTAAATTTTGGCTGCTATATTCTGTATCTTTTAAGATATAAATTTTTAAAATAAGAAAGAATAAAGTAAATATGCATAAGTTTAAATTATTTATATATATATATATATATATATATATATATATATATATATATATATATATATATATATTGATGGCAGGGGTATGTTTCTTAAGATATTTTCAATAAAGCAGTCGTCAAGCTTTTTGGACAAAAATGCAAATCACATATGCATTGCATCAATTTATACAAAAATTATTGTTTATTTTAGAGTAAAATCTACTCTTTCTATTTTAGCTAACATTTTTTCAAAACACTCGCATATGATTATCTATTTAATTAAAATATATATTTTTTATTTTATTTTTAATCATATTTCTCTCTTCAGTCTTCACACATAACAATTACTATCCACTCTTTTTTTTCACTCTCAGAAAACGAAAAGAAATAATAAAAAATCATTTTGCATAAGCTCCAGTAAATTGTATATTTGTCAAATTAGGAAGTTCATCTAGAAAATGAATGGTTGAGAATATTTAATGTATTTGCCTCATGATCGTTGATATGTTCATATGGCAGTTTGTGCAATGTGCTGTCATTTTTGTACTTTGTATCCTAAGACCATATTATATACACCTTTGGCGTGCTAAGGGAAAGATGTGTTTTACAATGACACCGGATTTGTCTGATACGAAAAAACTATCATAGTACTAAAAAAGTAACTCCACTACAAAGTACTATCAAGGATATAATGATTCAAATCTTGGCATTTTCTTGGGTGCAAAGTCTCTCTGACCTTATAGGCAGCCGAATAGAAAGAAGTATATTTTAGCTTATCATATGGCTATTAAATGTTACTTCCATTTTCTTACGAATGAGTTTGAAACATTGCGAATTCAGAAGCAATAATATATTTGACAATATGTCACAACAAATAAAGACACTAGGAAGTATGATAATTTAATGTAATCAGACAAAATTAGAGGATTGTAGAATTAATTAAAATGGATGGCTACAATTTTTCTATATATTATTGTCCAACATGTACATACGGTGGATACTGCAAGTCTGCAATGTAAGTTATATACCAATAAAGACATATATTGATGCAAGGGAATCATGTGTTTTACAAAGATGCTGTGTAATTGTCTTGTACTCAACGAACCAAGCTTTGTTGGAACATCTATCTCCTTGTGCAACCTTGCTTTAGAATCTTTTATTACCCAATGATACCCCCTTCAAACCCTAAAGTTCATTTCCCATGTCTTTGTCTTTGAGTCATGATTAGATTCTTAAGTCCTGAAGTTTCTGTCCAATTGGCAATTAACTATATATGTGAGATTGTAGATAAGAATGCAAAGTTCTAGCTAAATACAAAAGGGAAAAGAAAAAAAAGAAAAAAGACAATGGTACATGAATTGCTATGTCATTTTCCACGAATCACCTTTGAAGTTTGAACACCTCAAGCTAGCTTCTTAATGGACTTAATCTCTCCCTATTATAATTATTAATACTTTTTAGTTTGTTTTGCTTAAGATTTAAGTGGGTTTAATTTTGAAATAGTAAAAACTATAAAGTGACAACTATCATATAATTTGCATGTAAACTACAAATTGTATGTATTTCTCTTCCATCCTCCAAATTTGGAAATGAGATACTAGCGAACAAAATCTTTTATTGGTGCACACAGCCACATGGGCGTTTGTAGTCCAACGGTTAGGATAATTGCCTTCCAAGCAATAGACCCGGGTTCGACTCCCGGCAAACGCAGACATAGATTTGTTTTTTTGTTTATTGTTTTGCAGTAATGTCCTCTCGATTGTAACTAGGACAATTGACATCCAATGGAAAAGGACATTCCTAGTTGCAACAAAAGAAATAGAAAATAAGTACACATTATATATATTTTTTGAGAACTATTGAAGACCTCACTTTTGGAAGAAGAAACTGGACCACTTGAAATATTTATCTTTTTCTTTTTGTTGGGTCCTTCACATGGTAAACAGTCATCACCATAGGGACTTGAGAGTCCTGGAAATAAGATACTGAAGGTATGCCACTTAGACTAGCTAGAGTAAATTTGGTTTCATTTTCAATCAAACGTGGTGCTTTGATGTTCTTATTACTAACATTAACACAAATGTGTTTAAAGTACACATTCATTCTATACATGAATGTTGGTAGTTCAAAACTCTTAAAGCAGTAATTACACTGAAATTGCTTTCCACTAATGTTCGTTTGCCAGGGCCTTCTTAACAATTTTGTAGTAAGAATTTTGTGTTTAATTTTTTTCTCTAACTTTGATTTCTCTTTCAGTTTTCTTGACATCCAAAATGAGAATTACTTTCAAAAACCACGCTTACTATATCAGCCAAATCAAGCATCTCCAGAAAACAATAAAGGTTATGAAACATTGACATGTATTAATGAGAAATAAACAATCTTTTTGTTCCTCCTGTAGTGTTCTAAACAATGATATACAAGTGTTAAGAACAGGGTAACACGATGGAATATACATATATCTATTAGTTAAGTCACCAATCATCAGTTCTCTTCAAGGAAATATGAATTGTGCCTATAAATGTTTTCCTGAATAGATACAGATACGTGGCTCAAATTGGTTTCAAACACACTTATATTTTTCTCTACTTTCTTCCTCATTTGGGGAAACCGAGCTAGTATATCACTTTTTTATCTTTAGACCCATTGGCATGGCCCGCATGGGCTTCAATGCTGCCAAAACCACGGCGACTTTACAAGCAAGAAATCCCATCATACCAACCACAAGTTCTTTTGGTGACCATGCCAAGGGAATATCTCCAGAGCTATACTTCACTATGAATAAAGAAAAACCAATCACCAATGCTAGACTCAATACTGGACCCCTGAATCCTCCAAACATGCTATCAGTCCCTTCTGTCTTCCTGGAAATAGATGCTGGATCCGTTGAAACTGGTAAACCATCAACGGACCTCTGTAATAGCAACAGATACAAGAAACCACTAAGACCACCAGTTAGGAATGCAAAAGCAGTATTTTCCCCAGCTGAGAATGAAGCAACTAATGTACCGACAAAGATCAGAATGGCATCATAAAGTAGCAGAGAGATCTTCAAATCTGCATATTCTCTCATGCTTTCCTCGATTGATGTCCCATGACTCGTGAATGAAGTCTGTTGGGAGAGGCTTTTGCCAAAGAAGGCAAATGAGTCAACCCCAGAAAACTTTGTAGCAACGCGAGGTCTAAGTTCCACCATGGATACGTCACTTCCCTCCCCAAGCAAAATATCCTCGGTTTGAAAATCATATTGGAAGCCAAAATACTTATGATCATCTCCGTCTTGTTCTTCTAATGAAGGTTGACACCCACAAATTGCTTTCAAGCTCACACTTCCTAATCTCCACTGACCTGACCTTGGAGATAGCAATGAAAAGGTGTTAGAATCTTTTCTGGCCAAAAATGGATCATATATAGGTAAATTCATGTTGCTTTTGAAGTTTTAGAAGAAACCAATCTTTGTTAAACAAGTAATCAAAGAGCAAACCTCAGTAAATAGTTAGTGATATCTATGATCCTAGAGTTAATCAACCAATAGGCTAGAAAAGAGATTGGATTACATCATCATACTGAAGAGACAGAAGTAACTTTTAAAATGTGCTCTGAGTGCCTAAATCTATGTGTTTTTCCATAAATCATTCCCTACATTCCTCAGTTGGGATGCAAAAGAGAGATACATAAGTGTAGCATATTGTTCCAGCAAGTATTGAAGTATCCCTAGCAGAGACTAACCTGATTCAAGACTTATCCAAAGAGCTTTGACTCTTCCCAGATTAGGTCCCTCAAAGGTGAACTCATCAACAGAACCTCTTTGGAAATGGAGTATCTCTGGGTCAACCACATCCTCTGATTTTGTAGAATGATCTGTCATCAAACTGGCTGGTATCCTCTGTAATATGGTATTACCATTTTCATCTATCAAGCATAGGAGAATCCCAGCATTTAAGTCACTCAGACTTGAGCCATAGAGGTTACTTGTACCGAGCTTGACCTTGTATAAACATTGAGATTCATCCTCATTCACAGATTTAAAAATCTTTTCTGCAGTGGTATCTGTGTAGACTTTCACTTTTTCGGCTGGCAAGAGACGGAAAGGTTTTGCGTAGCCCTGAAAATCTGTACACAAGCCTATTAATTTACTTGAAGATTGAAGAACTAGAAAGTGCTTCAACCTAATGTTAAAGCAGAATGAGAAAATAAAGTATTTAACCCTAGTGCCATGGTAATGCAGATACTACTGCTCCTGTAATGATAATGTGCAGAACTACTATCTATGCTGATTTAGTATTGGAAGAAAAGAAGAACCCATCCCTATGTATAAGATAATAACTATAAAGAGAAGAGAAGACAGTCAATAACTAGAGCTATCAATGGAAGCATTCAAATTGACACATTTGATCTGAAAGCAGTTTTGGATTAAAATATTCAATGGAAATCCTAACATATTTGACCACAACTATGTTACTGATCCACTGATTGTGAAACAACTGGCTTTATGACATGGCTGCTTAAAATAGAAGGCTGCAAAAATCATAATCTTGACATGCCTTCTACTGTCCATGTCATGGAAATGATGAACAAAGGAAATCATTCTGAGGCAGCACAAAATAGAAGGCAGGATTGTTCAAGACTTTGAAATGATGAACATATCTATATATATATAAGGCAGGATTGTTCAAGACTTTGAAATGATGAGCATATATATATATATATATATATATATATATATATATATATATATATATATTGTGTATTTCTTGAAACTCCCTCTTCGATACACATTAGACAGTGGCCTCTATAGAAGAAGAAACCTAAATCAAGCAAATGAATTCTGTGACTATTTAGGGCATATATCCTTGCAATTACTTGTTTCGGAGTCCTTGAAATTATTAATTGCTGCATGACACATAACTTTGGAGCTACTTCATCTTTAATGTAAAATTATAGAGTAGTTTTTTGCAGAGACTACGTTAAAATTTCAGAGAAAAAAAAGATCAAAATCCACAAAATTTTGGATATCTTCCCTTACAACATCAAGAAAGGCCTTGTTAATTCATCAAAAGGAAAGACATGCATGTTTTCTCAATAAGGATCACATATAATATCAGAGTCCAAGGCTACAAACAATTACAAAGCTATTAGTCTATTACCACCACCCATACACATCAACAATAACACTCCAACCAACACCAAGAGTCATTTACCCCATTTTGTTTACAAAGAACCCTTGACCATCAAAAGCAATAATGGTGTATCAAAATCATGCATATAAGACTTCAATTTTCATAAATCATGTTGATTCATCACCAGTATTTTGAAAACCAGCTGAAACACAAAATGATGGGTAATATTTAACAGTAAGAGAAATCAATACCATAAGACAGTACTCCATAAGTTTCACTTATCATTGCAAGTTAAAAATACTTATATAATTAGCAAAACAAGATTGACTAGCACTATTAGTATAATATATATTATGTATTTGATAGAGTCAAGTTTAAATATCTTTATACGTAGTCAACTCAGGTTAGTTGAAAGTGAATTGAATACTCTTACAATTCATAAATTTAGAGACATACATACTAAAGACATAGCTCAATATGATCACTGTAATTCTTTACTCTCTATCCAATTTCCTTAAGTAATGAAAAGATTAATTTTTTCATTCACTAAAAATAAACCAAAAAACCATATTATCATTACTCTAATATTTTTATCAATTAGCACTACATACATATCAGGAAACCATATAAAAATCTCTACTTTACACACCCCCAAAAAATAAAATTCTATCTATCCTGCTTAGTCTTTCCATGTGGTTCCTTAGAACAGAGGAAATAAAAGAAAGTAAACAAAACTCAAAATTTTTTTTCTATGGAAAACAAAGTTAGTATCTTTATTTTTTACCTTGGAAATCAGATTTTTTGGAGAGAATTCTAAAGTGGAAACGCCCAGTTTGTTTGTGGATTGGGTTTCTTCTTCTGAGGAAACTATGATGGGTTACAGAGACAATTTGTTTTAGAGAAAGAGACTCCATGGGTGCACCAAAGAAAGAGAGACAACCATTGTGAATAGTGATAGAGAGGAGAGAGAGGAAAAAGGTAGTAGATTTCCTAATAAACTAAAACTTACTCAAAAGAAATGCATAACATTTTTCTGACAAGCTGGGCGTTTGTAGTCCAACGGTTAGGATAATTGCCTTCCAAGCAATAGACCCGGGTTCGACTCCCGGCAAACGCATTGATGTTGTGTTTTTGTTGTCCTGAGCTTTCTTATTTTCTTTATATTTTTAAGAGCAAGTTTTGAAAAATCTTTGTAACTTCTTATTTAAACACACCAATATATCCAACAAGAACAAGCAAGTGAATTCTGTGACTACTTAAATTAGTACAGATATCCATGCAATTGATTGTTTCAGAGTCCTTGCAATTATTAATTGCTGCATGGAACATAACTTTGGAGCTACTTCATCTGTAATGTAAAATTATAGAGAGAAGAAAAACTCAATGCATTGAATTAATTAACACACATAATAAATAATATACAGGCTTACAACATAAGAAAGGTATGTTCGGTATGACTTTAGGGGATGGAAAAAGTTGAGTGGAAAATAGGAGAGAAAATGGGTGGGATGGGTATTTGACATCGGAGTGTCCCAAGATCCAATAAGCCTAATCTGATATCAGTCAAGCCCAAAAGCTTTCCTTGAAGATCAAAAGAACAATCCATTATTTAAAACCCTTTTTATTATTAATAAAGAAGTCAAAACATTCTTTAATTAGTGTCTCTTAGGATTAGGATGTATTGATTCTCAAAAAACAAAAAACAAAAAAAGGATTAGGATGTATCGGACTTTATTTTTTTTAATTATGAAAATACACTCTAAACTTTATTTGATTAAGCCAAAAGGCTTAAATAGAGCTTGGAACAGCCCCCCAAGCATAGGAAAACGAAAATAATAATTAAAACATTCACTTAACTTGACCAAAGTCAAATATGATTCTTAGGAATTAGAAACACAATAAAATACTTATTTACCTAGGAGAAATAAAACATAAAGTCTGATTATCCTCGGAGGCACTAATTAAAAACTGTGTTGACTTATTTATTAATAATAAAAAAATTTTGTCTTTAAAAAAAATTAAAATTAAAAAAAAAGTTTAAAATGATGGGTTTTTTTTTTTGGGATCTTTAAGGAAAGTTTTTGGACTAGATTAACATAAGATTGAGTTTGTTGGATCTTAGGCCACTCTAATATTAGTGTTTGGTTGAAGGGGGAGGGGGAGAGAAAAATAGTAGGGTCTAACTGTTTTCTCTTTGAGCCCAGCAAAACTTGATCTCTCCAAAATGGAGAAAAAATGGGAGGGAAAGTGTGGTCCAAAATTTTGAATTAAAATGCCTACTGTCTAAGCTGTTGGTCCAAAAATATTACTTGTTATTGCAAGTTTTTTTTTTTTTTTTGTTGAGAAACTGGCCTGCCAGACCAGGCCGAAGATCATTTTATTGCTGAAAGATCAGATACAAAAAACCTATAAATATCTGAGGGAATCGAGTTCCTCCAAACTAAAACAGGAAAAGAAAATCTCGCTCATCGTGCTAGAGCACGTGCTAATACATTTCCTTGCCGACGTGTGTGAGAGAAAGATGAGTACTACAAAGTACTGACAGAAGACACAATGTCTTTTAACCAAATGACCCTCCAATGGATGCTGAAAGTGCTAATTCTTAATTGCCAAAAGTACTTATTATTTGCAAAACAAGATTAACTAGAACTATTTGTATAATATATGTTTTGTATGTGATAGAGTCAAGTTTAAATAGCTTTATATGCATTCAACTCAGGTTAGCTGAAAGTGAATTGCATACTCATCCAGTTCATAAATTTAGAGACATACTAAAGACATAGCTCAATGCTCAATATCATTATTGTAATTGTTTATTTTCTATCCAATTTCCTCAATTAATCCTGAAAAGATTTTTTTTTTTAAATCCCAAAAATCATATTATTATTACTCTATTATTTTATCAATTAGCACTACATACATCTCAGGTAACTATATTAAAATATCTACTTTACTACTAATATATACATATGTTTCTAAACAAACAATATTCATATCTCTGTCAAATAAGCCACTTCACAAAAATATGTATCCTGCTTACCCTCCTCAGAATAGAGGATGTAAGGGCATAATATTTTGGTGCCCCAAGCCTACTTAGAATAATGAGATTGATGTTCCTAAACTTGGCTCAAATCAATAGATATTTGTAAAGAGAGTGGGATGAACAAATTTGGATTTCCCCCGAGGACACAGATAGAGAATGAGGAATTAGAGGCCTAAGATTTAATGTATAGATGGATCTTTACAAAATTGCCCAAGGACAATGTTCCTGCTTGTTACATACACTGTTCACTCTTTTTCTCTCAGTTTCTATCTCTGATATTTTTTCTTGATTATTTTCAGGTCCCTGTTATCTAAGAGTCCCTTTCCTTTATATACCCCATGGCTTCTTGCATCTTAACCTTCCATTTTCAATCCTCATAAATCTCCTTAGGACACTTGTCCTATTAGACTCTGGTGAAGGTGATGGAAGGAGCCGCTGAGTTATAGATCTATTATTTAGGTTACTTCCTCATTAATGCAGCTGATAAAGCTATTGCCAGTCATTTAATGCGGAGGAGTAGATGAGAATTTACAAGAAACCTCCCACAAATATCTTGTTTATCCCTTAAAGCGCCCACCTTCACCTTTTATACTCCCAAGGGACGCTTTGTCACTTCCCATTCTCTACTCGGGCCACCTCCCTCATCAGACTATAGATGCTTCTTCATGAAGAACAACTAGAGGCTACAGTGATGCTTTCAATCTTTAGTCTTCGAGTCCTCACAAAGGAAATAAAAGAAAACAAACAATTATTTTTTTCTTTTCCATGGAAATTTTTTTTACTATTTTTACCTTGTAAATAAGACCTTTTGGATATAATATATACCAAAGTAAAATCACCTAGTGTGTGTGAAATGTAAATTGGGTTTGTTGGGATTAGGGTTGTCCATCAACCCGTCAGGCCCGACCCACCCGTCTGACCCGAAGGCCCATGGGCAGATCTAAATGCCCAGACGGGTCAGGTGCAAGTCCATTAGTGTTAAAAATTTGGTTTTCGATTCGAGTTCGGATTCCACATTTACTAACCCGTAGAAACCAACCTGACCCATTAGAAACTTAAAAAGAAAAAGAATGAATTTTTAGTTTTTCACATCTCAGTCTCTCTCACTCAACGTTTTAGACTCTGTATTTTTTCTATTTCACGTTCAGCCTCTCTCCCTTGCTCTCTCAAATCCCTAACCCTAGCCCCCTTATTTCTGTCGTCGTTGTCAAGTTGATCGTTCTACCGCTGCCATTGACTCACCGCCGTCCTAGGTTTGGTCTTGCTCAAATCCCTCTCTTTTGAAGCCTCCTCTGATCAACCATTTGAGGTTCTGATCTTGTGCATTTGATGGTGGGTCAAAATATTGTTTTTTAAAAATAGATTTTGCATTGATCTTGTGATGGATGTGATGATGGTGGGCGATGGAGTGGTGGTGGTACCGATTTAGTGTTTTCTTTCTCTTTGTTTCAATCTTATATATCTGGGTTTTGTGGTGTGTTATTTGATTTCTGTAGGTTTGGATTATGATTTTTGTCCTTTGGGTTTTTGATTTCTCCTTATGTTCTTTGATTATTATTATTTTAAATCTCTATGTTCTTTGGGTTGATTTTTGATGGGTCTGGGTTTTGATTTCTGTGTAACTGTGTTCTTCAGATTTTCTGTGTTCTTGTTCTTGCTTTAGACCTTAAATCACCCGATGGCTCTAACCCGTTCATCTGATGACCCGAGCTACCGGGCCCGACCAAATGTTTAGGCAGTTATGGGTCTATTTTTGGTTCACCTGATCCAATCGGGTCAGGTTCGGGTCAAACAAAAACCTGATTCGACTCGATTCATGAACAGCCATAGATGAGATTCTTCTCCTTTGGAAACTTCGATGGGTTGCTGAAATAATTTGCGTTAGAGGAAGCAACTTCATAGCTGCAGCCTGCATGAAAGAAAGACAATTATTCAGCCCAAAAAAAAAAAAACCATAGAAGAATATTCTTTACAGACAAATTTAACTTAATCCATATATTATGTATAACATTGTCGTTAAGGGGCGTTTGTAGTCCAACGGTTAGGATAATTGCCTTCCAAGCAATAGACCCGGGTTCGACTCCCGGCAAACGCATTTTTATTTTATTTATAAATATAATTTTGAAGGGCAAATTTGGAAATGACACACTAGTGACCAAATTATTTTATTAGTTCCTAGAGCCCACATGTGCGTTTGTAGTCCAACGGTTAGGATAATTGCCTTCCAAGCAATAGACCCGGGTTCGACTCCCGGCAAACGCATATAATAACACTATATGCATTTTTGTTTTTTTAATGAAAATTAGAATTTTGTTATTGTTTTCTTTTTATTTGGTCTTTTGGGCATAGCTGGTGAGCTTGAACACTTTAATATTAACCTCATTGAGTTGTTTCTCAAAAAAAAAAAAAAAAAACCCTCATTGAGCCTTTATCTATACTTGTAGAATTCTGTAGTCGTGTTCATTTTGTCTTCGTGCTCATATTGTCTAAGCCTTTGACAAAAATCAGGAAGGAACAATTTATTTAGCTCTTTCAATTTACACCAGCACACCATCCCCAAGATAACACCTTTCAACTTAGCTCTTTCAATTGTACATTGAATTGATACTAAATTTTGGTAATGTGTCTAAGACTCTTAAGTTCTGACTTCTGAGATCTTTGTGTTCTGATTTTATTTTAGCTGACCTGGTTTTGTAGCCTTTTGGTGTTATTGTTATCTTAGTGCTGTATTTCTAGCGCTGTAGACCTGTAGCTGTACAGGTGTTGTCCTATTTGGGTTGAGTCTTGAACTGATTGTATGACTATTTTTTGAAAATAAAAATCTGCTCGTTCATTGAAAAAAAAAAATAGTGTTAAAATTACTAACTTAAAACGGTTTAAAAGTAGAATATTCTACTTTTAGTCCATTAATGGACTAAAAACAGTTTTAAATTAGAAGGATGGTACATAAATTATAGTGAAATTAGAATTTTATTTGGATCATTTTTTAAAGTTTCTAGCTACTTGAATATATATAAATATATATATATATATATATATATATATATATATATATATATATATCACTTACCAATCCTGAAATTATTAGTATACACTTTTTTTTATATAATTTTATATCATGGTCTCTGACTCTCTGTCAGCTTTGGCCTTTTAATTTTGCATGTATGAGCTCAAGACCAATACATGATTGGGTAAGACTGTTTCTTTTTATCCCAAAAGATTTTTAGGCATTGATATAAATGAAGAATATTCTTCTTCTTTGCTCTTTGCTATTTTTTGTGATGAGATATAGCAGAGTAAAAGGAACTCAGCCCTAGTTGAAAATTCAAATCCAAAACCAAACAAAATAACAGCAAAGATTAACAACACTTTTTCTTCCCAATTTAAGCGATTAAGGGTATATTTGGTATATTGTAATAGGTATTGTAATATAATAGTTATTCCTATGATTTAGTTATTCTTTAGTTTGGTTATATTTTTATTACAAGGAATATTTATTCCTTCTCCCTCTTCTAGGGATGGCTTCTCAAAAAATAAAGGAATAGTTATTTCTTATAAATAGCTATTCTTCAAAATAAAGAATAATTATTTCCTCTTTAAAAAGGTTGTATTAGATATTCTTTGGTAAGTGCAATAATTTCAAAACTTAATATATTTCCAAATAAGCAAACTTTCCATATACATTTAACAATTATAAAAATAAAATTTCATAAAAAAATAACACATATCTCTCTTAAATTTAAAAAATAACAATTTTTAAGGAGATATAATTGTATGAGTAAGATATTTCTTAAAATAAATCTTAAGTTTTATTTAGATGTGGCAAAACGGTTAGGTTAGGGTCGTGTCGGGTCAATCGAGTTGTGGGTCAATCGGGTCGCAGGTCGAGTCGGGTCAAGTTTACCCGTATTTTTCAAACAAGTTTTTTTTTTTTTTAATAGATGCAATCTGTCAATTGTTTATGAGTTCCTTAACTGTGATTAGATTCTCACTGGTGATACTATTACCACTTATCAATTACCATTAAACACTTGATACCCAAATTTGGTGCAACTTTTGTTCCAGCTTTCTAGAAATTAATCTTAGTATAATCTTCGATTTGTTTAAAGTAGGAAGAGAAAATAAAGGTGGCAAGTAAAGAATGACAAATTATAATGGAGTACATAACATATTAAGTAAAGAAGAATAAGTAAATATTTTATAAGAATTACATCTCAATCTCAATCTCAATCTGCTCAACGTTGGTAGACATGGCAAAATGGGCGGGTCAATCAGGTTTGCGAGTTGGGTCAATTGGGTCGTAGGTCAAAACGGGTCAAGCGAGTCGGGTCAGAAAATTCTGACCCATTTTGCCATGTCTAGTTTTATTCTAATGTTATAACTCACAACTAAACTTATGAATATGTGTAGTTTTTATATTACAACACATTCTATTCCTAGTAATAAAGATAATGATTCTCGTTGTAATTTTCATTCAGTGTACCAAACGTATTCTAAGAAATCTAAAGAATTTGTTGCGCTTTGCGCTATGAGCTATATAGATAGTTTAATTGCATATATATATATATATATATATATATATATATATATATATATATATATATATTAAGCTTTTGTTGTTCAAGTTTGTACTCTTTAAGGAAAAATATTTAGAATTTTTATTAGAATTCCAGTTCCTTCTCTCATTTGAATAGTAAGTTTCACCATAAATTTAATTAGTAAAATCCATAATTTATCTAAGAAGAGTTAGGACATGTTTGGTACATTGAATGGAGATTACGATTGGAAATGTATTTTTTTTTTTTGAGAGTTTCAATCTATGACGTTCGCTCCTGATGATATCTTTTTATCATCATATCAAGACACCACTTTGTTTTTGGTGTAGGTGGGGATTGAACTCCAGATCTCTTATTTAACCATTAGAGACTTTACCAGTTGAGCTAACTAGAATCCACATTAGAAATGTAATATTTATTACTAGGAATAAAATGTATTGTAATGGAATAACTAAACCTATTCATAAGTTTGGTTGTGAGGTGTAACATTAGAATAAAACTTAAGATTTGTTTTAATTAGGATATATTTTACTCAAATAATTATACTTCCAAGAAAATAATATGTTTTTAAATTTGAGAGAGATGATTTATTTTTTGATAATTTTTTATTTCCATAATTATTATGAGTATATGGAAAGTTTGTTTATTTGGAAATATATTAATTTTAAAAATTATTACAAACACTAAGGAATGGCTATTATAACCATTTTAGAGAGAAATAGTTATTCTTCATTTTAAAGAATAACTATTTATAAGGAATGACTATTCCCTATAATAAAAACATAACAAAACTAGTGAATAGCTATTACATTACTGTGTTTTCTATAATCTATTTAATATGCCCTAATCCGGCGATTCTAAACAATTACTCATCATTTGACTTTTTTGTTCAAGTGTGGAGGCCTCTAAATTATTTTGTCAATAACTGTTTCTAATTGGGCTTTTGTTTGATTGACTTTTGGGCCAATTTCTATCTTCTGTTGGGTCCTTGATAATGAGAATAGATCCAAAAAAAGAAGAAGAAGAAGAAGAAACACGCATGTACACACTGCCCCATCCTTCAATAGAAAATGTATGACTGATAAAATAATATGTAGTCCATATTAGTCGGAAAGTTTCTACACTTCCATGCTTTCCTAATTAAAAAAATGGACAATGTGTCGGTAAGACTTTGTCTCCATCTATTTGAGCAAAATATTATTATAACTTCTCCAAACTCCAAAGTTTGTAGGAAGAGATCTAATAAATCTTCAAACACAAAACGTACACTTTGTTTATTTCTTTTTATGACAAGTTGATAAAAAGAAAAACTTAACAAGGAAATGGAATTTTTTTTTTTTTTGGGGGTATGTTTGCGTTGCGTTAACGGGTTCAAAAGAAACCGCCAAAAAAATGCCAAAGTCTCTTTGGCACTAGGTATCACCACTTTTTCATTACCCTTTGATTCTGGTGTTCTGTTTGTTTTTAACTCCTTCTAACGTACAAATTTCCCATTTTTATGGAAAAAAAAAAAAAGGAATGTCGCTGTTGCGTGTATCAGTGGATGTGGTCATTAACCTTGACAATTTAAATTCGAATTCAACATGGTGAGGAGAACCCTTAGGTACTCACACATCACAGTACAACATTTTTTCGCTGAAGCATGTGACACGAATCACCACGCTTTTATAAGCATCATGTCAGGTAGATACACTTTCACACCATAGGGGCTGAATATGGATTATTAATAAGGGGTCAAACCCAAACTAGAGAGAAAATATATATATATATAATTAAAATTATGAAAATAATAATTATTCATTAAATTCCTTAATTTTGATATAAATCAAATGTAAACACAAAGTTTGGAGCAATGTAATTGTTCTCACCTTTAGCGCCATACATACACGCAAAATAATAGTAGTAAATCACTCCCTATCTTTACCGTAATAACATTACAATAAACTCTCTTTCAATCACTATTTCGATGTGACCTCTTTGGCTTTTTTTCATTAAGTCGATATAATAATGAAACATTATAGAGACATTTTGGCTCTGGCCATTCTGTCCTATACTAATAATTTTGCATCTTCAAATCCAATCACTCAATGACACAATAGTACAATACCAGGAGCCAGAAGGCAAGAACCCCCACTATGCAATCTAGAGAATATGTCTGTGGGCATCAATGCCTCAAAAAGATGAAAATTCCTAGATTCAAAACACTTTCACCTTAATCATGAGCCCACATCAATCTTACGCGATAAACACATCAATCGATTTTTTGGTATAAATAAGAATTGAACTTCAGATTGTTTATTCCATTTTTTGGTTTAAGTGATAATTGAATCACAAATTTCTTATTCAACTAATAGAGACTTTACTGATTAAAGTGATATACTAATATATTGATATCATTTTAAAAAAAAAATCTATACAGAGGACCATTTTATTTTTTTTTGAAAAAAAATCCTTATTAGTACCTTATTAAAATTTCATTAGGAAGGTCAATATGTAATACTAAAAATTGTCAGCAGAGTAGTTCTTAAATTTTATAGGAAAATGTATATTGCACCTTTTTTTTAAGAGGAAAATGTATATTAATTGTACCGTAATTAGATAAATAGGCAACTCCAATAATAAATACTCCCTTTACTTGTAAGCCAACAATTTGAATACGCAATTAATTACAACTTTCTCAGTTGGCTCCTCGAATCTGAAAATTATTGTGTACTCCAATATTATCATAAATGTATACTCCATTCTTTCACATGAATAGTAAGTTCCACTATAAATTTAATTGCCGGAACTCACTATTCATGTGAGAAGAGTGACTATGCATTTATGGTACTCCAAGAGTACTTAATAATTTTTCCCTCGAATCTCATTGACCTCAAAGGCTGAACTTCTGAAGTCAAACTTGTGAAAAAAACTTCAAAAAAAAAAAAAATCAGAAATAAGAAAAACTTTAGGGAGAGAAAAAAAAGAAGAAGAAAAAGAAAAGTTCCATAGTTGAGAGTACTTCTTCTGTAGTTCTATATCACAGTTGACTAGCCCTGTGTCTACAAACTATATGGTATATATTCTGCGTGAAGTCCACATGTCTAATAATTCAGTAAAATATTACACATTGATTTTATTCTTGATCATATCATATAAATAAACTTAATAATTATCTCCGATTTGGTTCTCCTGAACTATTAAAGTGAAAATAAAAGAGGAATAATATTTTGGTTGAAGAGAGCTTAATATTCCTTTTTCTTTTTCCCTTCTTCTTGGTGAATTTTATACATCACACTAAAAAGAACAATGAAGAAGGCATTCAGCATAGAATCTCTCAAATTGCTAAACTTTAAAGTTTGATCAAGAGCTTTTGTTCTCTTTATATGTTTAATTCATAAGAATCAATGACTTTCGAAACTCTAAATTAACTAACATCAATCATACATTCATATATTGAACCACTTGACTTAGGAAGAACATGTGGTGTACAAGTCTTATTCTACTGAGTATTAAAAAAGAAAAAAAAATTATGTTAGACTTAGACGATTAAAATAATTAAAAGAAGCTTTAAATTTTATTTTAAATTTCTTGAAACTTTGATAACAGAGTTTTACCTAAATCAAACTATTATAATCATAGTTGAACTAGAATTTATAATTTTTTTTTGAAAATTTAAGCAACAAAGTTGTAATAACTAAAGGTTGTGTAGTCACTTGTTCCAAATAGAAGATGATCATATGACGTAATCACAACTTTTAAAACCAATTTTTTGTTTAATGAAGAGTTATTAGAAACAAATTAAATAATTATATATATATATATATATAAAATAAATTAACATACAATTTTACAAAAAAAAATTGCATATAATCTTCATTTGTTAACAACTTATCATCACCACAAATAGGGATGGAGGGAGACTTGGAATAGGGGAAGCAATGGTCCCCCCTAATTTTTTTTTAAAATTAATATATATATATATATATATATATATATACACACACACACACGCACATCAATTTTGTTCTATAAAATCACACCTTGCCCCCTTAATATTATTATTGATTTTTTTAAGAGTACTACTCTAGCCACAAACTTTTCTATAATATTTTTACAAATTGTTGAGGTAGTAAAATTTTATTGGTTTTCATCTAGGCCAATTACTTACATCACATTTTTACTTACTAATAATCACTCGCCACATTAATAATTTGTAAAAAAAAAAAAAAAAATTTAATTCTAGCATTTTCCTCATTTTAAAATGCCAGATCTAAAATTGAAGGCAAAATAAACAAGCCCAAAAAAATTATTCGACAACAAAAATTACTAATAATAAAGTTAAAAAAAATTAAACTCAATTAACCAATTTTACGCAAAACAAACAACGTGACCCTTTAAAAAATTTTAAACAAAATAATTTTGTCCATACCTAGATGCACACATAAAAAACACAAAAAAAAAAAAAATCATTAACTGTTAAACAACTGAGCCGGAAGCTAGAGCCACTGCATGTAACCAACAGCGAAACTGCCCTCCCTAACTTCAAGTCCTGACTCCATTCCTAACGATAATTCAATCCTCGCCATTCTTTTAGTCTCTTGTCACAAATCTACAAATACCTAGTCCCATGCCGTTTTAACGTCAACTATTTTGCAATAGTTACGCATATATATCATATGTTACTCATGGGACAATATTAAAAAAAAAAAAAAAAAGAAACAAAATAAATATATTAAAAAATTCCCTCCTCTATCTACCCACTGATATTTGTAATTAGAAATATAAATATCAATTAAGAGGGTAGCCACATGCTAATTGCTATATATTAGATATTTGAAAAATATATAGATGCTATGTGAACGTGTTAGGAAATACGAGCACCGACTATTTTGACTAGTCACACCCCTTTGAGTAGGGCTAAAGTTCTTTTACCATTTATTTATAAAAACATATAAAATAATAAAACTTATTACACATGTTTGCACATGTAATAATGCAATTTTTTATTTATTTTATTTATAGTTATAAGGTTTAAAAGTGATATATAAATAATTTTGTGATTTTTTTTATGAAAGTAATGCCCGAATAATATCTAAAAATAAAATAGAGAATCAGAAATAGTGTCTTAAGTTTTAGGTCAAATAAAGAAGATAAATGAAAAAGTCTAAAACTTTTTAATTTAAAATTATTTAACTAAAAGATAAGGGTATTTTAGAGTATTTAAGAATTTGTGTTGAGGATATTTTAGTATTCAAAATGTTGAAACCCAAATAGAGAATCTCTTCTTCTTTTTTTTTTTTTTTTTTTTGGAAACATAATCTTTTTTTTTTATAGAGAATTTTAATTTATGGCGTCCGCTCCTGATGATAACTCTTTATCATCAGATCAAGATACCAATCAGTTTTTGGTGTAGGCGGAGATTGAACTCCAAATCTCTTATACAACCATTAAAGACTTTACCAATTGAGCTAACTGGAACCACTTGGAAACAAAATCTTGTTATTAATTATAATAGCCTCATTAAAATTTTGAATTTTAAAATAAAAAGTGGTAATTCATAAGAGAAGATAAAAGAAAGAATCTAAAACTTATGATTTTTTTTAAAATAGTAAATTACTCTATTAACCAGGTTGTATTTTTAAATTTAAAATTATTTAACTAAAGAATATGGGTATTTTTTAGAGTTTAAGAATTTGTGTGAAGATATTTTAGTAAGCAAAATAATGAAACTTAAGCAAAGAATTATGTTATTAATAGTGTAGTTTGATATAATATTTATTTAATTAAAACGATTAAAAATAAAATAGTGAATTTGTGTATAATAAATACCATATTTGCATTGCCTCGCAGAAACAGCTGTCTCACATGCCGTTTCACAAAACATCAGTTATATATAATCTTTGAGAACTCAGAGATACGCACAAACACAACCACAAACAGACACATCAAAACCAGGTTTACAGTTTTTCAACACAAACCAACCAAAAAGAAGAAGAAGTCATTTTACAATGCAAAAAACATCCTCAAAATCACAAGACATGGCTCAAGAACTCCCTGTCACAACCGCCACAGCCACAGCGAGAGCCACGGTCCCAAACGCAAAGAAGCTAACTTTGATTCCACTCATATTTCTCATCTACTTTGAAGTAGCAGGCGGGCCTTATGGAGAGGAGCCAGCAGTTCAAGCAGCGGGACCCCTTTTGGCTATCATTGGTTTCATGGTGTTTCCATTCATATGGAGTGTCCCTGAAGCTCTTGTCACTGCAGAGCTCTCCACCGCTTATCCTGGAAACGGTGGCTTTGTTATATGGGCAGACCGTGCCTTTGGTCCGTTCTGGGGTTCACTTATGGGCACATGGAAATTCCTCAGTGGTGTTATCAATGTTGCTGCTTTCCCTGTTCTTTGCATAGACTATATGAAGCAGCTTATTCCTGCTCTTGAGTCTGGCTTGCCTAGGTACCTTGCAATTTTTGGTTCAACTTTAGGCCTTTCGTTTCTTAACTATACTGGTTTGACAATTGTTGGTTATGCTGCTGTGGCACTTGCTGCTATTTCACTTTTGCCATTTATACTCATCACCTTGATTGCACTCCCAAAGATTAGGCCTCATAGGTGGCTCAGTTTGGGACAGCAGGGTGTTAAGAAAGATTGGAACTTGTTCTTCAACACCCTTTTTTGGAATTTGAATTTCTGGGACAATGTTAGTACTTTGGCTGGAGAAGTTGATCACCCCCAGAAAACTTTTCCAAAAGCTCTTTTTATTTCTGTGATTTTCACCTGCTTGGCTTACTTGTTTCCACTTTTGGCTGTCACTGGGGCTCTTTCTGTGGATCAAACTGAATGGGAAGCCGGGTTTATGGCCCAGGCTGCAGAATTGATTGCTGGAAAATGGTTGAAAATCTTTCTTGAAGTTGGTGCTGTGTTATCAGCAATTGGGCTTTTTGAAGCCCAGTTAAGCAGCAGTGCTTTCCAACTTTTGGGTATGGCTGATATTGGATCTTTGCCTAAGTTTTTTGGTCTAAGGTCTACATGGTTCAATACCCCTTGGGTTGGAATTTTGTTATCAACTTCAATTTCACTAGGGGTTTCATACATGAATTTCACAGACATTATATCCTCAGCCAATTTCTTGTACAGTTTAAGCATGTTATTAGAGTTTTCTTCATTTGTATGGTTGAGAAGGAAGTTCCCAATGTTGAAGAGGCCTTACCGGGTCCCATTGAGGCTGCCGATGCTGGTGTTTATGTGCTTGGTACCATGTGCTTTTCTAGTGGTGATAATGGCTGTTGCTACAAAAAAAGTTTATTTGGTGAGTGGTATAATGACTGTTGCTGGTATTGGATGGTACTTCTTGATGAAACTTTGCAAGTCAAAGAAGTGGCTAAAATTCAACATTGATGGTGAACTTGGTGCAGTAGAAAACGACCAGGATAGGGTGGTTGGTCATTTATGACAAACTTGACACTTACGGCGTGCATTCCACTAGAAAGAACTGAAAGTCTGAAGTCTGGGATTGAAGCTTTTTTGAATGCAACATTCAACTAATAGTGTGGGCACACACTTGGATTTGAGTATGCAAATTTGAGATCCACAATTGAATGATTCTACTTGCAGGTTATATGTAAAAAAAAATTGTGTCATCACGAGTGTTAGTACTCTCTTGCTATCTTTGCAGGTATTGAGCCTTCAGTCCATATGTAATTTGGTAGCAGCAATTATAAGGAAACCTGGATTTACTTTTGTGATTTTTTTTTTTTTTTGAGAAGTAACTTGTGTGAGTTAGTAAAGTAAGATAAAGAAAAAAAGGTTGAGGTAAATTGACTCATTGTTGTAAAATTTGTGTTCTCTTGTATAAAAATTTGTGCTTTCTTTTTGGGGCAAATTGTCTGCATAAGTAGCCGTCCAGTTACAACTGCAATTATTTAATTCATGCGTCCACACAAAGCCATATAGAATGGAATGATATTTCACATTTGACGATGCAGATACTGTGGAAACTGTGGCTATAATTTAAACCTGATTAATTGATCAATTATTGGACATGCAGTGCAGTTTGAGGCAACAAAAATCTTTTTAGATTGTTAAGTATTGGTCAACATCATATGCATTGGTCATGGGAGTTGGACAAAATGTATGGAAGCCAACTTTGAATAACAATAGAATAATTGAATTCCTAGCTGGATTCTCGAATCTGATTGCCTTGTGAAGCTTTCACCAATTCACGTCAGCTTGAAAAAAATTCCCCAAAACTGTATCATATAGAGCATTGAAAATTACATTTAGATTTGAATGAAATAGAGGTTGGATTTATATATTAAAAAGAAAATGAAGGTTACAATGTACTTAGACTATTCTGAGCCACAATATTGAGAAATTATTAAGTCTACCAGGAGGACTGTTGACATGGTCCTCTCAACTAATAAAATGCTGTTATTTATGCAAATGTGACATTATCTGGTAATTTTTATTTTTTATTTCTTGTGCTGATTAGGAAGCTCACACATACATTTGCATAGATGACATTATCTTATTAGTAAAAACCACATCAACAGTCCTCTCAGTGTAAATAATAATTTCTCCGCAATATCCTTGCCTTCTATAGTTGTGTGTGTGTGATGTGTACACAAATGATATATTCCATTAGAGTGAAGTCGGAGTGTTTAACAAATTAGCAAAAGATTCCATGTTGAGTTGACTGTATTATTGATTACATAAATTGAAGATTACCTCCAAATTTGCTTCTCCTAAACAATACTTAAAAAGAAAAGGAATAATAGCTGAGTTGAAGATAGAAATATGCCCTTAACATAAGTATTTGGCATAAAGTCTCCTTCATCTTTACTTCAAGGTTGATACTTGATATTAATTTTGTTCAATAATCAGTCCTTCATATTCCTGTGATTTGTCTCCTTTCCTTTATTCTTTTCTAGATTCTTTTAAGACTGATTCTTCTAATCTATTTGAGGAACTTTGTGCAAATAATTTTCTCTTGAAGGTAGAACATAAATATTTGAGTGCCTCCTCAAATTATATGTGAAAACTGAAAAGTTTTTCAATTTCAAAAAAAAGGTAGAGGACTAAGACTTTGTCTGATCATTACCATAGAAGCATCTGCCTGCTAAGGAAAGGAACCAAATTTACAAGTTACAACTAACTTATAAAGAAAAAGAAGCTCAGCCACAATAAAATTGAAAAGAGCTAACTTTCAAGTTAGGACATTGGAGTTCCATATATTAACGTGCAACATCATTAAAAGCCTTGTAACTTACTGACAAGGAAGGTTATGATTTAAATCTCCCATCCCCACTGTTGTCACTATCAAATAAAAAAATAAAATAAAATAAACCAACAGCATGTGGGAAAGAGGCATAAAATCACTCACTTTGTTAGCTTCTAAACTCTATGATTCACTTGAATATCTTCGTTTACAGTTTATACTTATAAATATTTATACAATTCTAACCATTCTAACGATTTTTCATACACTAATTTTCACTTAAAGGTTTCCAATTTACTAATTTTGCTTCCCATCGATACAGATGTGACACAAATCATTAATACAAAGTTTGCTATAAGATGAGTTCCCTTCTTCGCAATGTGATGTGAATCTTTGATTCTGGTTAGACTTAAAAAAAAAGAAAAAGGGTAAAATATCATTTTCATCCCTAAACTTTCATAAAAGTTTGTTTTTCGTCTCTAAACTATCAAAAGTTCGTTTTTCGTCCTTAAACTTTACAAAACGTTTTACTTTTCATCATTCCGTCTATGTTCGTTAATTTATGTCCTATGTGGCCTAATAGAATGATGACATGGTATCTGACTTGGACCAAATGATTTTTGTGGCAGGCAAAAAGTGAAAGATCAACTTTATATCTTAAATGATGATTTTACTATTTGCCATCACAATTAATTTCTTTAGAGATGGGAAGTTAAGTCTGTTTTATGATATCCAATACAAAGACTACGAAGGCTTATGTCCCAGAATTGAATGAGAAATGGTATTTATTTCAATGATGTTTAGTTTGTAAGTTGAGTAAGGAAAAAACACTAGTGTTGGTCCTCGGGTCTATTCCGAGGAAGAGGTTACAAGATGGATGAACTCTCTTTCTTTCTTTTTTGCACTCTTTTTTCTGTCCCCCCCCCCCCTCCCCCCATCCAGATCTTTTTCTTGCTTTATATATCTAGCTTCAACGCATCTGGATCCTACATTTGGAGGCCTGGGATCGCACTCCTAGGACTCTTGTCCCATCTGGAACATATCAACAAGCTTTACACTAAAATCTTAGCTGTGCTATCACTGTTCATGGTCACTTCCTCATTAATGTAGCCAAAGAAGTGGTTGTTTTGTATTTTATGCGAAGGGGATGACTTTTATACCCTTCTTTCTTCATCCTTCTCCTATTCCGTGCCAAGTCAGTTTTCTTTCCTTTCTAGCTGTTTAGCTATATGCCTTTCATATAACTAGTGCTCGTCTCTCTGAGGTTTGAGGTATGTCCTCAGAATCTTCATTGGGTATGTTACCCCAATCTATTTCAAACCATGAGATCATTGCCCTAGATCAATTGTCAGATTTTAGCTCCTCAGAGATAACCTTGACTACCTGTTTACCTATTTTTGGATCCTTGTACCCAGTGGCGGCTCCAGAAATTTTGCTCAGGGTGGTCATTAAAAAATTTAAATTAAACAAAATTTAAATAAAATAAAACTTGAATATATTAACATAAAAAAACGGTCGCATATACATAAAGTTTTAAATTTTCCTTCTACAAGTTTTTCATATTTGAAATTGTTGTATGATAGCGTCATTAATAATGCTATCAGCCACATTTTTTCAATATAATCAACCAAGTAATCATTAAACTACTAATTTCCCTTTCAATTACCAACTTCTTGCCTGCATAACTAACAATATAAACAAAATGCATCATCCTTTTTTATGATATGTTCCAACCAATATTTTGTATTCTTGAAACTAATCAGGATTAAATCAATGCAATGCTCCACTAATTTCTAATTTAGGGTAATCATGGCTAAGAGTTTGACAAGAACATCTTTGTAAATATGCTCTTTTTCTTTTCTCTCGATCATTAGGATGAAATGATGAGACTTTTTCTCATAGCCTAGGATCTAAAAAAAGATTATTCAAGTGAATACGAATTTGCTTAGAAGATAAATTTTACAATAAAAAGTGATTTCCTTGTAAGAAATTTGTCCATAGTGCTAACAAAAAAATAAAGGGTAAGCTACAAGTTCATTCATCATATTCAACTTAGGCATTAAACCGTTACATTAATCATGTTCAATAAAGTATTGAGGTATTATTTTAGTGCATATGTGTATGTACAAGATGTATCACATAAATCCAATAAATTCTGCTAAAGACTAAAGCAAGCACTAACTGACTAGTTATTGGAAAATATGCATTTATTTATTAAAAAAATAGCAATTTTATAATATGTCTTTTGAAAACACAATTTAAAATATCACAATTAAACATTTGATTTGGGCTTTTAGGCTAATTTGTTTGTTTAGACAATTTTTGAGAATTTTAAAATTTGTTTGTTTTGACAATTTTTGAGGACATGTTGTGAAAAAAGCATTTCTCGCAATTTTTTTGGTTCAATCTTCAATGGACCAAAAGTTTGGAGAAGTGAAATTTTATTTATAATGGGCAAATTTTTAATTAGGATGCTCAAGTTTTTTTTAGGGTGGTCAAGTTTTTTTTTCCACAACCCATATTAATTTAGAATTTCATTTTTTTAAAGTATAAAATTTATTTTTTTTCCAAGTTGAGGGTGGTCCTGTGACCACCCTCAATTATACATGGCGCCACCCCTGCTTGTACCCCCACAATTTTATTTATAAAATTATGGACATATGACAAAG
This sequence comes from Castanea sativa, assembly GCF_040712315.1. Lineage (NCBI taxonomy): Eukaryota > Viridiplantae > Streptophyta > Magnoliopsida > Fagales > Fagaceae > Castanea > Castanea sativa. The sequence goes on along the minus strand of NC_134020.1, from coordinate 48,987,442 downwards.
AGTTATTGGCACACATGGATTAAATATTTTATGACATGACATCCCTACAAACTGACGAGGCATCTAAAATAAATAAATTCCAGCTCATATTTATGTTAAGAATTTATTAGGATTTAAAACAAAAACTTAAAACACCAAAACATAAATAAATAATAAAAAAAAATCCAGTTCAAGCAGTCCATCTCCAATGACATTCAACCAAAACTTCCCAGATCTTTCTTCTATTTTTTTGAGAAAAAACTTGATCTTCTTGTAGCATAGACTGGTGTACAAGTGAGGGCAGATTTTTATGGACAAGGATGAAAGTCTTTGTAATTTGTGAAGGCCACTATTTATTGGTTGCTAAGAAACCCACTACTTTGTTGTCATTGTCATCATCTCCTTCTTTCTCTAGTGTTGTCCTTCTTGTTTCTCTAGTGCTCGTCATCATGGCAAAAAAGATGAACGTTTGGATTGATTGAAATGAAACTGATGAGGACATGGGTGGGTGGTGCAGACAACGAGAGATTGGAGGAAATGAATAGTCGGCTTAAATTAGAGATTTTGGTGTTTTAAATTTTTATTTTAATTCTTGATAAATTCTTACATAAAAATCTGACCTACTACTACTACTACTACTACTATTATTATTATTATTATTATTATTATTTTTAATCCATGTGTGAACATAACTCTTTGCCATGTGTCCATAATTTTATAAATGAAATAATTTGGTCTAAGTTAGACATCACATCATCACTCTGTTATGTCACATAGGACATAAACTAACAGACGTAGATGGAAGGAAGAAAAGAAAAATTTTTGTAAAATTTAGAGATAAAAAATGAATTTTTGAAAGTTCAAGGACAAAAACAAACTTTTATAAAAGTTTTGGGACGAAAATGATATTTTACAAAAAAAAAAAAAAAAAACTTGAGCTAGCCAACTTCCTAGGATTGACCTAAAGCTTTTTAATTGGATGTTATTTTGTGCTTTTGGCCCAATTATGACTGACCACGGGATGACTAAAAATAGATATATAAAAGATATATTAAAAAAAAAAGTTGTCAGGAGCCACTTTTGTTGACTTTTTAACAAAGCTCCTATTTTGGTTTTTTCCTTTCTCTATTGCCGTAGCTCTTGCTTTCAGACTACACTTACTCCTATTGCATGATGATTCTCCTTTTTTTTCACAACGCAATTGTCTATTGTCAACAACATATCCGGAAGCGAATATTTTCTGCACTGGCATCCTTACATCTGGAAGACAATTGTCACTCCAATTCTAGGACCCCCACTCTTTTGGACAAATGTCAAGAACAAGTCGGCTTTCACAACTCAAAACTTATCATCTGAATGTAAAATATTTTTGTCTTTTTGTACAATATTGCCTATAAATAGGCGTCTTGTTTCCTTAGTTGGGCAGAGTCGGAGAATTAGAGAGAAAAAAGAGAGTTAGAAAGAGTTAGTAGCTTGTGTAATATTTCTCAGTTTATGTCTTCCAATCCGGTAAAAAGCTTGCTTAATCTAATAATATCCCTCAGTTTGTTGTATCTTGTTCTATGTTCTATTCTATACTTTCAGTTTATTTTCTATAGCATCTTAGTAATATATGCCATTAATAAGCATCCATGATCTTCTTACACTCCCATTATCCAGTCAGTTTGTTCGTCTTTTAGTTATTATTTATAGTTTACGTGTCTTCGTCCTTACTCTCTTTCTTTGTCTGAGTAGCTTCCTTGTTCGTCCTTACTCCCTTTCTTTAAGTTTGTTTGTCCTTTACATACATAATTGCTATCAGAGCCTGTGCTTGTGCTTTGTAATCAGTTTCACTTTCCTTTGATTAGTATACTTTGATTATTGTCCTGATTAGTATGCTCTGTGATTTACAGTTGCCACAATAAGTGGATCCTCTGTATTTATCACATCAGAACACTGGATTTGAAAATCAAGTAGAACACTAAGGGGTTATTCTTAAAGTTTCAAAGAACCTATTTTCCTGAGTCATCTTGTGGACGTGAGCCTAGAAGTGGCGTTTTAGTCCTGTCAGACCTTAGGAAAACAGTTCTTTTTAGAAACTATTATGGCTAGTTCATCCTCAGTAGTTACATAAACCATTACAATTACGTGTGATCTTTCCCTTCGTAAATCCACTGCAAATAGACTAGACTACTTGTATGAAATATCCCATGTCCCTGAAGATAGTAAAATTCCTATTACTGATTTCCCTATTGTAAATCCTTACACTGTCTTTGATAAACCTCAAAATACCTTCAAAAAATCCATAACAAAGTTTTTAGGTCCTTCTCATCCTTCTAGCGTAAAAGAATATGTCCAAGCTTCTAAGTTTGACCAGTTCAACATTCCAGCTAGTGAAAAAGAAAATTTTATCACCCTTGCCCTTCCCCGAGAGTGTGTAATTCCATGGCAAAAACAAGGTTACACTCACCTACATTTTGGTACAGTAAGACTGGCACTCACCTTTCATGGCAGAAAAGGACTCCCTATAGCTTCTAGAATTTCTCTTCTTAATTTTAGATTTTTGGAATACCATAATGCAGTTATAGGAACTGTCCAAACCACTCTCAATGCGGGAACAGTCTTTGTCACCCTTTTCCCCAATTTTAACATGTCTCTTAAAGACCCTCATCTTTGTGATGCTCTTAAAGTCCAAGTCTAGATCACAGGAACTTCAAAGGTGCATGATACTTTTGCAGCCACACTCCATTATCAGCTTGCCTACAAACTCCAAAATCATGCTTTTGACATAACTATACCAGAGATAGCCCTGTCTAATGATGCTCTTTTAATTCAAGTTGACACAGGCATGACGCCTATGTGCACATTTGTTCCAAGACAGTTGAATAAAGAGCAGATGACAAAACTCTTTTCAGAATCATGGATCACAAAATATGAGAATCTTCATCAGGCAGCCCAGCCAATCCAGTCCAAAACTCCTTTCTTCATCAGAAAAGAAAATGGTGAAGTTGAAGTTAGGTTTATGGCAACCACACCAGAAAAAGAAGAAGTGACAGTCTTTCCTACTCAAACGGCTATGATCCGACCAGTCTCATATGAAGGTCTTGAAGGTCTTCAAATCAAGGCATTTCGAGAAGATGGAAAACCTTGCTATGAAGGAAAATCATCATTCGGCCATATATGGTGGGATGTTTGTGGCTGTACAGATTGCCAAGAAGAAGAAGTCGTTGAAGAAAAGCAGAAAAGATGAAAGAAAAAGTCTTCCCAGCAACTTCTTAAAGAAAGATATGACGCAGGAGATCCAGAAGTTGACCTCCTTGGAGAACCCTCTGGAAAGTTTGATTACTATGTTCTCTATCCTAGAACCAGAAAACAAAAAACTCCATACCTTTCTCCATGTAGAAACAGTCATGATCAAAACCAACAAAACCAGAAACCACCACTAATTCCATATTACCAGAAAGTCCTCCCCCAAATACCAAAATGTCAACCCAAGCCTCCCAGTCAAAACCATACACAAAAGATCTTAGCTTGTTATATGTTTGACCATGCTTCACCCTCCTATTCACAAAATTTTCCTCCTCTTGAAAGTTTTGACCATCCACAAGTCAATGTTAAACATGTTTGAAAAATCAAAAACCCTGTTGGAACCAATCCAAATGGAACCAAAAGACAAGTCTCTTCAGCTGAAGCAGCTCTCATTTGGCAGGCAGAAAATGTTGTTGCACAAAACCAGGTCCTTTCAAAGATCCTTGATAATCAACAAAAGATGACTGAAGCAGTAACTCATACTTTCTCATCTTCAAATTCTCTTATTGAAGATTTGAAGAAAAAAAATACAGTCAGTTGAACAAGAATTGACAACGATTGCCTCCACAATAAAAGATTTGTCTGTCTCCTTTCCCCTCATTGGGCAAAAAGAAAAAGAAAGAAAACAGTTGTTGATGCAACTCCAGTCTATGGAGAATTCACAAAAGGTGGCTACTCAAGCTCTTCCAATGCAAGTTTACATGCCTTACCAACCGCGTTAATCATTGTATAAAGATTTTTCCATACCTTTAACCTCACCATTCTCCCCAATCTCTCCCTACCAGAACCTCCAACCATTAACCATGACACATCCTGCCCATAATCCTTTTAAACCAAGTGGAATTTTTCCCAGCATAATAAGCCCGACACCACCACTCCAACTAGAACCTCAAACCAAACCACAAAATGAACCTCCTCTCATCAAAAAAGACAAAGAGCCATTATACCAACCACCAGATCCAACTATTGGTGTTTCTTCCAGACCCCCAGATATGAATATGTTGGCCATAAACTCTGATCCCCCAAACCCGATTTCATCATTTCTTAGAACTTTAACTCTTCAAGAACCAACAGAACCTTTTGTTCTCCCAGTCATTGATGACACAAATTTAGACTTGTCTGGCCTTGAATTAGACGAAGTATTCATGAGAGATCCAAAGGTAGAAGAAGAAGATGATGTCCTTCGCCCTAAACAACGTCCACCACCACCACCACCAATATTTCCTCCACCACCTTTCATCCCTAATCACCACACAAGATTAACCTACTCATCAATCACAGATTCAAAGCACTTGTTTATCATTGATAACAGTCCTCCTTCAAAATGGCATGATGAGATTTTCAACATGTATTCATGGTGTACAGCTGAACTCCAAGTCCCAAATAATACTGTTGCACAGATCATTGTCAAGTTTGTCGCAAGACTTACAGGAAGATTGAGACAATGGTGGATCAATCTTGGAGAATACAGGCAAAGACAAGCAGCCCAGTGTAACACTCTAGAAGATTTTTTCACAATCATTCATAATGAATTCCTTGGTTCACTGGCCCATTACACTGAAGTAGCAAGAGAAGAATTCTTACTGATGAAATGTTGCTCTTTTGAAAGAAAAGATCTGGAAAAACATTTTGACCGAATGTCAAACAGGTACTACTCCTTTAATGGAATGGATGATGTCAATTCCAAGCACACTTTCTTTAACTCTTTCCCAGAACCATTAGGAGATGAAACTCTCCGCATGATGAACCTTCAAAAAATCACCCTGCAGCAAGCCTCCTTAGGAGAAATCTATCAGCATGTGCTTATTGCTCTTGAAAAACTCTGCAATCAAAGAAAGTTTCTTTCAGAAATTGATAAGGTCCACAACAAGCTAAAAGAAAATTGTAAAAGGAAAGATTTTCAGATCAAGTGTTATGACAAAAATTGTGCTTATCCAACCAAGAGAAGAGATCATTTCCAAAAGTACTCTTGGAAGAAGAAACATCCTCAACAGAAGAAGAAGTTTTTCAGGAAAAAGAAATGGAAGTTCCTCAGAAGAAAGCAGTTCAAAGGAAAAACTTCAAAAGTTTGTTTTGTATGTAGACGGCCCGGTCATTTTGCAAAAAATTGTCCAAAAGGAGAAAAAGCAGCAAAGCTTTTAGAGCAAGCCCAAATTCATGCAGAAGACACCCCATTTTCAGATGTTGAATCACTCTTCTCACTGGATGATGATTACTCTCCCCAAGCCTTGGCAGTCATGGCTTATTCTACCTCAGAAGATAAGTCCGATTCAAACAATACTGATGATTCAGACCCAGAAATCCAAACCATATACACATCTCAGCCTCTTATAGCTCCAATAACTGACCCTACACCATAGCTCAAGTTCACATCCTTCTTGATACTTATTCCAGACCCATCCCAGTAATAGCTTTGTTTGATACAAGAGCAGCAGCAACAATTCTTCATCCTAAAATATTACCCGAAAACTTTTGGTTAACCCATCATCAGATGTTCAGAGCAGCCAATGGCGAAACATTTCTGATTACCCAGAAAAGTAAGCCCATTAGCATTCGAATTTTTCCAACCCTTACCATTAGACACCAAGTCCTTGGATCCCCACTCACAGGCAGAGCCCTTTTCATAGGCTTTGATCTCCTTCACCAGATATCCAATCTCAGATGGTCCTCAAAAGGACTTTTGCATAAACAACACCTTCTCACCTAGACCCAGGTACCTCATTTATTCTCAATAAATCCCTTCGACTCTTTGAGATTCCAGATTATCAATGAATGTTGTGCAACCACTCACTCTGAATTCCTCCTTAAAAATCCAAATCCTTTGTGAAAAAATCCATCTTTTTTCATAACCCTTCCCTTTAAAAAGAATGAAGATGTTAACCCCACAAAAGCTAGTCATAGAGGAATGAATCCAGAACATTTGTCTTTGGCTAAACAGGAGTTATCCACCATTCTTTTAGAAAACCTTATTGAACCCACAACTTCTCCATAGGCGTGTGAAGCTTTCTATGTTAACAAGCATGCATAACAAGTTCGAGGAAAACTTAGATTAGTAATCAATTACCAAGATCTTAATCATTTCCTTGCAGATGACAAGTTTCCTTTGCCAAACAAAAGTGTCCTTTTCCAATGTTAAACATGTTTGGAAAATCAAAACTTTCAAGAGGAGGAAAATTTAGTGAATAGGAGGGTGACGCATGGTCAAACATATAACAAGCTAAGATCTTTTGTGTATGGGTTTGACTAGGAGGCTTGGGTTGACATTTTGGTATTTGGGGGAGGACTTTCTGGTAATATGAAATTAGTGGTGGTTTCTGGTTTTGTTGGTTTTGATCATGACTGTTTCTGCATGGGGAAAGGTATGGAGTTTTTTGTTTTCTGGTTCTAGGATAGAGAACATTGTAATCAAACTTTCCAGAGGATTCTCCAAGGAGGTCAACTTCTGGATCTCCTACGTCATATCTTTCTTTAAGATGCTGCTGGGAAGACTTTTTCTTTCGCCTTTTCTGCTTTTCTTCAACGACTTCTTCTTCTTGGCAATCTGTACAGTCACAAACATCCCACCATATATGGCCGAAGGATGATTTTCCTTCATAGCAAGGTTTTCCATCTTCTCGAAATGCCTTGATTTGAAGACCTTCATATGAGACTGGTTGGATCATAGCCGTTTGAGTAGGAAAGACTGTCACTTCTTCTTTTTCTGGTGTGGCTGCCATAAACCTAACTTCAACTTCACCATTTTCTTTTCTGATGAAGAAAGGAGTTTTGGACTGGATTGGCTAGGCTGCCTGATGAAGATTCTTCATAAAAAGCTTATTTCTTGTGACCTTGTTTTGTCATATTAACTATTTTGAGTGCTTGAATCAAAACAAATATGATTATTCTTGTTAGAGAATAAAAAGGCCATTAAATTTATTTATAAAATAAATTCCTACTGTAATATGTTGAATGACTTATACATTGCAAGATGAGCATCACAATTTTCATGTGAAATGGAATTCTATTGAATTACTTACGCAATGCAATATTGTAGATTATGATACTTAACATAATATCATAAATCTTCAACTTTCTTATCCCTTTAAAAAAAAATCCTCAATTAGTATTCAAATTCAAATTATATCATATCAAAACACTAAAATTGTGTAATTCACTCAAAAACTAAAACTAATTTAAGCTAAGGGGATAAAAAGAACATAAAGAAGGATAATACCTCAAATCATTAAATTAAATGATTAAAAATGATAATACTACTTTTTGTCATCTTGGACTGAAGTGGATCCAAATGGACCAAAGATGACTGAATGGACGAAATGGACCTAAGTGGACTGAATGGACTAACGTGACCTGTGTAGACTGAATTGGACTAAAATGGATTGAACTAAACCGAAATGGACTAAAGTAGACTAAATGGACCAAATTTGAAGGCATAGCAACAATCCTATACATTAATCTTGCGAAGTAAGTGATATAAATTTGTTGTATAGTTCCTTAGGTTCGCCACTAAATTCAACTATGTAGTTACACTAACAATGACCGATACTCACACCATTAAATTTAATTATTTTTAGGGAAACATAATATTGTTCATATTACACTGCCAACACAAACACATCAATCAATATATATATATATATATATATATATATATATATATATATGTATATATATAAAAGCAGAGACCTCATGTGAGAAAGCATGAGGTTCTGCTAAGTGGTACATTTTATACAAAAATAATTGAAATATCCTCATGTGCCACGTAAGAGTTAAGAACAAATTAAATATTGAATTTTTGTTTCATTTGGTTCAATGTTTCAAGAGTTTTCTAATTAAAATGTAAATATTCTTTGTATCTTTTGGTTTAATATTTTAAAACTATTCCTCCCTCACATATACACAAAGAATTATTTGTATTTCAATTCACCATTTTCACCTATTGCACTTCTACTCCTTTTTATATACCTACCCATAGCCCTTCATGCTATCTCATGTCACGACAAACCAAAAATGATTTCATTTACCTTCAATCTTTTGATGATACCTACCTAGCTCGTTCATTCTTGTCTTGATCATTTAATCCTAACACGTATGAGTTGGTTACAACCAAGGAAGGGAGACATATTAAGTGACAACATCAATTATAATTTTGATGTTAAGGTCAAACGTTGTAGATTTGTGGGTTTTGTAAAGGATGTGATTGATTGTGGGTGTTTAGGATGTGTAATTTGTTTTAGAATTAAGGAGAAAAAGAAAGACACATTTGATATAAACTTTTATTTTACAATATTCCTCCAAAATTGTTTTTTTATTCTTATTATTTGAACTAAATAATTATAATGGATTTGTGTGTGCAATTTATAATTGTTTCTTCTTACCTTATGATGAACTTATTAATAACAAAATTCTATAACAATTATGTTATAATATATGTACAAAATTCTCTAAACCATTTTATGTAAAATATTACTACAACATTATCCGTACATCGCATGAGAATCTTAATAGTTGAATTTAGTTGGAAAACTTAAGATATACACACCTAAACTAATAAACTATAACTAAGTTTTGCTCGATGAGATTCTAAAAATTATATAAAAAAGAAAAAAAAAATGAAAGGTTTTCTCCAATGAGAAAAGTAAGTATTAAATTACCATAAGACTCTACTGAGATGCTGGGATCATTATAAACGTACTTCATAATCCCAAATGCTACTGCCATAGTATACTTCATAATACTCAATGCTACTGCAATACTGGGCTGAGATATGGGCAGCTTAATTTGTTGCTCCATTTCCTTGAAAATCCAAGTTCTATAATGCCGCATATTGGGCACGGACTGCTTCACATTCATTAGTTTTCATACTATTTCACTGCATCTCCACATTCTTTTATGTCATTTATAAAATGTAGATATTTATGTGAAAATATAGACACTGTGTGAAACATTTTGCGTCACAGAGTGAAACATTTCACGTCACGGAGTGCAATACAATGTTCACAACATCTTCACACTCTGCAATATAACTTTTGAAGGGAATGCTCATTTGTAAAGATAGCTTGATCTGCAGGACATTAGATATCATATTGGTTTATTTTTATTATTCATTATTATTTTAAAAAAAGAAATTCTATGCAAAAGAGGATCTTATGTAGCCTTTGAACAATTATTTTTCTCTGTTTTGCTAAATCTATTAGGTGCTGCTACGACTTCCAAAATTTTACAATCACGTTGGACATATTTTCAATTTCATCTTTCTTGCAATATATATGTAACTCAAAACCTGTCCAAATGTTGGAGCAATGCCCAATAATTTACAATAACCAAACAATATTTTCTTCCTCTCTCAGCAGAGAAAACTACAGAGAGAGAGAGAGAGAGAGAGAGATAAATATTATTAATTCATCACAGGGTTTCTAACATTTATTTGCCATGTGCTTAAAGATACTGTTACCATGTGCACAATGTGTTAGGATCGGGCACGCACAGATAATCAGCTCTAATTATTTGAGTGTCAGAGCAATCTTGGGGATCATATATATATAAAATTGTAACATGCAAGCCTTTTGCGTAGCTTTCACGCACATTGAAGGAATGGTTACTTTATGTTTGGTAGGTGGCCTTATTGAGCTGTCATTACACCAGTGATATGTGCCAATTTTGATTCTTGCTTGTTTTTTCCTGTGTAAATCTATAAACTACAGTAGAAGACACCAAGCACTGTTGAAGAAACAAGAGGAAACTAATCACAGAAGACCCATTGTGTTACATAATTTCGGTCATCAGGTCCTTTTAAAAAAAGGAAATGAAAATCAGCCATCAGCCTAAATTTTTAGGACTGAAAAAACCTATTAAAATCCACCATATAAAGACACCTAAACACACCACATAAGCAACCCTACAAAAAGAGCTGGTCTAGTGGTTTCCAAAAAACCTCATGAGACTTATGAAGCTTGGGTTCAAAATTCTAAGAGCCTCATGTGGGTGTGTGGGGACCATGGAGAGCTCCTTCTTAGTAGTCATTGGCCACAAAATCCTGGTATATTCCTTTTGAAAATAAGGTATGGTTACCTCTTACCACCTACCCATCTTTACTTTTCTTTTCCTAGTAAAGTTAGAAGTGTGAGGATTGTTTAGCATGTTTTATAGATTTGAATTATGGGTATTTATTATATAAAACATGACCTTGCTAACTACCTTTTACAGATTTGCTTTCCAATATGTTCTTTTGGATCAAAGTGTTGACTGCTCAATTGCTCATAGTCCCCAATTCAGATTTCAGAAATTAGGATTTCCTCTTTTGTTTGCAACAAAAGAAAGTGCAGAATGGTTACTTGTTTCATGTAACTTGCCCCACCCCCCACCATCTTGGACTGTGTGAAGCATAATTGACATAAGGATAAGTTACAGACCAAAATATCGATCCCAAAGAAAAAAAAAAAAAAACACCCACCAAACCAAATGGAAGCTACCCACTCCTCCCAAAATATTCAATCCCTCCTACTACAACAACAACAACAACAACAACAACCATCACCTCCAACTCCAAGTTCAAACACCATCAAAACTCCACACAAACTAGCTCTAATTCCACTTGTTTTCCTCATCTACTTTGAGGTTGCCGGTGGCCCCTATGGCGAAGAAGCCGCGGTAGGGGCGGCCGGGCCGCTCTTTGCCATCCTTGGCTTCCTCATCTTTCCATTCATATGGAGCATCCCAGAGGCTCTTGTCACTGCAGAGCTCGCCACCACCTTCCCTGGCAACGGCGGCTTTGTCATCTGGGCCCACCAGGCCTTTGGGCCTTTCTGGGGATCCTTAATGGGCTCATGGAAGTTCTTTAGTGGGGTCATAAATTTGGCCTCTTATCCAGTTCTATGCATTGACTATCTCAAGCTGGTATTTCCAATTTTCTCTACAGGCGTGCCTCGCTATCTTGCTATTTTTGTTTCAACTTTGGTGCTGTCTTTTTTGAACTATACTGGTCTTACTATAGTAGGCTACACTGCTGTTACTCTAGGAGTAGTTTCACTTTTGCCATTTGTAGTTATGACTTTGGTTGCAATTCCTAAGATTGAGCCTAGTAGGTGGATCAGTTTGGGTCAAGAGGGTGTGGAGAAAGATTGGACTTTGTTTTTCAATACCCTTTTTTGGAACTTGAATTTTTGGGACAATGCTAGTACTTTAGCTGGTGAAGTGGAAGAACCACAGAAAACATTCCCAAAAGCCCTGTTTTCTGCTGGGTTGCTTACTTGTTTGGCTTACTTGATTCCTCTCCTGGCTGCAATTGGGGCTATACCTCTAGATCAAGAAGATTGGGTTGATGGGTATTTTGCTGATGCTGCTGAAATCATTGCTGGGAAATGGTTGAAAGTTTGGATTGAAATTGGTGCAGTTTTATCAGTTATTGGACTATATGAAGCCCAATTGAGCAGTTGTGCATACCAACTTCTAGGAATGGCAAATTTAGGATTTTTACCACAATTTTTTGGGGTAAGATCCACCTGGTTTAATACACCTTGGGTGGGAATTTTGCTCTCAACATTGATTACACTTGCAGTTGCTTACATGAGTTTTGTAGACATAATATCTTCAGTGAATTTCCTGTATAGTTTAGGTATGCTATTGGAATTTGCATCTTTTCTTTGGTTGAGGAGGAAGTTGCCCACAGTGAAGAGGCCCTTTGTAGTTCCCATGGGGTTACCTTGGCTGGTGGTTATGTGCTTGATTCCATCTGGATTTTTGCTCTATGTAATGGCAGTGGCTACAAAAACTGTCTATTTGGTAGCTGCTCTGCTTACACTGGCTGGGATTGCTTGGTACTTCTTGATGAATTTTTGCAAGTCCAAAATGTGGCTTGGGTTCAACAATGCTGGAGAAAAGTTGGAAGATCAGGATTTGGAATAGGCTGATGATTTCTGGCTGTGAAGATCTTAATATATTGTATCTTTTTTTTTTTTTTTTTTGGGGCTAAGAAAGTTTTGTAAACACTGTTTGCAAAAGAAATTGATACTTTAATTTTCGTTTTAGTTTCCATAAAGGGTAACAAGTATAGAACAAGTCAATTTACAAAGGACATTTTGTACGGTTATACTCTTAATTAATCAGGTGGGGCACATTGAGCTTATGATGTGGCTGTAGTGGGTTTTAAAACTTCAATAGCCTTATACTTTATTCAGGCATTATACTGTCACATAAAGAACATGTGATATCAATGATTGAAAAGTGCTTTCCTTTGATGCAAAATTTAGTATTTGTTATATGCCTTTTGTGATCATAGTATATACCGCGCAGAATTCAGAACCTGATATTGCATTCAAACAAGTAAATAGTAGGAGTTTATAATGAAGATATTATATAGAGAGAATTTAGAAAGATTTACAAATGAGGCTGAATATTGACTCCATAATCCCCCCCCCCCCCCCTACCACCCAAAGCTAATATGCTCAATATAGGCTTACTACAATAGAGGGATAGCTGCATTCGAAATGGTTAGAATACATCAAACCCATATTAAATATTACAAGTCAAAAATATATCTAATACCACGTGATTTAAAATTTAAATGAGTCTAAATTTTGTAGACTTAAATTTAAGAAATAATATTTTAACCGTATCATGGTGTCTTTCTACCTTATTGCACACTTGTTATTATATATCGTCCGTACACATCATCTATTTTATGTGTTAAATGTTGACACGCTTAAGAAATATGATAATGCTTATGAAATTATGGACATAGGGATTCCACATCCAATACAGCTGCTGCCACAGGAGATACCCATCTCCAGCCATTTTCATTTCCTAATCCAGTTGGTAAATCCATCTTCATCTACCCGTAGGACTTGGGGCCACTGATTGGGTTTAAGCCGAGACATGGGGTTTCTGTTCTTCTTCTTTTCATTCAAACAGTGAGCCTTGCCTAGGCCAGAACATGTAAGCCCATTAAGCTAGGCTAGTAGACTTGTTTGAGATCTGCAGGGTTTGGGCCTGAGATTATCCATCTCTGTTTACTGCTAGGCCTTGACTACATGCATCCATCACATGCATTATGGTCACCCTCTCTAGATGTTATTTTCAGTTTGCAACTTGTTCTTTGGTCTTTACTCATAAGTCATAAGTCATCTCCAAGCAAATAGAACCCCCAATTGGTGCAGGAAAAAATGACCAAAACTTCAGTAACTGACTAACTGTGGGAATAGGACGTGTGCTTTTTTTAGATTATCCATCTCTGTTTACTGCTAGGCCTTGACTACATGCACCCATCACATGCATCATGGTCACCATCTCTAGACATTGCATGTTATTTTCAGTTTGCAACTTGTTCTTTGGTCTTTACTCATAAGTCATATGTCATCTCCAAGCAAATAGAACCCCCAATTGGTGCGGTAAAAAATGACCAAAACTTCATTAACTGTGGGAATAGGACGTGTGCTTTTTTTAAATTCAAATAAGGTGACTCTGCCATTTGCCAACATGACTAATTTGCCTGTGACCATGCTTTTCTAGAACAAAACAATTCCATCTACGTTTCAAATCTCTTCTATGTGGAACATTATCTGCACCTTTCAGCTAGGATAGGTTAGTTGTCTATTCAGTACAAAATCAGGGTTGAATATAATAAAAGTGTTCGTGAAAAATTGGCAATTGAATTGCTTTTGATACGCATTAATGCATGTCACATAAAAATAGACCTTGTGTGATGCGCCTATTAAGAAAAAAAAAAAAAAGCTGAAAGGATGTTCAAAGGATGTTAGTTTTGAAAATATTTTTAGAAACATTTTATATAAAAAGAAAAAAGTAATTAATTTTTTTGACAATTATTTTTTAAAATTTCTTAAAAGAGTTGTATTAAAACTTTTCTAAAATTGTTAATTAATAGATGTTTTAAGAGCACTCATTAACTAGATCTAAAAAGAAAAATGTATGGATGTTTTGTTTATAAATACGGAAAGAATTGGTAATTTGTGTTGTTTATACTTTATACCATCATTAACCGAAAGTGAAAGAAGGACAAGAGCTAAGATTCGAGAACACTTAATGATGGCCAAGTTTGAACCCAATTAGAATTAGGAATGGGTTAACAAAGTTTTGCCAATAAAGTTATGGCCTAATTCAAAAAGAAAAAGTTATGGCCAACCAAATCTTTAATGGGATTTTAGTTGTCCAAATGTGGAGCTCTAATTCTCTTATATTGATATGGGATCTTCATAGTATGATTGTTTGATCACTTTGATTGGGATGAAACTGTAAAGCTATTTGAATTTCTAAAAGATATGATGTTTAATATGTCCGATACATTGGAAAACTATTGATTAGAAAAGAAGATAGGATAGGACTGGACTAAACATATGTAGAGTATAATTTAATTTTCTATGCATATTTTATTATTATTTCTCAAATTGCTCAGATCTTTATCATTTTCACCATTCTTAGTATTCTCGGTCCTTCTATTCTTCTCTCATCAATGTTAGAACAATTAAGAATGATAAACGATGAGAGTTATATCTATAACATTTTTACAAAAAAATTATGTGATAAATTGTTATTGATTCTAATTTGAAAACGATTAAATTTTATTTTTACCCATCATTAATAGCTAATTACAATTTGCCCGTTAGAATTTATTGTGAATGTATTGTAAAATATGTTATAACCGCTCTAAATTGATCTTTTTCCATCCCTATTAATTTAGCCATAACGTGTGTTTGGGTGAGGGAGATGGTCTCCATCTGAACAAAGATGTATGGTCGGCAATGGGATTTGACACATCTCCAACCACGACTATTGATAATGTAATGTGCAATATATAGTTGGCAAAATGGTTAGCTTATGTATGAAGCAATTTTACATGGAATAACTGTTTTTATGACTTCTTTCTTTCCCAATTTTTGGCACTTTGTTGACGATCGATAAAGAAAAAGTGTTTTAACCCACAACTTCCATTTTAACATTTTCTGCTTACTATGATGTCTAGTTTTTTTTTTTTTTTTTTTTGGACCCTTGTAGTTCACAGCTTTTTCATGACATTATGATTTGATAGGTTGATTGATTAAAAATAATAAAGATCTTAAATAGTGGATTTTAAAGAAGAAAAATGTGAATTTTTTAAAGAAATCGAAGTCAAATCGATTTGAATTATCATGAAAATGTGTAGTGGAATATCTTCTATCTATGCGTCTTTGTCAATGGTCGATCAACTGATTTATTAAGTATTCATCACTTGTCACAACAACCAAAGAAAATTACAAAGCATTAGTTGTGGACATATCATTTCTCTAAGTCTAGTGGCCACAATATCATAGTATTCTATATTAGCTAGAATTACTACTAATGAATATATAAATATTGACCGGTACTTTAATGATATTTAAAAACAACTTATATAGACTACCAAAAAAGGTAACATGTAGGGATGGAGGGGATTATGTACTCAATTGACATCTCCTAGCATTTTTAATGGAAAGATTTAGGATTCAAATTTTTCTACTCTCAATTATCAATGAATTCAAAATATATATATATATATATATATATATATATATATATATATTTTGTTTCAATCAAAGATTTTTTTTTAATTAAGGGTTTTTTTAATATAATTATTTTCTTAATAAAAAGAGATTTTTATTGTTTGGAAAGGGGTGATGGGCCACTAATATGGGTTAGGTGCTTAAGTGGCAATTATTATTTTTGGATTTTTCAACCAAATTTTAATTTTGGAAGAGTGAAATATAATTTTTTTTTTAAGTCAAGAGTTTTATTACTCAATTGATTATCAACTCTTGGTATTTCTAACAAAAACAACTAAGATTTAAATCCTCCTACCTCATTGTAATTATCGGACTATTAAAACAAAAAAAAAAAAAAAAAAAAAGCCAGAAACTTGACATAAAATCTATCTATCTATATAACATATATATATATATATATATATATATATATATATATATATATTTTTTTTTTTCCTTTAAAAAATGGGCCCCCTAGTCTACCTGTATGTTCATGTAAACATAAGTTGAAAAAGTAATAAATGTCATCCTCAAGACTCAAGAGATTCGTCTCTGAAAGATAATCGTTATCCCAACTCTATCATCATTCCATTATTAAGATGAAGACTAAAAACAAAGAAATATCTTCTAACAAAGAGGTATTAGATACAACATAAATAATGTATAATATTTTGATTGAGGTAAGAGAGTGAAAACTTTTGAGAGTGTTTATCTTGAATACAAACATTTTTTTTCTGACTTAAGCATCATAGGCATTTTAGAAGCAACTCCAATAACATGTTTACTTGCAGGTGTTTATAACTGTACCATTACATACATCCTCAGATTCCTACTTTCTAAGAATATATGCTCATGTCATATAGAATGATTAAATGGACTCTTTGAAAGGCAAATTAAGATGCCCATGTTTTGGTTTTCTAGTCTTATATAACATAAGTATTCAGGTTGTTTTGTTCTTGGCTCTTAACCTTAGGTTTTTTGTGATGTATTAACTCTTGAACGAGCTAAGATTTTGGTCTCTTGTTTGTAGTTTTTGGTTCCTTTGTTAATAAAATTTGTTAATGAAAAAAAAAATGAAATACAATGCATATAAATGCTCCAATCTATCAAGTTCCTTCTACTAAAAATTGTTTTCCATATCCTTTTGTTTGACATGGAAAGATTTTCTTGATACTTCCTTGAATCAATATATTGATGAAATTTTTTATTTATTTATGGGTAAAATGTCTAAACATATTAGTATACATAGAATGAAAACTTTAATTGCTTTTTTCTTAAAGTTATCCATTAGGAGTCCCCTCAACTTGTCATTGCCAATGAAAACAACTTGTAACGTAACAATTTTGCCCAACTATAAGTTTAGTTGCAGTGTGGTCCTTTCACATCTCCAACTTCTAAAAAGTTCATAAACGTTTTTCACGACATCGATCTATTATATGTAAAAATCTCTCCTTTCCTTCTTATCCTCGACTTGTTCCATTTTCAGAACATATCATCTAGCACCAGTCAATTATGAGTTATCTCCAACTTATTCCATTTGTAGAACAATTCTTGTAGTATCATTTTATTTGTCACAACCTATTAAAGTAATCAATTACAAATGATAGATAATCACTAATAACTAACATTCGGGTGGCTTAGTTGGTAAGATACTGAATTAACAAGTCTTAGGACTTGAGATCGAGCCTCAATAACTAATTATGTGTTGATGTTCCTTATATCTCATTTTTACCTCAAATGGTTCAAATAATAATAAGTGAATTTCTTATAAACTGAAAGTACAAGTTTCATCTAAGAGTGGGTAAGGTACTAGTGTCGTCATGCCCTGATAGAAATGTACTGTTATGGTATAAAAGTTGTGGATGAACTTGCTTCTTCTAGAAAATATAAAAATTCACTCTCATCCTCACAATATACCAAATCTCAATCCCCAGCTCAAAAGAAAAAAAAAATCTCAACCCAATTATCCCACACGTGGCAGACCCATATTCATCCTGATGAAACAAGATCATTAAAGCATGTGAAGGTGTGTCCCATTGCCATCCTATACAATACCCCCAATACAAACTTCAATTATTCCTTTGCCTTATCCAAATTATAACAACCAGTCAAAAAAAATAAAAAATTTAGAACACACCACAAAGTTACAAAACACTGCCACTTTTCGCAAATTTAAAGATTTTTTTTTGCCTCGACAGGGCCACGTCACCGATAAGTGTCTGAACTCTTACACAATTTCGGCCTATGAGAAGAAGAAGCTGTTTGGAACTTTGAGGTTTGAATTTCTGTTACCCAACTGTTTGTATAAATGCCTCACTAACTCCTCCCAGTTATCAAAAGCTTCCATATCCTACAAATAGCTGTCGAAACTATAACTACTTTGTTATAAGTCAAAATGGAAGGTTCTGAGTTCACTGAGTTGGTCCCTAGTTTGCCAGAAGAACTCGGTCTCGAGTGCTTGACTCGGCTACCATACACGACTCACCGAGTCGCCTCCCGAGTATGCAGAAGATGGCGTGACCTGCTACAAAGCAAGGATTTTTATCACCACAGGAGGAAATCTGGGCACACCCACAAAGTGGCTTGCTTGGTTCAGGCTCTTCCGAGTGCTACCGGGCGAAAGCGGAGCGAGTCACCGAGTTACGGGATCACTGTGTTTGACCCGGTGAGTGAGACTTGGGAACGAGTCGACCCGGTTCCCAAGTACCCAGATGGGTTACCTTTGTTTTCTCAGTTGGCAAGCTGTGAAGGCAAGCTGGTTTTGATGGGTGGGTGGGACCCGGCGAGTTACAACCCGGTCACCGACGTGTTCGTCTACGACTTCACGACTCGTCGTTGGAGACGCGGCAACGACATGCCGTCTAAGCGCTCGTTTTTCGCTATCGGAGCCTTTTCGGGTCGGGTTTACATAGCGGGCGGGCACGATGAGAACAAGAACGCGTTGGAATCGGCGTGGGTTTACGATCTGAGGAAGGACGAGTGGGCCGAGTTGACTCGGATGAGTCAGGAACGGGACGAGTGCGAAGGGGTGGTGATTGGGAACGAGTTCTGGGTGGTGAGTGGGTATGGCACCGAGTCACAAGGCGGGTTCGAGGGGAGTGCTGACGTGTACGATTTCGGGTCGGGTAATTGGACCCGAATGGACATGGTTTGGGAGCCGGGTCGGTGCCCGAGGTCAAGCGTTGGTGACGCGGTGAGGAAAGATGGGAAATTGGTGAGTTGGGCTGAGTCGGACTCGGCGGTCCGAGTTAGAACGTGCGGGGTAATGTTGGGGACGAAATTGACCCTGGTGACAGGGTCTGAGTACCAGGGTGCACCACAAGGGTTTTATATAGTGGATGGGCAAAATGGTAAATTGGTCAGGATTAGGGTACCTGATGAATTTTCTGGCTTTGTTCAATCCGGGTGCTGTGTGGAAATTTGATATGCTACCTATGATCTATCTATATATGAAAAAGCAGAATATAAAGGCACTTGTTGTTGCTTATGTTAAAAAATAAAATAAAATAATTATATATGAGAGAGCTTGAGAAATGTCATAGGAACATAATATAAAGAGTTATGTGTATTTATTTTGTTTTTATTTAGTTTTAATAGAGAGCTTATGAAATATTGTAAGGGCATATAATTTTGAAATATGAGAATTTTGATATTGATTTTCTCCATTAATTTTTGAAATGGAGGGAGTGCATTTATGATCATTTTTTTTTTTTTTTGAGGGAATGATCAAATTTAAAATTGTTGCACTAATCTAGATAGCTACATTTTTTTTTCTTCTTCTTATATTTATTTATTTATTTTGTACTCTAACCTGTCAACATCCATTGAATTGCCTAAAGACAAATGTAAAATGCGTTGGCATTTTTCTTCAACCGATTAGGTTTTTGGGCCTACCCTAGGTGATTTTAAGTTGGATCCAGATTAATTTTGGCTGCCTTTTGCGGTTTCCCTTCTTTTTTTTTTTTTTTCCCAACATGCATGAACAGTATCGGATACTGTTCATGCATGGTATTTCACCGTGCGGAGACAATTTTTACTGTTTACGTACTGTTTACGAAACCCACAAACACTTTATTCAGAAAAAAAATATTAAAAATAGATCCTACAATACTATTAATATATTTAAAAATTATTTTGCTACAGTGTTTTCAATTTTCAGCTTTTAGCAATAAGTTCTATCCAAACGGACCTTAAGTATTCGTTTGGATATAAATTATTGCGTTTACGTTTCTCACAGACGCGTTTCAGGGGGACAAGAGTTATTGTTTACTACTGTGCGGTTACTGTTTACGCATTATTTTGCACTGTTCATGTACTGTTTATTTTGCTACAGTGTTTTCAGTTTTTAACTGTATCCAAGCGAACCCTAGATAGATTCAAATTCCAAATCTTTTTCTATCAAAAAAAAAATTCCAGATCTTTTATTAAAGAAAAAAAAATAATGATAATAATTTAATGTTATCAAATTAAATTATATATATAATTTCTTATTGTAATTATCAAATTATATATATAAACAAATTACCATCCAATAATGATAATGCATTTATGATCAAATTTTTTTTTAAAGAAAGTTTCTATAGTTAAATATCTTATTTCTTATTGTAACTATCAAATTATATATATAAACAAATTAAAATGGTAAAAATATTTTGTGAGCGGTGAGAGGATGATCACACCGGTATAATATCAACGCCCTATCCAAATCCCTCGAGACTAGTATGTTTTTTCCTATTCAAAGCCAATAGGATCCTGCAAGGAAGTTTATGACTCCTGGCTTTTTCCTATTCAGCTGCGTTATTTATTTATTTTCTTTTACAAGATAGAATTTCTTCTTTAACCTAATTTAAGTGTATATGTGTATGAAGCTTCTTCCTGAAGACTTAAACTCCGGTTCTTGCCCCTCACACTTCACAAGCGTTTATTCTTGTAGAGTGACAATCAAACTTAGGGTGCGCTGTGGCCATCTACATTATCTTGAATGCTATAGCAACAGCAATCAAACTTGAGATTTCTATGACATTTTTGACAGTTAAGGAATTAGTTTTATACAAAAATTATAGGAACGCGTAAAAAAAATTACAACTTTTGTCATAATTGTTCACATAATAGATTATGAATAGTAAAGAAAAAATAATAAAGTTTATATAAAAGTAATAAACAACTAATTACAATTTGTCACATAAAATAATTATGGTAAAAATTATGACTTTTTATATAGTACTAAAATAAATAGTTTTTTCTTCTTTAAAAAAAAAAGAATAAATAGTTTTTTTACCCAAATTGTCATCTTTTGTAATTGGGTATGGTAGTGCTAATTCTGAACACTTACAATTAATAACACAAAAAAAATAAATAAGAAAAAAGAAGAGAGATGTCAGGGCCTAATGGATATTTACTCTGGTAGTATGGGAAATTGTTAGAGCATTAGTACCCGAGTGTGTAAATCTCTAAACAATTGTATTTTATAATCTGAACATCAAAATGCAAGCTTTATTTAGGTATGGGTTCTTAAATTTTTTTACATTCTTGTTACAGTACCCTCTTAAATTTAGAAACGGCTGCACTAAGATTCTAAACACAATTTTTTTTTTTTTATTCACTCTCTCTTTTCTGAATCTCTCTTTTTCTCTCAACTCTCTCCCTCTGACTTTTTCTTCTCTTATTTCTCTCATTTTTCTCTCTCACGCCCTAACTCCCCATCTTTTTGTCTCATGATTTTGGGTGAAGGAGGAGTTGAGCAGAAGATTAGCAGTAGATGTGGCGTGCCGAGATCAAAGAGGTGGCATGGCGAGATTGGTGAGGTAGCAATGGTTGGGTTTTTGGGTTGGGATTTTTGGGTTCGATGGTTAGGCTGGTTTTTTTTTTTTTTTTTCCTCTTGGTGGTGGCATGATTGTTGTGTTTTTGTGATTTTTTTTGTTTGTGGTGGCGTGGTTGTGTTGTTGATGGTTGGGTTAGGTTTTTGTGCTAGGGGCTTGTTCGAGTTTCTGTGTTGGGGTTTTCAGTCTTCATGAAGGTGATAGAGGTGATGAGATAGATATAGAAATTTAAGTCTTCACGATGGAGTCTTCATGAAGGTGATAGAGGTGATGAGATAGAGATAGAAATTTAAGTCTTCACGATGGTGATGGAGGTGATGAGATAGAGATAGAAATTAGAGAGAGATAGAAATATATTTTATTATATAGATATATTATTTTAATGTGTTGAATAGGAAAATAAAAATTGAGATGTTAGATGTATTATAAAATGGTATAGTATAATAGATAAAGTAGTTTTTAAGATGGTAAAATGAGATTTTTTGAAGAAATTGGATGCTAATGCTCTTAATAACAACGCATCTTCTAGCTAAGAGCATTCACAATGGGAAATCTCATTCTATCATATTTTACCATCTCAAAAAGCTACTTTATCAATTATATTATACCATTTTACAATATACCCAACATCCCATAACTCTATTATTTTACCATTTTATTAAAATATTATTTTTGTAATAATATCCGTGAGCTAATGGAATGAGCTCTGTCAAAAGTGGAGAAGAGAAGAGTGTGAATTCTGAACATACTGCTACCATGGACTTCATTGATTAGTGTGAACCCTTAAAATATTATTATTTTGTTTTGGCATAGTGCTACAATACCATCATATATTTACGATGGTACTATAGCACTATGCCAAAAAAAATTACATTTTCCCATGTTTAGCCTTTCGGCTGTTGAGACAAATTGGGCTTGAATGCTAAATTTTGGTTACATCTGGCATATCCTTGACCTATTGCGAATGCTCTAATCAGTTGGGCAACTTATTAAAAGGACAAATTATGCCAAGAACATTCTTCAACCAGCACGTATTTTTTTTTTAAAGAAAGTTTCTATAGTTAAATATCTTCTTTCTTATTGTAACCATCAAATTATATATATACAAATTACCATCCAACAATGTGTCAAAGTCGAATGGTAGTACTAAAGCTCAATACAAAATAGACGCCTTCTAAAATTTAATGTGGTTGGTGTGGGGGGTCGAAGTTCGAACCAATTGTCAACATTATGAAAATCGGGTTGAATCGAAGTCATCAGTAACGAGAAGTTATTATTAGTGGGATCAGACATGATTCAGAGAGCACACCCCACCAGCCTCATCACATCAATAGATCCTTCACCTATATATAAAAAAGCGTTAGCCATTCAGAATAGCAGTTCATCTCTATGCTTGGATATCGTCTCTTTACGATAAGTATCTATACTTTAATTGATTATCTATTACCTAAATTTCAGAAAAAATAAAATTCTACTTCATTAAAACTCCAAAATGATTGCCAAACTTAGTGAAAATCCCTTTACCCATCTTCCCACCTTATCTCATATAAACCCAGGTTCCCTTTTGCCTACTATCTGTATTTAATTTAAATAAGGTGTTACTTGTTTTTTTTTTCTTCTCCAACATGTTATGTATATGTTATATTAAGGTGTCTCAGCTGGCATTTGGCCAGGGAAGAAGTTCATTTTTGAAGACTAGGGGATTTCTTGATATATAGTCCATGGGATTCTAAAAAAGTTCTAGATACAAAACGGGTTTTAGAAAAGTGTAACTCGTTCTTCAAATTAGTCCAGCCCACTCTTCTGGAAAAAAAAAGTCCACCTCACTCAGGCCTGAAGCATGAAAATCAGACAATAAGAGTGGCTCATTAAACATGGCCCATAACCTTTTAGCCCACACACAGTCTCTCGTAAAATATGAGTTGGACAAGATCACAAGATACTACCTCTTTCTTCTTCGTCTCCTTTTCTCTCTCTCTCTCTCTCTCTCTCTCTCTCTCTCTCTTAAGAATTTAACTACAAAATTGGTTGTAGCCTTATGCTACAACTTTACTCAATAAAATAAAAATGATTACATATTTTGAAAATTTAACCGTTGAATTGCATGTTCTTTACTTTCTTAATACCTATGTCAAATTTTGTGTCAATCAGATATTATTTACTATATGATATCTATAAGCTTATATTTTATACATAATTTTAAACTACGAAAACTTATAATTTAAACAATTTATTGATGACATAGCTATTGATCTTTAATTTTTTAAAAATTTTGCAAGTATAAAGTTTATAAGAAGAAGACGTAATCCAATAGTGAATTTGTCAAAATTCACTTCCAATAAAAAGATATTGAGTAAGGAAACTTTGTCCATTTTTTATAAGTTTTTTATTTAAAAATTGGATAATTGGGTGCGGGAAGATTTGTACCCTAATGTTTCTTTTGGAAAAAACAAGAAAATGCACCAACCGTTTGAAATATAAGACTCTTGGCTATAATTGAATTTCATAGAAATACCAATCATAAAAGTTATCCCCATGAAAATTATAAATTACTCATTCCTAACAAGCATGAAAAGCATAGAAAACTGTAATGACAAGTGAAAACGTTTTTACAGTTTTTTTTGCTATTTATTAAGGATTTTTGTAAAGCAAAATATAAACTAGAAGAGTCAATCTTTGTGCCTCCAAGAGCATTCGCAATGGGCTTTTGACTACAATTGAATTTTATAAAAATACCAATCATAAAAGTTTATCCCCATAAATATTTTAAATGACTCATTCCTAGCAAGCGTGCAAAGCATAGAAATTTCTGGTCAAAAAATGCGAGTGAAAATGTCTTTACAATTTTTATGCTATTTATTAAGGATTTTTGTAAAGCAAAATATAAACTAGAAGAGTCAATTTCCGTGCCTCTAAGAGTATTCATATCAATTTGTGCAAAATTTTTTATCTATTTTAGCGTAAGAACCCTATTTTACATATTTACTTTTCAAAACACCCCACATTAGAGTATTTATTTTATATTACATTTCATTAAAATGTAATTTTTTCTTAATTTTTTTTTTAGTTTTTTCTTTTTCTTCACACACAAACAGCCATCATCCACTCTTTTCCTTTATTCTCAGAATACATAAAGAAATAATAAAAAAATAAATGAAAAATGAATAGTATCAATGTAAATTTACACGATTACTATAACGAACTTGTAAATTTTTACAATTATATAGTAACTGATGTGGGTCATTTTTATGCAAAATTATGTAAATTTTACACTTTTTTTTTTTATTATACACCCACTAATCTAAGTGATCTAATTGTACAAACCCACTCAAATGTATATTTCCTAAGCAAAATAAAGGAATTATTTCTCTTGTGATGCGCTCCTACAATTTCAAAAAAAAAAAAAAAAAAAAAAAAAAAAAAAAAGAGGATGCGCAATTGCTCTAAAAAAGAATTTCTATATAGGATACTTTCTTTTTAGTAAATGTGTATTGACTGTTTAAAATATATGAAGAGTATCAAAAATATATGTAACTAATCGCTAACCCGTGCGATGCACGGGAAAGATATTAAGTATGAATTATTATTAATATGAATGTTTTGCAAATATAAATTTTGTAACCTCTCTAGTTATACATTAGGATTCCAATATTAAAAATTCCTATTCTCAATATGAAACATTAAATTACTAAACTAAAAATATCAATCAAACAAAAATTTAAATAAAAAAAGTATTCCAATCCCTAATATCCTCAATTATTCATTAATAAATGTTGCAATGTTAAAATATCAATTTGTATTGTTTTTTAGAATTTTTTTGTGACTGTTTTACAACTTTATAGAATTTTTTGTATCTTTTTCTTTTGTTGCTTTGGGTAGTCATTAAATAACTTTTTTTTTTATTTTTTTATTTAAGAAAACACACACATACACGTATATAGGAGAAGGGCCATGGCCCTCCTTAGATTTTTAAATTTGCAAATAATAGTATTAATAAAATCTTACGTTTTCTGTAAAATTTGCAATAAATATATTCCCCCGGGAGGCGCGCGCGGGGATTTTGTGAGAGGGAAAAAACGATACTACTAGTTTTGTTAGTCCTCTCTTATTTGGGCCACAAATTTTAGAATTGATTTATAAAAGCCCAAAGAAAATTAATACAAAGAATAGAACTAAACATTTGGTTCATTTCTGAGCCCAAAATTCCTCTCAAATGTGAAAAAATCCCTTACACAGCCGAAGCATCCAAACTCTCAAGTACTTGATAGTTGACAGTTTACCTCCGCAACTCATCACTTGTCCATAGAATTATGAAAGTTAATTTGTGAAATAAAGGGTGTTTTTTTTACTCAGAAATTTTGTTATAATAATAAATACAC
Source organism: Castanea sativa (assembly GCF_040712315.1). NCBI lineage: Eukaryota > Viridiplantae > Streptophyta > Magnoliopsida > Fagales > Fagaceae > Castanea > Castanea sativa. Next base: position 48,961,470 of record NC_134020.1, on the reverse strand, counting down.
ATGACCCTAATTAGTTTGTTAATTCATAATAGATCCCAAAAATTTGGGATTAATTATACGACATAGAAGTGTATATGATAAATTGATATCTTTTTTTACTATCCTAGTATACAAGAACTCCAAGTTAATAGGCGAAGAAAAAGAGAATTTCTTCTCAAATGTTTTATAAAATACAACCAAAAACATTATTTTGGTCTTTTAGGTTGTAGGCCTATATAAAGGCACTCCATAAAATTTAATTACCAAAATAAAAAATATTTTAGATGTTGATTTGGTTGTTGTTAGTGCTATTACGTACTATTGTTTGTAGAGGATCATTTACAAGCGCAAAAATGGAACCTGTAGAGGATCATTTACAAGCGCAGTGTTTTTTGTTGTTGTTGAACCCAACATATAATAGAAATCTTTTTGATTTCATCAATCTTTTTCACCTCTCATGAATTCTAATGCTTCAAACAGACATACAAACAATGTAAAAGCCACGTTAAAAAAAAGTGTAAACTCTTTTTTGTAAAAAAGTAAAATAACTGGATAGAGAATTGACTGACTTCTATTATCTTCAAAAAGATTTCAGATTGTGTTTTATTTCATAAAAATTATATCCATTACAATAGAACATAACCTCACAACACACCTTAGAATACATCATATTTTTGCAAATTCAATTGTGTTCTTTCCATCATGAGCCTTCCTGAAGAAATGTTTCACATAATCTGAATACAGAACTTGCTTATATAATGCTTTCTCACCCCCTGCAAGTACTTCTGAAAAAGGACCAATCATGTCACATGGCCTAGGATTAACAAAAATAGGAACCGAAATCCTATTCTTGCTTCCACTGGCAATCACACGATGCTCAATGCTCTTGTATCGACCATTGCTCATTATTTGTAGTGCATCGCCAACATTGATCACGAGTGAGCCACTTAGGTGGAACATGAACCCAACTATCATTGTTTCCTCGCACATAGAGTCCACCAATATCATCCTGAAGGAGGATAGTAAGGGTTGACACGTCAGAGTGACGACCTACTCCCACTGTAAGCTCAGGGTTAGGACATACAGGATAGTAGTTAAGGTTAATCCTCTTTGAACCCATTAAGAGAGATTCTTTTGTCTCATCAATTTCTTTCACATGTATCCTCTTCATTAGTGCCTCTAATAGCCTTTGGATAACTGGGTCAGACCTTCTCATGTATTCCAGAACTTGATCCCTAAAAGCAAACAACAATTAGTCCACCAAAAACTATACATATACATACAAAGGCATATACTTTTTGATCCAAAAAATTATGTTTTATGATACTTAAATTTTTTTTATTAATTTAAAAAAAAAAAATATTTTATGATGAGATCACTTGATCTTCAATCATCTTATTATTTTGCAAACAATGAGTATATAATGAGATATACTAAAAGTTATGAAGTGTTGTAACGTCGTATTGAGTTACAATAGATTTAACTAGAACTTGACCTATTCGGTGAATTATATATGTATGTATGTACGTACACAACTATTGCATCTATATTATATGTCATGTATATATAGTGTAAACTAAATTGAGCAAAGTTAAGCTCTGTTACTTGCACGCGAGAAGGCCACAATGCAGATGCCTCATCCTCTCGACACATAAAACAGGCTCGGGTAATCTTTCCATTCAAGAGCCTTCTCTCGCTTCAGGACTAAAGCTTGTGCCAAACCGCACGCTGTTGGAAGGTGAGTTTTCTTTTGAAAACTTCCTCTTCTCCTCAGCTGGCAAATTGAAGAACCTATGTGTTGCGTCCTTCACATTCTCCAGCACTTCAATGGACACTCCATGGTTGATAATCTGAAAGAAACCCCACTTTTCTGCAGCATCACAGATTAATTCTGAGACTTTTGGTTCGTCCCAGTTTGACATATCAATGATGGGTATAGACTCTTGAGGCAAGATGTTGCTCACAGTGATCCTTTCTTCTACAGGTTGGATATATTGCTTAGGGAGGGTTTTGAGTCCCATTTCTGAGAGACCCTTTACTCCATTGCCATTTGTTACGACAAAGTCAGTGATATTTGAGGACTCACTGATAGGTGTTGCAACTGTTGGAGCCATTCTTACAAGAAAGGAATAGAGAGAGAGCTTAGTATTTGGCAAATGGCTTGAAACTAAGATGTTTGGTGTTGTTGTTGGTGGTTCAATTTGAATACCATTTGCACCTATTTATATAGCTGTTAGGAATTACTTACTGTGGTCATTGTATGTACTGTCTATAGTTACTTAGTGTATTCTAATAAGTGACTGCCTAGTGTGATAGTTACTACCATAGGCTTCTATGGTTAGGATTTTATGGTGGTTAGTTACATTGACAGGTAATAGGAGTTAGTTTGGTTAGTTAGTGACAGCTGGGAGCAGTTAGTTACAAGGGGTATAAGAATAACAAGAAGCTGTGTAAAGAGACTTATGAAAAGAGTTAATGTCAAAATACTTTCTGATTCTATTCTTTCCTTCAATTCTCTGTTTCGTTGCTCTTAGGAGGCCTAGCTAACCTCGAAAATAGCTACAATCTTCCATTTTCCTTTGGGTTCTTTACAATTGGTATCAGAGCTCACTTTCCTCGGCATCCATGGCAGAAACCCGTGCTTCTGTTGCAACCAACGAGGCCATTGCCTCACTTCGAACTACCACTAATCATCACACAAAAGAGTTACAAGAGATAAGAACCATTCAAGAGATCCATACAAGAACGCTGAATGAAAATACAAGAACGATGAATGAGAATACAAGAGCGATGAACGAAATGAGTCAACAGTTGACTTCAATCTTGCAGAAATTAAGTTCTGGAGATCAAGGAGGATTGCTCCAATCTCAGAGAATTGGGGAAAATCATAACCCTAATTTGCCAGTGTCTAATTTGCCGTTGTCTCGAACCGTGAAGCTAGAATTTCCCAAATTTTCTGGTGAAGAACCTGCGAGCTGGATGTATAAAGCTAACCAGTATTTCAGATACTATAATACTCCTATTGGAGAGAAATTGATGCTAGCTTCGTTCCATATGGAGGGAGAAGCACTAACCTGGTTCCAAGAAAGTGAAGAAATTGGAGTGTTCTGTGACTGGGAGTCTCTAGTTCAAGCTATGCAGGTGAGGTTTGGCACAAATGCGTATGATGATCCTATGGAAATGCTAACCAGGTTGAGGCAAACAGCTACTGTGGCAACGTATAAGACTCAATTTGAGATTTTGTCAAATAGAATCAAAGGTTTATCTCCGGCACACAAGCTGAGTTGCTTTCTCAGTGGCTTGAAGGATGAGATACGCTTACCAGTAAGGATGCTAAATCCACAGTCATTGAATGCAGCTTTTGGATTGGCTAAAATTCAAGAGGAGTATTTGATAAGTTGCAGAAGGAGCTCTAAGATTCAGCAAGACACAGGTAAGCCATCTATCTTGGGTCTTCCTAAAGTTGATACCTTTGTAGAAGCTAAGTCAAGAATTCCAATTAAAAGCATTTCCCCTGCCCAAATGGAAGAGAGGAAGAAAAAAGGGTTATGCTATAACTGTGATGATAAATGGGGTCCGGGCCATAAGTGTAAAAGTGCCAAAATATTTCTTCTTGAAGGTATTGAATTGGTGTCTGATTCACAATCTGCGGTTAAGATCACTGAGTTAGATGAAGAAGTTGGAAGTCCACTCAATGAAGGGCAGAATACTAGTACTAACTCTGAGGAGGTTGAGATAACTCTATATGCTCTAATTGGTACTCCCACACCTGGTACTATGAGGATTAGGGGTAAAATCAATGGAGTTAGTTTGGTAGTTTTGTTGGACACAGGTAGCACACACAATTTTATTGATGCAACATTGGTTCCTAATCTGAAATTGTGGGTTGATCAATCTCAAACTTTGGAGGCTAAGGTAGCTAATGGTGCAGTGGTGAAGACTCAAGGATTTTGTGATCAAGTATCAGTATGCATTCAAGGGGAGGAATTTCCCATTCAATTCATGTTCTGCCACTTGGAGGGTGTGATGTTGTATTGGGAACTCAGTGGCTTACCACACTTGGTGATATTCAATGGAATTTTCAGTTCTTGACTATGGAGTTTTATCATAAAGGGAACAAGGTTTTACTGCAAGGATTGAAGCAATCTGGTTCACATCTCCTTGATGGGGATCAATTCTTCAAAACTCCAATCAAGAAAGGCCTTTTGGTTCATATCTCAACTCCCTCCTCTGTTGAGGTGCAAGCTGCTCTTCCTGCAGAAGTGGCAAATTTACTTCAAGAGTTTGCTCAGGTTTTTGACACTCCAGTAGGGCTACCTCCTCTTAGGGGGCATGAGCATCACATTACTCTTAAGGAGGGAGCTCAACCAGTCTGCCAAAGGCCATACAGGTACCATTTTTACCAAAAGAATGAGATAGAAAAGATAGTTAAAGAATTACTGGCTGCTGGATCTATAACGAATAGTTGTAGTCCTTTTGCCTCCCCTGTTTTGTTGGTAAGGAAGGCAGATGGGTCCTGGCGTATGTGCATTGACTATAGGGCCCTTAACTTGAATACTGTCAAGGATAAATTTCCTATACCTGTTATTGATGAATTACTTGATGAATTGAATGGTGCTTGTATCTTTTCTAAACTTGATTTAAGGTCTGGATATCACCAAATTAGGATGAGTGAGGAGGACATTCCTAAAACAGCTTTTAGGACTCATGAAGGGCATTATGAATTTCTGGTTATGCCATTTGGCCTCACCAATGCCCCTTCAACATTTCAGTCCCTAATGAATCAAGTGTTTAAACCCTTTCTTAGAAGGTTTGTTCTAGTTTTTTTTTATGATATTTTGGTTTATAGCAAATCTTTGGTTGATCATGTCTCTCACTTAAGAGCTGTGTTGGGAGTGTTAGCCAAGGAACAATTATTTGCTAAGAAGTCCAAGTGTGTTTTTGCTTGTGGTGAAGTTGAGTATTTGGGGCACTTGATTTCTGGTGAAGGGGTAAGAATTGACCCTAAGAAAACTATAGCAATGCAGCAGTGGCCTACTCCAAAGGATGTTAAGGCTTTGAGGGGTTTCTTAGGTCTCACAGGGTATTATAGGAAGTTTGTAAGAGGCTATGGTCAAATTGCAGCCCCATTAACTGCTCTCCTAAGGAAGGATTCTTTTACTTGGACTGAGGAAGCTGAGGTGGCTTTCCAAACTCTCAAATCAGCTATGTCTAACCCACCTGTTTTAGTTCTGCCAGATTTTGATAAGTTGTTTGTGGTGGAGTGTGATGCTTCAGGAGTTGGGTTGGGTGCTGTACTGATGCAGGAAGGGAGAGCTATAGCTTTCCACAGCCAAGCTCTCAAAGGCAGGAGTTTGGCCTTATCCACTTATGAGAGGGAACTACTGGCTTTGGTGACTGCTGTGCATAAGTGGAGGCCATATTTGGTGGGGAAACCCTTTCTTGTGAGGACAGATCAGCAGAGCCTTAAGTATATCTTAGAGCAGAAAATTGGTACTCCAGCTCAACAAAAATGGATTACCAAGTTGTTAGGGTATGCTTTTATTGTGGAATATAAGAAGGGTAAGGAGAATGTGGTGGCTGATGCCTTGTCAAGACAGGTTATTGGTGGTAGAATTCCTTCTCAAGAGGGTGTTTTGTGCCTGATTTCCTTTCCCACACCTGATTGGTTGGCTCAACTTAAGGCTAGTTATGTTACTGATAGTTCCATTATGGGTATCTTAAGTGCTTTTCAAGCAGGGAAGGAAGGTCCTAAGGGTTTCACTATGCAGAATGGATTGCTATTATATAAAGGCAGAATGTATTTGGGGACTTGTGATTCATTGAAGACAGCCATTTTGCAGCAGGTGCATGATGGGCCATGGGGGGGTCATTCTGGTTTCCTTAAGACATTGCATAGGGTTCAGAGAGACTTCTACTGGCCTGGGTTAAGGGCAGATGTTAGGAAGTATGTTAGGGAGTGTGATACCTGCCAAAGGCTCAAACATGAAACCTGTAATCCAGCAGGTCTACTACAACCCTTGCCTATACCAGAGAGACCTTGGGTGGCTGTGAGCATGGATTTTGTTGAGGGTCTTCCAAAATCTCAGATGAAGGAGGTGGTTATGGTAGTGGTGGATAGGCTTACAAAGTTTTTTCATTTTGTAGCCTTGTCTCATCCATATACTACTTCTAAGGTAGCAAATCTGTATATGCAACATGTGTTCAAGCTGCATGGAATGCCTATTTCAATTGTTAGTGACAGAGACCCTATTTTTACTTCTCATTTTTGGCAAGAGTTGATGAAGCTTCAAGGCATTCAATTAGCCATGTCCTCAGCCTATCACCCCCAAACAGATGGCCAAACAGAGGTTGTGAACAAGAGTCTTGAGCATTATTTGAGAGCTTTTGCAGCTGACAAACCAGCTACTTGGGTTGAGTGGTTGCCCCTTGCTGAATTTTGGTTTAATACTAATTTTCATACCTCACTTAAACTGACTCCATTTGAAGCATTGTATGGGTATCCTCCCCCTAGGCTTATGGACTACATTCCTGGAACAACAAAGATTGAGGGTGTGGATGCACATCTGAAGTCCAGACAGCAGCTAACTTCCTTGTTAAGACAGAACTTGATAGCAGCACAAGAAAGAATGAAGCTATATTCTGACAAGCATAGGACTGAGAGGAGTTTCTCTGTGGGAGATTGGGTATTCCTAAGACTTCAAGCCTACAAGCAGAAGTCTCTTAAGCACACTCAGCTGAAGAAACTATCTCCTAACTACTATGGCCCTTTTCAGATTTTGCAGAAGGTGGGTGAGGTGTCTTATAGGTTGGATTTGCCTCCAAATTCTAAGATACATCCCACTTTCCATGTATCCTGTCTAAAAGCTAAGCTTGGGCAGCATGTGGTTTCTATTCCAACCTTACCACCTACTGATTTGGAAGGGGCTGTGATCTCAGAACCAGTAGTTGTTCTCAAGGAAAGGACCCATCAACTTTGCAATAGGACTATCACTCAAGTCTTGGTTCAATGGCAAGGTGAAAGTCCTGATGATGCCACATGGGAGAGCTTGTATGTTCTGCAGCAGAGGTTCCCTCACCTTGTGGGCAAGGTCTTTTAAAGGGGGAAGTATTGTTAGGAATTACTTACTGTGGTCATTGTATGTACTGTCTATAGTTACTTAGTGTATTCTAATAAGTGACTGCCTAGTGTGATAGTTACTACCATAGGCTTCTATGGTTAGGATTTTATGGTGGTTAGTTACATTGACAGGTAATAGGAGTTAGTTTGGTTAGTTAGTGACAGCTGGGAGCAGTTAGTTACAAGGGGTATAAGAATAACAAGAAGCTGTGTAAAGAGACTTATGAAAAGAGTTAATGTCAAAATACTTTCTGATTCTATTCTTTCCTTCAATTCTCTGTTTCGCTGCTCTTAGGAGGCCTAGCTAACCTCGAAAATAGCTACAATCTTCCATTTTCCTTTGGGTTCTTTACAATAGCACTGTCTCAAGAATTTTAGAGTTAATTTCAATTTATTTAATATATGCCTCACTAACTCACATGGCAATATCCGCATGGCTTATTATATTATTGTCCTTTCCCCAATACTTGTCAAGAACCCAAGGTTCACGCTCATTTGTATTCAACGGACAAGAGAGTGGACTGTGGGGCAGGGGGGACGCATGGTTGAATAAAACCCAATGTGTTTACCGCACTTCAATGGGGGTTGTGTACCGGTCAGAGAGCCATGGCCCCCAAAGTTGAAAAAAAAAAAAAAAAAAAGACTTCAAGAAAAGTTTATGGTTCAAATCAACATGTCTGTTCCAGTTTATCTATATATTTCTGTACAGAATATTTTAGACGGTTTCGGAATTACTATTATGGGTTTGATTAATGTGTGCTCTAAACATCTATTTTTGAATATTTAAGGCACATATTAAAACATTTATTTTTGAAAATATTTTCTCGAAAATTGAAAAAGCTATCAATACTTTTTCAATTCTTAAAATTTTTTTTTCTAAAAATAATTAGTTATTGTGTGCTCTAAGGGCACATATTAGCAAAATCTTACTATTACACACACACACACATATATATATATAGAAAAAGTAGCACTGGATACTGTTTATGAATAGTGATGGGTATTGTTCATAAATAAGTGTTTAGTCTTTTGTCCACTTGTGGCTTCTGAGTGCTGAAACTGTTTATCAACCCTGGTGCTGTTCATGAATAGTTATATGTCTGCTGGAACTGTTATGAATAGTGACGGGTGATATCTAGCATAATTTGTACCTATCATAGTTTTTTGGGTTGTGTTAACGGGCACCTTGCTGTATTTATTAACTTTTTCAGCTTTTTGATAATTTTTTAATCATTTTATATCTTTTTTGACAATTTTTTTATTACTTTTTGTCATCTTTATTTAGTAAGACCCAATTTGAGAAACATTAACAAGCACCACTCGGTGCTTGTTAACATTTTCCTAGTTTTTTTTATCCTTTGAATGGATATCTTCTTTACCAAAGAGTTATATGGTGAAAGCATCATTTTTTGCTTCAAGGTTGATGAGATGGATTTCTAATGCTTTGAGGGTTTTTTGGAATAGGGTGTAGTGTTTTGTGGTGAAGGCTGCTTGAAAGTTATCAAGGATAAATTTAATGGAGTTTGGAATATCTTCATATGTTCCATTGTTGAATTGCAAAGCTTACATATATATATATATATATATATATATATATATATATATATATATATTTGTTAGTAATTAATAAAAAAAATGTTATTACTCATTGCTATTCTTAACCCAAATTTTATAAATGTAATATCATTTAATGAATGTAATATAGTGTTTTAAAAGAAATGCTACCATAATAATAAAGTGATTAGATTAATTATTTTCAAATTCAAATTTGTGTATTTTTGTAAATAAGCAAACATTGATGGGATATTTAGGGCTTGTTTGGTAGAGTGATTCAAACCCACTCTACCAAATTTTAAACAACCTTACACACATTTTCACACATTTTTTCACCCCACACATATTTCAAAAAACTACAAACAACTCAACTCAAACTTCTCTACCAAACGGACCCTTATAAACTAGGAACTAGGAAAGCTTCTACCTTCTAGGAAGCCCCCTTTTCACCTGACCCCACTCCGTCACTCACGTCCAGTGACTTCTCCACTCTCTCTTCTTCATTTCAAATTACCATCAATTACGTGCAACTTCTTGGAATGTTTCAGAGACCCAGACTAGAAGTTTAAGTGCAGGACTCGAAAGTTTCAAACACAACTAAAACTTGAGCTTCCTCCACAGTGGCTCTAAGTTTTTGTTCTCTTCTTCTTCTCTCTCTCTCTTTTTTTTTTTTTTTTTTCCAAATCATTTGGTAGCTCCATAGAAAATCTGATTTGAACTTCTTCAAGTGATCAATGCTAGGTGGAAACATGTTGTGCTGATGAGTTTGTTAGTTTAAGTTTTTTTTTTTTTTTTTTTATAAAATATGCTATCGGCTGAAATGTAAATTGACTAGGATGGCCGGAATGACCTGAAACTGGCCGGAATTAGACCCTAGGTGGAACGGTATCACTATACTTCTAGATTGCATCCCAGTACGAAATATTCTGAGCATTCAAGCCAGAACGGACTTAATAACATTAGTTCAAATCTTTCTTCCACAATTATAATTATCAAATTAAAAATTAAAATTAAAATTCCAGCCAATTAAAATATTAAATAAAATAGGGAGAGGGTTTGCTACATACCTATATTTAGTAATTGATGCATAAAAGTTTAGGTCGCAGCAATAAATAAGTGACAAGTGCTTAAGGGGCATGCCCCATCAGCAGCAGCTGATGCAATCCCATTTCTCCCAGGACACGCCCTTATTTATTCACATCTTTTTAATTACAAAACACGCCCTTATTTAAAATTCAACAATTTCCAGGACACCAGCACTCTCCTTCTCACATGCAAACCCACATCCTAAACCCTCCACCGAGTGGATTGGCAATAAGTAGCCTATCCTGCTAGAGCTTTTTCTTGAAGAAAAAAAAAAAAAAAAAAACCGACTGCCAACCCTCATCATCCAATTAGCAAACATCTTCGCAACTTTGTTTCAAACACAATTTCATACTAATAAGCTTTTTCTACACCATGGACACTTTAGACACCCCATCACTTCTCCAGTGACTAAAACCTAACGAGACCAACTCAAGAATGCAATTCTCCACTGTTACCCGAACCCTCTTTTTTCCAGGCTATGAACAAAATATATGACACACTAAGCTAAGCACAGACATGCAGAGTTTCATAAACATAAAAAAAGAAAAAGAAAAAAAGAACATCAATAAATCATAATATGGTTTCATTTTGGCCAAACAAACAAATGGGGCTTTATTTCAAAATCATTTGCAAAAATTTCTAAATCCAAAACAAACAAATTTCAAAACCCAATCAACTAAAGAACCAAATGGGTCATCATTAAATCTCCAAACCCTCAAAAACTCAAAACGATCTAAAAAAAAAAAAAAAAAATTTCAAATGCGTACCTGGTGGTTTTTGGTAGCAGATCAGTCTTGCTTGGTGCGTTTTTGATCAAATGTGTACCTTCAAAAACACTTTCTCAGATCAGAAAGTCTCATAACTAAATTTTAAAAAAAAATTACAGATCGAGAAAACGAAGAAAGCAGAAGAGGAAGAAGAAGAAGAGGAAGAAGAAAGCAGAAGAGGAAGAAGAAGAAGAAGTCACGGATGACTTACCACAGAGAGATCGGTAGCAGCACGGAGAGGGCAGAGCAGAGAAGAGATGAGATGAGATGAGAGGGTGGTTTGGTAATTTGAGGACTCAGCCCAACGGATAGCTGAAAACGTTGAGGGACGTTTTGCTTATGGACCTCCAGAGCTCCATAAACAAATCCAGCGTTTTTGCCTTTGCTCAAAACGCAACTTTTGGATAAAAGTTGCGTTTTTCCTTCACCAAACACCCAAAGAAACTCAGCTTTATGTAAAAGCTGCGTTTTAGCCCCTAAAAGCCCAACCAAACGGGCACTTAGTCATGTGACCCTTACCCATTTATTGCTTCATTCTGTTGCCACCTTAACCATGTATGCAGCAACTGTGCATACAGGATTAATGTGATTTGATTTACTTTGACTTTTCAATTAAAATGTTAAAGAAATCTATAGGTCTTTTTTACCGTTCACTCGAGATTGAGGAAAAATAGTTTATTTTTAGGGGTAAAATATAAAAGCTACATGTTAGATTCGGGCTACAGACAAGTATTACTAAATCTATTTTAAAAAATATATAGAATTTGCTCCCACATCACTACTTAACACAATTCGAAAATTCCATCGCTCTTCCAGCTTTATTATTTATTTATCATTGGCTAGCCAAATGCTCAGTTCACACATATAATTTTTTTTTTTTTTTTGAGATAAGAAGATAGAAATTGTATTGATCCGGTAAAAAAAAAACGTATACAATAGTCCAAGAATATCTAGGACGTGGGGGGACCAGCCATACGTCAGTGTTGGTCCTCATTTGGAAACAAACTTTAAAGAAAAAACACATCCTGACATTAGATTAGTCTACACACAGTGGCGGTGCCACGTCATGGTCAGGGTGTTCCCAGGAACACCCTGACTTGAAATTTATATATATAATTTTTTTTACCCTTAAAAAATAAAATAGGAACACCCTCAATTAAAATTAGGAACACCCTCACATTAAAAAAATATATATATTTGTTCTACTTCCAAGCCAAAAAAAAAACCCAAAAAAAAATTTCAACTAAAATCTGAAAAAAAAAAAAAAAAAATTTGTAACAGAGAAAAAAAAAAAAATGTAAGAGCAAACTGCAAACGGATCACAGCAAGCCCAACAGAGACAGATCACAGCAAAATGTAAGAGAAAAGAAAGCGAACAGATCACAGCAAGCCCAACATCAAGCCCACTGCCCACGGCAAGCCCAACAGAGACAGAGGAAGCAATCCCACGGTTTCTCAACCAAAAAAAAAAAAAAAAAAATTACAGACCCATCAAAAACCTCAAATCAGTTCAGAGTTCAGTACATCATCACTAAAGCTCTTCTCAAAAAAATTTAAAAAATTAGTAAAGCTAAACAAACCTAAAAAAGGAGAAACAGAGCAACGGCGCTCCCCTTCGAAGCTAGATCGATCCACCGTCCACGGTTCCAGCCGCTCATCGGACATCGGAGATCGCCAGATCGGTCCAGCTCCAGTCGCTCATCGGAGATCGGCCTCGTCGCATCGGAGACGGAGATCGGTCCGCAACTCCGCAACATCCAGTCGCAGCGCTTATCGTCGCCGCGCTCATCTTCGCCGTCGCCATCGCCATCCCAGGTATTTCTCTCTCTTTTTCTCTCTGACTCTCTGTCTCTCTCTCGCCTCTCGGTCTCTCACTCTCTCTATACTTTCTCAAGTCTTAAATCTGAAATGAAATAGGAATAAATGAATGAAATGCCTTTAATCTTTATTTATGACTCTCTCTCTCTCTCTCTTTAGTCATTATTAAATTTATGACTTTGTTTGTTTGTCATTTTGTCTGTCTGTTTGTCACTTTGTCTCGTTGTTGAACTGGACCAACTGGTGATCCGTGATTGGCTGCTGATTCCAGCAGCAGTGCAGCACTCAGTTTTGCATTTTTTTTTTTAAGTGTTACTGAGTGCTTGAAGCACTCAGTAACACTTTAACTTTATTATTATTTTTTTACTTTTTAAATTTGACATTTTGCTTTTGGCTTTATCTTATGATTGAATCTTATCCGTTGATTGGTGTGTAAATTGAAATGCGTTGGTGTTGCCGTGTTGGACTATTGATGTGTATTGATATTGGACTCAACTCAAAGACATTAATTGTCTTTTAGCGTTATTGTGATTTATAAAATTGTGATTGTGAAATTTTCTGATTGGTAGCTAGATTTTGTGAAATTTTCTGATTGTCTTTTAGCGTTAATAATTTAATTAATCAATACATTATAAAAGAAAAAAAAAATTAAATTATGTTAGACTAAACAACAATTAATAATCTTATAATTAATGAAACAATAATATAACAAATTATAATTTATAAAAGACAAACAAATTAATGAAACAACTAAATAATAATTAATAATTTATTGATATTTCAAATAAACTTATAATTTATTTTTTATTCTTTTGCTAGAATTATGGACAAATACTTGATAAAAAAACCGCGTACCCAAGATTCATCTCCTGTGCAAGATTCATCTCCTGTGCAAGATTCATCTCCATCTTCTAAGCGAAGTCGTGTTGACTTTAACTTAGAAAATCTTCCTTCAGATCCTGGGCTACGACAAAAGATATCATCTTATCATCCTAATAATCATGATGAAATAAGAAGATATTATTTAGGAAAAGGCCCTTGTCGACCTCCTCATGATTACCTGGTATCATATTTTTCTGGAAAGCCCCGTCGATTTAGAGTCGAATGGTATGAAAATAGAAATTGGTTGGAATATAGTATAGCCAAAGATGCAGCATTTTGTTTTTATTGCTAACTATTTGGGAAAGATGTTGGTAAGCAAGGAGGAGGTGACACTTTTGTAACGAAGGGATTCAGACTTTGGAATCAGGTTGGGAAGTTAGATTCCCATGTTGGAGGAGTTAATAGTGCTCATAACCAAGCTGTCAAGAAGAGTGAAGATTTACAGAAGGAAAAGCAACACATTCAAAGTGTCTTGGTTAAGCAATCAAATCAAGATAAAGCTAATTATCGGATTCAATTAAACGCAATAGTTGATTGCGTAAGATTCCTTTTATTCCGAGGATTAGCTTTTCGTGGTCATGATGAATCTCAAGGTTCAAGTGATAAAGGAAATTTCCTTGAGCTTCTACAATTTTTGGGGGATCACAATGAATCTATCAATGAAGTGATGCAAAATACTTGGAAAAATTGCAAGCTTACCCATCATGATATTCAAAAAGACATGGTGAATGCAATTGCACGTGAAACATCTAAAGCCATCATCGAGGATCTTGGCAATGGGTTCTTTTCAATATTAGTTGATGAGTCACGTGATATCTCAGTGAAAGAACAAATGGCACTCGTTCTTCGTTATGTGAACAAACAAGGAATTATTATAGAGCGGTTCCTTGGTATTGTACATGTAGCAAGTACCACCGCTTTGTCACTCAAATGTGCTATTGAAGATTTACTTTGTGAACATAATTTGAGTTTATCGAGACTACGTGGGCAAGGTTATGACGGAGCTAGTAATATGCAAGGTGATATCAATGGTCTCAAAAATTTAATTTTGAAAGAGAATAAGTCAGCATTTTATGTCCATTGTTTTGCTCATCAACTTCAATTGACACTTGTTGCCGTTGCTAAAAATCACATTAACATTGTTGATTTTTTTTATGTGGTTAGTAATTTAGTAACTGTTGTTGGAGGCTCTTGTAAGAGACGAGATGCTCTTCAAGATGCTCAATTTGCCAAAATTAAAGAAGATTTAGAGAATGGTGTACGAAGAAGTGGACAAGGTTTGAATCAAGAGAAAAATCTTAAACGTCCTGGTGATACACGTTGGGGATCATATTATGGGACTATTCTCAACTTGATTTTGATGTTCTCTGCTGTTGCTGATGTAGTTGAGATTATTGAAGAAGATGGGCTCTTCGACCAAAAAGTTGAAGCTCGATCTATTATGAGGTCAATTCTATCTTTTGAATTTGTTTTTGCTCTACACTTGATGAAAAACATTTTAGGGATTACAAATGAGTTGTCAATAGCATTGCAAAAAAAAAAATCAAGATATAGTAAATGCTATGGATCTTGTTAAAGTGTCTAAGCAACGATTGCAAGTGATGAGAGATGATGAATGAACATCTTTATTGACTGAAGTGTCTTCATTTTGTGCCACACATGAAATTCCTATCTTGAACATGGATGAAATATTTGTAGTTAGTGGAAGGCCGCGACGCAACACCCAACAAAATACAAATTTACATCATTATCGTGTTGAGCTATTCTACACAGTCATAGATATGCAACTTCAAGAGCTAAACAATCGTTTTTCAGAGGTGAATACCGATTTGCTAATTTGTATGGCTTGCTTGAATCCAAGTAATTCATTTGTGGCTTTTGATAAGGAAAAGTTAATACATCTAGCAAAGTTCTATCCATATGATTTTCCTGGGACAGATATCTTGGCACTTGACTCTCAGCTTCAGAATTTCATTTTTGATATGCGCAACAATGACTTGTTTTTAGAGCTTCAAGGAGTTAGTGAACTTGCTGAAAAGTTAGTGAGCACGAGGAAGCATGAGACTTATCCATTAGTCTATTTGCTTGTGAAGTTAGCTTTGACCCTTCCTGTTGCTACTGCAACAGTAGAAAGAAGTTTTTCAGCAATGAAATATATAAAGAATGAACTGCGCAATCGAATGGGAGATCAGTGGATGAATGATTGCTTGGTTGTATATATTGAAAAAGATATAGCTTGTAGCATTGATAACGAGACTATCATGCAACGATTTCAAAATATGAAAAATCGTAGAAGGCAATTGTAAATTTTATGTATTTACATGTTTTTTGATTGTTGTTGTCAATATATAAAATTTTCTTTTTATTAGATCGTGTAATTTATACTTATTAAGGAACACCCTGGGAAAAATTCCTGGAGCCGCCACTGTCTACACATCTAAATGCAGTCACCGTGAAACTTTCGTGATCAAGAAAATTGGAAGAAAATTAAGTTTATGTTTGGTAACAATTTAAAATTTTTTTTTTTTTGAAAAAATAAAGAAAAATAATAATTTTCTTGTATTTTTGAAATAAAAAAAATGTTTGGTTAGTTGATTTTTAAAAAAAAAATTTGAAAAAAAAGAAGAAAATACTAAAATATGTTGTTACTAAGATTTGAACTCTAATGGTAACTCATTAAATGAGACAGATTCATTTAATTAAATGCGTATTTTCATTAACTTTTGAAAATTAGAAACTGAAAATAGCTTTTTGCATATTTTCAGTTTCTTTCACAAATTGAGTTTTGAGAACAGTTTTTGTTTTTAGACCATTTTGAATTGCCAAACAAGTTTTTTAATCTTAAAAATAGAATATTATTTTTAAAAAAAGAAAATAAGGAGAAAAAACAGTTACTGCTTGGTACATGTATTAAAACATATGTTTTTAGTTTTTAAACAGCATTACACGTATTTTCATATACTTTTTCACCTACACATATTTTCAAAAAATACAAACAATATCACTAGAACAACGTTAACAAACGGCCCTAAATATTTGAAATAGCAAAGAATTTTCAAATGGTGTTAAAGTGCCGTCTGTGCTTATAAATCAAAATGATTTTTTTTTTAATTTTAAATTCTTGGTAGTAATGACTTTAACCAAACCTCAAAAGTATATGACCTTTTTCTTTACCCTTTACTTTTGAATGCTGTGATCATTAGCGGAGCCACACCACATAGTTTTCACGGCCAAAATACCAGTATGCCACTCCCTTTCAAGCCATAGCAAGAATATATAAGTTTCTTCCTAAATTGCATTCTTTTTTTCCTCAAATTTGTTTAGTCTCCTTATTCTTCAAGTTTTAATTGATATCTTCTGTTCAAGGTAAAATAAATAAATAAAAACTGAATTCTCATGTATGCTGTGGTTTAATAAGATGTTACATGTCCTTAAAACATCGGTTAATGAAGAAGTAAGGCTGTGTTTGGTTCGATGTAAAATGTTTTCCAAGTGTAAAATATTTTCAGGTAAAAATATTTTTCAGAAAGGAAAATATTTTTAGGTGTTTGGTGGTATTTTAAAAAATACTTTGGAAAATATTTTTTAGTGTTTGGTTGTGTTCTTGAAAATACCATAGAAAATTTATTTTCTACTTGTTGCTCACATTTTCTCAGCATCCAAACAAATATATATCATCATTTTCTCACATTTTCTCAGCAGAGTTAAATAAAAGAAACAAAACCCAAAAAAAAAAAAATCATCAAATCCGAGAGAGAAGAAGGAAGATAGAGAGGCGAGATCGCGATTATCGAAGGCGAAGGCCTTAATCGTGCGCCGGAGGCTTCGATCTGTACGGCGGAGGCTTCGATCGCGCGATTGACGGCGAAGGCAGCGTGAACTAGATGGCCGCACAGGTGCTGGGGTGCGATCTCGGTGGAACCGGTGCTGGGGTGCTGGGTGCTCTCTCTCTCTCTCTCTCTCTGCGCATCTAGTCTGGAAATGGTTTGAAGTGAAAATTTTCACTTCAAACCATTTCCGGGTCAAACCCTTTAATTTTACGATCAAATGAAATGTACTTCCGAAAATTTTATTTTCCATGCGCAACCAAACACGTGATTTTACAGAAAATGATTTCCTGAAATGATATGAAGCCAAAACAAACGGACCCTAAGTTTCTTAAGTAACTCCAATTTTGATGGGCAAGTAGAGGTTATAGGTACAAAGAATTTGGTTCTCTCTCTACCTATAAAAGAGACATTTAGCTACCCCCATCAAACACAATGAATAGTTAAAGCGAAAAGAGGGTCAAGAGAAAGAAACCAATTCTATAAGAATTAAATGCCTTTTATATTAAGACTTGATCTTAAGAAAATTTCAGCATTAGATCAAGATAAGCTTTATTATTAACTTGTATAGTTGTGAAATCAAGATAATTAAAGATCCTAAAATTTTATTATGGTTGTTTATAATCTAACAACATAAAGAAAATGTTGGCTTCCAAGACTTTAGGTTTAAATGTATTAGAACTTCAATTTGTAATGTTGGCAAACCATGATCAAAATGTTTAGTCTTGTTTTAAACTTGCTCAAAGTATGTTTAAGTTGTGAAGTTGGAATCGAGTGTTCTACAAGATTTATTGTGTAAATCTGTCTGGCTCGATCGATCGAAAATTAGACTCGATCGATCGAAACTCGTGGAGATTGTTTTTCTGCAGAATTTTCCAATTCAGTTCAAGCCCGGTTTAACGTGTAGGGTTTTATGTTTTGTCTTAAGTATAAAAGGGAAAACCCTAGCCACGTTTTAAGGATGCTCTTTATGTTGTGTGTGTGAATCTTTTGTGAGATCTAGAGGTGTTTGCCTTCATATACACTCAGAGTTATCAAGATCTAGATTGGTGTCAAAAGCTTGGTGATCAATTCAGTTGTAGATTCAAGAGCTTAAAGATTTACAAGCGGGAGTGCTTGTGCTTGCTGGGAATTCAAGAAAGAAGTAGTCCGTGGACTCGGAGCTGTCACGCGATCGCGCGATCGTGATAGTAAGTTTCCTACTCGAGGTAGTAATAGGATGTTAGTGGTCTAAGTCGCTATTATGTAAACTTCAATTCTTTCATAGTGGATTTAGTTTCACCTTGAGAATAGCTAAGTTAAATCCTCCCTAGGTTTTTTACCGGTTTGGTTTTCTTGGGTTAGCATATTGTTGTGTTATTTATTTTCCGCACTTTACAATGATATGATTTATATGTGTTAACCTAGATCTGCATAATTTATTTAAGTTAATCACT
The DNA here is from genome assembly GCF_040712315.1 of Castanea sativa. NCBI lineage: Eukaryota > Viridiplantae > Streptophyta > Magnoliopsida > Fagales > Fagaceae > Castanea > Castanea sativa. Next base: position 48,943,001 of record NC_134020.1, on the reverse strand, counting down.
TGGCTAAATAACTAGGTTAATCTGGTTTTGTTTAAGGGGTCTAAAAACGAACAGAAAACATTTATAGTTTGTGTTTTTAAAGAGCATGTCGTGTTTATATATTTCATCTCAGCATGTGATTTCTCCATTGATGATACTTGTCCTTTCAAGTTGAAACTTGCAAGGCCTACTAGTCTTCTTTGCTTTTTACAAATTACACGCCATCGTTGGTCTTGTTTTTCAAATGCATTTCGTTTTTGTTTATAGAGCACATGTTTTTCATGTTGATTGATAGAAGGAGAGCAAGATGGAAATGATGATGTTCACACAATAAAACTAAATTTTACATCATAGGGTATTTTTAGGTAAACTTAACCTAATCCAATTCTAAATGGTGTTGATATCTCCGAAACTGTAGGAAGGGGTGAGGCGAAAAAAAGAGAGGTGCACGTGGATAGTCCTAGCTGTGATGTATCTAAGAAGCTACCTGTTATTGTGGAGAATGGTCTGGAGGCAAATGCTAGTCACATGGAGAAAGGGTTGGACGCAGGTGCTGGTCATGTGGAGATAGTAAGTCCTAAGATAGCTGAAACTAACAGAGAAAAAGAACCCGATTTTCATGGTGGGGTTTCTAGTTGTGGGGGTAAGGAAGTGTTGGTAAAACAGAGAACTTGGACATAAGTAGCTCGCTTTGCTCAGAAAGGTGATGATCGGGCCAAGGCAGATGCAGCTAGTGCTGTTAAATGTGCTTTCATAGAGATTGATGATTGTGAATAACCAAACAAAAGGAGATTGGTTGCTCATGATAGTCAGAAAAAATTTTCAATGGTGGAGGCCGCGTGTTAGCCCCACCAAGAGCAATGAATCTCTTATGTTGGAACTATCGAGGGCTGGAGAACCAATTGACAGAGCAAGAGCTTGGTGATATTATCCGGGCACAAGATCCCTCAGTTGTGTTCTTAGCTAAAACATGGCTGGATAAGGCTAGGCTAGAAGATATCAAAGTTAGACTGAATTTTGGTGGTATGGTTGAAGTGTGTAGAGATACGAGAGGAGGGGGGATAGTTATTTTTTGGAGAAAGGAAGTGGATTTTTCTCTAGATAACTTTTTCCCAAATCACATTGACAGTGTTTTGAACAAGGGTAGGGAGGATGAGTGGAGGTTCACAGTGTTTTATGGAGAATCGGAGGGTAGTAATCATCACCTATCATGGGCTTGCTTAAGAAGATTAAGGGGCAGAAATTCAATTCAATGGCTTTGTGCAGGTAATTTTAACGAGATTACATGGAGTCATGGGAAGCTTGGAGGGAGGCAAAGACCAGCTAGACAGATGGAAGATTTTAGAGATGTTTTGGATGAATGTGGATTTCGGGACCTTAGCTTTATGGGGGGAAAATTTACATGGGGTAATGGACACCCGGATGATTTTACTATTTGGGAGAGGTTGGATAGAGCAGTTGCTACAATGGAATGACTAGATAAATTTCCTGCAACCAAGGTAATTCATTTGGAGTGTGGTTCGTCTGATCATAAACCAATTCTTATCTACCTTAATGGTATTCCTAAACTTCGACAAAAGCCGTGGCGTTTTGAGCATATGTGGTTGGAGGAAGAGGGTTGTAGAAATACGATAGAATCGGCTTGGCTTTTCAATGCACCCGGTCAAGCAATGACTAGGGTGGAGGGTAAGATAAGCCATTGTAAAAAACAACTAAAGTGGTGGAGTCGGATTGCAATTGGGAATATTACCTGATTATTGAAGGAAAAAAAAGAGTTGTTAAGAAAGGCAGAAGATGCGGCGATAAGAGGGAGGTCTATAATCGGGTGACAAGGCTGATAAGAGAAATCAATGATTTGTTATCAAAAGAAGAAAAGATGTGGAAACAACAATCTAGAGCATTGTGGCTGCATGAAGGTGATAGAAATACCTGTTATTTCCATAGTAGAGCCACTCACAGGTATCGTCGCAATTGAATTAAAGAATTAGAATATAATATGGGTGAGAGGTGTGTGCATGAGAATGGCATAGCAAATATTTTGGTGGATTTTTACCAAAATTTATTTGCCCCATCCTCTCCCAATTGGATTGAGGAAGCCCTTGAAGCTACTCCACGGGTGGTAACAGAGGAGATGAACCATGTGCTTGTTGCTCCTTTTGAGAAAGCCGAAGTTGATATTGCCTTAAATCAGATGGACCCTCTGAAATCTCTAGGACCTGATGGGATGCCCCCATTATTTTTCCAACAATTTCGGTCAATCATTGGTGATGAAGTGGCTGAAGCTGTTCTCACATGCCTCAACACAGGTTCAATCCCACTTTCAATCAATCATATGTTTATTACTCTCATCCCAAAGGTTAAAAGCCCGGTAAGGGTTTCTAAATATCGCCCAATTGCACTGTGTAATATTCCTTACAAGCTTATTTCTAAAGTTTTAATGAATAGACTTAAGAATATTTTACCTAGCATTATTTCAAAATCTCAAAGTGCCTTTCAGTCTTGTAAAGCAATCTCTGATAATATTTTGGTTGCCTTCAAGACCTTACACCATATGAAAAATAAAAAATCCAAGAAGATGGGTTTTATGGCTATGAAGTTAGATATGAGTAAGGCGTATGGCCGGGTGGAGTGGAGCTATTTGGGGAAGATTATGGAGAAAATGGGTTTTTGTGATAGATGGGTGTCTCTTGTTCTTGAGTGTATTACCTTGGTATCCTATTCGATTTTGGTTAATGGAGAGCCTAAGGTCTCCATACCTTTTTTTGTTGTGTTCAAAAGGTTTGAATAGGATGTTACAACAAGTAGCCTCCAATGATACTATACGGGGATTTTCTTTATGTAAAAGAGGACCAAAAATCTCACAATTATTTTTTGCAGATGACACCCTTTTATTTTGTAGAGCATTTATGGCAGATTTACAAGCGATCCAAGACATTTTGGCTTTGTATGAAGAAGCATCGGGTCAAAAGCTGAATCGTGAGAAGACAACCATCTTTTTTAGCAAGGCAGCGAAGGAAGACACAAAGGCCTTAATCTCAGATTTTCTACAAGTACTTGAGGTGAAAGAGTATGAAAATTACCTTGGCTTGCCGACAGTGGTGGGAAGGAAGAGGAAAGCAAGTCTCAATTACATTAAAGAGAGAGTTTGGAGCAAACTTCAAGGGTGGAAATAGAAGCTATTGTCCCAAGCGGGTAGAGAGATCCTACTCAAAGCGGTGGTGCAAGCGATTCCTACATTTGCAATGAGTTGCTTCAAATTACTGGTGGGTCTTTGTCATGAAATTGAGGCTTTAATCCGCAAATTTTTTTGGGGGCAAAAGGGTGAGCAGCGAAAAATTCATTGGAAAAATTGGGAGGTTCTTTGTCAGCCTAAATTAGAAGGTGGGCTGGGTTTCAAGGACTTGGAAAAATTCAACGATGCAATGTTGGCAAAACAAGTATGGAGATTAGTGAAGGACCAATCCTCTCTTTTTTATCGAGTCTTTAAAGCGAAATACTTTCCTAAGGGGTCCATTTTTGAAGCCTCAGCAGCTAATGGTTCTTATGCTTGGTAGAGTATTCTCAAGGCAAGGAAGGTGATTTCGATGGGTATGAAGTGGAGAATAGGAGATGGGAAGAGTATAGATATATACAGGGACAATTGGCTGCCAGCGAAGGGGTCTGCCAGGGTTGTTTCTCCACATGTACCGGCATTAGAAGGTGCTCAAGTTGCTGCACTCATAAACCCAAATACTTGCACTTGGAACATTAATTTGTTACACTCGCATTTTTTGAGCTTTGAGGCAAACCGAATCAAAACAATACCATTGTGATGGACAGAACAGAGAGACCCCCTCATTTGGCCAGACAGCCATAATGGAGAGTATACAGTGAAGGCAGGGTACCAGAAGTTGTGTCCAATTTTAGCGCTGAATCAAGCTCGGACTCCTCGCACCAATCAACTTTCTGGAAAAGTATTTGGAAGCTTGACGTTCCAAATAAAATCAAAATCTTTCTCTAGAAAGTTTGTTCCAATGCTCTGCCCACTAAGGTTAACTTGAAGAAAAGAAAAATTCTTGACGAAGCGAAGTGCAGTGCCTGCCTCTTGGATCAGGAAACAACGCTTCATGCCATTTGGAGTTGCGAGACACTTAACAACATTTGGGCCCCCTATTTTAGCTGGGTCCGAATAGAGTACCCTTACATTCAGGACATGCAAGAACTAATTAACTTGGTGGGAGAACGAGCAAAGAGTTTGGAGTTGTTTGGAGTGGTGGCTTGGTTCATTTGGAACCAAACAAATAAGCTAAGATTGAATGAGAGAGGCTTGCCGAGTGAAATTTTTTTTGAAGCAGCTAGAGTGTAGCTTTCGGACTTCCAATCAAAATCTCAGAAGGCAAAAGTGCAGCAACCTAAGGGAAGTATAAAATGGCAACCGCCAAGGGAAGGAATGTACAAAACAAATTATGATGGCGTAGCCTTCACTGAGTCGGAGGAAGTAGGGATAGGGGTTATAATTAGAGATGTTAAGGGGCTCGTGATTGCCGCTTTAGCTGAGAAAATTCATTATCAAGGTTTTATGGAGGTACTGGAAGCACTAGCTGCAAGAAGAGCAGCAAGATTTGTAGTGGAATTGGGCTTATTTGGTTATGAATTTAAAGGTGATTCTGAGGTGGTTTGGAGGGCTTTGAGGTCAGCAGATTGGGCTCATTCAGCCATTGGGGAGATTATCAAAGACACGTTGTCTATTGTAGGTTCGCTTCGAACTTTTTCTTTCTCTCATACTAGGCAGCAGGGCAATTGTGCAGCCCATGCTTTAGCCAAGAGAGCAATTGTTTCTTTTCTTTTATTAGTTTGGATGGAGCATGTTCTAGCAGACATTAGTCATGTTGTCATTTCTAATTTTCCAGCAACGCAATAATAATACTCAGTATTGACTCTCCAAAAAAAAAAAAAAAAATCTAATCCAAGTATGATTATAAAGTTATTTGTCTTACAAGTAGAGACTTATAAAAGCTTAGATTTTACGATAAGCTTGGACCTTAATAAATCTAACATTAATGAGCCCTAACGGATCTAACATCCCCTTACAAACTTAATGTGGCAAATTTAATATACCAACTTGAATCTAGAGAGAAGCATAATATTCATTAAAAGAGAAATGTTGAAGTTGGAGAACGTCATGAAGGAGATGATGACGAATGTGAAGAAAAATGAATCGATTTTTCAGGTTAAAAAAAAAAAAAATCTTTAAATAACATTAGTGGGAGGCATAAAAAAGGCCGTTCCAATTGAAGAGATATCATAGTATGACTTAGGAAAGAATATAATAAATAAACATGACCCTAATTAGTTTGTTAATTCATAATAGATCCCAAAATTTTGGGATTAATTATACAACATAGAAGTGTATATGATAAATTGATATATTTTTTTACTATCCTAGTATACAAGAACTCCAAGTTAGTAGGCGAAGAAAAAGAGAATTTCTTCTCAAATGTTTTATAAAATTCAACCAAAAGCATTATTTTGGTCTTATAGGTTGTAGGCCTATATAAAGGCACTCCATAAAATTTAATTACCAAAATAAAAAATATTTTAGACGTTGATTTGGTTGTTGTTACTTGTTAGTGCTATTCCTATTTTTTGTTAAAAAAACACATACACACACATATATAGGGGAAGGGGCCATGGCCCTCTTTGGATTTTTAAATTTGCAAATAATAGTATTAATAAAATCTTATGTTTTCTGTAAATTTGCAATAAATATATCCACCATTCCACCCCCCCCCCCTCCTCGCGCAGGGATTTTGTGAGAGGGAAAAAACGATACTACTAGTTTTGTTAGTCCTCTCTTATTTGGGCCACAAATTTTAGAATTGATTTATAAAAGCCCAAAGAAAATTAATACAAAGAATAGAACTAAACATTTGGTTCATTTCTGAGCCCAAAATTCCTCTCAAATGTGAAAAAATCCCTTACACAGCCGAAGCATCCAAACTCTCAAGTACTTGATAGTTGACAGTTTACCTCCGCAACTCATCACTTGTCCATAGAATTATGAAAGTTAATTTGTGAAATAAAGGGTGTTTTTTTTACTCAGAAATTTTGTTATAATAATAAATACACATGACCCTAATTAGTTTGTTAATTCATAATAGATCCCAAAAATTTGGGATTAATTATACAACATAGAAGTGTATATGATAAATTGATATCTTTTTTTACTATCCTAGTATACAAGAACTCCAAGTTAATAGGCGAAGAAAAAGAGAATTTCTTCTCAAATGTTTTATAAAATACAACCAAAAACATTATTTTGGTCTTTTAGGTTGTAGGCCTATATAAAGGCACTCCATAAAATTTAATTACCAAAATAAAAAATATTTTAGATGTTGATTTGGTTGTTGTTAGTGCTATTACGTACTATTGTTTGTAGAGGATCATTTACAAGCGCAAAAATGGAACCTGTAGAGGATCATTTACAAGCGCAGTGTTTTTTGTTGTTGTTGAACCCAACATATAATAGAAATCTTTTTGATTTCATCAATCTTTTTCACCTCTCATGAATTCTAATGCTTCAAACAGACATACAAACAATGTAAAAGCCACGTTAAAAAAAAGTGTAAACTCTTTTTTGTAAAAAAGTAAAATAACTGGATAGAGAATTGACTGACTTCTATTATCTTCAAAAAGATTTCAGATTGTGTTTTATTTCATAAAAATTATCTCCATTACAATAGAACATAACCTCACAACACACCTTAGAATACATCATATTTTTGCAAATTCAATTGTGTTCTTTCCATCATGAGCCTTCCTGAAGAAATGTTTCACATAATCTGAATACAGAACTTGCTTATATAATGCTTTCTCACCCCCTGCAAGTACTTCTGAGAAAGGACCAATCATGTCACATGGCCTAGGATTAACAAAAATAGGAACCGAAATCCTATTCTTGCTTCCACTGGCAATCACACGATGCTCAATGCTCTTGTATCGACCATTGCTCATTATTTGTAGTGCATCGCCAACATTGATCACGAGTGAGCCACTTACAGGTGGAACATGAACCCAACTATCATTGTTTCCTCGCACATAGAGTCCACCAATATCATCCTGAAGGAGGATAGTAAGGGTTGACACGTCAGAGTGACGACCTACTCCCACTGTAAGCTCAGGGTTAGGACATACAGGATAGTAGTTAAGGTTAATCCTCTTTGAACCCATTAAGAGAGATTCTTTTGTCTCATCAATTTCTTTCACATGTATCCTCTTCATTAGTGCCTCTAATAGCCTTTGGATAACTGGGTCAGACCTTCTCATGTATTCCAGAACTTGATCCCTAAAAGCAAACAACAATTAGTCCACCAAAAACTATACATATACATACAAAGGCATATACTTTTTGATCCAAAAAATTATGTTTTATGATACTTAAATTTTTTTTATTAATTTAAAAAAAAAAAATATTTTATGATGAGATCACTTGATCTTCAATCATCTTATTATTTTGCAAACAATGAGTATATAATGAGATATACTAAAAGTTATGAAGTGTTGTAACGTCGTATTGAGTTACAATAGATTTAACTAGAACTTGACCTATTCGGTGAATTATATATGTATGTATGTACGTACACAACTATTGCATCTATATTATATGTCATGTATATATAGTGTAAACTAAATTGAGCAAAGTTAAGCTCTGTTACTTGCACGCAGAAGGCCACAATGCAGATGCCTCATCCTCTGACACATAAAACAGGCTCAGGTAATCTTTCCATTCAAGAGCCTTCTCTGCTTCAGGACTAAAGCTTGTGCCAAACCGCACGCTGTTGGAAGGTGAGTTCTCTTTTGAAAACTTCCTCTTCTCCTCAGCTGGCAAATTGAAGAACCTATGTGTTGCGTCCTTCACATTCTCCAGCACTTCAATGGACACTCCATGGTTGATAATCTGAAAGAAACCCCACTTTTCTGCAGCATCACAGATTGATTCTGAGACTTTTGGTTCGTCCCAGTTTGACATATCAATGATGGGTATAGACTCTTGAGGCAAGATGTTGCTCACAGTGATCCTTTCTTCTACAGGTTGGATATATTGCTTAGGGAGGGTTTTGAGTCCCATTTCTGAGAGACCCTTTACTCCATTGCCATTTGTTACGACAAAGTCAGTGATATTTGAGGACTCACTGATAGGTGTTGCAACTGTTGGAGCCATTCTTACAAGAAAGGAATAGAGAGAGAGCTTAGTATTTGGCAAATGGCTTGAAACTAAGATGTTTGGTGTTGTTGTTGGTGGTTCAATTTGAATACCATTTGCACCTATTTATATAGCACTGTCTCAAGAATTTTAGAGTTAATTTCAATTTATTTAATATATGCCTCACTAACTCACATGGCAATATCCGCATGGCTTATTATATTATTGTCCTTTCCCCAATACTTGTCAAGAACCCAAGGTTCACGCTCATTTGTATTCAACGGACGAGAGTGGACTGTGGGGCAGGGGGGACGCATGGTTGAATAAAACCCAATGTGTTTACCGCACTTCAATGGGGGTTGTGTACCGGTCAGAGAGCCATGGCCCCCAAAGTTGAAAAAAAAAGGAAAAAAGTCTTTAAGAAAAGCAGGGACGAATCTATTTAGGGTCTGTTTAGATAGAACTTAATACTTAAAATTGAAAACTGAAAACATTGTAGCAAAATAATTTTTAAACGTGTAAAAAACACTGTTCATGCCAAAAATCACTGTTTATTGGCCTAAAATCATTGTTCATGGCCAATGAACAGTGACAGACGTGCGTGAGAAAAAAAAAAAAAAAAAACTCACACGTGGACGCGCAAACGCGCAATCCAAACGCCCTCTATGGGTCTGGGGGCCATGGCCCCTCCCCAATTTTTTTGAAAACTTAAATAGTACATAGGATGAACAAAATATCTCGAATTCACCAATAATTCATAACCAAAAAAATCTCATAGAAAAAAAAATTTCCTTACAGCTTACAACAATTTCTATGACTTTTTAAATTGATTTATAAATTATGGGAAAGTGAATTATAATATTTATATTTTTTTCAAAAAATAAAATGCCAAAAATTTTTTAAAAGCCAATATTGATGACGTAGCATTGCCAACTCTTAATATTAATATCCCAATTTTTTTAAATCCTTAAACAAAGTTTTGAAAAACTTCATTAGTGTGATTTTCAATTGCATCCAAAAGTATGAGATTATCATATTGGTGAGTTAGTTAATATGATAAAATCAACATATTAATTCTAGTCACCCAAAATCTGGAGATCCGAAATCCTTTTTTTTTTTTTTTTTTTTTTCTTCTTCGAAAAAGGGTTAGAATATCATGTTGTAAGTTTCAACTTTTTTGGTTTATATTATATCCTTCTTGACTTATATATTTAGATAATAAAGTGCAATTTTTTGTCTACCATGATTTTTTTTTTTTTTTTTTTAAACCATGTCATATGAAGTTTTTTTGGTTCATGCTTTGGCCCCCCCTTAGGTTCAAATCCTAGTTTTGTCCCTGAAGAAAAGTTTAGATTTCTCAAACCTAGCCTCCTAGTGAATTGATATTGGAATGTGTTATGGTTCAAATCAACGTGTCTATTTCAGTTTGTATATTAGAACGAAATATTTTTTACAGAATATTTTAGACTATTTAGAAATTACCACTTTTATATATATATATATATCGTTAGTAATTAATAAAAAAAAAAATTTATTACTCATTGCTATTCTTAACCCAAATTTTATAAATGTAATATCATTTAATGAATGTAATATAGTGTTTTAAAAGAAATGCTACCATAATAATAAAGTGATTAGATTAATTATTTTAAATTTCAAGTTTGAGTATTTTTGTAAATAAACAAACATTGATGGGATGTTTATAAACTAGGAAGCTTCTAGGAAGCCCCCTTCCCTTTTTTTTATACAAGAAAAATTCCTACTCTAGCCTAATCTATGTATATGTGTGTGTGAAGCTCTCTTCTGGAAACTTGAACCCCGGCCCTTATCTCCTACACCCTACAAGCATTTATACTTGTAGAGTGACCACCGCACCAAAGGGGAGCGGTGGTCCCCTTCCCTCTTCACCCAACTCCACTCCATCACCCCGTCCAATGACTTCTCCACTCTTTCTTCTTTATTTCAAATTCCCATCAGTTACTTACAACTTCTTGGAAAGTTTCAGAGACCCAGACCAAAAGTTTAAGTGCAAGACTGAAAAGGAAAGTTTCAAACGTAGCTAAAACTTTAGCTTCCTCCACAGTGGCTCTAAATTTTTGTTCTCTTCTTCTTCTTCTCATTTTTTTTTTCAAATCATTTGGTAGCTCCGTAGCAGATCTGATTTGAACTTTTTCAGGCACTCAGTGCTAGGAGGAAACATGTTGTGCTGATGACTTTGTTAGTTTAAGGTTTTTTTTTTTTTTTTTTTTTTTTTTTTTTTTTTTTTCTAAAAACTGCTATAGGCCAAAATGTAAATTGACTGGGATGGCCGGAATGACTTGAAACTAGCCGGAATTGTATTACCGTTCTAGATTACATCTCAGTACGAAATATTATGGCCATTTCAGCTAGAGCGGAACGGAATGGATTTAATAACATTGCTTCAAATATTTCTTCCACAATTATAATTATCAAATTAAAAATTAAAATTAAAATATTAAATAAAATAGGGAGAGGATTTGCTACATAGCTATATTTAGCAATTGATGCATAAAAGTTTAGGAGGCAGCAATAAATAAGTGACAAGTGTTCAAGAGTATACCTAGTCATGTGACCCTTACACATTTATTGCTTCATTCTGTTGCCACCTAACCATGTATGCAGCAATTGTGCATACAGAATTAATGTCATTTGATTTACTTTGACTTTTCAATTAAAATATTGAAGAAATCTATATATATATATATATATATATATATATATATATATATATATATATATATATTTTACCATTCACTCGAGATTGAGAAAAAATAGTTTATTTTTAGGGGTAAAACATAAAAACTATTCATTAGATTTGGGCTACAGACAAGTCTTACTAAATTTATTTTCAAAAATATATTGAATTTGCTCCTTCTTTATTAGTTATTTATCATTGGCTACCCAAACGCTCGGTTTCCAAATAAAATTTCAATAATGCAGTCGCCGTGAAACTTTTGAAATCAAGACAACTAAATATCTGGAAGAAAACTAAATATCTGGAGGAGCGAAGAATTTTCAAACGGTGTCAAAGTGCCGTATGTGCTTAGATATTAAAATGATTTTATTATTATTTTTTTTTTAAATTCTTGGTAGTAAACTAGTAATGACTAGCTTTAACCAAACCTCAAAAGTATATGGCCTTTTTCTTTACACGTTACTTTTGAATGTTGTGATAATTAGCGGAGCCCCACCAGACAATTTTCACGGCCAAAATACCAGTATTCCACTCCCTTTCAAGCCATAGCAAGAATATATATATAAGTTTCTTCCTAAATAGAATTCTTTTTTTTCCTCAAATTTGTTTGATCTCCTTATTCTTCAAGTTTTAATTGATATCTTCTGTTCAACGTAAAATAAATAAATAAAAACTGAATTCTCATGTATGTTGTGGTTTAATAAGATATTACATGTCCTTAAAACATTGGTTAAAGAAAAAGTAAGTTTCTTAAGTAACTCTAACTTTGATGGGCAAGTAGAGGTTATAGGTACAAAGAATTTGGTTCTCTCTTTACCTATAAAAGAGACATTTAGCTATCCCCATCAAACACACTGAATAGTTAAAGAGAAAAGAGAAAAGAGAGTCAAGAGAGAGAAACCAATTCTATAAGAATTAAATGCCTTTTATATTAAGACTTGATCTTAAGAAAATTTCAGCAATAGATCAAGATAAGCTTTATTATTATAGTTGTGAAATCATGATAATTAAAGATCCTAAAATTTTATTACGATTGTTTATAATCTAACAACATAAAGAAAACAATTATAGTCTGTATTTTTAAAGCACATGTCGTGTTTATATATTTCATCTCAGCCTGTGATTTTTCCATTGATGATACTTGTCCTCTGAAGTTGAAACTTGCAAGGCCTACTGGTCTTCTTTGCTCTTTACAAATTGCACGCCATCGTTGTTCTTGTTTTTCAAATGCATTTCATTTTTGTTTATAGAGCAGTACATGTTTTTCATGTTGATTGATAGAAGGAGAGCAAGATGGAAATGATGATGTTCACACAATAAAACTAAATTTTACACCATAGGATATTTTTAGGTAAACTTAACCTAATCCAATTCTAATCCAAGTATGATTATAAAGTTATTTGTCTTACAAGTAGAGACTTATAAAAGCTTAGGTTTTATGATAAGCTTGGACCTTAATAAATCTAACATTAATGAGCCCTAACGGATCTAACATCCCCTTACAAACTTAATGTGGCAAATGTAATACCAAAGAGAGAAGTATGATATTCATTAGAAGAGAAATGTTGAAGTTGGAGAACGTCATGAAGGAGATGATGACAAGAGAGAGAGAGAGAGAGAGAGAGAGAGAGAGAGAGAGAGAGAGAGAGAGAGAGAGAGAGAGAGAGAGAGAGAGAGAGAGAGAAAGTTAGTTTTATCAGACCCACTTTTATTTCATCAAAATTATTTCCATTGCAATAGAACAACCTCACGACACACCTCAAAAAACATCAAACTTTTGCAAATTCAATTGTGTTCTTCCCATCATGAGCCTTCCTAAAGAAATGCTTGACATAATCTGAATAAAGAACTTGCTTGTATAATGATTTCTCAACCCCTGCAAGAACTTCTAAGAAAGGACCAATCATGTCACATGGTCTAGGATTAACAAAAATTGGAACTGAAATCCTATTCTTTCTTCCACTACAAACCACACGATGCTCAATGCTCTTGTATTGACCATTGCTCATTATTTGCAATGCATCACCAACATTAATCATGAGAGAACCACTTATAGGTGGAACATGAACCCAGCTATCGTTGTTTCCTCGCACATAGAGTCCACCAATATCATCCTGAAGGAGGATTATAAGGGTTGACACATCAGAGTGACGACCTACTCCCACTGTGAGCTCAGGATTAGGACATATGGGATAGTAGTTAAAGTTAATCCTCTTTGAACCCATTAAGAGAGATTCTTTTGTCTCATCAATTTCTTTCACATTAAATATCTTCATTACTGCCTCTAATAACCTTTTGATTCCAGAACTTGATCCCTAAAAGCAAACAACAATTAGTCCACCGATAAAAGTAATTTATTCTACCAAACTAAATCATGGAGTAAATTGTAAATTGAACCCTTTCATTTTGGAGTCATTTTGATTTTGTCCAAAAATTTGTCTACCAAAGTCAATAAATGATTTCATTGGAACCCTTACAAAATTGTCTACCAAAGTCAATAAAATTTATTTCAATGGAACTACTAAAGTCTTCAAACACATAAATGATCCAAAATTTTAATAAATATAAGAGCAATTTTTACTATAAAAGAAGGAAATTGAGAAAACATAAACTACCTTGTTTCTATAACTATTAGGCCAATTAGCAAATTCTTCTATTTATAAAAGCATTATTGGACTAAGTCAAATATTCGGGAGAGAGGAGGAAAAGGGGGGGGGGGGGGGGACCCTATTTTTGTAACTAAATCTATTTTTCATAATTATACATACTATAAAAGATTTTTAAAGGCACCGTGATTGTGGCTCCGCCCCTATGAAAGTGGCTTTAGTTTTGAAATTAGACCAACAAAGGTGGTTTAGATAGGGTACCCTGGTTGTGGATGGTGGTGGCTTTTGGTGTCCATGGTGCATCTAGAGAAAAATGAAAAACAGAAAATGATGAAAAAATAACAATATCAGGGGGTCACAATTTTTAAATAAAGAGAAATGCTACGTCCATAATAGTTTTACAATAAATCATAAGTGGTTAGTTGTTATTTGTTCAAATTTGAACCTAATACTAAGATTATTTTTTTGCCCCAATAATAACAACCAGTAACAATCTGTCACTTAGAATTTGTTGTGAAAATGTTGTAAACATATCTTTTCTCTTAAATGAATTGAAGTGACACTTACACTTAATAGTGAGTAGAAATAAAATGACTCAAATTAAAGTATTATATAACTTTAGGGGGGTCACAATCCAAACTTTTAAATTTTAAAGAATAAAATCAAAATAATTAGATAGCAACTTACGATTAAACCTAAAATGTAACTACGTAAGTACAAGTATCTATGCAGATGTTCATATATGAATATGAGTGTTTTCTTTAGGTATGTATGTATCTATGCGTCATGTATTTGTTGTGTAAAACTAAATTTAGCTAAGTTAAGCTTTTTTACTTGCACACATGAGGCCACAATGCAGAGGCCTCATCCTCTGACACATTAAAAGAGGCTAAGGTAATCTTTCCATTCAAGAGAATTCTCTGCTTCAGGTCTAAAGCTTGTGCCAAAACGCACATTGTTGGAAGGTGAGTTTTCTTTAGAAAACTTCCTCTTCTCCTCAGCTGGCAAATTGAAGAACCTATGCGTTGCATCCTTCACATTCTCCAGCACTTCAGTGGGCACTCCATGGTTAATAATCTGAAAGAAACCCCACTTTTCTGCTCTGCATCACAGATTGATTCTGAGACTTTTGGTTCGTCTCAGTTTGACATATCAATGATGGGTATAGACTCAAGAATCATGATGTTTTTAACGCTGACCCTTTCTTCTAGGGGTTGGATATATTGCCTAGGTATGGTTTTAAGGCCCATTTCTGAGAGACCCTTTACTCCATTGCCTTTGGTTACGACAAAGTCAGTGAAATCTGAGGACTCACTGATTGGTGTTGCAACAATTGGAGCCATTAGAATAAAAGAGATCAGCCTAGTATTTGGAAAATGGCTTGATATTAGAAGATATCGTAGATTTTTGGTGGTGCAATTTGCATGACCTCTATAGCTATTTATATAGCATTTTAAATTATTATTATATTTTTTCTAAATTCTTTGTGCAATTTGCATGACCTTTGTGTCTTCAACGGATGCATTAATATTCAAATATCCGTTCACCAACTATTGAATTATAAAAAATAAAGGTGTCTCTTACTTTTTCTTTTTCTCTAATACATAGGAAATAAACGCAACTTACTAGTTAAAAATTTAGGGGCAGAGATACCTACAGTCCAGTAGTCCACGAAAAACAACAAATCTATTTATATGTATATATATGAAACTCTCACAATTTTTCAATTTTTCATTATTTAAATAAAATTGTTATTTTTAGTTCAAATTTAATTAGAAGTGAAATTTATCTCTCTAATAAGTCTAACTTAAACTCAAACTCATCATTATCATTTTTTTTAAAATAAAATTATTTTTGTTTAATCAAACTCATCATTATTTTATTAAATTATTAAAATAAAATAAAGATACAACCTATGTCTTCCAGCCTAAGGATAGATCTATTTTTATTTGGTATGTTATATATAAATTTGTTGAATTTGTTTTGGTTTTAAAGTAGAATTTGGAGATTCTATAAAAATTCTCTCAATTATTCCCAGACTATAGGTTGATCTTAATTCTTTATCTTAAATGCTTTTTATTTAGGTTCATGTGATTTTTTTTTATTAAAAGCTATATTTTTGATTGATTAATTATTTGTTTGGATTAATTTCAATTAATTTTTTTTTTCAAAATGTCTATTTACTCATTGTTAAATTTTTTTTCAGAGTTAATAGTTTTCTCGTGTATCACACATTAGCGACTAATTTTAAATATATAGTTAGTAGGTGAGTCTCTAGCTAAGACAGTACACCACTAATGACTAATCTTTCCCCGCTTTTGCTGCTATCTATGGTGATATTGTCCACTAATGTATATGACTAATCTTCTTTTTAAGGAGACTTTTTTTGGGTACGTGCTGTGATCACATGTAGTTGAAGTATATTTAGTGAAAATTTCAAATCAGTTTATATTAATTTATAGTTTGAAACCAATTACTTTTAGGCATAAATTTGAGAAGATATTTTAATGATTTAGTTGAAGTGGTCTTACAAGAAAGAGACTTGATAAGTTTAGATGTAATATTTTTGGAATTATTTAAAATTATAAGGTGACTTTCTTAATTCATATGAGATTAGGTTGGTCCTACCATTAGTCCAATCCTTGTAGGCGGTGTTGAAAACAAGGTTTTTAAAATCAAGATCTTATGTAAGATCGGTGGAGAGGCATCACAGATCAAATCTAGGGTTATAAAATTTTATGTTGAATAATGGTTAGAAGTATTAAATTATCAATAAAAACAAAGTTTTCCCTCCGTAGAGTGACTTTTTTGGTCCTAATAATCATCATTACATCTATGCTAGCGAAAGAGAGACTTTTACTTTTCCCACCTCAAAGATTTTAAAATTCTTTTTTGCACACCCATAGGTCGGGTAACTCTCTAGCTCATAATTTAGCCTAGTATGCAAAATATATTGATGCTCTCACAGTGTGGATGGAGGATGTTTCACCGCAACTTTATCATGTTTTTGTAACCGACTTTGGTTGATTTAATAAAACTTCGTCGAGGTCTTGATTCTTTAAAAAAATAAAAATAAAATAAAAATCTTCTACAAAACATTAAGTCAAAAAAGACTCAAAAGAAAAGAAAATTCCAATCCAACTTTGAATATAGCAAGATATAGACATGTAATGATGGCATCATTTTATTTATTTCTTAAACAGTACAATTCTTCTAAGAAATTGTTATTTTTTTCCAACTTTGAAGAAATATTGTTACCAAGAAACAAATGTTCTCTTTCACACAGTCGTCAAATTTAGAAAAAAAGTTGATGATCAAAAAATTTAAAAAAAAAGTGACTTAAGACTTACGTATGGTATACCTAATGTGGGGTAGAGTACAACTCATTTGGAAAAATAAAAAGACTAAAATATTGCTTTTTATAATAAAAAAGAATTGCATGAATTTTGCTTTTCGTCCTAACCTTTAATTTTTTTTTTTCATTTTTTTTCAAATTGTCCTTCAAAAAAAAAATATATAATTGAAAAGTTTAAGGACGGAGGATAAACTATGAAAAACGAAGCTCATAAAAACATAATTTTCATCTTTTATCTTTGTGAGTTTTGGTAGCACTCATGACACAACCATTAATGTTTGGTTAGGTTGGATGAATCCAACACCTAATAAAGAAAGAGAAGTCTGAATCACATGTAGTTTGTTTTAGAACTCAGACCATGATGACTTCATGATATTCTTCTTCTTTCTAGCAGGGGCTCAAAGACTCAAGACCTAGCCCACCTTGACAACACCCTAGCTTTTGGAGCAGCAATATCCAGTCGCAGAAACAGAACTTTAGGGTGAGCTGAATAAACTCCCTCATCCTTTGGCACGCACACCAAATAAACAGTACCAGTCTAAGCTAGATAAACAATAGTCAAAGTCACACACCAATAAACTTTGGCGCTATTAGCTAGAAATGTCTCGAAGATCAATTAGACTTAAGGGTAGAGACTACAAAAACTGCAACAAAAGGTAGGATCATACAATCCCAGCCAATCCTGTCAATAGGCCAAAACTGCAACAAAAAGTAGGATCAGTACTGTAGTATCGCAGCATCATACAATCCCAGCCAATCCTGTCAATCCTAATTGCAATATTCAGTTTCCACGATGACTCTGGACCAATCCTAATTGTTTGGAGCAAGATTTAGCTAAAATATTATTTTTGTCTCTAAAATTTGTATGAATTTCATTTTCGTTTGTATTCTTTAAAAGTTTATTTTTTATCACTGAATTATTGAATCTTACATTTTTTGCCCGTAAGCCTAAAATTATTTCATACCAAACTGTTAAAACAAAAATTTTTTTTTTTCCCTAAACTAATGAAAGCTATTTAAAAAGTTTAGGAACGAAAAACGCTATTCATGCAAACTTTAGAGATGGAAACAATATTTTACTCTATTTTTTAAGCTTGATTATGCCAAAAATAATAATGGCGAGCTTAGCTCAATGATGTTTGAGCTTGATTATACTAAATTATGTATGGTATATTTTATTTTAATTATATTTTATTTTTATTAAATTGACTTGTATATATTTTTTGAAATGTCAAGACTTACTTCTTTTTTTATTTTGCAATGATGTAAACATTTATTTGATGCAAATATTCTTATATACGTAAGAAAATATTAAATCAAAATTACAAAATAAAAATTATATATATATATATATATATATATATATAATTATATAGAAGGTAATCTTCTTCCAAATGTACTTCTATCTATAACTGAACCTAGGAACTTCTTTTTATTAAAAAAAAAAGAAAATCTATTCTTAATTTTGGAGTTCCAAATGTACATCTATCTATAACTGAACTTAGGATCTTCTTTTTATTAGAAAAAAAAAATTATTCTTAATTTTTGAGAGGTAAATTCTAAGAATCAAACTTGCGACACATTGCAAGTTTTCTGTTGTGTTTTTTAGATTTTGCCATTGGCTCTTATTGGGCTTTTTAGCTAATTGCATGCTGTATCATTCACCTTGATACACTCCCTTTGCTGTCTATAACCATCTATAGGCCTCCTCTTTTTATTTATTTTTTGCTGGAGGAAAAATAATTTTAAGAAGAAAAAGGCGTCAAAAGTATTACAAAAATTAGGAAGAAGGATCCTCCTTATTCCAGCACGTCATTGAAAAAAAAAATAAAAGTAGGTGGACTATGCAGGAGTTACTGTTTTTGTATTCATTTCTTTTCATTTTTATTATTCTTGAAATTTAGTCAATTAAACAAAGGAACAAACAATATTGCATAACAAAGAACAAATACTATTGCGTAAAATTTTTAGTCAATTATTTATGTAATATAAGTACAACTCACATTAAATAATATATGTAAACAGACATAAAAAGAAGATAGATGCACTTAAGTAATATATGTATAACTCACACTCAACAGCGGAGTCAAGAATTTTTTTCTAAGAGAGGCCAAACTAAATATATTCTTTCCTAAGTCATACTATGATATCTCTTTAATTGGAACAGCCTTTTTTAGGCTTCCTACTAATGTTATTTAAAGTTTTTTTTACCTGAAAAATCGATTCATTTTTCTTCACATTCGTCATCATCTCCTTCATGACGTTCTTCAACTTCAACATTTCTCTTCTAATGAATATCATGCTTCTCTCTAGATTCAAGTTGGTATTAAATTTGCCACATTAAGTTTGTAAGGGGATGTTAGATCCATTAGGGCTCATTAATGTTAGATTTATTAAGGTCCAAGCTTATCATAAAACCTAAGCTTTTATAAGTATCTACTTGTAAGACAAATAACTTTATAATCATACTTGGATTAGGTTAAGTTTACCAAAAAATACCCTATGGTGTAAAATTTAGTTTTATTGTGTGAACATCATCATTTCCATCTTGCTCTCCTTCTATCAATCAACATGAAAAACATGTGCTCTATAAACAAAAATGAAATGCATTTGAAAAACAAGAACAACGATGGCGTGCAATTTGTAAAGAGCAAAGAAGACTAGTAGGCCCTGCAAGTTTCAACTTTAGAGGACAAGTATCATCAATGGAGAAATCACATGTTGAGATGAAATATATAAACACGACATGTGCTTTAAAAATACAGAGTATAAATGTTTTCTTTATGTTGTTAGATTATAAACAACCGTAATAAAATTTTAGGATCTTTAATTATCATGATTTCACAACTATACAAGTTAATAATAAAGCTTATCTTGATCTATTGCTGAAATTTTCTTAAGATCAAGTCTTAATATAAAAGGCATTTAATTCTTATAGAATTGGTTTCTCTCTTATGACCATATTTTCTCTTTAACTATTCAATGTGTTTGATGGGGGTATCTAAATGTCTCTTTTATAGGTAGAGAGAGAACCAAATTCTTTGTACCTATAACCTCTACTTGCCCATCAAAGTTGGAGTTACTTAGGAAATTTACTTCTTCATTAAACAATGTTTTAAAGACAAGTAACATCTTATTAAACCACAACATACATGAGAATTCAGTTTTTATTTATTTATTTATTTATTTTACCTTGAACAGAAGATATCCATTAAAACTTGAAGAATAAGGAGATTAAACAAATTTGAGGAAAATAAGAATGCAATTTAGGAAGAAACTTATATGTTCTTGCTATGGCTTGAAAGGGAGTGGTATACTGGTATTTTGGCCGTGAAAATTATGTGGTGGGGCTCCGCTAATGACCACAACATTCAAAACTAAAGTGTAAGAGAAAGGTCATATACTTTTGAGGTTTGGTTAAAGTCATTACTACCAAGAATTTAAAAAAAAAAATTCATTTTGATTTCTAAGCACAGACGGCACTTTAACACCATTTGAAAAGTCTTTGTTCTTCCAAATATTTAGGGGCCGTTTGGTAACGTTCTTCTAGTAATGTTGTTTGTATTTTTTGAAAATATGCGTAAGTAAAAAAGTGTGTGAAAATACGTGTAATATTGTTTAAAAACTGAAAACATATGTTTTAATACAAGTACCAAATGTACCCTTAGTTTTCTTCCAATAACTTGTCTTGATTACAAAAGTTTCACCGTGACTGCATTATTGAAATTATGTGTGAACTGAGCATTTGGGTAGCCAATGATAAATAAATATTAAAACAGGAAGAGCGATGGAATTTTCGAATTGTGTTAAGTAGTGATGTAGGAGCAAATTCGAAATATTTTTGAAAATACTAGTGCTAGCCCTTTAGTCAGAGAATTAATATAGATTTTTTTTTTTGAAGAAGTATGAAGTCATGTACTTAAACTTAAAATTGGCATTTGAATATCTATGTACTATGACAATTTCTTAGAACTTATTTACTAAATGTAATATCTACTCACAAAAAAATGTTACAAAGAATGATAATAAATGCCATCATCTTTCTACAATATTTAAATTTTTGCAATGAATGATAATATATGCTACAAATTTTTTGAAGATCTTCATTAAATTAAATATTTGCAATCATCTACAATGAAGATTTTGTTATTCATGTTTTATTCTTTATTATTTTATTTTATGAGTCTAACTACGGTGTTTAACTTACTTATTTTTAAAGAATACCCTTTTAAGTAGGAAAATAAATTAAAATAAGAACAAAATAACGAAAGACATATGTTATCAAAGTTTTTATTAAATAAAATTATAATCGTAGAATATTTAAATCTAATAAATTAGTGTTCTCTAGGTAACAAATAGAACACCATATATCATCACTCTAACTTTCCAAGCATAACTACCAGTCTACTACATAAAATTCAAAATACACAAAGAAATTTTTTGGGACATTAAAATTTAGTAGGAGTATATTAGACATTGCACAATGGAATATTTTAGGAATTATAAGATTTTGTTAGGGTTTAACTAAGAGATAAACAATAGGGGTATATGCTCATTTACAAAATATAAATGATGAAATTATTCAACTTTATTTTAGGGGGGAATGAAACTACCCCGAACATAAAGGAGGAAAGTGTTACTTCGTCAATTTGTGTGTGTGTTATGTGTGTGTAAAACAATATGTGTGTGTGTGTGTGTGTGTTTTTTTTTTTTTTTAAAAACTTGAAACAATGTGTAAAAAAAAATCAACCTAAAAAAATTATGCATCAAACAATGAATTTTAGTTCAACAAATTGAATAAACCAAAAAAGAAGTCTAGAAATACAACAACAAGTCACGATATTTTTACAATACCTTTATTTTTAGCTATGGTGGGTCTTAGTATAATATTTTATTATTTTATTTTAGAGTAATATTACGTCCACAATATTTTCATAATAAATCTTAGGTGGTAAATTGTTACTGGTTTTAAATTGGGCTAACCACTTTTAACCATGTATTTAAAAATAAAATAAAAATCCAATTGAAGAAAATTGTGAATAAAAAAATGAGTTTTGGCTTACTAAATTTGACTAAACAAAAAAAAAAAAAAAAATCCTAGGAACACAACAAAATGTCACACAAAAAAGAAGTTTAGGAATATAACAAAATGTTACAACATTTTCGTAATATTTTTTATTTCCAGTTGTGATAGGTCCCAGTTTGATATTTTATTATTTAATTTGTACATCCACAACATTTTCACAACGAATCTTAGGTAAAAAATAATTACTGGCTTTAAAATTGTGCATTAAAAAAAACAAACAAAAAGAAAATACAAGAAAATTGTGCATGAAACATATAGTGAATTTTGGCTCACCCAATTTAACTATATATACTAAAAAGAAATCTAAGAATATAACAAAATTTTAAAAAAAATTTCACAATACTTTTATTTTTAGGATCCGAATAGATATATTTTTATTTTATTTGAGAGAAATGCTACATTTATAACATTTTTAGAACAAATTATAAAAGACAAGTTGTTATTGGTTTTAAATTGAACTCACTACTGATATCACTTTTTTATCCTTCAAAAATACCTTGCCACATAAAATTTGTTACAAAATTATTGTGAAAATGTTGTGGACATAGCATTTCTTTTTATTTTATTTTATTTTGATCTATAAGGAACTAAGATCTCTCGATCGTGAAAATATTGTAACAAGAAGAAGAAGATGTTATAACATTTTCATAATAAATTTATTTTTAATTGTGATTGTTCTCAGTCTCTTATTTTATTTTGATCTTTAAAAAATTAACACCTCAATAATTATGAAAATATTGTAAAATTTTGTTGCGTCAGTGTAATTATGTATGCACATATAATATTTAAAAGCATAAGCAAAACCAGTGTATTGTGAAAAAAAAAAAAAAGGCCAATGAATAGTGCAAATCTTCAATAATTGTAAAAATATTGTAAGAATTTGTTAAGTCAGTGTAACTGTATATACATATATAAATATTTAAAAGAAAAGGAAAAAATAGCGCAACCAAAACTGGCGTACTGTGGTTTGTGGGAAAAAAAAAAAAAAAAAAAAAAACCTAATGAACAATGTTGTGAAAGTGTTACGAAAAATGTTGTGAATGTAGCACTTCTTTTTTCCTAATACCTTTTGTTTTAGTTGCGGATGATTCTAGTATGATATTTTATTTTAACCTATAAAGAATTAATATATCAACAGTTGTAAAAATATTATGACAATTTATTGTGTTAACTAACAGTTTTATATATAAAATATAAAAAGAGTGGACAGGATATTACCCCCCCCCCCCCCCCAAAAAAAAGCAGAGAAAAAAAAACAAAAACAAAAGAAAGGGACTCACTAAACTAAAGCACTATAGTTACAATGCTTTAGTTCATTGGCGCTTTTATATATAGATAGAAATTTAGTAATAGTTGTCTGTAGCCCGAATCTAACATATAGTTTTTATATTGTACCCCTAAAAATAAACTATTTTGTCTCAATCTCGAGTGAATGGTAAAAAAGACCTATAGATTTCTTTGACATTTTAATTGAAAAGTCAAAGTAAATCAAATCACATTAATCCTGTATGCACAGTTGCTACATACAGGGTTAGGAGGCAACAGAATGAAGCAATAAATATGTAAGGGTCACATGACTAGATAGACCCTTGAACACTTGTCACTTATATATTGCTGCCACCTAAACTTTTATGTATCAATTGCTAAATACAGCTATGTAGCAAATCCTCTCCCTATTTTATTTAATATTTTTTATTTTAATTTTTAATTTGATAATTATAATTATGGAAGAAATATTTGAAGCAATGTTATTAAATTCGTTCTGTTCCGTTCCGTTCTGTTCTTGCTGAAATGACCAAAATATTTTGTATTGAGATGCAATCCAGAACGATAATACTGTTCCACCGAGGGTCCAATTGCGGTCAGTTTCAAGTCATTCCGGCAATCTCGGTCAATTTACATTTTAGCCGGTAGCAGATTTTAGGGGGGGGGGGGGGGAAACCCTTAAATTAACAAACTCATCGGCATAGCATGTTTCCACCTAGCATTGATCACCTGAAGAAGTGCAAATCAGATCTGTTACAGAGCTACCAAATGATTTGAAAAAAAAAAAAAAAAAAAAAAAGAGAAGAAGAAGAAGAGAACAAAGATTTAGAGCATGCACTTAAACTTCTGGTCTGGGTCTTTGAAACTTTCCAAGGAGTTGTGAGTATAATTGATGGGAATTTGAAATGAAGAAGAAAGAGTGGAGAAGTCATTGGACGGGGTGATGGAGTGGGGTTGGGTGAAAGGGGGGCTTCCTAGTTTATAAATACCCCATCGATGATTGCTTATTTACAAAATTACTCAAACTTGAAATTTAAAATAATTAATCTAATCACTTTATTATTATGGTAGCATTTATTTTAAAACACTATATTACATTCATTAAATGATATTACATTTATAAAATTTGGGTTAAGAATAGCAATGAGTAATAACATTTTTTTATTATTAATTAATAATATATATATATATATATATATATATATATATATATATATAAAGTGGTAATTTTGAAGCGGTCTAAAATTGTCCGTACTGAAATATTCCGTTCTAATAGACAAACTGAAACAAACACATTGAGGCCCTTTCGGATATATACCACTATAAATTTTTTTTTATAAATTTCTCCTCTTCGGGTGCATGTGTGTATTAATCCTTAGTATTCTAATAAAATAAAAAGAAACAAACACGTTGATTTGAACCATAACACGTTCCAATATCAATTCCCCAATACTTTTCTCAATGACTTTTTTTTTTTTTTTTTTTCAACTTTGGGGGCCATGGTTCTCTGACCAGTACACAGCCCCCATTGAAGTGCGGTAAACACATTCGGTTTTATTCAACTATGCGTCCCCCCCGTCCTCCCCCACTCTCTTGTACGTTGAATAAAAACGAGTGTGAACCTTGGGTTCTTGACAAGTATTGGGGAAAGGACAAAAAATGTAATAAGCCATGCGAATATTGCCGTGTGAGTTAGTGAGGGTGAGGCATATATTAAATAAATTGAAATTAACCCTAAAATTCTTGAGACAGTGCTATATAAATAGGTGCAAATGGTATGCAAATTGACCCACCAACAACAATACCAAACATCTTAGTTACAAGCCATTTGCCAAATACTAAGCTCTCTCTCTATTCCTTTCTTGTAAGAATGGCTCCAACAGTTGCAACACCTATCAGTGAGTCCTCAAATATCACTGACTTCGTCGTAACAAATGGCAATGGAGTAAAGGGTCTCTCAGAAATGGGACTCAAAACCCTCCCTAAGCAATATATCCAACCTGTAGAAGAAAGGATCACTGTGAGCAACATCTTGCCTCAAGAGTCTATACCCATCATTGATATGTCAAACTGGGACGAACCAAAAGTCTCAGAATCAATCTGTGATGCAGCAGAAAAGTGGGGTTTCTTTCAGATTATCAACCATGGAGTGCCCATTGAAGTGCTGGAGAATGTGAAGGACGCAACACATAGGTTCTTCAATTTGCCAGCTGAGGAGAAGAGGAAGTTTTCAAAAGAGAACTCACCTTCCAACAGCGTGCGGTTTGGCACAAGCTTTAGTCCTGAAGCAGAGAAGGCTCTTGAATGGAAAGATTACCTGAGCCTGTTTTATGTGTCCGAGGATGAGGCCTCTGCATTGTGGCCTTCAGCGTGCAAGTAACAGAGCTTAACTTTGCTCAATTTAGTTTACACAATAAATACATGACATATAATATAGATGCAATATTTGTGTATGTACATACATACATATATAATTCACCGAATATGTCAAGTTCTAGTTAAATCTAGTGTAATTCAATACGACGTTACAACACTTCATAACTTTTAGTTACATCTCATTATATACTCATTGTTTGCAAAATAACAAGATGATTGAAGATCAAGTGATCTCATCATAAAATATTTAATTTTTTTTTTATAAAAAAAATTTAAGTATCATAAAACATAATTTTTTGAATCAAAAAGTATATGCCTTTGTATGTATATATATAGTTTTTGGTAGACTAATTGTTGTTTGCTTTTAGGGATCAAGTTTTGGAATACATGAGGAGGTCTGAACCAGTTATCCAAAGGCTATTAGAGGCACTAATGAAGAGGATACATGTTAAAGAAATTGATGAGACAAAAGAATCTCTCTTAATGGGTTCAAAGAGGATTAACCTTAACTACTATCCCATATGTCCTAACCCTGAGCTTACAGTGGGAGTAGGTCGTCACTCTGACGTGTCAACCCTTACTATCCTCCTTCAAGATAATATTGGTGGACTCTATGTGCGAGGAAACAATGATAGTTGGGTTCATGTTCCACCTGTAAGTGGCTCCCTCGTGATCAATGTTGGTGATGCACTACAAATAATGAGCAATGGTCGATACAAGAGCATTGAGCATCGTGTGGTTGCCAGTGGAAGCAAGAATAGGATTTCGGTTCCTATTTTTGTTAATCCTAGGCCATGTGACATGATTGGTCCTTTTTCAGAAGTACTTGCAGGAGGTGAGAGAGCATTATATAAGCAAGTTCTGTATTCAGATTATGTGAAACATTTCTTTAGGAAGGCTCATGATGGAAAGAACACAATTGAATTTGCAAAAATATGATGTATTCTAAGGTGTGTTGTGAGGTTATGTTCTATTGTAATGGAAATAATCTTTTATGAAATAAAACACAATTTAAAATCTTTTTGAAGATAATAGAAGTCAGTCAACTCTCTATCCAGTTATTTTACTTTTTTACAAAAAAGAGATTACACTTTTTTTTAACGTGGCTATTACATTGTTTGTATGTCTGTTTGAAGAATTAGAATTCATGAGAGGTGAAAAAGATTGATGAAATAAAAAAGATTTCTATTATATGTTGGGTTCAACAACAACAAAAAACACTGCGCCTGTAAATGATCCTACAGGTTCCATTTTGACCCAATTTATGAAAAATGAACAATAATTACTACCTGACGTGTCTTGAATGCCGTGACAAACAATAGTAATACCACTAACAACAACCAATTCCACGTCTAAAATATTTTTTATTTTGGTAATTAAATTTTATGGAGTGCCTTTATTTAGGCTTACAATCTATAAGACCAAAATAATGTTTTTGGTTGAATTTTATAAAAAATTTGAGAAGAAATTCTCTTTTTCTTTGCCTACTAACTTGGAGTTCTTGTATACTAGGATATATAGTAAAAAAAGATATCAATTTATCCTATACGCTTCTATGTTGTATAATTAGTCCCAAATTTTTGGGATCTATTATGAATTAACAAACTAATTAGGGTAATGTGTATTTATTATATTCTTTCCTAAGTCATACTATGATATCTCTTTAATTGGAACGGCCTTTTTTATGCCTCCTACTAATGTTATTTAAAGTTTTTTTTACCTGAAAAATCGATTCATTTCACTAGTTC
The DNA here is from genome assembly GCF_040712315.1 of Castanea sativa. Taxonomy (NCBI): domain Eukaryota; kingdom Viridiplantae; phylum Streptophyta; class Magnoliopsida; order Fagales; family Fagaceae; genus Castanea; species Castanea sativa. Next base: position 48,915,687 of record NC_134020.1, on the reverse strand, counting down.
ATTATGACTCTCATCTATACAGTGATAAAGCCAGAATTTTAGTTAAGGAGAGACAATTAAAAGAAAATATTGCCAACAAAAATAATCCAAACAATATTAATTTGGGACATTAAAAAAAATTCATATTATTAAAAAAAAAAGGAACAAATAATAAATTGATAACTGATAACAAAAAAATCAAGAGATTAATCTAATTATATAAAGTTTAAATGTGTTATTGGATTATTCAAAATAAATAGAGAAATAAATCAATTAAAAGTGTTAAAATTATAGCAATATACTTGAAAAGTTTTATACAACTTCACTCCATTGATTGCTTTTAAAAAATAATGTAAAATTCAAATTTCTTTTTTTATTCTTCTAATTAGTTAAAAACTTGAGTTTATAGCAAAAACTCAAAGTTTGAAACTATGCAAAAGTCTAGAGATGAGAGGAAAAAAATTAGAGGAAAGATGAGGAGGTATTGAAGATTTAGTATCATAAGAAAACAAGGCATAAGTAAATTTTTTTGAAAAAATTAATTATTTTAACTTTAAAATTAATATGGACACATTGCTTTGAGTTGGATAGTCATGAAAAATTTTAAACTAGGTTTGGAAGATAGATTTGTTTTAAACTTAAAAAGTGTGATGATATATACATATACATATATATATATATATATATATATATGATTGTCAAAATCTCGATTTGGATCCTACGATTTTACGATTCCACAAGCCCAAAACGATCTGGATCTTTGTGATCATTCAACATCATACGATTTTGATGACCCCAAACAATCCTAGTTTCTTGTAAATTTCTTTAACTTGATAGAAGACTCAGTTGAATCAAAATGAAAAATAACATCACAATAAACCAAGTTTTGCTATTCTAATCTAAAGAGATAGAGTGTCAATTGTATCAAAATGAAAAATAACATCCCAATAGAGTGTCACGTTTGGAAGTTTTTGGCCTCTTTAAATGATGCTTACAAATGGATGTAGTGATGTATGGTAATTACATTAAATTGATACAAATTTTTTATTTTTTATGAATAAATGTATAATTTATGTAATTATGTAATATATCAATTTTTTTTTTCAAATAATGTAGGATCTTACGATTCACGATCCGATCCTACAATCTATGATTCCACCTACCTCTCCTACAATTCTACTTAGGATCTTGATTTTAATAACCTATTATATATATATTTTTTAATGGAATGTATAACACATATAATTATACCATGTTATATATAGTTATTTTGAAAGACCAATGGTCTGTTTGGATACCGCTTATTTCTGAAAATTGAAAATATTATAGCAAAATAATTTATAAATGTGTGAATAGTGCCGTGGGACCTAGTTTAATTTAAAGTTGTTTTTTTAAAGTAGTTTGTGGGTTCCGTAAACAGTACACGACACTCACTAAAAAAAAAGCACCGCTGAAAAATGCAAAATGCACTTCCCAAACAAAGGCCAAGTGTTGCCAGCAATATTTTTAATGGAAGGTATAACATATATAATTATAGTTTTTTTGAAAGACCAAGTGTAGTGAGTAATTTTTATATTAACTCATGGTCTTTGTCACACACACACATATATATATATATATATATATATATATATGTGTGTGTGTGTGTGTGTGTGTGTGTATTATACATTTCATTAAAAATATATAAGAATATAAGAAAACAAGACGACATGTTACATCCCTTGTCTCTGCCTACGCCTCTTCACATGACTTTATTACTTTGAAACCCTTCTCAAATTATCTCATGTACTCTAGTTAGAAATTAAGCCTAATCAGCCTGAATTGTAATTTAACGAGGACCTACCAAGGGTAATAATATTTGGTGATGGTAAAGATTGAATTAGTAAAAGTTAGTGATAGGGATATGACATTTTTATATACGTATATTCTTCATAACTACTGATATAGACCATTGATTGGAGTAACAACATCAACACTAAAATTATTATTATTATAGAAGACTTAATGCTTTAAGTCATTTAATTGTTTTTCTTTTGTGGAAAAATACTAGTTTTTTTATATTTGATTTTCCCCCAACCCCAACCATAGTGTCAAAAAAAGAGTACAGCCGTTAACGTTCAAAAGAAAAAACCATGACAAAAACAACAGCAACATTAAACTTTTATATATCTGTGGAGGTAGCTCGAATTCATTGTGTTTGACTCATTCAGAAACACCATAAATCAACTTAAGAAAATCATATTTCCTTGCTTCGAGTTTTGTGCTATCTGCCTTTTCTTTGGCAACGTACAATTATGCTGACTTAAGATTTGATTTTGGGATTTGTATTTCCCAAATTTCAACTCTCTTACGAGTTTGGGCCCTTTATATTTTATTTTTCATTGACTCTAGCTGACATTACGGTTAGAGGTGTTTGATACCATACTTATAACATATTTTTACACATTTTAAATAATATTACACATACTTTTTCATCCACACTTATATTAAAAACATTCAAACAACATAATTTAAACTATTCTCCCAAACACTCCTTTAGCATTTCTACTTGATGATGTTTCAGTTAGAGAGAGAAAACAGATTGTGGAGCATGTTATTTCTGCCAAGACTTAAGCCAGTTATGTTATTTGTGTAAGATAATTGATACCTAATCTCATATAATAGGTTTTAGTTACGACTTAATTGAATATTTATTAGTTTTAGGCAATGTATTCTTATTATGAGTGATTTAAAATAATTTAAAAGAGTTTGTTGTTTTAATAAATAAAAAATTCAATCTGAGATTGAATTTGAGAGCATCCACGTCAGTATGTGGAAAAAATTTTCCATTTTGCACATCTAAAATATACTTTTTTTTTAATTTTACACACCTATTTTTACAAAATACACACATCAGTTTCTTTATTATACACATTTATTCAAATAAAATATTCATTTTTTTACACAGTGAACAATGTAAAATATTCAAATAAAATATTATACACATTTCTTTACACGGTGAGGTGAGTCAGAAGTAGAGAGAGGAGAGACAAAAAAGAATAAAAAATTCATTTACACGGTGAACAATAACACGGTTATTGTTCATTAACATGGTGTATATTTGCACATTTTTACAAAGACTAATGTGAGTGTTTTTTGGGTTAGAATGTGTAAAATTGGTACTTTTTCTATTTTAGAAGATTCTAGATGAGTTGATGTGGTTGCTCTCAAACAACCCAAATTATAGAAAAATTATGTAATTTAACCAAATCTTTAATTAAAGAAACCACTTATTACAAAGAGAATATAGTCACTTGATATAACCACGACTTGACCCAATTTTATTTTATAGTATCTTGTTTTAGGTTTGATTTTGTGAGAGCAGTGCGGCTCCAAGATTTTTTTTTTCGCAAGGGAGGGGGGGTCATAAGAAACTTAAATTAAACAAAATTTAATAGAAAGAGAGCTTGAATATATCCAATTATCGGGGGAAAAAAAACACATGAAGTTTTACGATATGCTTCTACAAGTTTTTATATTTTGAAATCATTACATGATAGTTCATTATTAGCGATTATTATCTCTTAAAGCGGGTAGATGTGACTATGTTATTATGTTAAGTTTGTATAACATTTTTGTTTTTATGCACTTATCATTATCTATGATAGTTCACTCAGTGTCTTTTTAGACAATCAAATGCTTGAACAATTATTAACTTTCCAATACTATTTTTTCCTCAAAAAAATAAACACTAACTTTACAATTTTTTTCCTTGAATCACTAACTTTATAACAAAAGTTATTATAACATGATAACAATACACACACATGTAAGTGTAACAAACCTTCTATATTTCCTAATTATTAAATTATATAATATTATATTATATTTATATAACACACTCACACATTCACACATACCACAATTCACACAAATAACATTATAACAAAAATATAAAAAAAAAAATAGCACACACAATCAATTATCTTATGTGTAATTGCGTCTCATTTTTCTTTCTAGATTTTTTGTCTTACTGTTTGATTTTTTGTGAGATCCTTTTACAAATCCCAATTCATATTTACAATCAATCTTCTGAAAATACGTACTATCCTCACAAATCTATCTAGAGGTCCTTTATTCTTCCCTTTTTTTTATTTAAAAAATAAAACTAAATACAGATATTTAATAACACACCATATCCATATTCTGAGCAAGTGATTTTTATTTTATTTTCATTTTTAACAGATATTCAATAGGATATAAACAATTTACACCTGACCATGTGCATCTCTATATCAAAGGAGACAAGGACGGTGTAAAGCTAATCACGCATGTGTAATTGGGTCCCTTTTTTTATTCTAAATTTCTTTGTTCCTATCTCTTGTTTGTTTGGCATCTTTTGCCAAATACATGGTAACGTTTGTATTCAAAATCGTGTGAAAAAACTGAAAATAGTCAAAATAATATCCACATGACACAATACTACTCAAAGGTTCCTTTAACACAACGCTAGGAAAAGGTATCTAGTTGCACCTTTTATCAAAAAGTGATTTCGTTTCCCAAATCTCAATATAGATTATATACTATTCTAAAAACAATAGAAAAATGTACCAAATGACTCTTCTAATTATGAAACTAACTTATAAGTTAATTTTTTGTTTTTTTTTTTTTTAATTTTATGTATAGCTTTTTAAAATATCTTTTATTTTTAAACTTTTACAAAGTAGTATACTTTTGGCAAAAAATTTCAATACAAAACTAAATAAATTGTTTCTAAACGAACATGAATGCATATTTCAAATCTCAATGTAGACTATTTAGTGAACGGCTTGCACCTATCACATCTGCAACTCTATAAACAATGACTATATTCTAGTCACACTTTATAGGGCAATATGCCTATAGTCAGATTTAATCACAGATTTCCATCAACATGTAACATATTTCTCAACCATTTCGTATTCTATATACTTGTTTCACTGATTCAACCATCTCAATTCTCAAAATTTACCTCACATGAATGAATTTATTGATATTTTTATGCATGACGAAATTGATGATGTTCACATTAAATTTTACTCCGAGTTGAGAGCTCATGCTTCATTTGGTCCCTCAGAACCCTTCTCAATAACTTGTTAGAAATCGTTCTAGGAAACTTTGGAAAAATCTTAACATAATTCACCTGTTAATCATAAAAAGAGTTGGAGGAATTGTATCAATAACTTATAAAATAATTTAGACCAATTTGTGGAAACTACCATGGAATTGAAATCTATTCCATCTCTTCTACACATCATTTGGAATGAATTGAATGCCTCTTTTCAAATCAATCGGTATGAGTGTATAATAATATATATGGATTCATTAGAACTCAGAAAGACACCAATTTGGTTTGGAATATGCTAAAACTACTATCCATTCTACTACAAAGAGGTTAAACTGATGCGATGGTGAATGTGATTAATGTCACATGAAAAAACATAATAAAGTGAATTTTTGAATTACTTTTTATTTATATTGTCTTTGAGAGTTAGCATATAAGTTGTAAACATTTATGTAGTTAATGCTCCATTTGTTTTGCTGTAAAATGTTGTCATTGAAAACATTTACACTGCATAAACCACCAAAACTGATGGTCCTATTGCAGGAGCCCGCTAGTCCAGTGGTTGGAGCCAGTGGTCCAATGGTCTAGCCCACCAGAACGATGACCCAGCCACAAGATGGAGGGATAGGTACTGTGTATTTTCAAAAAAAATGTTTACCAAGTTTTTAAAGTAAACCGGTTTACAACCTTTTACAAAGGATTTTATATTCAACAACACTAAGCATTTTCAGGTTTGATCAAATTTTAGTGAACCAAACATAGCAAAATGCTAAAAATATTTTTTATAAAATATTTTTCCACGAAACAAACGGAGCATAAATTTGTAACTGTTGTAACATCACTATATTTGATTTCCCAGTCAGTAATATTTGGATGGAAAAAATTTCAAAGATAACTCTTCAATTTTGAGCTAGAATCTGATCTCTTAAGAATGGTCAGATGATGGTAAAAGTAAAAGTACTAGTCGTAAGCCAAAAAAAAGAAAAAAAAAAATGGTCTTAGAGTCAAACCTTAAACAACGGGTTGTGGTTGCTTTGAATTGTCCTTTTTTTTTTTTTTTTAGGTTAATCAGGTGCATATATAAAACAACAACCAAAAATTACAAACTGGCCACAGAAGCCAAAGTATTGGCAACACGCCTATAATAATACAGCTCATCCATATCAGCATCAATCAAAACATTTAAATCAATATCAGAGGGAGAGGTATCAAAAACAACAAAATTTTCCATGATGGAACAACCCCTCTTAGCCAGAAAATCAGCACATTATTACATCCTTGAGAAAAGGATTTTCAGCTTGTCTGGTTGAATATCAAATCCTTGCTTTTTTTTTTCTTTTTTTTTGAATAAATATTAAATCCTTGCTTTAAGACTACAAATATGACCAACTGCGGTCTCCAGGATGCATTCATTAGCACGGTCAAATACACGCTCAATTTCAACAGAACTTGTCTGTTTATCAACAAATATTCGAAGTTTTCAATATTTCAGATGTTAGTCCAAGCATGGCTATTAATGCACTCAATCAGGTCAAGCTTATTGCAAAGTTTCAAAAATCAAAGGCTTCCTTTCCAGTTGTACTTTATGCAACTCATTTTTATCTATACAAATATATATATATATATATATATATATGAATAATAGAGGATTATAAATTAATTTTGTTAGTATGATATATGTTTCCTTTATTTTTTTTAGTTCTTCTCAAAAAAAAAAAAAAAAAAAAAAGGGCTCTTCTTCTTCTTCCCATTATTTACCACTTTACTATCACTCTTTGTCCAACATTTCTAGGTCCTTTTTGGCCCTCTTTCTCCCACTTATTTCCTGTTTTACTGTTATTTTTCCTCCAACCTTTTCTTTATCTTTTCTAACTTTTCTTTTCTCTATTTTCTTTTCAATAAATTTTCTATGAGTAGTGTTTATTACATATAAATTGTTTTATATTGTTTTACCCACACTCCAAAAAACAACCGAAACCGTGACTTGAAGTCACAATTTCTATTTATTGTGACTTCAAGTCACAATTTTAATTGTTTTTTAAGATTTGTGTAAAACTGTTTGTGCACAACAACATATTCCCATTTGCTATTGCTCCTTTTGTATCTCTCTCTTTCCCATTCAGTTCACATTCATCCACAAAAAAGGAGATCTCTCTCTCTCTCTCTCTCTCTCTCACTCTCTTGGTGAATATTTTATTCTTTCTTGAAGTTCTACTTTGGGTTTAGGAGTTTTTGTGTTTTTTATAGCTCTACTTTAGATTGATGTATTTTAATGCTTTTGTGTTGTGTTTCATAATTCCCCATCATAGGTCTTCTCTCTCCCTCTAACGGCGTTAATTTGATTTTAGTTTTAGTTATAATTAATTGTTTTGAAAGTGGGAATTTGAGCTTATCGAAGCAAATTTACTTTACTATGCATTTGAATGCACCTACCAACTACTTGAGTAAATGATTATTACAAATCTATCTTTTTTGCCTTTCATTGCACCAAATTAAAGTTCAATTGTATAGATGAAACTCCAAGAAAACATTGCCCATTATGACACAAGTTAGAAGAACATGGACCATCTTTAAAAGAAACAAAATTAACCAAACACATACAAAACATGCAAATAAAAGAGTAATTGAAATAGGAGTAAATAGAAAAGGCTAATGCTAGCAGCTCACAAAATATTTATTTAAAGTTAGTCTTATTTTATTTTGGAGTCCATTGTAATATTTATTAGTCAATTGTAATTTTTTAGGTCTCAGTAGTAAACTAAGTTATTAGTATTTTATTTTATTAGAGTCAAGGTTATTTTTAAAATTCAATAATTGGGATTCCTAAGCCATTTAGAATGAGCTTTCCTATGTCAATTAGAATCAAGGTTTCCTATGTGAATTAGGATTAGGATTTTGTAGTCTGTATAACTAATACAAGCACAATAATGTAATCCTACGAAGGGGAATCATTTTCATGATATATAAATTTATCTTGAAATTGTCCTAATGGTTTCGTACTGACGACAACCAACCCTAGGTGCTGACTTCTAGAGCATTTTTGCCACTTGGTGCTGCTGACTCCTAGGTTCTCTATCTTTATTTTTCATGTTCTTTAATTTTCCTGATGAATGGTTTTAGTTTGTCCTGCATAAGATACATTTGTAGAGATAGGGAGACTGAGAAATACTTGCAGAAATTGTTGCATTTGGAAAGAGAAAGAGAGGGTCAATGAATATAGATGGGCGATACTTATATGCAATCAAGAAAGAGAAAAAAGGGAGAAATTCAGAAGAGAAAATTGTTTAAAGTGCAAGTCCACATCTAGTTTGATGTAATGTTTATACCTTTGTTTTCTTCCACGGGTAATTAGTCCACAACAAATATTAGGGTAATTCTCAAATGATCGAATCACAGGAAGAGCAATATGTGGTACCTTAATGCCTCCAACAGTTCTCTTAATGATATCTCCATGTCTCCTGAGGTGCCAATGCACATATATATATCATGTTATAATAGGATACAGGGCCAACAACCATCACATGTTTGTTATACTACCCAAGACCAAGAGAAATATTTTATATAAATTTACTATCTTCTCTAGGTAACAAATATAAAAGCAATAATCAATATAGTAATAATAATTCTGGGGAACAAATTGTAGATAAATGTTGGAATTGATACAAATTGGTGCTTTTGCAATTATGATAAAATCATCTCCTGATGAAGGCCAAGAAAGGAACTAGACAATTAATTATGATAAAAGCATCTCATACTCAAGCTAAGAAATAGATATGTGCCGGAGGCCCGGAACAACTTATCTACCTGTTGTTTAGATGAAAAAAGTACATTAGTTACGGATTCCACTGGTTGATAGACTGGAATATAATTATTTGATCTGCCAAGATGAGAATGTCATTACTGTAATTAATTCTTTGGGCATTCTTTGCATGATGATACAAAGGTGGACCTTTGTTTTCATTAAGTATTTTGTTGGACCAATTTGACACCATTGCTGTATGCATACCTTGGATGGTGATTGGCAGTAGAAAGAAAATCTTTCCACGATAAATCATGTTCTCTTAACGGAATGCCCACATCATTACCAATCACAGGGAGCACTATAGCTTTATAAGGAGCAGCTTCTACAACTCGACTGCAAGGAGGAAGAACAATAGTCATGAGAACTACTTAAAAGGAAAATTGGTGTTTAGCATTTGGCTTTTGCACAAAAACTAGCATATAATTAAGGCTCAGGTAGGGTGAATCCATCATTCACACACACATGGCTTGTTGCTTTAGATCTACCACATGACAGAGAGAAGGAAGTTGCTCATCTATCTTAACTATACAGTGACAATCTTTACTAATAGTCCAAAAAGAGTCTACATAACTAAATAATTTCGCTCTCATGCTATCCACTTCGAAATTTTCCTTAAAATGTACTATTCAGCAAATTTTGCCGAGTTAAGTACATAGTGGAAGAGAACATGAGGAGGAGATAACATGAAGATTAAAAAATAAAAATAAAACCTAAGAATAAAGCACGAGAGAATGAGTGGAGGTGAAAAGGCGTTAGTTATAAAAAAATAAAATAAAATAATTTGTTGTCAAATATCAACGTTAGGTACTTCGATACTTGAGATGAGATATGTGTAACAAAAATACTATTAGAGATATTACAAATTGGATTTTACTAAATAGGGCATGTATTAATAAATCATTTTAGAAAAAATTTTATGAAAAATTTATCACCTTTTTTTTTACAGCTTTTTCAATTTTCAATTAAAAAATCTTCCTAAAAATGATTATTAATACATGTTCTAAGGGCATACATTAACCAGATTCAAATTACAAATTTTACGATATAGCTATTGGGTGTCACTAATCACAAAAATAATAGTTTTATCTTTATTTATTATTAATATTTACCACTTTCATTAATTTGTAAATAATAATTTTATTTATTATTTACATTAAGTTGTAAATAATAATATTTTCCAATTACATTAATTTTCGTATTAAGATGATAGTACATTCTCAAATTTGAGATATATTGGTTTGTTGTATTGATTTAACCAATGATTTTGCTTAATAAGTTTGTTGAGAGGTTTAGGTGAATGCCTTAAGAAGATGAAGCTTCAGTTGCTGTAATAGATGGGAATAGCAAGGCTTTGGGAGAAAAAAATAGTTAGGATTCTACAAACCGACTAAGCAATGGGAGCAATTATATTATAAAAAGAAGGATAGAGACCTTAATTTTCATGGAAGAAAGGATGTCAATGGTAATAGACGTGGGATGCCTACCAGCTGTAAAAATGAGATATCTATAGATTTATCCCAAGATGATATATGAGTACAGCAAAAATTGACAAATGTTATAATTGAGATGCCAAAGAGAATGAAGATCAAGGTTAACGTGATATCTTTCAGGCAATTTGAGTATTGGACCTTAATAACCAAATTCCACTTTGATGAGTTGTTTGGACAAGAAATTTTTTCTTCATTTTGATGATTAGAGTTTATTCTCAAATGACATTTAATTTTGAGATGAATGTTGTATATTTGATCAATCTTTTTATGTCTATTTTCAATCTTTATTTTGTATTGAAATTATAATTATTTTCATTTTCAAGTGATTGTACCTTTAATGCAGAGAATTCTCTTGAATGGAAAGATTACCTTAGCCTCTTTTATGTGTCAGAGGATGAGGCCTCTGCATTGTGGCCTCATGTGTGCAAGTAAAAAAGCTTTACTTAGCTAAATTCAGTTTTACACAACAAATACATGACGCATAGATACATACATACCTAAACAAAACACTCATATTCATATTTGAACATCTGCATAGATACATGTACTTACATAGTTACATTTTAGGTTTAATTGTAAATTGCTGTCTGATCATTTTGATTTTGTTCTTTAAAATTTAAAAGTTTGGATTGTGATCCCCCTAAAGTTATATTATACTTTAATTTGAGTCATTTTAATTCTACTCACTATTAAGTGTAAGGTGTGTTGACGACAAAATTTTCACGCCACATAACTTTATTTCATTGGTAATCCGCACCACATCAACATATTATGGATTTTGGGAAAATCTATTTTAAAGCCCAAAAGAGCCCATATTTACACAAAATGACGCCAAAGCCCACAATCCAAAACCCATGGCAATATTATCTCATCAAAGCCCATGGTTATGGTTCAAGCTCACGGCACAACATCTCATTTTTGGCTCATAATCCAAGCTAATGAGTCTCATCAGGGGAATTTTAGGAGTTATGGTTTGGAGGGTCAAGAAGTATGTTCAGTAATGCTCCAACGGTTCAAAGTTGATAAAAGAAACATGCTGCTTAGCATGTCTTCTCCAATTCCCTGAACTCTAACGAGTCAGTGTGCAATAGATAACATCTGATAAGCCTTTCATATCGCATAACTCTTAAAATGATAAAACTCTCCATTGCTCTTTACCTAAAACTAATGTTCATCATATAATCTAAATTATATTATCTTATATAAATTATATTATTATTTTTTGTTTAAATCAATATCAAACACATGCCTAAATCTTATTGGCTATCTCTATTTAATATCTCATCCAACATTAAACGTCCTCCTTGCTCTCTAAGATTTGGTCAAAACACATAGAGACCATAATTGCATCTCTAAAACTTCATCAAATATCAACCAACTACTTTATTACATACTAAAAATGTATTGTATGAAACCATCGACTAAACATATGTTTTTTCAAAAGAGAAAACTTAGCTAAAAGTACCGACAGCAGTTCCAACAGAGACTGCCTTAATTTCAGCAACAACTGCAATAGTTCTAGCAACAACTTAAGCAGCACATGTCCCAAAATGACATCGCTAGCCTATTAATGGTCAATCCCAACAACTACCTGCTTCACAAAAATAAGGATCCCATAAAAGAAATCCTATCATTTTAAGTCAAATCTTTAGCCTCCAGTTGCAATACCAAAAATAGGAGGATCCCATAAAAGTTATCTTACCATTTTCAACCAAACCCATGAATTTAATGCTGAATCTTTCCTCCACTAGAAGCAATCATTCATGTGACATCATCCAGCAATGCCAATTGTTGCAGCAGCTACTGCTGTGCAACTAACAGCTATGTCAGCTACTGTATAGCTATGACTGACAATTGTAATAGCAACTCCAATTAACTTAAATCTCCAAATTTCTTCTTTTGTCTAAAAACCAAAAACCAACTAAAGAAATCACTCATTTTGCTAAAAACCCTTCCTTATTTGCTGGTTATTCCTTCAACCAAATCCCATTTAGTTACATACTTGGCCCTATATAAAGAGGACCAAGGCACAACACACTAGACCACCACTATCCTTCCCTCTCTAACTCTCTTGTTTTAAAACTTCATCATTTTGCTGCCTAAACACATCTCCATATCTTTCTCCATTTCTCTTACAAAATCTCTCTTCTTAGAAAGTAACATAACCCATGATACAACATGAAAAACTACTCTAACAGCAACTATAAGCTCATGTATTTACTATATTTAACCTCCATATCTCTCTTACTTCTATATATTTTACAAACACATTCCTCACAAACTATTCATACATATTTCCCACATATATTTCTAATATATCTTACAAACACCATATCTCACAGAACATATATATTTTTTACCATCTCCATACCTCTTAAAACATATCTACTATTCCAAGAATATTTTATCAAAAGCCCTTCTCATTGAATGCATATAATTATAATGCTAAAAATCCTTCTTATGAAAGGTACAAACTAATAATACTAAAAGCTCTTCTCATAGAAAGGAAATATCATTCATATTTGACTAAAAACTAAAAGAGCATTACATAGGGAAAATTATTTAAGTGCATGATAAATAGGATAAACTTAACCAACTTATGCACACGGCTGGACATATTCTCTCTCCCTCCAGTTGCACCCATTTTTCCCCTTCAATCATGAAGTCACCATGAAATGACTCATACTATCATACTATACTGCTAGACTCATTTTATTATGCTACTAAAAAACTCACTGATGTTATACGGCTGGAGCCACAAACCACAAACTATAAAGATAAATCATTATATTTTTAGCTCCAAATTTACATTAATAAGTATATTTTACTTTATTATCATTGTACCACTAGACTCGTGTTATTATACCACCGGAATGTTATCAACTCACTAATACTATACGGCTGGAGCCACAAGCCATATAAAGTGATGCTATAGCTGGAACCACAAACCATATAAAGTGATGCTATAGCTGGAACCACAAACCATATTGTAGACATTCGATTTTGCACCCATAATTTAATCTTAAAAGATGGCTAGAATGACCATTCATATACCCGAAAAATCATAGTTGTATTACATACATTAATTTATTCATTGCATATCATAAAAATGATCTTGAGATTCTAACAGTTACGACGATATGTCCAATTCCCAAATCGGACTGTTGGATTGAAAGATATCACAAGATCAAGTTTTCACGATCAGCATGCACTGTATGGGGTGAAGTCAATCACGTGTGATTAATTAAAATTAATTTTAATTGGTTAATGATTAAAATTAATTAAATGAATTTTTGTGATTGGTTAAGTATTTTTCTTAAAGTGAGATTTGTTGCATGGGATTAAAACAAATAAGCTAGTAATATTTAAAGATAATTAGGCTTTTGGGATAATTATATTCAAAATAATTATTTTAAAAGTCCTAATTATCACTTTGGAATGAGGTTTATCATGAAAATAACTCTTAAATTCATCCAAATACAGTTTTAGAGTTGGAAAACACTTTAAAAACGTGCTAAAGTAGCATATTTCAGATTCAGGTTCTAAGGCACTTTTGGCATAGAAGAACTCAAAATTCGGACTAGGCTATTTCTGGAAAAGTTGTAGAGAATCGAATTTCCCTTGAATTGGAAATCCTTCACCTTAATCCAAATTTTGAGTAAAAAGATATGATCCAAATACTGAAACTGATTCTGATCTGAAAAATCAGCTTACTCTTATGCAAATCTCTTTATTTTTTTTAAGGATTTTCTCCATAAGTTTTTTACTTATTTTTTAAGCTGATTGGACTTAATTTTTAAGCAAACCTAGCATATTTTCTAAGCAACTACCACCTCTATATATAGGGAAGGCCTCCCAACATTCCAGACCCCTTTTTTCTGACCCTTTTTTGACCCCCTTTTCTCACCTTTCTTTTTTTTGACTTCTCTCTCCCCTTATGTTAAAGAAGTTTTAGGAACTTCTTTTTTGTTAAAAGGCTTCACTTAAATCTTTAAAAAAAAAAATTGTTTCTCTTTGAAGAACTCTTTCCTTGAGGATTAAGTTCATGCAGGTATAACTCTAACTTTGTTTCCATAACATGCTTTCATATATGTTTTAGTTTCCATGGACATGATGTTTTCTTTTGTGTTTAAATAATCATGTTTCTCATATGTTATCACATGTTCTCTTTTGCTTTCAAAAGTTTTCACATGATTAATTGATGAACATGTCTAGATCAAGGGTTGAATCTTGCCTTAGAATTTTAGATCTAAAATCAAATTTGTAAGTTTTCTTCATTTTTTTTATTAAGAGTCAGATCTGTATATTTTTCTCTTTGTTTCTTTTTCAAAGTAAAACTAGATATGAATTTTATTCATAAAGTTTGATCTAAATTTTATTAATAAAATCATATCTGCATTTTTTTGAATAAAAATCTGTCCTGCTTTTAATAAAACTGATCTGCATTTTTCCAAATAAAAATCTGCCCTGTTTTTTTTAATAAAATATGATTTGCATTTTTTCCAAATAAAAATATGCTCTGTTTTTTATAAAAAATCTTATTTGCATTTTTTCCAAATAAAAATCTGCCATGTTTTTAATAAAAAATCTGATCTGCATTTTTCCGAATAAAAATCTGGTCTGTTTTAAATGAAAAATCTGGTTTGCATTTTTTTAAATAAAAATCTGACTGTTTTTTTTATTCAAAATCAGATCTGCATCTTTGAATAAAAAATTTGTGTTTTCAAAATAAAAATCTGTTTTTTCCCACATTTAAAAATCCCAATCAGATCTGAATTTTTATTTAAAACCCATTCTTTTCTTTTATGGAAACTCAAAAGAAAAGAATGGGTTTGATATAGCATTTGTTGCATAATGCTCTAAGGTTCTTGAATAAAAGTTTAACCCTAGATCTAGGATTTGATATAGCATTTGTTGCATAACATTTCATACTTTGAATATGAGTATTTAATGGTCATTTAGAGTCTAGAAGATCAGACTTTGTCTGGGCGGAATGGGTGCCTAACACCTTTTCATTCTGTAACCTGGCCGCTGAACTTAGATTTTTGGATAGTAGACTAGTGTTTTATCTTTTGTTTTGGTAAATTGTAACTAGGGTCAAAACTTTGTAATTTTTACATAAATTGTATCTAGGACCAAAGCCTTGTAAAGTCATTATACCAAGTTGTATTTGTATAATCAATTAAGTATCTAGGACCAAAGCCTTGTAAGGTCATTCTACCAAGTTGTATTTGTATAATCAATTAATGACATTTGAGGTATTCTTGGACATGTGAATTGTATTTCTTTTTCTTTCTTTTTTTTTTGTAAAAAGAAAAGTGGCAACTCCACACAATTACCTATAAGAGAGGTGCCCTAATCACCTAAATCTCTTTTTGAGAGCACCTCTCCAACAAGCACGGTCTCTCACACATATCAAGATAAGTTATTATGTCTAAATCCATAAACTTACATTATTGAGTACATATTGTTTCATTATCACCATACCACAAAATGCAACTTACACTAATAATATCTTACTATTTAACAAAATGGATTCACTAATATTTCACTAATGAATACAAAAATTTTGACAAGTTGAACCTACCCATTACTAGACATATATTATTTAGACATTAATCATCGCTAGACATGTATTATCTGGACATGAACCATTGCTAGACATATATTATCTGAACATGAACCACCACTAGACATATATTAACTACATAAACCACCACTGGACATGTATATTATTTGGACATAAACTATTTGGCATACATTATTTGAACATAGACCATAGCTGGACATACTTTATTATGTTGAACATGGGTCATAAACCACAATTGGATATGGACTATTCTTGACTCATCCTATTACTGGACATATAACAATTAATTATTCTCTAATATTGGAAATCACTTAATATGCATCATTAAGATCTTTAACTAATGACTTAATCAAAGCTATTACGCTAAACATATTATATATTTATTTCAACCATTATCACGATTCTTAGACTTTAGGCATTATCTATTTTGTAGGCTTAAAAATGCACCTGAAGCCATTGGTCTATGCGGCCCAATGTCAAGTTCTGAATTAAACCCCCCAAAACAAATCCGGGTCTAGTAAAATCACTCTTCTAGTAGAAGACACGTGGCTCACACAAAAACGGCCCCTGTCAAGGTGTCACCTCAGTTTATTTAAAAATTGTGTCATTCAATTAAATCATTTCAAAAAAGAATATTTTTTTAGTAAAATATATTGTTATTTTTCTTCATTTTTAGTTTTTCATTTTTCTTTAGAGGCGCCATGGACACCAAAAGCCACCACCATCCACAACCAGGGTACCCTATCCAAACCACCTATGTTGGTCTTATTTCAAAACTAAACCACTTTCATAGGGGCGGAGCCACATCCATGGTTGGTGCCTTTAAAAATCTTTTCTAGTATCTATAACTAGTCGCTAACCCGTGCAATGCACGGGATAGTTAAATAAAAATTAAAAGTATTTATTTTGCTTAAAGCTCTATGACTTGACTTTAAAAAAATATATAACTTGAAAATGATTGAAAATAAGTAATTTTTTGTTCAATATAATGGTTTAGAAAAATTCATTTTCTTTCATATCATTGGTTCCACATAACGCATCTCAACGTGAGCTATTCTATGTTGATGACTTTACACAATACTCAACTGCAATTAAATCTACTATCCACCACCAATCTAATTTATGTTATCTTGATAGTAAATCTACAAATTGCATTCTCATATCCTCCATCATTTAGAAGGTAACTAAAGTAATGATTGTATATAATGTATAAATTTTATTCTTTTAAAATATAAAATAATTAAAATAAAATCTAATGTTTTGGAAATTTTTTGAAATATATTTTTAAATTTCTTAAAACTTAGTTAATAGAATTTCTATTTTACATAAAAGTGAACTATCACAATTAATGAGAATTTAACTATTTTTTGCAAAGAGAAGATAACCGTAGGCCCAATTTTTATTTTATAGTATAGGATGTTACAGTTAGATCCGTACCATGTGTAATACATTAATCCATAATGATAGTTCCAAATAATACCTTAATACCTATCTATATGAGTTTTCTTTTTAATGATGCCATAAAGGATGGAGTATAATAGAAGTCATTTAGACCGTTTAGAATAGACTAAATAATCATTTATAGTATGTGATCATTTATGAAAAAAATAATCCGAAGTTGTTTCTATTGGTTTGGGCCTTGGATCATTTAGATCTCCCTGATGAAACTAATTTCTTCAGGGAGTAAACCTAAACATAAAATATGGGCATGCATATGTGTCCTTGAGAGAGCATATAAGATAACATTTGCCAAGGATAATTCTTCAACTGAGTGATCTAATGGAACTCAAAGAGTGAGTAGTCCAGTTTCTGGTTGATGTTAGGTAAAGCAGTGGGTTCACAGCTAACGTAAATAGTTTGCATTTGAGAATGGTTTGTTACACCCAAAAAAAGAGAGAAGGGAGCATTGGGAGTGTAGGTGTTTATCATATTTCCTAGACATGGGCTTTGTTTTCCATCATATTTTCAATTTCCTCCATCCCTCCTCATGGGGTCCAAAGTTGGTTCGATACCCAATTTTATTAATTAAAATAAAATCGATTAGACATAAGTGACCAACTATACCTCAGATTCCAAAGATTTTTGGTTGCGACTCCAAACTTTTGACAGAAGAAATCCGTATGTAATGCCCTTAAATTTGCCCCATTAACTCCTTAAAATATTCAATTACTTTTACCATCTTTTTTCAGTACACTACCCCTATGCACAAAGGTCTTAACCAATTGACTTACATTACATGCCTCGCATCGAAACGACATCGCTTTTGACTTCTTTGAAGTTACCACAGCATCAACAATAATAGTTTGACACCAATGAGATAAAATTTAGCGGAAAACAAAAACAAAAACGATAGAAAAATGAGATTGAAATTTTCAACTGGTCTTTGAATATATTAGCTTCTTAAAAGCTAGGTTCAAATGAAAATAGTTCTGAAGAGAAAAAAGGGGGCCAAAATGGCCTAATACCACAATTTTCAGAAATTTTTAGCAAAAAACACTGTTTCGGAACTAAATAGGGAAATACCACTTTTATGGTACTCGAGTTTGCCAAACTCGAGTACCATTTGGAACTCGAGTTTAAGACACTTGAGTTCCTAGAAGTTTTGCCACCGTGGCACTGCTGAGGTGGAAATTTGGCGAATAAAAAAATAATGTGGTACTCGAGCTTGGTATACTCGAGTACCATGCAACACAATACTCGAGTATAACATGCTCGAGTACCTTTTATAAATAAAAAGTCAATTATTTTATTTCTACAGTACTAGAGCACACCAAGCTCGAGTACCTTGTAACTTTTTTTTTTTTGGGATTATCGACAAATAAACATAAACATAAAATGTTGTTTATTTTATTTCTATAGTACTCGAGCTCACCAAGCTCGAGTACCTTGTAACTTTATTTTATTTTGTTTTGGGATTATCGACAAATAAATATAAACATAAAATGCTGTTTATTTTATCTCTACAGTACTCCAGCTCACTAAGCTCGAGTACCTTGTAACTTTTCTTTTCTTTTCTTTTTTTTGGGATTATCGACAAATAAACATAAACATAAATATAAGTAGCTTTTTTATGTATTTATTTATTTAAATAGAAGCATTGTAAAATACAGAGATTTTGATTTCAAAATATGAATTTAATTTCTACATTAAGTAAAAATGTTCACTGTTTTCTCATAAAAATTGTTCACTCACTTTTCTACGTAAATTATTTTTTGTTCACTATTTAAAAAATTGTTCGCTGTTTTCTCATAAAACACCTAGTAAAATCGTGTTTTCTAAATTTAAACGCCAAATCTGAATGCTTTTTCATGTTTGAATTTCACAATAATCGAATCTATTTTTCTGCATTGATAAAATCTACTTCTACATTAATAAAATTTTCTCTCTGCACATCATGTTTACTGTATATTCGAATCTGCTTACTGCATTCACAAAATTTGTTTTTTGCATTAAGTAAAACTGTTCACTGTTTTCTCATAAAAATTGTTCACTGTTTTCTGCATAAACTATTTCTAGCATTCTGCGTAAAATTATTTTCTGTTCAGCATTATTTAAAAAATTGTTCACTCACTTTTCTGCGTAAATTATTTTTTGTTCACTATTTAAAAAATTGTTCGCTGTTTTCTCATAAAACACCTAGTGAAATCGTGTTTTCTAAATTTAAACGCCAAATCTGAATGCTTTTTCATGTTTGAATTTCACAATAATCAAATCTATTTTTCTGCATTGATAAAATCTGTTTCTACATTAATAAAATTTGCATTCTGCACATCATGTTTACTGTATATTCAAATCTGCTTACTGCATTCATAAAATCTGTTTTTTGCCTTATGTAAAATTTTTCACTGTTTTCTCATAAAAAAATTTCACTGTTTTTTGCATAAACTATTTCTAGCATTTTGCTTAAAATTATTTTCTGTTCAGCATTATTTAAAAAATTGTTCACTATCTTTTCTGCGTAAATTATTTTTTGTTCACTATTTAAAAAAAATTTCGCTGTTTTCTCATAAAACACCTAGTGAAATCGTGTTTTCTAAATTTAATCGCCAAATCTGAATGCTTTTTCATGTTTGAATTTCACAATAATCGAATCTATTTTTCTGCATTTATAAATATGTTTCTACATTAATATAATTTTCTCTCTGCACATCAAGTTTACTGTATATTCAAATCTGCTTACTGCATTCATATAATCTTTTTTTTTTTGCATTAAGTAAAACTGTTCACTATTTTCTCATAAAAATTGTTCACTGTTTCTGCATAAACTGTTTTTAGCTTTGGCGCGATTATTGCTCTTAAATGGTTTTTATGTTTTTTTAAATATGTAACCATATGAATAATGGACAAACTCCATGAATGAAAAATGAGTGCTTCATATAAATCACCTAATGGTAAGTGCCTCAAATAATTCAAATTTGTAAAAAAGTTCGACTTAGTTGAATGTAGAAATTCGGGAAAAATATCGATGGAAAATCAATGAACGTACCAAATCGTGAAGGTGTACATAAGATGTACAAATAGTCTAGACTTGTTCAGAAAGTACAAATCTACTTTTACAGGGATGCATACACCTCCCATTGTAGTCTTTTAAAGCTGGCTAGCTTGCAGATTGTACTGCAACTTCTTTCATACTCATGGCCTGGGTACCTAATCATTAGTACTGAACAACTGCATTGTACAAACACTAGAAATTGCACATTTTTAATTACATTATAATGTCATTCTCATAATTTTTTTTAAGTATTTTTCATGTGTATTATTTTCATACTAAGCTACATTGTATTTCTACAAAATTTAATGCAATACAACTGCTAAATGTCTCTTTTAGATTTCTACTGCCTATTGCTTCCATGCTTTAAAAACCAAAAGATTTTCTAGCTGATTGCTGAATGGGGAACAATACACAATATCTGGTCCAATCAGAGTCTGCTCACATAGGCTTAATATATGCAATAATCTTCCAATCAAAAGTACGAGTTGACATTAGAACGTAACCATTAGTAGAGGAAAGTCAAATAAATTTGAAACAAGAGGTATAGAAAAAGTCATGTTTCTTTAGCAATTTATGAAACAAAGTCTAATAAGATACATAGCTACAATTAACACTGAATTAAATAAACTGTCTATTACACGTGGAACAAGAACTTCTAGACAATGTCACTTTGCAAGAAATAGAAGTTGTATCAACTAAAAACATAACAAAAGTGAAATGTCCTACGATATTTAAAAGATTTTTGTTTTTCATAAAAAAAAAAAAAAAAAAAAAGATATTTGTTTTGTGATGCGTTTGGATGGCTATCAAACTATCTATCATTTTGCCATTTTGGAAGGAGTGTAATAGAATGATTATATATATATATATATAGAAGGATTCGTTCAAAATTTAAATTGAAAGAAATGAATCAAATGATACCCTTAAAGTGTGGATGAAATGTTTTATAATGCTTAAATTTATAAAAGATACTAGTGAAAATTCCATGCGTTGCATGGCTTTAATCCTGAATTTTCTTTATATATATTTTTGAGAAATTATAACTAAATGAGTTATTATTACATAATTTTAGAATTATTTTCTAGCTAAATGTCAAAAATGGGTTAAGTGTCAAAAATGAAACCATGGGTGGGTAAGTTAAATTTGAGACGAATCTGCTTAATGAAGTTAGTGTGTTAGATGATGAAAGATATATTTTAGACTTCTCAGATTTAAGTAATGATGATTTCCAAAAATTTCTACCTACGAACATTAAACGTTGTTGTTAATGTCTACACGTTATGTGCAATACAAAATGTTGTTCTTAATGTCTGACAACTGATGATTATGTACATTCAACTTTTGCAAATCTAAAGATTAACTGTTCATTAGTTTTGGCTAAGTTTATATGAAATCACTTGCTCATTTTTTCTCTGCTGTTCTTTGTTGCTACATATGATTCTTGTGCTTTGGTTGGACAATGTCCTCGATCTGCTTTGTAATGTAGGAAACACCTTAGGAAGTGAAATGCCTCCAGTTAGATATGTTGATGTTTCCAATATTCTGTTTGTGTAATTTGAAATGTTACACACATAACACTTATCACCCATATTAGATTTATTGTACATTACTTGTTGAGCCCTGACCAGAAATACCCATGTGCTATTATTTCTAACCAGTAGTCACAGATTATGGGAAGAGCGTTTCGAGTAGCATCCCTGAAAATGACCAAAGATAGTAAACAGTTCTACATGTGCTGTTCAACAGCTCGGTACTATTGAGCCCTGACCAGAAGTACCCATCCACACTCACATGAATACACAAATATGCAACCCTTTGTAATGCACCGTTTTCAAGGATGCAGAGCATCCCTGGAAAGTTTTTGCATCAATTTTGGGGGTGAGCTGTCCACCATTGCTACACTGATGTTTGCAGTGCTACATGTGCTGCTCAATGATTTGGTACGTTCTTTGATTTTCCATTGAGTTTACACGATTTTGTTCATTCAACAATTTTGAAATTTTCATCAAATTAAGATGATCAGTACATTAGTAAACAGTTTTAAATTGAATTTTCACAATTTTGTACATTTGACAACTTCAAATTTGGAAAAAAATTTGGATGATCAATACATCTAATGTAATTAATTTTCCATTGAGTTTACTTAATTTGGTATGTTCTTCAATTTTCATTTGAATTTTCACGATTTTACACACTCAACGAATTCGAATTTTTCAACAAATTCGTATTATCTGTACATCTAATGTACACTATTTTTCCTTGAGCTTTCACGGTTTTGTACATTCAACGAATTCAAATTTTTAAACAAATTCATACGATCTGTACATCTAACGTACATACTTTTCCATTGAATTTTCATTATTTTGTACTTTTAATGAAGTCAAATTTCTCAACAAGTCTAGATTATCTATACATCTTATGTACACATTCAAGATTTGGTACGTTCATTGATTTTCCATTGATTTTTTCCAAATTTCTACGTTCAACTAATTCGAACTTTTTCACAAATTTGAATTATTTGAGGCACTTACCATTAGGTGATTTATACAAATCACTCATTTTTCTTTCATGGAGTTTGTCCATTATTCATATGGTTACATATTTTAAAAATAAAAAAAAAAAACACAAAAATCATTTAAGTGCACTAACCGCGCCAATGCTAAAACAGTTTATGCAAAAAACAATGAACAATTTTTATAAGAAAACAGTGAACAGTTTTACTTAATGCAAAAAAAAAGATTTTATGAATGCAGTAAGCAGAATCGAATATACAGTAAACATGATGTGCAGAGAGAAAATTTTATTAATGTAGAAGTAGATTTTATCAATGCAGAAAAATAGATTCGATTATTGTGAAATTCAAACATGAAAAAGCATTCAGATTTGGCGTTTAAATTTAGAAAACATGATTTCACTAGGTGTTTTATGAGAAAACAGCAAACAATTTTTTAAATAGTGAACAAAAAATAATTTACGCAGAAAAGTGAGTGAACAATTTTTTAAATAATGTTGAACAGAAAATAATTTTATACAGAATGCTAAAAATAGTTTATGCAGAAAATAGTGAACAATTTTTATGAGAAAACAGTGAACAGTTTTACTTAATGCAAAAAACAAATTTTATGAATGAAGTAAGCAGATTCGAATATACAGTAAACATGATGTGCAGAGAGAAAATTTTATTAATGTAGAAGTAGATTTTATCAATGCAGAAAAATAGATTCGATTATTGTGAAATTCAAACATGAAAAAGCATTCAAATTTGGCGTTTAAATTTAGAAAACACGATTTCACTAAGTGTTTTATGAGAAAACAGCGAACAATTTTTTAAATAGTGAACAAAAAATAATTTACGCAGAAAAGTGAGTGAACAATTTTTTAAATAATGCTGAACAGAAAATAATTTTATGCAGAATGCTAGAAATAGTTTATGCAGAAAAAAGTAAACAATTTTTATGAGAAAACAGTGAACAGATTTACTTAATGCAAAAAACAAATTTTATGAATGCAGTAAGCAGATTCGAATATACAGTAAACATAATGTGTAGAGAGAAAATTTTATTAATGTAGAAGTAGATTTTATTAATGCAGAAAAATAGATTCGATTATTGTGAAATTCAAACATGAAAAAGCATTCAGATTTGGCGTTTAAATTTAGAAAACACGATTTTACTAGGTGTTTTATGAGAAAACAGCGAACAATTTTTTAAATAGTGAACAAAATATAATTTACGCAAAAAAGAGAGTGAACAATTTTTATGAGAAAACAGTGAATAGTTTTACTTAATGTAGAAATTAAATTCATATTTTGAAATTAAAATCTCTGTATTTTACAATGCTTCTATTTAAATAAATAAAAAAATACATAAAAAAGCTACTTATTTTTATGTTTATGTTTATTTGTCGATAGTCCCAAAAAAAAGAAAAGAAAAGAAAAGTTACAAGGTACTCGAGCTTATTGAGCTGGAGTACTGTAGAAATAAAATAAACAGCATTTTATGTTTATGTTTATTTGTCAACAATCCCAAAAAAAAATAAAATAAAGTTACAAGGTACTCGAGCTTGGTGAGGTCGAGTACTGTAGAAATAAAATAAACAACATTTTATGTTTATGTTTATTTGTCGATAATCCAAAAAAAAAAAAGTTACAAGGTACTCGAGCTTGGTGAGCTCGAGTACTGTAGAAATAAAATAAACAACATTTTATTTATAAAAGGTACTCAAGCATGTTATACTCGAGTATTGTGTTGCATGGTACTCGAGTATACCAAGCTCGAGTATCACATTATTTTTTTTATTCGCCAAATTTCCACCTCAGCAGTGCCACGGTGGCAAAACTTCTAGGAATTCGAGTGTCTTAAACTCGAGTCCCAAATGGTACTCGAGTTTGGCAAACTCGAGTATCATAAAAGTGGTATTTCCCTATTTAGTTCCGAAACAGTGTTTTTTTGCTAAAAATTTCTGAAAATTGTGGTATTGGGCCATTTTGGCCGAAAAAAGGGTATGAAAACGTGTCATTTATTGCTACGGTTACTAATTCTACTGAAATCCAGAGTCTTTGGGCCCTTTTTATATCAACCTTAGCCCATTCCTTATTTAAAGTTGGGCTAGGACTACACATGTAGTTCTATACCTTTAATAAAAAAATCATTTAGTTATCTAAATGATTATTTTTTTAGTCATAAAATACTCTATCTAAACTCTGAAAGAAAGCATTCGAATGATCACATCATTGATACTGTATCATGATGGTTGCAAATAGCAATAGTATTATTCATGACTGATAGATGAACAATGAAACTGTAAATTAACGATTTAACAATTTAAATACCAAGTTTAAACTATAACAACACATATATTGGAAGACTTCAAATATTGGAACATACTTCTTCTGCCATTTTCATTATTCAACCAAAACCAAAGTTTCAAAGATAATTCCAATTCAATTAAACCCAATACGTACATACACATGAACGTAAAGAATTCCAAAAATAAAAACTACAATCTCCAAAAGCCTCTACCTAATACAGTCACTAATTTTATTTTATTTTTTCCAGATTTGTTTGTTCTTTAGTTCTTTTTCCTTTTATGTTTTATCAAACTTTTTCTAATTGACCAAAATATCTCTCATATGTGTTAACATTAAATCTGATAAGAAAACTTTACATATCTTTTGTTTTGAAGGCACTCCAAGAACCAAATCAATGTAAGAGATTGTACAGCAAAGTGGTGTTGGAAGAATAAAAAAATAAAAAAAACTATTTGAAATATAATATAGGAATAAAAAGCCAAGTTGGAATTGTAACAAACAATCCCTGGGAAAAAAAAACTATTTATAATATAGTATAGGGTTATGGATTCCTAATCAAATTTGGTTATGCAATTTTTTTTTAAAGGATGAATATGTTAGTAGAGTCCATTTGATATAAAATTTAACTCCTGTTGAAATTAAAAATGATATATATTTGTTGAGTCTCATTTGATATAATTATAGAGTTTAAATCCTATTGAAATTATAATTTCTAATCAACGTTAATATATAATAAAAAAATGAAAAAAAAAAAAAGAAGAGAAAGAAAACGTGGTTGATAGATATAAGGAAATATGATAGATTTTTTTTTTTTAAAATGTCATCAACGTAGAAATTATTAAATTAATAGAAATATATTCCATTTTTTGGGATAGATTTATATTAATAGAGTTATTATATAGTTTGTTAAGATTATCTAAAAATTCCCTAATTATGTGATAATTTAGGTCTTCTTTAAGTATAGTGGTTGTATGGCACCAAACAACTAAATTTAATTTTTTAAAAAAGAAATGTAATAAATTTTCTGCATTTTAGTTCTATAAAATCGAAAGAATTAAATCAAATTAAATCAAATTTAAAAATATAAATAAAAAATGCTGATGTGTAAAATTGTGGAGAGGTTAACCAAAAGTTATTTGGTTATATAAATATATATATATATAGTTAAAAAATAGGAGTTCCACCCCCCCCCCCTCCCCCTCCCCTCCTCAAATATTTGACTTAGTTCAATAATGCTCTTATAAATAGAAGAATTTTGAGATCTATGTTAGGAATAGATAAAGAACGAAGAAGGTCAATAAACCTAAGACGTGCAAGTTTCAACTTGAGAGGACAAGCATCATCAATGGAGAAATCACATAATGAGATGAAATATATAAAAATGACACGTACTTTAAAAATACATATTGTAAATGTTTTCTTTATGTTGTAAGATTATAAATTAACAATCATAATAAAATTTTAGGATCTTGAATTATTATGATTCCACGACTATACGAGTTAATAATAAAGCTTATCTTGATCCATTACTGAAATTTTCTTAAGATCAAGTCTTAATATAAAAGGCACTTAATTCTTATAGAATTGGTTATTCTTTCTTGACCCTTTTTTTCTTTAACTATTCAGTGTGTTTAATGAGGATAACTGATTGTCTCTTTTATAACTAGAGAAATGACCAAATTCGTTGTACCATAACATACATGAATTTATCAAATGAAACAATTTATTCTTACACAAACAAGTTATAGAATCTAGAGTGAAGTTTTGAATTTTGATATCTATATCAGGAATAGGTAGCTGAAAGTCTTTGATGAAGCTTTCAAGCTACGTGCAGTAATTTGACTAATTTCACCCATAAGCTCACACAGACGTTTCGCAATGTCTTTTTCTTTTAAAAAACATTTATTTTATATATGTGTATGTGTGTGTGTATATATATATATATATATATATATATATATATATAACTTGGACTAACTAATTTTTAATAGTTAACTAATAATAAAGATCAATAACAAAAAAAAAATCCTAGTTCATGGCAATACTACTAGTTAGATTTAATAAGATATATTTTTTAAAAATAATTAAAAAACTTAGTATAAGTATATTGAAGTGATAGTATTTTTTTTTTTTTTTTTTGGGGAACAGAATTAAAGGAATGAGAATTCAGTTTTTTGTTTTTTGATTTTTTGTTTTTTGTTTTTACCTTGAACAGAAGATATCAATTAAAACTTCAAGAATAAGGAGATTAAGCAAATTTGGGGAAAAGAAAGAATGCAATTTAGGAATAAACTTATATATTCTTGCTATGGCTAGAAAGGGAGTGGTATTTTGGCCGTGAAAATTGGTGGGGCTCCGCTAATGATCACAACATTCAAAAGTAAAGTGTAAAGAAAAAAAAAAAAAAAGGTCATATAACCACTTTTGAGGTTTGGTTAATATCAGTACTACCAAGATTTTTTTTTTAAATTCAATTTAATTTCTAAGCACAAATGGCAATTTAACATCGTTTGAAAATTCTTTGCATTATTGCAATTATATGTGTGAGTTGAGCATCTGGGTAGCCAATGATAGATAAATAATAAAGTAGGTAGAGAAATGAAAATTTTGAATTGTGTTAAGAAGTGACGTTAGGAGCAAATTTCGATATTTTTGAAAATAAAATTAGTAATACTTGTCATTTGCCCAAATCTTACAAATAGTTTTAATATTTTACCCCTAAAAATAAACTATTCTGTCAAAATCTCATGCGAATGGTAAAAGAAAAGAGATGCTACGTTCACAATATTTTTACAACAAATCATAGGTAGTTAATTGTTATTGGTTCAAATTTAAACATAAAACTAAGATTACTTTTTTGCCCCAACAACAACAACCAATAATAACCTGCCACTTAAGGTTTGTTATAAAAATATTGTGAAAATATTGTGAATATATCATTTTTCGTAAAAGAAATATATAAATTTCTTTACCATCTTAATTGAAAAGTCATAGTAAACCAAATCACATTAATCCTGTGTGCAGCAGAATGAAGCAACAAGTATCTAAAGGTGATGTGTAATAATGCACATGACTAGGTGTATACTTGGACACTTGTCACATTTTTTTTGCTGCCACCT
Organism: Castanea sativa; assembly: GCF_040712315.1. Lineage (NCBI taxonomy): Eukaryota > Viridiplantae > Streptophyta > Magnoliopsida > Fagales > Fagaceae > Castanea > Castanea sativa. The sequence continues at coordinate 48,887,322 of NC_134020.1, read as the reverse complement.
AACCTTTTTATGCAGCAATTGTTAAATACAGATCTGTATCAAATTCTCTCCCTATTTTATTTTATATTTTAATTGGCTGAAATTTTAATTTAATTATTAGTTTGATAATTATAATTGTGGAAAAAAAAAACTTGAACCATAAATGCCTTCATTTAAAACACTCCAACATCAATTCCTTCTTAAAGACTTTTTTTCGACTTTGGGGGCCATGGCTCTCTGACCGGTGAGCACATTGAGATAGTGAGGCATATATTAAATAAATAGAAATTAACCTTAAAATTCTTGAGACAGTGCTATATAAATAGGTGCAAATGGCATGCAAATTGCATTACCACCAACAACACCAAACATCTTAGTTTCAAGCCATTTGCTAAATACTAAGCTCTCTCTTTATTCCTCTCTTGTAAGAATGGATCCAATAGTTGCAACACCTATCAGTGAGTCCTCAAATATCACTGACTTCGTCGTAACAAATGGCAATGGAGTAAAGGGTCTCTCAGAAATGGGACTCAAAGCCCTCCCTAAGCAATATATCCAACCTGTAGAAGAAAGGATCACTGTGAGCAACATCTTGCCTCAAGAGTCTATACCCATCATTGATATGTCAAACTGGGACGAACCAAAAGTCTCAGAATCAATCTGTGATGCTGCAGAAAAGTGGGGTTTCTTTCAGATTATCAACCATGGAGTGCCCATTGACGTGCTGGAGAATGTGAAGGATGCAACACATAGGTTCTTCAATTTGCCAGCTAAGGAGAAGAGGAAGTTTTCAAAGGAAAACTCACCTTCCAACAGCGTGCGGTTTGGCACAAGCTTTAGTCCTGAAGCAGAGAAGGCTCTTGAATGGAAAGATTACCTGAGCCTGTTTTATGTGTCCGAGGCTGAGGCCTCTGCATTGTGGCCCTCTGCGTGCAAGTAACAGAGCTTAACTTTGCTCAATTTAGTTTACACAACAAATACATGACATATAATATAGATGAAATATTTGTGTACATACATACATACATACATACACACATATATAATTCACCGAATAGGTCAAGTTCTAGTTAAATCTAGTGTAACTCAATACGACGTTACAACACTTCATAACTTTTAGTCACATCTCATTATATCAACCATGTTTGATTGAAGATCAATAGTGATCTCATCCTAATATACATACATACATATATATATATATACATATATATATATATATATATTATAAAAAAATTGAGTATCATAAAACATAATTTGGTGGATCAAATAGTATATGCTTATGTATATATAATTTTTGGTGGATTAATTGTTGTTTGCTTTTAGGGATCAAGTTTTGGAATATATGAGGGGGTCTGAACTAGTTATCCAAAGGCTATTAGAGGCACTAATGAAGAGGATAAATGTGAAAGAAATTGATGAGACAAAAGAATCTCTCTTAATGGGTTCAAAGAGGATTAACCTTAACTACTATCCTATATGTCCTAACCCTGAGCTCACCGTGGGAGTAGGTCGTCACTCTGATGTGTCAACCCTTACTATCCTCCTTCAAGATGATATTGGTGGACTCTACGTGCGAGGAAACAATGATAGTTGGGTTCATGTTCCACCTATAAGCGGCTCCCTCGTGATCAATGTTGGCGATGCACTACAAATAATGAGCAATGGTCGATACAAGAGCATTGAGCACCGTGTGGTTGCTAGTGGAAGCAAGAATAGGATTTCGGTTCCTATTTTTGTTAATCCTAGGCCATATGACATGATTGGTCCTTTTCCAGAAGTGCTTGCAGGAGGTGAGAAAGCATTGTATAAGCAAGTTCTGTATTCAAATTATGTGAAACATTTCTTCAAGAAGGCTCATGATGGGAAGAAAACAATTGAATTTGCAAAAATATGATATGTATTCTAAGGTGTGTTGCCACTACAACACCGATCAGTGTAGTCGCTACAAGTATGTTATGTTCTATTTTAATGGAAATAATTTTTTTGAAATAAAACACAATTTGAAATCTGTTTGAAGATATTAGAAGTCAGTCAATTCTTTATCGAATTATTTTACTTTTTACAAAAAAGAGTTTATTTTTAAACGTGGCATTGACATTGTTTGTATATATGTCTATTTGAAGCACTGGAATTCGTGACAGGTTAAAAAGATTGATGATATTAAAAAGATTTCTCTTATATATTGGGTTCAATAAGGTTCAAAATAACTTACTTGTACCCCCATATTGTCCAAAAATTGCTAGAACACTGCGCTTGGTTTTAAGTGATAATCCAACACTAATGGTATTATTTATGTTACTTCATGTTTGTGATTTAAACTACCGTACCCTCTCCCACCTTCTATGGGTCCGTTTGGATAGAGTTTATTACTGAAAACTAAAAATACTATAGCAAAAAAAATTTTAAATGTGTGAATAGTGTTGTGTGACCCATTTTTAATATTTTTTCTAAATAAAGTGCTCGTGGGTCCCATGAACAGTGCGTGAATAGTGCAGCTACAGTGCATGAACAATAAAATTGGTCTCCCGCAAGTGAAATAACATGCATGAACAGTACTTTTTACTGTTCATGCACGCTGAAAAAAAAAAAGGGACAAAACGCAGAAAAGCAAAACATAGCAACAATAACAGTAAGCATTTATGTAGTTAACACTCCATTTGTTTTTCTGTAAAATGTTGTCATTGAAAACATTTACAGTGCATAAACCACCAAAACCGATGGTCTGATTGCAGGAGCAAGCCAGTCCAGTGGCTGGTGCCAGTGGTCCAATGGCCTAGCCCACCAAAACAACGACCCAGCCACAAGATGGAGGGATAGGTACTGTGTGTTTTTGAAAAATGTTTTACCAAGTTTTTTAGTTAAAACGGTTTACAACCTTTTGCAAAGGATTTTATAGTCAACAACAGAAAACATTTTCAGGTTTGATCAAATTTTAATGAAAAATATTTTTCAACGAAACAAACAAAGCATAAATTTTTAATAGTTGTAACATCACTATATATTTGATTTTCCATTGAACATTATGTGGATGAAAAAAATTTCAAAGATGACTCTTCATAGCAAGAATCTGATCTCTTAAGAATGGTCAGATGATGGTAAAAGTAAAACAAATCGTACGCCAAAGGAAGAAAAAAAAGAGTCTTAGACCTCCGGTATGCTGTCCAAAACGCTTACGTATCTGGTATGGTAGCCGCCCATTGTGACTACAGATATATAGCCAATAGAAAGAAGTATTCCCAAGCCGGAGAGGAGAGAAATGGAATTTACAGGCTTTTTGTACCAATGACCGGAGACCAGAAAGGGAAATAGAAAGATAAGCCTTAAGCGGTCAGACTAATTACGATCGATTCGCTAAACATTCTAGATTCGAGATGACCTGCTAAAAGAAGGAAGGGCGATAGAGAGAGACAAAGCTTAAACAACGGGTTGAGGTTGCTTTGAATTGTCTTTGAGAAAAGGATTTTCAGCTTGTCTAGTTCAATAGAAGATCCTTTCTTTAAGACGACAAATATGGCCAGTTGTTCTGGACCACCATCTACGGGTGCAACACTGATTGCAGCAGTCTCCAAGATGCATTCGTCAGCACGGTCACATACACGCTCAATTTCAACAGAACTTGTCTGTTTATCAACAAATATACGAAGTTTTCAATATTTCAGATGTTAGCCCAAGCATGCCTATTAATGCATTCAGTCAGGTCAAGCTTATTGCAAGTTTCAAAAATCAAAGGCTTCCTTTTCCAGTTGTACTTTATGCAACTCACTTTTTTCTATACAAATATATATATATATATATATATATATATATATATATATATATATATATATATATTTGTATGAATAATAGAGGATTAGAAATTAATTTTGTTAATATGCTATATGTCTCCTTTATTTTTTTTTTAGTTCTTCTCAAAAAAAAAATAATAATAATAGATTGGACTATTCTTCCTCTTCCCATTATTTACCACTTTACTATCACTCTTTGTCCAACATTTCTCAGTCCTTTTTGGCCCTTTTTCTCCCTATTATTTCCTATTTTACTGTTATTTTTCCTCCAACCTTTTCTAACTCTTCTTTTCTCCATTTTCTTTTCGATAAATTTGCTATGAGTAATGTTTATTACATATAAATTGTTTTACATTGTTCTACACACTCCAATAAGCAACTTAAATTAAAGTCACGATTTCCGCTATTGTGACTTCAAGTCATGGTTTAAATTTTTTTTTAGGATTTGTGTTAAACAGTTTGTGCGCATGCAACAACATTTTCCCATTTGCTATCACTCCTTTTGTATCTCTCTCTTTCCCATTCAGTTCACATTCATCCACCAAAAAAAAAGAGATTACTCTCTCTCTCTCTCTCTCTCTGTGTGTCTCTCTCTCTCTGTTTTTCTTTCTTTTGGTGAATATTTTAATCTTTCTTGTCTCAGTTTAGGAGTTTTTGTGTTTTTTATAGCTCTACTTTAGATTGATGTGTTTTGATGCTTTTGTGTTGTGTTTCATAATTCCCCATCATAGGTCTTCTCTCTCCCTTTAATGGCTTTAATTTGATTTTAGTTTTAGTCATAATTAGTTGTTTTGAAAGTGGGAATTTGAGTTTATCGAAACAAATCTACTTGACTGTGCATTTAAATGTGCCTACCAACTATTTGAGTAAATATTAATTACAAGGTCTATCTTTTTTGCCTTTTGATTGCACCAAAGTAAAGTTCAGTTGTACAGAAGAAACTCTAAGAAAATATTACCCATTATGACACAAGTTAGAAGAACATGGACAATCTTTAAAAAGAATAAAATTAACCAAACACATCCAAAACATGCAAATAAAAGAGTAATTGAAATAGGAGGAGTAAATAGAAAAGGCTAATCCTAGAAGTGCACAAAATATTTATTTTTATTTAGTCTTGTTTGATTTTGGAGTCCGGTGTAATATTCATTAGTCAATTGTATTTTTTTAGGTCTTAGTAGTTAAGTAGGTTATTTTTAAAATTCATTGATTGGGATTTCCTAGTCATTTAGAATAAGGTTTCCTACATTAATTAGAACCCAGGTTGAATTATTTTTATGATATATAAAATTTCTCTTGAAATTGTCCTAATGGTCTGGTACTGACTATAGCTAACCCTAGGTGCTGACTTCTAGAGCATTCTTGCTGCTGGGTGCTGCTGACTCCTAGGTTCTCTATCTTTATTTTTCATGTTCTTTTATTTTCCTGATGAATGGTCTTTGTTTGTCCTGCATCAGATACATTTGTAGAGATAGGGAGACAGAGAAAATACTTGCAGATTTTTTTGCATTTGGAGAGAGAAAGAGAGAGTCAATGAATATAGATGGGTGATACTTATATGCAATCAAGAAAGAGAAAAAAGGGGAGAAATTTGGAAGAAAGATTTGTTTAAAGTGTAGGAATACCTCTTTGATTACATGAGTCTACCTCTAAAGACAACTAATCCTAGTTTAAATCCTAATTTAGTATCTTCAGCAAATTTCATAAAATAAATTATAATTATGTCACATTACAAAATAATTACATATTTTCCCATGTCGTGGAAGTCCACCTCTAGTTTGATATAATGTTTATACCTTTGCTTTCTTCCACGGGTTAGTCCACAACAAATATTATAGTAATTCTCAAATGATCAAATCACAGGAAGAGCAATATGCGGTACCTTAATGCCTCCAATGTTCATAGTGTCGTCAGCCTTACCCTGAACAGTGAAATATCCTCCAACAGTTCTCTTAATGATATCTCCATGTCTCCTAAGGTGCTGCCAATGTGTGTGTATATATATATATATATATATATATATATATATATATATATATATATCATGTCATAATAAGATACAAGGCCAACAACCATCACATGTTTGTTATACTCCCCAATACCCAAAGAAATATTTTATATAAATTTACTATCTTCTCTAGGTAAGAAATATAAAACAATAATCAATATAGTAATAATAATTCTTTGGAACAAACTTGAAAAAGAAATTTTTTTGGCTCCAAACATGTTTGGAGTTATTTTTTCCTAACCACTATGTGGTGATTGTAGAGAACATCCATGCGTGATTTTAATTACATGAATTTGTTAATGAGTCGTGTGATTTGTTTAGATAATACACATAGATAATCTTATAAACCGCCACATAATTGGTTGAAAAGATAGCTCCGATTCAAGCATGTTTGGAGCCTAACTTTGTCCTTTGAAAATTTGTAGATAAATGTTGTGATTGATACAAATTGGTGCTTTTGCAATTAATTTACGGTCCTCAATGCATCAGAAGAACTAGAAGATAACAATGCCTATGTGGTTCACCAATTGCCTATCCTATGGGTGAGATAAACACACATGATACTATCTAAAAAATCAGGGTAACAATCACAATCTAAAGAACACCAATCAGGCTGCTTTTTGGGTAGGAGACAACCAAAATTCTCAAATAGATATCCCATTCTAAATGTCCGTATAAGTATGTTCAACCTAAATGATATAAAAACTAGGCATACAAAGAGCTGAGTATGCAAGTATTCTTTTGAGATAGGTAGATTGTGGGGGAGGTGGAGGTGGGGTTTGAACCACAAACATAGGACACCACAAATGATGTCATTGCACACGGACTATCACTTGAACTAGCATGCAAGTATTCTGAAGAAAAAGAAGGGGGGGCAGGTTTAAGCATACCATTCCTTTGTCCATTGGCATTACCTTGAAATAAACTTCATCATGATCGGCATTAAGCAATCTCTCAGTTGCTCCCATGTATAGGGGGGTATAAACCAACTTCTCCAACAAAAGCTCGATCATGCTGTCATATAGGTCAAAGACATAAAATATATCCATTTATCAGTCATTTGGCTTGGCTTCTCCACATCCATTTTCTTTCATAAGCATGAACATTGATAGTGACGTTATTACAAGGTGACGGCACATTAAGAAGCTGACGGAAGTTCACTTGTTACATACTGAATGCACGTTAAGAAGCTGACGACAATACGCTATCCGTCAACTACTGTCATTGACACCTCTTTAGCATTCATAGCCATGCCCCTTACGAAGCAACGTTAAGCTGACGGATCACGTGGACGAGTCAGGGGTGACGACCTTGGCTGTAAGGTCTTTGGCTGATGTCCTTGGCTGATGGACCACGTTGGCGTACGTAAGCTGACGACAGTATAGGAGTTACACGTGGGCTGACGACCTTGGCAGGTGAAGGTTGAAGGAATAATCCAACTTTCATTTTTAGCCTATCTTGACCTCTGCTTATGTGAATATAAGGAAAGTTCTTGCGCTACGCGTTCGACTTAGTTAAGAAGATTCCTATAAGGAAAGGGCTCAATACAATAGGCAAAGATCCGCGAATTATTCTTTTAAAAAGGAAAGTACTTCTTCACCAATGCGCATATTTCGGCCACACACCACTATATATACCCCAAGACCCTCATGACCCAAAGGTACGCACAATTACCTCAACTCTGGCACTCTAGGGTTGTTTAAAGATTCTAACTTGATCGTCGGAGGGTCTTTGGCCGGCACCACACCGGTGCTCTCTGTCGATCACCTACTTCTTTCTTCGCAGGTGTTGCTTCAAATCGGTGGAGTACTAGCAGCTTACTGGTGATCTCTTAGGCATCATCAGTTGGCGCCGTCTGTGGGAACGACAAGCATTTAGCCTTGCTCTATTCCTGAGACAAAAAGTTGTATGGTACTCACTCGATCGATGGCAACAGTCAACAACCAAGGCGACGAACCGCATGCTACAGCGCTAGAAAGGCAAGTTCAGACGCTGGCTGCCGCCGTCGAGCGCCTTACTAAACAGAATCACGACTTAGAAGAGCAACTACGGCAGATGACGGCGCACCAAAGTGCGCCAGGGGAGGACCAGGAAGTAGCGAGCCCGGAGGGGAGGAATGCCGTCAGGCCTGAAGGTAGTACCGCACCGACTAGGCTGGAGCGGCCGGAGACAAACCCGCCATCCGCCTCGAACTCCCGGCCACCTCATATCACAGCCAAGATGCAGGAGATGAGGGAGCGCATGGATGCAATGATGAACGCCCTTAAGGGACGGGTATCCAGCAATCTGGACGACCTAGTCCATAGAACGGATTCACCATTCACAGCGTTGGTGAACTCATGCCCCGTCCCTTCAAAGTTTAAAATGCCTCATGTGGAAAACTATGACGGATCCAAGGACCCGCTGGATCACCTGGAGTCTTTCAGAACACTAATGCATCTTCAGGGTGTACCGAACGAAATCATGTGCAGGGCTTTCCTCACCACCTTGAAAGGGCCTGCGAGGGATTGGTACAGCAGGTTGACGCCTAATTCCATCGGCACTTTTAAGGAATTAGGTGCACAGTTTGTATCACACTTCATTAGAAGTCATCGACACAAGAGGTCTATTGCATGTATACTGGGAATTAAACAACGAGAAGGTGAGACATTAAGGTCTTATATAGCCCGCTTTAACAAGGAATCCCTCTCGATAGACGAGGCAGACGACAAGACACTTGTGGCAGCATTCACAAACGGGTTACAAGAGGGTAAGTTCTTGTTCTCTCTATGCAAGAACGACCCAAAGACACCAATTCCATGATCAGTAGGGAATTTTATCATCAAATGGTATGTCGAGGTTACGGCTTTCCATGAGTTAAGGGTTGGACGTCCTATGATGGCATTGTAGGCCGACGAGCAATCGACTACCAGGAATGTTATGTTCCGGGTGACCTGCTATGGGTAGTCTCCAACGGTTACCGCTAAAGTGACAGTGCCAAGTGGATGTACCCTCGCCCCTCCAAAGCCAATGAGTGGGGCATTAACCGGAATTAGTCGCTCCCTTTCAATTCGCATCTGTTGAAAAGCAGGATAGTAAAGGATGTCTGCTGAACTACCGTTGTCTACGAGAACTCGGTGTATGTTGTAGTCTCCTGCCCGTATGGTGACGACCAAAGCGTCGTTGTGGGGATGGTGAAGGCGCTGGGCGTCTACTTTCGAGAATTCAATGGGGGGATTTCCAATCCGTGACCTTCCAAGCGCAGGACTTGCCGACTGGACGTTTTGGATCGTTCTGATGTATGCCTTTCGGGCTTTTTTGGAAGATCCGGCCCTCGCGGTGCCTCCTACAATCATCCTTATGTCTCTTACGGGTTGCCTGGGGCGATCATTATCTTGCCGAGGGGCTTGATTTTGTGGCGGGTTCGCCCTCTCTTTGTTGACGAACCTTTGTAACCTCCCTCGCCTAATGAGGGCTTCTATTTGCTGTTTCAGGTCGTAGCAATCGGCGGTGTCATGGCCGTGGTCTTGATGAAATCGGCAGTATTTATCCCTTGGTCTCCTGTTGGGATCTCCCTTCAGTTTTCCAGGAAAGGCCAAGTTTTCCTCGTCTTTAATCTGCATCAACACTTGGTCGATGGGCGTATTCAGGGGAGTGAAGTTCGTGTACCTTCCTATAGGCGGCTTGGGTCGTCGATCATCTCGTCCCTCTCTGGTTCTCCCCCTCTTTCGTCCATTATCGGGTTTCGTATCTTCCTGTCTCTCCCTTTTTCTGGGTTTATAGTCGTCCCTGGCCAGCAAGGCATCCTCCGCGTTCATATACTTCGTCGCCCTGTAGTATACGTCGGACATAGTCTTTGGCGCCGTCTGTGGGGATGGCCCCTCCTAAAAATATCAAGGAAGTACAAAGCCTCAATGGTAGGGTCGCCGCGCTTAGCAGATTTGTGTCGAAGGCCGCAGATAGATGTCTACCTTTTTTCCGAACATTGAAAAAATCCTTTGAATGGACTGCCGAGTGTCAACAAGCGTTCGAAGATTTAAAGGTCTACCTCTCTTCCCCGCCATTGCTAAGCCCCTCGCAACCAGGAGAAGAACTGTTCCTCTATCTAGCCGTTTCCCCAGCAGCCGTCAGCGCAGCCTTAATTAGAGAAGACGATAAGGTCCAACGACCCGTGTACTACGCGAGCAAGGCATTGCACGGTGCAAAAGAGAGATATCCCCCCATGGAGAAACTTGCCTTCGCTTTGGTTACAGCGGCCCGTAAGCTCAAGCCATATTTTCAAGCCCATACAATAGTCGTTCTAACCGACAAACCTTTGCGGCGCGCAATGGGCAGCCCTTCGGCTGCCGGACGAATGGCGTTATGGTCCGTAGAACTAAGTGAATTTGATATACAATATCGCCCCCGCGTCGCCATCAAGGGACAAGCAGTAGCCGACTTCATCGCTGAGTTCACCAGCCCGGAAGGCGAAGAGGAGAAGAATCCCCAATGGGACATTTTCACTGACGGGTCATCCAACAAGAAGGCTGGCGGGGTAGGGGTCGTGCTTAACTCTCCGGAAGGCGACGAGCTAAAATGCATGATTCGCCTCGACTTTCCTACAACTAACAACGAAGCTGAGTATGAAGCCCTAATAGCAGGTTTAGACCTTGCTCAAGTTGTAGGGGCCACGAATGTGGTTGTTCATTGCGACTCCCAAGTCGTCACAAGCCAGGTAAACGGCGAGTACGAGTGCAAGGGTGAAAGAATGAAGAGGTACTGGGAGCAAGCAAAAAAGAGGATGGACGGGCTGCAAGCCAAAATCGTCCAAATTCCAAGAGGAGAAAACGAACATGCCGACCGACTTTCCAAAGCCGCATCTGCGGAAACTGTGACCCCCATCGACAAGGTACTTTCTTTCATTCAGTCCTCACCGTTAATTGACGTTGTCTGCATACAGGAAATTGGTTTCGAAAACAATTGGACCACGCCCTTGATCTCCTACCTAAAAGATGGCACGTTGCCTGATGAAAAGGAGGCTGCCAGGAAGCTGAAGGTCCGGTCTGTACGGTTTGTCTTGATAAAGGACGTCCTCTACAAAAGGGGCTTTTCTCGACCATACCTAAGGTGCGTGGACCCCGAAGAAGCAAGCTATATTATGAGAGAAGTACACGAGGGGATATGCGGCAACCATTCCGGGTCACGGTCATTGGTACAAAAGTTGATTCGGGCCGGATACTATTGGCCAACAATGCAAAATGACGCCTGTGTTTATGTGAGAGCTTGCGACAAGTGTCAAAGGTTCAAGAACATCATTCGGCAACCAGCGGAAGAATTGACCCCCATAACTGCCCCATGGCCATTCGCCCAATGGGGGTTGGACATCATGGGACCATTCCCGATGGCAGCAAGGCAGCTGAAGTTCCTCGTCGTCGGCATCGATTACTTCACCAAATGGGTTGAAGCTGAAGCCCTAGCCACAATTACTGAAAAGAACATAAGGGGTTTTGTATGGAGAAACATTGTTTGCAGGTATGGAATTCCAAGAGTCTTAATCTCGGACAACGGTAAACAATTTGACAACGACTCCTTCCGAGCCTTCTGTTCAGAGTTAGGAATCAAGAACCATTATTCCTCCCCAGCCCATCCTCAGGCAAACGGACAAGTAGAAGTCACCAACCGATCCTTGCTTCGAATCATCAAGACTCGGCTCGAGGGGGCAAAGGGCGTATGGCCTGAGATGCTACCCAGCGTGTTATGGGCATACAGAACGACAGTGCGAACCCCTACAGGAGAAACCCCTTTCCAGCTGACATACGGAAGTGAAGCGGTCATTCCAGCCGAGATAGGACTCACAAGTTATAGGGTGGCCAATCACGACGAGGGAAGAAATGATCAAGAGCTTCGTTTACAACTGGATCTAATTGACGAAGTAAGGGCGGTGGCTGAGCAGAGACTCGCGCGATACCAGGACCTCGTAAGCAAGCACTACAACTCCCGAGTCAAGCACCGAGACTTCAAAGTCGGAGATCTTGTTTTAAGGAAAGTAATGGGCGCAGCCAGAGATCCCACACAAGGAAAGCTCGGCCCGAACTGGGAAGGACCCTACAAGATCGTATCATGGCGAAGAAAGGGCACCTATCACCTAGAGATTCTTGACGGGCAGAAACTGCGACACCCATGGAACGCCGAGCACCTCAGAAAGTACTACCAGTAGAAGATAGCAAGCAGAATGTTACTCCTCATTACCAGTTTACGATCCTTAATTATTTGTCTTAGCTTATTCTTGTCTACAGTATATTTTAAGTCCAAAGGGCTGAAAACTTATCTTTCCTATTTTTGAACAAAATTTTACTTATGCATTCATCATAATAAGAGGAGGTTCATTCAGAAACGACTAGTGAATTTTTTTATGTCTTGAAGAAAACAACAGGTCCTCTACATCCAAGTCCACAAAGTGGACGGCCTACATCTAAGTCCACAAAGTGGACGGCCTACATCTAAGTCCACAAAGTGGACGACATGCTTATAAGTCCACAAAGTGGATGGCCTACGTCTAAGTCCACAAAGTGGACAGCCTACATCTAAGTCCACAAAGTGGACGACATGCTTATAAGTCCACAAAGTGGACGGCCTACATCTAAGTCCACAAAGTGGACGACATGCTTATAAGTCCACAAAGTGGACGGCCTACATCTAAGTCCACAAAGTGGACGGCCTACATCTAAGTCCACAAAGTGGACGACATGCTTATAAGTCCACAAAGTGGACGGCCTACATCCAAGTCCACAAAGTGGACGACCTGCTTATAAGTCCACAAAGTGGACGGTCTGCCTCTAAGTCCACAAAGTGGACGATCTACATCTAAGTCCACAAAGTGGACGGCGTCATAAATGAGTCCACAAAGTGGACAATCTTACACCTAAAATCCACAAAGTGGACGATCCCAATCTAAGGACAACAAGGTGGACGACCTCATTGCTATAAGGCCTTACCACCAAGCGCATAAGATGTACAAGGGCAATAAAATGCTGATATGTTCCCTCTTGAGCTCGTCACCTTGCCATGATGCAACAAGGTGACGGTGTCATGTTCAAAGTGACGGCGTTATGTTCAAAGTGACGGCGTTATGTTCAAAGTGACGGCCTAATAACGGTGTTATGTTCAAAGTTAGCTGACGGCATCGTTCGTAGAAAAATGGGCGTATTGCCAAATGAATACATCGAGCTAGATTCGCTGAAAGAGAAGCTGACGCCGTTAGGAAACTCAAGCATACAATTCTGTCCAACGGTGTCGCCCATGTAACTGACGGAATGATAAAAAACGACCCTATGTTTTTATGAAAAAGAAGCTGACGCCGTCATCAATTCGAAAAATTGGATTGAAGAAAAATACCGTCACCCTTAAGCTGACGAGTTCATCACGGACAATTTTGACTTAATAAAAAAAACACACATGCTTGAAGCATAAAATGACATTAAAATTAAAATAGGCAATGTCTTTACAAAAGCCCAGAAAAATGGGCGCCAAGTACTACAATTTCGTCTACAGCTCTTCAAAAAAAAAAAAAAAAAAAAAAAAGAGCTTTAATCTCATGAGAGGGCGTCAGTGTTATCCATCATCTTCAGCAGTGAAAGGCTGGGCACAGGAGAGAGAAGGGCTGACGGCATTTGGGTCGCCATTGTGAGGATTTGGAGTCAGAGTGACGGAGTGATCCGCAGCTGGCTGGGCTAGGACGACGCTGTTGTCTCTCTGATTATTGTCATCAGCATCTTCATGGACGACGTCGCCTGCAGGGGTTGACGGGATGGACTCATCCATTGAAATCCTTGACAAATCCAAGTCCGGATAGACGGATTTTACTTGCTTCAAGCAGTCCTCAAACCCGTCACCATAGTAGGCAGCACAAGCGTCTATAAAGGCTGACGAATCCTTGAACTCCGTCACAGCGTCGTTCCTAGCCGTCTCCACTTGAACTAGGATGGATCTCAACTCCTTCTCCGCCGTCACCTTGGCCTCCGTTTCCATCTCCCGTCGGCGGGTCTCCTCCGTCAGCTTCTCCTTATAATCCTTCAGCTCCGTGCCCAAGATGCGGTTCGCCTCTTTGAACTGCGCCTGACCGTCAGCTAGGTACTTGACGCGCTCGTTCAAACGGGTGATCACCCCTTCCTTGGCAGAGCACCTGCTTGACAGTGCCTTCATGCGAACCATAGCCTGAAAGAAAAAGGGGGCAAGACAACGTCAGGGCATAAAAAGTTGGACGGGCATCAAAATAGAAAGCGAGACTCACCCTGGTAAGGTCAAAAAGGCTTGACGCCTTTATCTCGTCAATGGTCTGCTCGGCACAAAGGTCCATTTCCTCATCCTTCACAATGGACTCCGTCACCTCTACAGCGTAATCTTTGTGGGTCAGAAGGCGACGAGCAGACCCTTGGGAGATAGGGCCTGACGAGGTCATGGGCCCCTTACCTGCCCCATGAACGGGCCTGGGAGGCGACGGCCTTCGTGAAGACTTGTCCCCAGGGGTTGGGGCAGCTTTCTTCCCTTGACGGTCTTCCCTACCGTCAGGCTTCCTCTTGGCCGCGACCTTCCCGACGGGCCTGTGGGCTGACGGTGGGGTTGACTCGTCCCCAACCTTCTCCTGCTGTCTCTTCTTGGCCGCAGCAGCAACTCGAATCCGTTGTTTAGCTGACTCCATTTCTGCGAAGAATAAGGGTTAGAAAGAGACAACGTCAGGATAAAGGCAAGAAGCTAAAAGGCACTTACGACGACGTGAATAAGCGTTCAATTTGCAAGCTTCCTCCGTCGGTTCAGGACCTCCACAATATAAGTGAAGAGTATCTAACGTGATTAGATCCCGACACTTCCTCTCGTCCAATGGAATGGCCGTCACTCGACGAATGAAATCCTCCTGCTCCTCGGTAATACGTGGACGATTATTAGCTGCAATGAAAAGTGACGGGTTAGGATAGCAAAAAAGTAGACGAGGCGAGAAGAGTCGACGGGATTAACCTGAATCTCTAACGTAAGCCCATGTGTTATCAAAACCATTGGGCATTGACTCCCACTCCTCTTGACGACATACCCAATTTGTCCCTTCTACAAAGAAGTATCTGCCCTTCCACTTCCTATTGGAGTCGGGCATATCTGACACTAACTTCAACTCCTTATCCCTCACTGCAAAATGATACACTCCTTTTGACGAGGAAATGTGCTGAGGACGATAACACCAAAAGAACTCGTCCAAGGTCAGCTGACGGTTCCCACCACTTAGACTACCCCACAAGATCTCGGCACCAATGAAGGTTCGCCAAGCATTGGGGGCAATCTGGCTGACAGAAATCCCGAGAAAGTTAGCCAGCTGACGGTGTAATGCCGTCAGCGGCAACCTCAGTCTTGCCGCGAACATGGCATCATACATGCCGACGTCCGCGGTTCGTCCTGAGTAGCACCTCTCACCCTCCTCAGGCAGACGGATGGGAATGTCATCGGGTATTTGGTAACGGGACCGCAAACTTTTGAAAACATTCTCCGACATCGTCGGGAGAAAATTGTTGACGGACCACTCGGAGGGTAAGATGAAGGGACGGTCATCACCAGAGGATCCCGAGGTGCTCACTGAGGCTTCCTCGTCACCGTCACTCTCACCCCCGTCACTGCTACTTTCCCTTCCACGAACCCCTTGGTCTTCGTCGGCTACCCCTTCTTCATCACCGTACACCTCACTTCCTCTAGAACTCTCTACTTCACCGTCAGAAGGAGTTGACGAGTCTCTTTCTGACGACCAGGATAGGCCCTCCGTGGGCTCACGACCTGATGGAAAAACTTCGTCGTAACCCGCTCCGTCGCGGATTGACGATTGATCACTCGGCGTCTCCCTAGACATCTGACTACCTACAAACGACGGGTTTTTCTAAGATCCTAGGCAGACGACTTCACTAAAGGGCGTCACTAGAAAAAGTAAAAAGGTAAAGTAAAGAAAACTTACGTGTAGGAGGACGGTCTCAAGAAGATGACGGTTGCATGATCGACGGTGTGGTAAAACTGGCAGTGACGAATTTTTTCTCTCAAGATGAACAAGGCGAAAAAAGTGGAAAAAAGGTAAATAGTGAGATATATATAGGAGAGAGGAGGCGCGAAAGGCGAAGCGACACACTCGTCCAGACGCGGAGCCAATCTGCTTATGACATGTGTCCCACCATTTAATGAACATGGCACAAATCACCATGCAAACACCATTTCCCCAATAACACCAACTCCATGACCCGTCGCCCATAGCTGACGGGATAATGGAGTGGGGGGCAGCTGATAGTGACGTTATTACAAGGTGACGGCACATTAAGAAGCTGACGGAAGTTCACTTGTTACATACTGAATGCACGTTAAGAAGCTGACGACAATACGCTATCCGTCAACTACTGTCATTAACACCTCTTTAGCATTCATAGCCATGCCCCTTACGAAGCAACGTTAAGCTGACGGATCACGTGGACGAGTCAGGGGTGACGACCTTGGCTGTAAGGTCTTTGGCTGATGTCCTTGGCTGACGGACCACGTTGGCGTACGTAAGCTGACGACAGTATAGGAGTTACACGTGGGCTGACGACCTTGGCAGGTGAAGGCTGAAGGAATAATCCAACTTTCATTTTTAGCCTAACTTGACCTCTGCTTATGTGAATATAAGGAAAGTTCTTGCGCTACGCGTTCGACTTAGTTAAGAAGATTCCTATAAGGAAATGGCTCAATACAATAGGCAAAGATCCGCGAATTACTCTTTTAAAAAGGAAAGTACTTCTTCACCAAGGCGTATATTTCGGCCACACACCACTATATATACCCCAAGACCCTCATGACCCAAAGGTACGCACAATTACCTCAACTCTGGCACTCTAGGGTTGTTTAAAGATTCTAACTTGATCGTCGGAGGGTCTTTGGCCGGCACCACACCGGTGCTCTCTATCGATCACCTACTTCTTTCTTCGCAGGTGTTGCTTCAAATCGGTGGAGTACTAGCAGCTTACTGGCGATCTCTTAGGCATCATCAAACATTGTTGCAATTGTTCTGCAATTATCTGTCACCAGTTACTGAAATAACAGAATACACAGTAGAAATAGAAAATTAACTTTCAACTAGAAACCATCTAATAAAATTTCTTACATATGGTATCCCATGTTCGTCAAGGATGACAAAGCCTGTCGTCATTGATGCTGTGCTAAAGGTTCCAAAAGCTTGCGGCTGCAGTGGACATCCTTGGATATAAGATGACGCAAGTTCTGTGCCACCACAACATTCTATAATGGGGTTGTAATAAGATTGTGAAGAAAGCCAAAGGTCATCATCAACATTGGATGCTTCCCCTGTGGATCCAAATGATCTGCACATATCCATTTCTAAGTTCTTTTCCTTCGATTTATATGCAAACATAGTTTTTTAAACTGCAAAGAGATATTACTTTATCCTTGTCCAATCTAAGCCTTTCATACATTCTGTATTCTTCCAAGCTTTTACTATGCTGGGAACTGTACCCAAAATAGTCACTCCTGCATCCTGAACAAAATTAAAATCAAAACTAAGTTGGCATTTGGACAGAGGGTGCTAACCCTTATAATGCAAAAAATATTACCCAAATTATTTAATTTGTAAGTCACACAAGCACACGCTTAGTGGCTTTTGAACTAATGACCTCACCGTTCAACTCATTCTTACGGTAGGAAGGACGTGCCATTTGAGCTTAGATCTCTTTGGTATACTGCTGTACTTGTATATAGAAGTTCAGTATTCCTGCAGTTCCTTATTGTTCATACTGCAACTCATCTAAATAATGTTTTTCTTTTCAAATAAGTCCGGGGGAATATTTGCCTTTGTTCCACCACTAACCAACAATTCACAAAAAATAAATAAATCTAAGCAACCACAACTTTGATGGTATTTTATAAGATCTTTAGCGGGCTACATAAGTCTGTCTCTTCCAAAGCCAATCACCCTGGGTTGGATTACCATTCTCATGCTGGCTTCCATTGTTTGCCTCATAATAATTCTTTCCGATTGATTTAAGTAAAATCAAATACCTAGAAATTATATTAATCTATTAGCCTTCAGGCCGAGATAAAGTGTTGGAGGTGTTACCTGAACAAATTTTCCAAAGCCATGGCCAAGAGGTGATCCATGATAGAGTGCAAGAGTTGCACCACATAGAAAGCATAAGAAGAGTACGCTTGGTCCCATCACCCATCCCAAATTTGTAGGCCAGCAGAAAACATCTCCAACTTGAACATCTATGTGAGCCCATGCATCAGCAGCAGATCGAATTGGCGAAAGTTGTGTCCATGGAATAGCTTTTGGTTCTCCTGATGAAGGCCAAGAAAGGAACTAGAAAAATTATGATACAAGCATCTCATACTCAAGCTAAGAAATATATATGTGCTGGAACAACTTATATACCTGTGGTTCCAGATGAAAAAAGTATATTAATCACGGATTCCACTGGTTGATAGACTGGAATATAATTATTTGATCTGCCAAGAAGAGAATGTCATTACTGTAATTAATTCTTTGGACATTCTTTGCATTTTGATACAAAGGTGGACCTTTATTTTCATTAAGTATTTTGTTGGACTAATTTGACACCATTGCTGTATGCATACCTTCGATGGTGATTGGCACTAGAAAGAAATTCTTTCCACGATAAATCCTGTTCTCTTAACTGAATGCCCACATCATTACCAATCACAGGGAGCACTATAG
Source organism: Castanea sativa (assembly GCF_040712315.1). Lineage (NCBI taxonomy): Eukaryota > Viridiplantae > Streptophyta > Magnoliopsida > Fagales > Fagaceae > Castanea > Castanea sativa. Next base: position 48,868,844 of record NC_134020.1, on the reverse strand, counting down.
CTTTATAAGGAGCCGCTTCTACAACTCGACTGCAAGGAGAAAGAAGAATAGCCATGATGATACAAAAAGTGTACTATTAACCTGTCCAGTCTCCAATCAACATGGTAAAAAAAATTCGGATAAGAAAAAGGAATTAACATGCACAGATTCATTTCCATATTGGGTAAGTGCTTCATGGTAGCTAACTTTCATGAAGTGCCTACGAGAACTACTTAAAGGAAATTGGTGTTTGGCATTCGGCTTTTGCACAAAAACTAGCATCTTACAAGGCTCAGGTAGGGTGAATCCATCATTCACACACATGGCTTGTTGCTTTAGTTCTACCACCTGACAGAGAGAAGGAAGTTGCTCATCTATCTTAACTATACAATGGCAGTCTTTACCTGTACAAAGGTAACATTCGGCCTCCTCTTAATATGAAATCCTGAATACAAATTGAGAACAGGAATAACCTTTCAAAACAAGGAACTATGTAAACTGAAACATATAAAAATTAGTTCAAAATTGATATTTTACTTTAGCATATTTGTGGGCTTGTACAAGCCTACCCCTGAGGGACAGAACTTGTGGTACATTCACATGCATATGAACGTAGAAATGAACTCAAAAATGTAATTGCGAACCACCTCAATGAATATTCATGGTACATCCACATGTATATAGACATAGACATGGGAGAGAACTCAAATACAGGTTGCATTAACAATTCTGAAAAGCTACGGTAAGTTGTTCCATGATAGAAACTAATAGAGCTCCACAACTTTCTTTGACCTTTAGTCCAAAGCCTCATCCAATATACTCAAATAGTATTAACCTGACAAAAGCCTCTCCAAGAATTAACTACTTGTGAAAGACACATTTTTCTTGCTTTTCAAACTTAACTACCTTGCTTATAGCTACCAGCTTGGGAAGGGAAATACCAAACTGAGATGGAAGCAGAACTAGACAGTTTAACATCATAAATGTATGAAACTTGACATTTAAAAATTACCACAAAATAGTTTGAAAAAAGTGGAAACATGGGAAGAACCATTAAAAGATTCTATCTAATTATTACAAAAAGTGGAAATTAATTTTTCAGTAAGATTGCCAGTAGGGAATTATGGCTGGATGGCTTAGAGATGTGCTTCTAGAAACTATTGATTAATGATCTGCTAACACCATAAGGAAGACATATTAACAATACAACTTAGCAGCTGGATTTGTTCATACTCAGAAGTGGACAGAGATCACAGCATAAGATGAAACTACTACAACAACTAGGCAAAAAGAGAGAGAGGGAAGGGGAAGGTGCAGAAATAAATGATAAATACTTATAAAAGTAAAATTTGGTAATCCACTCATGCTAATATGATATGACACAGGCAGTATCTAAACAACCAAATATACCATTGACACAATGCAGAATTATATGGATGATTCTATGTAGTACAATCAACATGTATGATGAGCCAAACTAATGGTCAGACCATTTTTGCAAAAGACTGAATGGTCAGGCCATCATTTTTGCAGCTTTGAGCACTTATTTATTTATGGGTTTTACTAGACAAGGAACACAATTTAACAATCTAATATCTTGCTAATTACTGATTCTAACATCTGATGACGCAAGTACAATTGCTGCCACTTCACATATATTCAGCATAACAGATGGACCAACTTGGTTTGAGTACTACGGTAATCCCACATTTTTAATCTAACAGATATTTTATGAAGGTGAATGATCACCTGAGTGAAGATACCCTTTGCTTTTGACACACGCAAACGAGTTGCAATTTCCTTTGCTGCAAAACTGTCAGCTATTGATACAACAACAAATCCTGCTAGTATAATTGCCAAATATATGATAACTGCATTGATTGTCATTGGCATATCAATTGCAATTGCATCACCCTTTGAAAATACAGCATCGAGTGCATTTGCCACCAACCTGTAAATCATTTCAAATCCTCTTAATATATGCATCTGTCTTAGGTTGAAGAATTGAAAAATAAAGAGCCAAGTACACTTTATAACTCAACCTTGCATTTCAATGTGGAGGGCTACCATTCTTTAAAGACCCAAAAAAAAACACACAAACACAACCACAACACCATTAGATTCCCAAAAAGTGCATAGTTGCAAAGAATCACATTCTATGAGATCAAGGCAGTATCCCTAATATATCCCATTTGCATTGACCCAGTTAGAGTAAGAGAGAGAGAGAGAAAGAGTAGTTATAATGTTCACTCAGACATCACTCAGACACAGTAGTTATAATGTGCACCACACTTTAACAGATAACACACTCAATTGGGGATAAGCATAATCAAGTGAGAGCATACATTACTCGTTCTCGAAGTTCTTTCAGTGTCATGTGATTAATATTGGAATCATCACAGCCTTCATCCCTCCACACAATAGCCACACTGTTATCTTCTTTTCTTGGATGAGTTCTAGGTAGCAAACAACACTCAGCAATATTCAAAACTGAACCTGGAAACCATGTTCCCCCATGTTTCAATTTGTCGGTAGTATCTAAAATGTACTTTGGGGCCTCATGAAATGAAACTGAAAGCTCTTTTAGAACAATAGACCAGTAATCCTGAAATTCATTGACATTTACATAACTAAGTTGAAATACTGCTTTGCATCAAAACTAGCATTTACCTAGCAAATGAAGGCACAAAAAGCATAATAAACCTCAGGATGCTGAACAGAGAAGTTCTGAAAGTGGCTGAAACTTGTAATAGGATCCTTGTATGATGTTCCTAACAGCTTTGAACCATACTTTCCCATCAAACGTCCCAAGTTTGTATGTTTAGACTGATCTCTAACAAACAGAGCGAGAAAAGATCAGTTAAGGGTAAAAATCTGAACATTTACTCTTTGAATATATCAAAAATGCAACCTCAAAGTCATTACAAAGCAATAAAATTGAGCTATCAATTGGAATGCACGCACTGGTAACTTTCTGCAACAAAGCGTATATAAGTTTCTGCAACTAATGATACAACCATCAATCATAGACAATTGTATTAAGTTTAGTTAAGAGTACAGCAGCAGTGCAATGTTAATGCCGGTTACATTTGTTAACAATTGCAGCTAACCTTAGAATAAACATTACTAATGCCTATAACATTGATCCAGAGAACATGGAAAGAAACATGGTCAAATAAGCTTAACTCCTAACAGAATCAATGAAAGAGAGATCGGATTAGTTAAATTCATTGATTTCTTTTTAAACCCTGTGATCAAATAGAACCATGTTTCCATTGTACCTCTATTTAAAATGTTATAAAGCTCAAATGTTGATTGGACCCCACGTATTAAGGGAAGTCTGGGACCACACATTAGAAGAGCGTTCCAATAATAATTAAATTTACAGTTTCTGAACAATTATTTTTGGGACAAGTGATAGTTTATTTGTCGATACTTGCCAGACAAATCTAATACATTATTAGGACCTGTTAGATGAAGGGCCTCAACCAGTTTTTCAAAAAACGTGGCAAACAACTACCAAAAAGGATAATATCTTTTCATTATAACTAGGCAGATAAATAGAAAAGACAAAAACTGCAGGACCAACTGTAAGAATATGCATAACTATAGGGACTAAATAACAACGGAGAAAACAATGCAATGAATCAGTGAAAGTAGTAGGTAATTGCTAATAGAGCTGAGGGAAAGAAATCAAAGACAAAGAGCAAAACCATACAGAGAAGGGAACCAGTAGAGAGGAGGACCATTGGTGAGGGAGTCCCAATTGGCATAGACCGAGTAGTAGACTAGCTGATGCAGCGCATGTGGGTGCCATGGCTTTAGCACCCTTTGAGCCACCAGTGATCGCCAAACCTCTTTTGGGTCAGACCCTTTGGCTCCAAAAACTGCTTCTTTGAGAACCCTTTGGAATTCTTGGGCCTCCTCTATGGTTAGCCCTGCCTTCACAAAGTCCTCCACTCCAACTTCGCTTATGCTCTTCCTCATCTTTGTCTCTCTATCTCTCTCTTGATCTGTGGTAAGTGACAAAGTTGTAGAAAAAAGTCGAAAATGCGAACTTTTTCAAAATCTGTGGAAATTTTAAGCAATATAGTTACATCTTATCAATAACTTTGTTTTTGAAATCGTAGTGGTTGTTAACGTCACATTGCAATTGCATGAGATATATCTTCAGTGTAGCATGCAAGTAGGAATAAAAAATAGTTAAGTATTGTTTAGGTGAGGTCCACGTGTTACATATGGCACCGAACCTTCCAAATTTCCTTATACACCAACTACTCTCTAAAACTCAGTCGTGTTGGTGGAGTAGTCACGAAGTTTCTGATATCATTTGAAGTACAACAGTGCCTCTTTTTTTTTGGGAGAGTTGTGGGTAAACACCATGTTAAAAGTAAGATTTTATAGAAAGAAAGCTCCAATGACTGCAACAGAATCACTGTGTCCATATCCAAGCCAAACGAGAAGTGGGTCTATCATCTATGTCTCTAACATTGTAGAAAAAGTTTTTAATGATTGGAAGACATATTTTTCACAACTTTTTTTTCTTGGCCTACTTCTCCTCTAGGGATATTCTACCCCTAAGTGCCACTGTTGTTGTTGTAGTTAATGACTTTGTATATATAAAATAACCAATCAACACACTCAACATCCAAAAGGATCCGCACAATTTGGAATATCACAATCTTACCAATTTAAATAATAGTAAAGAAGAAAGAATTTTATCCAATGATTGACTAATTACACTGATAACAACTTAAACAAGTAATTACTTATAGCATATAAAGAACAATCTATCCTACGTTGCAATTGACGACTGTGGCATACACAACGCACTCCAGGCAATTCGACAGAGGTGGAAAGATGAGTCTTTGAATTAGATTTTGTTTTCAACGTAAAGAAGAGTATGTAGTAATCTTCTAAATTCAGCAAGAGGCCAAGATATCAGATAGAACATTAGGCATTCTCAAATACTGTAGATATTACTGGAATAATAAGGGGGAGGGGGGATTGTACAGACAGATAGAGAGATCATACAATACTTCTGAAGTCAATATTCTCCTGATTGAACCACGGGGGGAGTTGTGAAAGTGAAAATCGAAGGATCAGAACTCAATTGTCTAGTACCATATCAGAGTATTGGAAACACTATTTTTGTCTAGTACCATGTGAGAGTATTGGTACCAAACACTCAAACTTCCATGCTCCTGTGGCAATATAATAAAATGCCACAATTATCATACTTGAGCCTCACTTTTATATCACCCATCATTTTTTCTCCATCACTTACTTTCTATTATGTAATAATAGACAATTGTCGCACAAATTATGACATAAATTGTGACATTTTATGTAATCTTAAAATTTTTGAATTCTTTACACAATTGTCCAGGTCGGATGACAATTTCAACCTGCACCCACAGGTACTTGCCTCATCCACCATTGATAGACTAGTTTTACCAGCCCCACATAACCAATAGGGCGAGGATGGAGGTTAATATTTTCCTCAGGACCCGCCCTGCATCTTCTTTGTTTATATTTGAATAATTAAAAAATATTTTTATAAGTTTTTTTCTATAAGAATATTTGTGTTTTTAGTCTACTAACTTTTCTTTTATGATTTTTGTATATTGTATTATTATTGAATTTATACTTTTATGTTTTAATATTTACATTGTTTAAAAAAAAAAAATGTTTACATTGTTTATATTTTTTTAATTGTTGTATTGCTATGTTTGAATTGTTTTTGTATTTCTTATTATTTAAATTGTCGTACTGTTATGCTTTAAAAAAGTTTTGTAATGTTACAACTTGTTTTTTTTTTTTTATGAGTTTTAATTTAATGCGTTCAAAATAAACATTTAATAAATTATATAAAAAAAAATGGGTTTGACAAGATGGGTACCCATTTTGGTACCCGCTAGAATGGGGCGGGAAAAACAAACCTGCCTCGAAGCGAAAGTAGGACAGAAAATAGGAAATCCGGCTGGTGCCATTCCTTACATAAAGATAAATCCTATATGCGACACCTATATATGAGACCTATTAGGCTATTCTTAAATGGGAGGAAAGGCATAGTACACTAAATGCACCATATAATTTCAGGCAAGTGCAACATGCAGGTCTTGATAATGAGCCGACACCTTCAGTGAAAGAAACTAAAGAATTATGTAACTTATTAACAACATGAGAATAGGGATTGCATATTTTGTTGTCAAGGTAAGTCCAAGACAGCTTGAACAACTCAAAAAGTAGAGCTTTGCCCACAATTTTGATAATGGTAGAGGCACTCCAGAAAAACACTACTTTTGTATGTCTTCATTTGCAGGATCATCTTATGGCTTATTGGAGCAAAAACAGAAGCAGAGATATAATTCTTGGATATGTAACTTCACAAAAATGTTTTCTTTGGCACTCTAATGAATCATGTAGTACACATCATATGTTACTTTTGATGCATCAATATCATTCAGCTTGCTAGTCCACAACTCCAACGAATTTGGGACACGCCTCCAGACACAGTCTTCTATAGTTACAGCTGCTTTTCGCCGGTAAACAATAACAATAACCACCAATTAACCAAACATTCTGAGATTTCTCATTGTACATAATTTCATATTGCGTCCTGAATGTCTCTTTCAGCCATTATCAAAAACACACTGGGATGGTCATAAGGTTAGCAAGATACTGTGAAAAATTTACAAACAGCTTTTCCTTGTGTTCACCTGGATTTTATGACCTATCCATGAATCAAAATGATAGAACATCTGCAATTTGAATGGCACTTTTGTCAGATTCACCCAAGTCACTTGGCAAATCGCCTTGTCCACTCTGCAGCTAGTTCATCATGTTTTTCTCTATCTGCCAAGTACAATCGGGCAATGCCAGGGATAAGCGGCTTATCTGCTGCGACAAGAATATTCATAAATTCAGTACTAGAGAGAATGACACATCCAGTTCAAGTGTTATTTTTGCTGATATCTTAGTTCCAACTCAAGCTATAAAGGTCCACATTGCCACAATTTGAGAAGTGAAAACCCCAATTTTACTTCGTTTAATATTGTATGCACAAATTGGCATTGGCTACTGCTGTTGGTGACACATGTAAGGGATGTATCCCAGCATGATCCAACACCCTTTTACCCCCTTCCCAACATACAAACACAGATTTTGAAAAAAAAAAAAAAATTTAATTTCAGATATTTATTGTAAAAATGAATGTCCAAGAGATCGAAAGAACTTACAGGGATTAGGATTTGTGAAAATTGATCTGATTGCAAGCAGCACCTTAGTGATTGTTAGAGCTGGACTCCAACTATCGTTTAAAATGTCTATAATCAAATTGCCAGCAGTATCAACATTGCAGTGGTAAATACGAGTTTTGAACACTACCTGCAAACCTAACGTTATAATGGGAAGAACATACAAATAAACAATGGACACTAAGCATGATAAGCAGTTGATAATTCTTCCATACAAGAGTACAACACATTTGTGTTTAAATTACACATTATTTTTCTCAGCTGGAATGCAATATTGATAGAAAAAACTTTTACAATTGTTGGAGTGAAAACCTTAGATCTCTGAATCATAAGATTGTCGCTTCAAACAGTACCCTAAACTGCCTATTTTTATGCTATAATAACGGTATAATAAATAAGAAAATCTTTGCGAATATAACAGTCTTATGTATATTAAATAGTTTCATATATGCTCACACACGCATTATAACGCAGAGTACCCACTAAACACATAAAGATTATGGAAAAAACACCTAAAGACATGAAAAGTCAAAGCACAAAATGCTCCCCATTTTAAAGTGGACTTTTTCCATAGACGACTCTCATTTTAGGACAGCTTTTTGTTTTATGCTGACTAAAATGTTAATAAATCCACCTCCCCCCCCCCCCACCCTTTTTTTTCCAGTGGTCGCACACCCAGCAGTACTGTCCCTTTTACTTCTTCACCAAATTCCTAACACAAACCAAAGAAACTTAGAGAGGGTGTCATAAGATATACGGTGATGTTCTAATAAAATATGCATTCTGATGTTTAAGAGGACATAATATTTCAAATTGTTCAACATACCTTTGGAGGTTTGAATGGATAATCACTTGGAAATGTTATGTCTAGGAAATATATACCACCTTCATATGGTGTTCCTAAATAAATGGACACACAAAAAGTTCAGTCAATATTGCTATGTCAGTCATAATAACGATGCATAAATATATTTCCTTACAACCATCTTTGCATCAACCTTACATTATAATAAAAAGCCAAATTACTGCTTCGGAATTGGAAAATTCACTCATATTCATTTGAACAGTTAAGTCAAGTGATATGCCATGAACCCAGTAATGGAATGAAATCCAACCCAAAATAGCAAGTGCGTTGGTGTGTGTGTGCTAGTGGGGGCAAAGAACCCACAATGGGCCCAGGCCTCACATGTTTATTGAATTTAATAAACCTCATAGAAGCATTCTCTAGTTCTCTAAGCGGGAGCTAGACAACACAGAGAACAAGAAAGAGGAACTCCATCTAAAAGTAAACTCAAATCACAAGATTAAGCTTGACGACCGGAACTTCATCACCAGCCACACTACTCAAAATCAAATAAAACTCAAGCTAGTGTGGTTGAGGATGTGAAGAAAGTTCCTGAAGCTTCAACGACTGGGATTGTTATAAGGAGAAGGTTGCAAATGATGATGTACAAGAACATGTACAGGATTATATTTGATAGGAGATTCAATATAGAGGATGATCCTTTGTTTTTGAAGCTTAAAATTGAGGGAGTAAATTTAAGCTAATACTCGAAGAAAAAGGAAACTCAATTAGGCTTGAAGACCAGAACTTTGTTACTGGCCCCATTACTGGAAATTATCAACACTGAAGCTTAAATTGAGAGAGTGGCAAAATTTAAGCTAATACTGAAGACAAAGTACACCCAAATCATATGATTGATCTTGAAACCAGAAATTCATCACCAGCTGCGCTAGTGAAAATCATCAACTTGGGTTTGCCTTCCAGCAAAAGGCAAACCCAAGTTAGGCTTTAAATAATAGAACTTCATCACCAAGCCATAACTCCAAATCATCAAAATACAGGTTCTTCAAATCAAGCAACGCGGATAAAAATTGAAGCAAAAACTCAAACAAACTACATCCAGAATCACATCACTAAGCCTTAAAAAGCAAAACTTCACCCAAAAAACTCAAACTTGAACTAAAAAAGTGAGTAAAAACATAAGCCAACACTCAAAGCAAGCAGTAGAGGCCTTAAACAGCTAATTTAATGACAAACCCATCACTCAAAACCACCAAAAGACTCGAGCTTGAACTAAAAATTCAGCAAAAAAAAGCACAAGACAGCACTCAAAACAAACAGCAAACAAAACCCAGAAGACAAAAATAAAGAAATCATAGAAAACAATAGTGGCCTTACAAAAGACAATTTCATGACAAACCCATCATTCAAAACCACAAAAAGACTCGAGCTTGGAACTAAAAAGTCAGCACACTAAAACAAAGCACACCCCAGAAGACAAAAACAGTTGGAGATGAGAGGAGAGGAGACCTTGGGGGCCAATAATGGTGGCGACCCAGTGGTAGAGATTGTCACCCTTGGGTCCAGCAGAGCAATCGGGAGGTGGGTCCACGTTGAGCTCGGACATCTCTATCTGAATCCTCTTCCCGGAAGCAGAGACAGAGGTGGTGGGTGCCCATGACGATGTTCCTCCTCCTGATGCTGTCAATGCTATTGATGATGATGATGATGGTGATTTCCCTCCTGATATCATCATGCTCTCTCTCTCTCTCTCTGTGTACTCTTCAATAAAACGCACCGTTTTAACACTTTTTTTTTTTTTGTGTGGTTACAGTTAGAGACACAAAGCTAAAGAGGAGGTGGATGAAGAAGAAGTGGTTGGTGTGAAACGCACCGTTTTGGTGATTAAAAGAGGCTCAAAACGTACCGTTTCGACGGAAAAATATGGTAAAAATAGTGGGTTTTGGGAAGCTACTCTTTTGTATCAGAGCCAGGTTTCGATCCTGGGACCTGTGGGTTATGGGCCCACCACGCTTCCGCTGCGCCACTCTGATTTGTTGTTATACTATGCATTAGTATTATATATATCTAATTATTAGACGTTTTCTTCACCGCAATTTTGCAACGCACTGGTGGGCCTAGTAGGCCAGTGGCAACTGGCTAGGCTTTTTAGCTAAAGATCAAAACTATCGATATTTTTAATTTTTTTTTTTAAATTAATTGAATTTGATTGAAATGGGAAATAAATAAATCAAAAATAGAAGAAACAAAAGGTATAAAAGGTCAAGGAACATGGATGGTTTAGTACACTTTTACCACCAAGTCCTAACCTCACCAAGGAGGTCAAATTGAATAACTGAGATGGCAATGTCTCATTTAAGAAATTTGAATTTAAAGAGAGATGAATTAAATTCAAACCACTTATGTGATATAGAAGGGGACCAATAAGTCCAATATTGACAACAACAAATTTATTGAAATATTCCCCAATAATTAAAAATTGTTAGTTTGATATATCAACCAAAAACACATAAAATTTAAAAGTGGCAATTGAATCTCACCGCTGAAACTATTAGATGACAAATTCAAATAAGTAAGTTTTGTAAGGTTCTCAAGTAATGTTAGAATTGACCCAATAAAATTGTTCCTTGATAAATCTAAATAAGTCATTTGTGTTAGGTTCTCAAGTGATTTTGGTGGAATTGGCCTAATAAAATTGTTCCTTAATAGAATCAAATAAGTAATTTGAGTAACGTTTTCAAGTGATGTTGGAATTCTTCCTATAAAATTGCTGTAAGTGCACAATTGCACCTGGCCCCAAGAACAGTTATAGGCCCAGGCCCAATGAGCCTTAAACAATATGAATTTGTAGAGTGTGGGCTTGAAACCCAGGTTAGAAGTATTTGAGGATTAAATGGCAAGCCAGAGATTATAACACTTAGAAACAACAAAGAATACTATAAGTCAATCTGCTCGGACATAAGCCGAGAACTGTTCTTATATTATTTCTCTCTCTTTTTCTCTTTTCCTTAGGTTACAAAGAAAGTCCCCCACTTTACTGTCTTAGATTGCTCCTTAAATACTACTCTTTTGAATAATTTGTACACGTGTTGCCTCACCTCCCCTTTAGCCTAGATATTTCTTTTCTCAGTGCCTTTGAATAGTAACCAGAAGTTTCCCTTCCACTGTTCAGGTGTCACTTCCCCATCAATGCGGCCAGGGCGGTAGGTGCAAGGTCTTTAATGTGGAGATGACAGCCTTAATCTTCGGTGTTTCTATCACATCGGTGCTTCCAGGACACTCAAGGGTCTACCCCTCTTATCCACTGGTTTTAACCATGTCATTGCCTGACGTTTATCATGAAGTCCCAGGTTCTCTGGTGTCCGTCCGAAGAGAAATTTACCCTCGACTGGATCCTCGGATCCTAGGCGTATGGGCCGACCCGTGGTACTAACAAATTCTAAACTCAAGAGCAGGTCGGACCTCTTTGGCACGGCCCAAAGGCCCATATCTCCATCAGGGTGCTTTTACTCCCCACAATAGCCCCTCAAAACTCTAATTTTCAACGTCCGAGGAGAAAAATAGGGTTTTGATCCGACAAGAACTGATTCCACACACTTTGTGAGTGATGGCACGTGTGGAAGTCGTTTCGCGTCCCAGAAGATGCCACTTGGCGGTTTTATTTTTCAACAACGCGCGTATTTATTACTGTAAGTTACATTTTGTCTCCCACGTTCAACGGTGAGATGGGCATCCAACGGTCCTCATTACTCCGCAAAATTCTAGGCGGGACAAATATAATTTCAAGGCCGCCTTTTCGCACGTCGTGACGCTTCGGGAACCTGCGCCTTCATTTAATTCATCAGGGACTAATCCCATCAAAACACCAACAATCATACTTTACCTACAGAAAATCGTGGAAACCTGTACCTTCAACTTTGTAAGTTCTTGCTCTCTCTACTCTTAACCTTTTCTCCTCGGATACAGTCCTCGGCTGTCTTCGTGAATATTTTCCCTTTTAGAGTTTAGCCTTTCGTTCCTTTCTAATGGGTAGGTTTAAGTGTTTAGTTGATACCGCCGCTGGAATGGAAGGCTTTAGAGCCAAGTATCACATTCCCGACGATGTAGGTTTGAAATACTACCCGGCAGAAGCCGTGGCCGGTTCTAGAAAGGAGGGAGAGGTTATCATCCCAATGATAGCCTTCATAGAGGGTGGGATGACCCTCCCAATGAGGCCTGTAACTAGGGAGTACCTTCGCAACCACCGTTTGTGCCCCGATCAATGCCTCCCAAACGTTTTTAGAGTTTTGGGTAGTGTCGATGCTCTAAACGAGCAGATGGGTTTAAACCTCACCTGGCACGATGTGGTCTTTCTGTACGAGTCCCATAAACTTTCCAAAGTAGGTTATTACATTAAGTCTCGCTCCAGTGTCGTTAGGCTAATCTCCTGTCTGCCCAAATCCAACAAAGGCATGAAGGATGACTACCTGATCGTTTCTGGGAACTGGCATGACGGCCTCCACTGCCCAGTTGAGTGGGGAGATCCAGGTGCGACACCTTAGGAATAGCCTCCCCTCCCCCGCACAAACTCCTCTAACATTGACAAAAATTCGCACTTACATGCATTCACGTTTATTTAGGTTCATCATGTATTGTATGAATCTGACCATATTAGTCTGATTTGGTATTTTCCTTTGCAGATAAGCGACACGTGCGCCCACGCCTAAGTCACTGCAACGTTGCGGATCTTAACCGGGTACTGCGCTCCGAGGTGTTCGTCAGCGAGGACCTACAACTCAGAGCGGCTCATCTGATGCTTGGATACACCCCCATCTCCTCGGACTTCCAGGAGATAGAAAACGCCATAGTAGCCGGTGACCGAAGGCGAAGGAAGATAAACGTAGCCCGGCCCCATTTTTTGGACGACCACAATCTCCCTGACGCCCCTGACACCGTTCTATACGGACAGCCCATTGCGGCAACCCCCCTCGCTGTGCATTCTCAGGCGACTGTTGTTCCAGAGGAACAGGTGTCTTCTTCACACGCGCTAGACGAAGAGATAGATCAATTCCAACTCGAAGACACCGGAAGACCTCAAGGGACTTAGTTCGTCGTACTCTCTGACGAGGAGGAAGAAGCCACCGAGGCCTCAGGAATTGCAGGATTAATAGTTGCCCGACCAGAAGACGCATCCGAGGAAGATATGGATAGGATGCAGAATCTCCTAACCAAGAGAGGTGCGAAGGTCGCCGGGAAGAAGACGGGGGCGTCCCAAGTTCCTCCATCTTTGCCACCTCCCCCTCCTCCAGCTGAGCCAAAACTTCCAGCCGAGGATCCTAAGAAGAAGAGAAAGGGGGATATTGAGGGGACGATCAGCAAGGACCCCAAAAAACCACAACAACAACCCCCACCGGTTCAGCAGCAGAAGCTGGACAAAGGCAAGGGTAGGGCCCGCTCAGTTGAGAGTGGGGAGATCAGGGATGAAGCCGAAGTGCGCCGAGCACCGGTTACCTGGTCTCCTGACTTAAGATTGGACGGTGCTCCCATATCCTGCCAATCTAGTATAAGGGCGGTTCAACAAGGCCATGCCCACCACTTGGCCGAAGTGTTGGAGCGCCCTCTTCTGCTGCCCAAGGATATGGAGACCTTGGAAAAAATGAGCCAGCCACAACTATTCCTTTCTCTAAAAAGGGACCTAGCGCTGGTAAGTTTCCTCCTTTTTGGGGATATTCCAATTCTAACAATACTCATAAGTTTTTTATTATTTCTAACTCCCTCACATTTTGTTATAGGCCATTCAGGAGGTCTTCGTAGCCGAAAAGTTCATAGAAGATACTCGGAAAAAGGCCAGAACTGAGCTGGAGATCAGGATGGAGACTGAGAAGTCCTTGGGCACAGCCCTCGCTGAGAACGAGAAGCTCGTCGCGGAGGTGGCTGATCTGAAGAGAGAAAAGAATGGGGTGGAGTCTAATTTGAAGACCATGAAGACCCAGATAGAAGGGCAGCGCAGGCTCCTTCGCGAAAAAGATGACGAGCTTTCCCGAGGCCAAAGGGAACGCTCGGATTTGGAAAAGGAGCTTGCGCTAATGAAAGAAGAAGCCAGCTCATTCCAGCACTCTTTACAGACTGCCAAGCAGACGAGCTACGAGGAAGGGGTAGCAAATACCGAGGAGCAGCTGACAGAGGCTTTCGCGGCTTTGTGCCAGGAGTACTGTCAGAAAGTCTGGGGGGAAGCCCTAAACGTGGCTGGAGTTCCTCTGTCCTCGGATCTGAGGAAGTCCGAGAACGTTTGGCTTCCTTTGGAGATACAGGAAATTGAAGAACCTCCTGCTGCTACTCCTACCCCTGAGTCAGCTCTCCCTGCTCTGCCTTCGATAGTCCCCCAGCTGACTCCAGATCCTACAGAACCTTTAGGTTCTAACAAAGAGAAGGAAGGAGGAGGGGATGCAGAGAAGGATTTGAGCCAGATAGTGGAACTCGGCGTCCTTCCAACGAAGACAGTAGACAAAGGAAAGCAAGTCCTGACTTCCTTTGAGCTGGAGTTGAAAAAGACGGAGGGAACCAGCACTTCTCAGCAAGATCCTCCTCCAACAGCTTAGGACCTAGTTTAGGGCTTCTCTTTTTCCTTGTTCAATCTTTATATGTAATGCATGTCCAAATGATTAATGAAGAACGACTTTACTTGATTTTTACTTGTGCTGCATCTGTTTTTACTTTATTCTTTTTATATATATCGCAAAAGTTTCCCATTAATACATAACAAAAGTTTCTCAAAGTACACAAATCTAACTCCAAGAACTGCATAACCATAATTTCCACATAATCATGCGCACATTATTAAAGATTTGCCAGAAGGTGATATGGTTGAAATTAACATAACGATCAAACCCTCGTAATGTATAGTACCATTCTTAGTAAGATACAAGGTCCGAGGACCATTCCTTACACAAATTTACTTAACACTTAAAGATACAAGACTTAAGATCCGAATTAATGACCAGTAAGGCATTAATTTGCAGGCGCCATAAACAATCAACTTTAATTAAATTTGTGATCTGAGGACGGACTTAAACAATTTCACATTAGTTCTTAAGATTAATAAGCTTAAATGTCAATTTTGTCCAAAGTGGGAGGTCCAAGGACCCGACATAACTAAGGTTCTGTTTAACAAGTGACAAGACATCAATTTCCACAAGGTTTGGGGTCCGAAGACTGCACTTAACCAAGTTTCTGTTTGATTCTTAAAATTAGTAACTTCAAATGTTAATTTCCCCAAAGTAGGAGGTCCGAAGACCCGGCATAACTAAGGTTCTGTTTAACAAGTGACAAGACATCAATTTCCACAAGGTTTGTGGTCCGAAGACTGCACTTAACCAAGTTTCTGTTTGATTCTTAAAATCAGTAACTTCAAATGTTAATTTTCCCAAAGTAGGAGGTCCGAAGACCCGGCATAACTAAGGTTCTGTTTAACAAGTGACAAGACATCAATTTCCACAAGGTTTGTGGTCCGAAGACTGCACTTAACCAAGTTTCTGTTTGATTCTTAAAATCAGTAACTTCATGCATCAGAAGTAGTCATAACTTTGAAATATTCACCAATAAAAGCACACTTTATTAATAATAATACCTTCTAAGATTGTTTACATTCCATGGGCGTGGTATAATTCTTTCATCTAGGTCAGCTAGCCGATATGACCCTATGCCTGCTACTGATACAATGCGGTAGGGGCCTTCCCAGTTGGGTCCTAACTTACCCCAAGCTGGGTTCTTAGAGGTACCCACAACTTTCCTTAGCACGAGATCACCAGGTGCAAGTGGCCTTAGCCTCACGTGGGCATCGTAACCCCGTTTTAGCTTCTGTTGATAATAAGCTATTTGGACCATCGCTGCCTCGCGCCGTTCCTCAAGCAAATCTAGGCCTTTTTCCAAGAGTCCATTGTTACTCTCAGGGCTAAAGGAGCTGGTCTTTAGGGTGGGAAAACCAGATTCCAGAGGTATCACCGCCTCGGCTCCATAAGTCATAGAGAATGGAGTTTCTCCAGTGGACCTGCGCGGTGTGGTCCGATACGTCCACAGAACATGAGGGAGCTCTTCGACCCATCTGCCTTTCGCATCATCCAACCTTTTCTTTAGCCCGCTGACAATAACTTTGTTAATGGCCTCGGCCTGCCCGTTTCCTCAAGGATAAGCTGGGGTGGAATACCTATTTATAATACCCATGTCACCACAATACTGTCGAACTGGACACCATTGTCCGAGATGAGTGTGTGTGGTATACCGAATCTGGTAACGATGTTTTTCCAGACAAACTTCTTGGAGTCAATATCTCTTATATTTGCTAAGGGCTCGGCCTCAACCCATTTAGTGAAATAGTCTGTTCCCACAAGAAGCCATCTTTTATTGCCAGCAGCTCTCGAAAATGGCCCTACAATATCCAAGCCCCATTGTGCGAAAGGCCAAGGGCTGGAGAAAGGGTTGAGAATCCCTCCAGGTTGGTGAATATTAGGAGCAAACCTCTGACACTGATCACATTTCCTGGCATAGTCTTGGGCCTCCCTTTGCATATTGGGCCACCAATAACCCTGAGTCAGAGCTCTGTGGGCCAAGGACCTTCCCCCAGTGTGGCTGCCACAAATCCCTTCATGCAACTCTTCTAGAAGCCCCTCCGTTAGATCAGGGTGTACACACAACAGGTACGATCCTGAAAAGGATCGCTTATACAGTTTTTGATCCTCGGACAGCCAGAAACGTGGCGCCTTTCGGCGTATCTTATCGGCTTCGGATTTGTCCTCAGGAAGGACATCATCCCTAAGAAAAGATACGACCAGGTCGATCCAACTAGGTCCAGGCCTTATTAGATGGATACGAGGCGCGTTGGTAATGACAAGAGAGGGCTCCAGCAAATCCTCAACGAGGATAACCCTAGGTAAACCTTGAGTCGAGGACGTTGCCAGCGTGGCTAAGGAGTCTGCATGGGTGTTTCCGCTCCGAGAGATATGAGTTAAGGCGAAGGAGCGAAATTGAGTTTGCTGACGCTTAACCTGGGCCAAATATTCCTGCACCCTTGGATCTTTAGCCTCCATGGTCCCCGTGACCTGGCCGACCACCAGTTGAGAATCCGAGAAGATGTGGATTTCCTTTCCACCCATCCTATGCACCATTTTCATGCCTACCAAGACCGCTTCGTATTCGGCCTCATTGTTAGTAGCCGAGAACGCCAATCTCAAAGATTTTTCGAAGACAATTCCCTCTGGGGATATAAGGACTAGTCCAACACCAGATCCTCTCTGATTAGCCGCCCCATCCACATACATTTTCCAAATCGGAGGCGCGGCAGTTGTAATCACACCAACTGATTTTCCACCCATGTGTGCTTCTTTTAGAGTTTCTTCCAGTAATGGCTCGGCAAATTCCGCCACCAAGTCAGCGAGG
This sequence comes from Castanea sativa, assembly GCF_040712315.1. Taxonomy (NCBI): domain Eukaryota; kingdom Viridiplantae; phylum Streptophyta; class Magnoliopsida; order Fagales; family Fagaceae; genus Castanea; species Castanea sativa. The sequence goes on along the minus strand of NC_134020.1, from coordinate 48,851,390 downwards.
ACCTGGCCCTTCACCGAGGTGCGAGGCTTATACTTTACATCAAAAGCCCCCAGGATGGTCCCCCACTTTGCTATCCTTCCTACGTAGTCGGCGCTACGCAGAACTGCCTTGAGGGGCAATTGGGTCAGAACAACCACTGTGTGGGACTGAAAATAATGGGGAAGATTTCGCGTGGCATGAACCACGGCTAGGAGCGCTTTCTCTAAGGGTTGATAACGCACCTCGGCATCACCCAAAGACTTACTAACATAATATACCGGTCTTTGCACCCCGCTATCATCTCTTATCAGGACAAGGCTGACCGCGTGGACGGCCACTGCTAGATAAGCAAACAAAATCTCATGTGCCTCTGGACGAGAAAGAATGGGTGGCCGAGATAGATATTGCTTAAGCTGTTGAAAGGCTAACTCGCAATCCTCGGTCCATTGAAACCCCTTCCACTTATTCAGCAGTTGGAAGAAAGGACGACACCGGTCAGCTGACCGAGATATGAACCTGTTCAAAGCGGCAATCATTCCCGTCAACTTTTGAATTTCTTTTGGGTTTCGAGGAGACTGCAAGTCCTGAATAGCCTTGACCTGCACCGGGTTTACCTCTATGCCTCTATGTGTAATCATGTATCCCAAGAACTTCCCAGACCCCACGCCGAAAGAACATTTTGAGGCGTTGAGGCGCAACTTGTACCTTCTCAGTATCTGAAAAGTGTCGGCCAAATCTTTCACATGTGAGGGGATTGTTTTGCTTTTCACCACCATATCGTCAACGTATACCTCAATGGTTTTCCCCATCTGCTGTTCGAACATTCTGGTCATCATCCTTTGATAAGTAGCCCCAGCATTCTTCAGACCGAACGGCATGACCTTATAATGGTAATTCCCGGTCGGTGTAATGAATGCAGTCTTCTCCTGATCCTCCAGTGCCAAGGGGATCTGGTGATAACCCTGGAAGGCGTCTAAGAAACTCATCCGAGGATGTCCAACAGTGGCATCCACCAGTTGATCAATACGTGGCATTGGGAACGAATCTTTGGGACAAGCCTTATTCAGATCAGTAAAGTCCACACATACCCTCCACGTTCCATTTTTCTTTTTAACGACAACTGTATGGGCTAACCACTCAGGGTAGAAGACTTCTTTGATAGCCCCAGCCCTTTTGAATTTAAGCACCTCTTCCTTCACAGCCTCGGAATGTTCCCTGGAAGATCGCCGAGGTGGCTGCCTTCTCGGAATGATAGCCGGGTTGACATTTAGGTGATGACAAATGAAGCCCGGATCCAGGCCTGGAGCTTCATAAGGATCCCACGCAAAAACATCAACATTATCCTTCAAGAACTCTAACAACTCCATTTTCTCTTGGTGTGGTAAAAGTACACCGACTTGGAAGAATCTCTCCGGGTCATCGGCCACTGGGAACTTCTCTAATCCCTCGCACTGTGTCTCATCTCCTGTCACCACTCCAGATGAATCAGGAGCCGTTAATTGCTATAAATCCTTGTTGATCAAAGCCGAAGACTCGGCTTCTGTCTGATGCAGTACTGCAGCCGATATGCACTGCCTGGCTACTGATTGGCTGCCGAGGATTTCCTCAACACATTCCCCCGAGGGGAATTTAACTTTAACATGTAAGGTAGAGGAGACGGCTCCAAGCGCATGCAGCCAAGGCCTGGCAAGGATGGCCGTGTATGGAGAGTACGCATCAACCACGATGAAGTCCACCTCCACCGTTTCTGAGTCGGACTGAACGGGCAAACGGATCTGTCCCTTTGGCACAACGGCTCTCCCTTCGAAGCTTATAAGTGGCGAGTCATAAGGAGTAACGTCTTCCAACTTCAATCTTAACCCCTTAAACAGATCAGGGTACATGATATCTGCACCGCTGCCCTGATCTATCATCACCCTTCTCAGGTCATAGTTCCCAATTCTGAGGGTAACCACAAGAGCATCGTCATGGGGCTGAATAGTCCCTACCTTATCCTCCTCCGAGAAATCTAGGACGGGCAAAGTGCCCTTCAACCTCTTCAGCCTGTGACCCATGTCCTCGGTCTGTTGATGGGAAACCGCCATCACCCTAGTGGGACCTGAGCCGGTCCTGCCAGGGGCAGCGAAGATAACATTAATTGTTCCCAAGGCTGGCCGAGATGTATTGTTCCTCTGGTTGTTTGAGCCTACCTGGCTGGCCTGCCCAGTGGGCTGACACAGGTGCTGCTTTAACTTTCCCTCACTGACGAGCTGCTCCAGATGGTTCCACAGGGTCCGACAGTTCTCGGTAGTGTGACCCACATCCCGATGGTACTGGCAAAAGAGGTTGTGATTCCTCTTCGCAGGGTCTCCTGCCATCTTATCAGGCCATTTAAAGAAGGGTTCCTTGCGAACTTTCTCCAACAGCTGATGTACTGGTTCCCGGAATACAGTGTTTACGGCCTGAGGTACCGCCGAGGAGGACTGTCCAACGTAATCGCTCCTCGGCCTGTTATTGTGATATCTGTCCGACCTGAAATCCCTTCTCTCCTGCAGGATAACCTTCTCCTTTCCCTTTCCTTGCTGTTGGTCTTCCTCCACTCTCTTATACTCGTCAATACGGTCCATGAGGCGACGTACACTGCGAACAGGCTTTTTAGTCAAAGACTTTCTCAGGTCGTGGTCAGTAGGGAGGCCCACCTTAAAGGTATTAAGTGCCACCTCATCAAAGTCAACATCTATTTCATTAAACATCTCCCAGTAACGATCGGAGTATGCTTTCAACGTCTCCCCCTCCCTCATAGTCATGGATAACAGCGAGTCCAATGGCTGAGGTACTCTGCTACACGTGATGAACCGTGAAGCGAACGCCCTAGTAAGCTCCCCAAACGAACTTATAGACCCCGACTTAAGGCCGTTGAACCACCTCATAGCAACAGGTCCCAGGCTGGAGGGGAAAACTTTGCACATCAGGGTCTCGTTGTGAAAGTGCACCGCCATCCTCTGGTTGAAGTGACTCACGTGCTCCACCGGATCAGTCCGGCCATTATAGATGGTGAAAGTGGGCTGGGTAAACCTTCTGGGAAGCCTTCCTTTCTCAATCCTCCGTGCGAATGGAGATTTGGAGAGCTGGTGCAACGCCCTACTCATAGCATCGTTGCCTAAGCCCCTAGAACAAGGCTTCTTACGTCTGCGAGTTGGTTGGCTGCCCTCCTCACTGGAGGATGTTGCACTGGTGGGAGAGCGCGACCTTGAGCTGTGGCCAGCTCCCCTATCCTCCTCTGAGGAAGAGTTAGATGAGGATGATGAAAACCTACGCTTAGCGCGGCGTAGCTTTCTCTTTAAACGGTTGATTTCCTTCTGCATGGATTTAGAACCCTCATCGTGGGTGGTGCTACCACCTTCATGAATATGGCCAGCACCTGGATATTCTGTATGGACACTCCCCTCACGATCTCTTTGATGTTCAAGACGTTCAAAGTGATCTTCCAGCTGTGATCCCTGTGACTCAGCATGGTGAGCACCTAAGCCTGCCATAGTACCCCTGTCGCTTCTAGACTAGATTTCCCACAGACGGCGCCAATTGTAAGTGCACAATTGCACCTGGCCCCAAGAACAGTTATAGGCCCAGGCCCAATGAGCCTTAAACAATATGAATTTGTAGAGTGTGGGCTTGAAACTCAGGTTAGAAGTATTTGAGGATTAAATGGCAAGCCAGAGATTATAAACACTTAGAAACAACAAAGAATACTATAAGTCAATCTGCTCGAACATAAGCCGAGAACTGTTCTTATATTATTTCTCTATCTTTTTCTCTTTTCCTTAGGTTACAAAGAGAGTCCCCCACTTTACTGTCTTAGATTGCTCCTTAAATACTACTCTTTTGAATAATTTGTACACGTGTTGCCTCACCTCCCCTTTAGCCTAGATATTTCTTTTCTCAGTGCCTTTGAATAGTAACCAGAAGTTTCCCTTCCACTGTTCAGGTGTCACTTCCCCATCAATGCGGCCAGGGCGGTAGGTGCAAGGTCTTTAATGTGGAGATGACAGCCTTAATCTTCGGTGTTTCTATCACATCGGTGCTTCCAGGACACTCAAGGGTCTACCCCTCTTATCCACTGGTTTTAACCATGTCATTGCCTGACGTTTATCATGAAGTCCCAGGTTCTCTGGTGTCCGTCCAAAGAGAAATTTACCCTCGGCTGGATCCTCGGATCCTAGGCGTATGGGCCGACCCGTGGTACTAACAAGTTCTAAACTCAAGAGCAGGTCGGACCTCTTTGGCACGGCTCAAAGGCCCATATCTCCATCAGGGTGCTTTTACTCCCCACAATTGCAATAAAAGAAATCCAAATACTTCAAGGACTTTAGACAGCTCTCATTATACTTTGGAAAAGAAACTTCGAGATTCTCATTTTCCCCAATATTTTCTCATACTTGTTCATGATTTGAATTTCCAACATATAGGTATATTCCTATCTCCATTATAGATGATATTTTAGGTGTATCTTCTCCCCCATCCCCTCCCAAAAGAAAAGGTGCATATATTGCTCCTTTGTCCTTATAGGGAATACATACTCATCAAACTTTTACATTAACCCATCATTTTTATTTTTATTATTTTTATTTTTATTTTTATTTATCAATCATGACATGCCACTTAAGCAATTATGAAAAAAAAAATCGTGTAATTTTCTGTCTTGAGTAGACTGTTCTATTATTTAAGATGAATTTAGGGCCGTGCCATTAACTCAATTTACTTGCAGGAATAAAGAAAACAATCAACTTGATTCCGTAAAACACTCATCACTAGCTATAAGAGAACCGAAAATGAGGCTCTCAAGTTAGGGCATTATTGACACTAGTGATCGCCAAAACCAAACAGGACATATTCTCAGCCACAATACCTTTAGCTGAACCTGAAATTTGTTCATGTTTGGTGTGACCATAAGCAATTTGTGGCCTCTCAAACATGACTTGGCCACTACAAAACCCTGAAGCTAAAAACTCCACCAAAAAAAGGGAGAAATACAGGGGGGTATTGGATAAATAAATAAACATTTTGGTAATAATAACATAGTTATAGGACTCGTCCACTCCCATCTGGACCATTCTAAAATCCAGTTCACTCCCATTCTAAATGTTTACATGAATCCACAAACCCTGGTATAGTGAAAAGATGGTACATTTATAAGCTCAATTTTTCATTGGTAAGGAACAAACTCAAGGTCCAATTACATAGTCCAAAAAATTCTAGCTCCACTACCTAAAAGTATAAATTACATTGAACCCCAGAAGAGGCCCCACGAGATAAGAAACAAAGGTGGGGGATAAAATTTAAGGAAAACTAGAGACAAACAAAATTGATGAACAATACAAGAATATTTCAACCATGTCATTGGGCCTGTGCATTTCCTTTTGACTTCATTAAATTACAAACACTGCTGCTTTTGATTGCTCAACATGGTAGAAAACTAGAAGGACCTCCAGGGCAAAGCAACACAAGAACTAAAAATGTTGCAGACATCAGATATAGAAACTTGGGGACCTGAAGGATTGAACTTGAACTCCCATCCAAGGGAGTTGTAGTAGGTCCAAGTGCTGTTGCAGGTGTAAATCCACCACTCATGCTCGAACTAGTACTGTTTAGGAATAGTACATGTTTAGAGTCAAGATCTTAAAAATAACAAACAAACAAACATTTTTAGTAAAAATAGGTGAAGTAGAATCAGATTCTCACCTTCCAGTAAATTTACAGGATCCATTACCTGCAAAGAGCCACCCACCAACAAATAGTCAGGGAAAAACCAAACTTTAGAAACAGAAGACATGAGTACAGCATATCTTTCTTTCTTCTTCTTCTTCAATTCTTTTTTTCTTAAGTATGGCATGGGGATTCAAAACATGGACTTCTCAATTGGAAAGACCAAGAAATCATTGGCAACAGTATATCAATGGACATAAAATTGCAGGCCTACAGATTAAAAAGAAGAGAAATGCTATGCCACAACATTTTCACAACACCTTCACAACAAATTCTAAGTGACAGGTTATTACTGACTGTTTTTGGTGGGGACAAAAGTAATTTCAGTGATGAGTTCAAATTAGAACCAATAACAACTTACCATCTATGATTTGTTGTAAAAGTATTGTGAATATGTTGTGGATATAGCACTTCTCTTTAAAAGAAATAAATTAAGAGCAAGGGGCATCACTCATAGGTAGTTCCTAAAAGGAGACTAGTATCCAAGTTTTCAGGTACAGCCACCCATAGACCTAACTTGCAGGATAACAAAAGTCATTATAATAATTATTTTCTTTAATGGTAAACCATGTTTACTTCAGGGTAATAGAAGCATTGGAAAGATTTCTTAGGCACGGGCGTAAATATTTTCACAACCGTACTGTCTAGATCATAATAGAACAACAGCATCATATCATATGAGAAATATTCCTGTATTAATGGTTATAGCACATCAAGTCATACTAGATATCTTAAAATCATTCAAAGAAACTGCTCTCCGTTGGAACGAGTAGATAGCAGGATGCTACTTCTACGTGCCATACTATGTGTCATATTTTAAGATATACTACTTAAAGATACCTTTCCCTAGAGCACTTAATTTCCTAAATGTTTCTTAGAGCCCACAAATTACCATTATGTTTACACGGCAAAATGATGTAAGAAAAAAGAGTTCCTTTACCCAGGAGTGCTCAACTGCTGACAAATTAATGCATGTTCCTAATTAACTTACTACAGTACAGATGAAAAAGAATTCTGTCATATATTTGCTTATGGAAACTCAACTAAAAAAAAAAATAGAGCATCCAATTAATGATCTCAAGAGATAAAAAGGAGGAAAATGACAAGTACTTACTGGGATCAATAGTGGTGGTTGTAGCTGTACCATCAAAGTCACATGTTCCACCAACAGCATGCTTCTTTTGATAATAATCATTATACGCATAAGAAGCATGATTTTCAAGAGTATCAGGGTTATAACATGGTTGCCCAGATTGAATGGCAGTGCAGTTAGCCTGGCCTTGCCCACAAGCCCAGTTTAGGCCATTTTGTAATTTATCAGAATCTGCACCAGGTTTTGCCACACAGAAAACCACAGAAGAATTTCCTGTCATTTGATCAGAAGCACCCAATCTCAAAGGATATACAGCACTCCCGTTGGCATAAAAAACACCCCAATTTTTTTCTGACACTGGCCCAGGCCTCTTATCTTCATTGAACAACTCATATATGTAGGTATTAATGGGAATGTTTAGCTGACTTGGTGGACCTGAATTATTTAGAACTCGCTTGATCAGATTATCAACAAAGGTCTCTGCATTTTCCACAGTTGCATCAGGTTCTTTTGCTCCACCAAACCATGGCCAGCCACTCTCTGTCACAACAATAGGGATTCCAGAAAAATTTAAAGCATCAATAGAATAATAGGCAGCATCCACCATAGCGTCAAACATGCTGTTATAGTGGAAAAGAGTGTTTGGGTCTACAATCTGCTTGACTGAGGGAAGTGATCGGAAAAGAGCATAATCAAGTGGGAAAATGCCATTCCCTTTCGTGTATCCGTAATAGGGATATGCATTTAACATGTAATAGGAATTTGTGTTTTTCAAAAACTGAAGGAGTTGGTAAATAGTAGAGTTCCAGGAAGAATCAAAGGTAGCAGTGGAGGGGGGGAAAGGTCTAGGGATTATGTCCATATGATGGGGAGTTGAAACTTTGACCTGAAAATTTAGGTTTGTAGCAACTAGGGCTTTATGAAGGTAATTCATAGCAGAAACTAAAACTGGGGCAGCATTAGGGACTGAGCTAAGAACCTCACTGCCAACTGCAACGGCTGTAATATTGGTTGAAGGCAAGTAAGCTGCAACATTTTTATTAATCCAGTCTGCTGCTGCAGAAGGAGATTCTCCAATCCCTAGGATTTCCTCATTTGTGACACCAACAATTACCTCAATCCCACTGTTAGAAAGGGCTTTCAGCATGTGAGAATCAGCATCATAAAGGCGAACATGATTAATTTGATTGGCTTTGAGAATTGCAACAATATCTGAAGCTGGTGGCAAATTGGTAACATCAGTGCCAATGTTTATCCCTACAAATGCACCTGCAGGTTCACAGTTATGATTCAGTGACAACCAACAACCTGTAAGAAAGATAATATAACACAGTTAAACTATCTCCTAGATCCAAATGGCCCCTAACAGCTTCCACATCTAGCAGGTCCCAGCCTTTCCATCATTTTGAATAACTTCTGTAAGATATTGTTTGTACATCTGGCAATTTCCTTAGCCTTCATAGATGTCTTTATTTCTGCAACTCTAGCTCGTAACTATCTAATTAAACGTTAGAATATGAAACACTTCATGGCCACCTTGCAAAACAACCCAATACCATACTGTCTGAGGAATCACCTTAGGCATAAGCCAAATACATTTGAATATGGTATGTTTATCTTTTCTTTATAAAATGTCAAGATGAACATTGCTGTGCTGTGTTTTTATAATCATAGACAGGATTAGAAACTGATGAAGAGCCATAAGAATAATAATGATTTTACAAAATCAACAAGCAAGTATATATACACACAAACTGGGCAATGATACATCATTTCAGTACTTTAATGTTGACATCTCCAATTGAGACCAGAAAGAAATTAAAAATCCAGATTGCACTCATAATTCAATTGATGCATTTGACTGTATCTTGAACATTAACAATGATGATGAGCGTGGAAAATGAGACCAGAATTTTATTAAATTACCTAATGCACGGGTAAAAATGCCAAATACGAGCAAAAGTAGACTTCCAAGCCATTTTTCACGCATCATCCGATCCAAAAATATGTCAACCTAGACCTCCACTTCTGAGCTTTCTCACTATTAGATGAACCTTAAACTGCCAAGTTCAGCAAAAACAAACCAAATGCAATCAGATCCTCATTTCCAGCAAATTTCAAAAAGAGCTAAACTACGTATGGATAACATTGGAGGGGGTTGGGTGAGAGGGGGGGGGGGGGGGAAGCTTATAGAAATTTTTAATATGGACAAATAAGCATTTATGCTAATGGCCTTCAAAGAATGTAAATAATGAAAAATAGTGTATAACATTCGAGCAAAAATCAGAACCTCCAAAATGCTATAAAATATAGTTACCAACATACCTGTTGTAAAAGTACAATTAACATAGACATAACTCAAAAATGATTAACCAATGGCAATGAACCCAACAAATGGATGCATAACACTTAACGCCAACAACTATATATAGGCACATGCTTATGTCATTTTTGCTCTTACACTACTAGGATCTATCAAGTGCGATATGACTGTTGCCAGGGGCACAAATAGGTTGAAAAATAAATCAATCCAAAGACAGAGCAACGAGAAAAGAAATGGAGCAACACAATTAATTAGAATCTCTACATCATTTGTAGTCTAAAACCATCCGAACAAGATACATATGTTAATTCAATTCTCCAATCCGAACCATACCTTAACTCTGTAATTACACAACAGAACTGATGCTAGTGTGAAGATATGCTAAAAAATCTGTTAACATTACATGCATCCAATTTCACTGCAAAAAGTACTAGAGTTATGTCTTTTTTTTTTTTTTTTGTCGAGAAATTAGTAGAGTTATGTCTTTAGTAACTCATTATGCTATTTATCTTCAAACATGAACAAACAATAATCTTCCCAGATAACCAAAGTCTCCATTTCCGATAAAGAATACAAGCATTAAGAAGACTAACTAAAGTTTTATCTTGCTCAACTCGCAACTTACTTATTTAAGCATGCATCCCTTTTAAGTAGTTGGTTATTGAGTTGGGCTGTGATTCCATAATGAATCAGAGGACTAGTGGAAATGAGCTTCAGCAAAACTCATATCCCAAGTGACAGACTCAGATCGTACTTACTTCAATAAATATGGGTCCATGTCATTTCTTTAAAATCTAAACTACAACTGCAAAAGCCAATACATGGACAGTGATTCCAAAACTCAGTTGCTACTAAACAAAACTGCAAAAAAAAGCATAAAAGCTGAATATATACTCTAATAGGTTTCTTACACCCTTTCATATTTAACAAACAAAGAGATAGTTTTATACATGCAAAGCTAAACATGAATAATCTAAAGAATAACAAAAAAAAAAATTTAAATGTAGTCTTTTATATGCATATCAGCCACTCATGGTCTAAGAACATAAAAGTAGAAAACCAGTATCCCTAAGCTAGATTTTTTTTTATAAAAGGCCTAAACTCAGAATACCCAGGTGCCCAACCACCCATCTTCTCCATGAAAATCAAATTCAAGAGCACCCAGATGCTAGCCAAAACCCAAAAAGCAACAATAATCAAAGAACCCAGAAACCCAAAGGAAAAGATGGGAAATTTTGAACCCATATGCAGAAATCAAGAGTAAACAGGGAAACAGTACCTGATCCAACTCGCCCAGCTGAAGAGACTGAGATACCTACACTCTAAGGCCACTTCCAAAGAACTATACAGAAACTAAACCCTAAGACAAAAGCTTCACAAAGGTTAGTGCTTGGGACACAAAACTGACTACCCCAGAACAAGGAATCTAGAAAGATTGTCAAAACCCCCCACAGTGTCAAAAGAAAGTAAATAGATAAACCCTGTTCCTTCTAGAGCTAATGCAAACTTCTCTTTGCAAACAAACAACACTTGCCATTGTTATTAGAAGCTATACCCCACCAGATCAATTAACATACTACAAGAATATAGTACATATTTTAACAACACTAAATACAAATGTTAAACAGACACAACCAAAACTAGTAATTAAAAAAAGGTCGTAGAGATGAAGAAACCTCAAAATGACAGTTTCTCTCTGAATCTGAGTAACTGAGAGTAGCATTAGCCAACACACATACAGACACAAGGTCCTACTATTTTCTTGTTGACTGCTTTTGTTTTTTGTTTTTTGTTTTTGTTTTTCTTATTTCTTGCAAAGTTATATAATTATTTTTTAAAAATTATAGATTCTTGACACTGTAGTATTGTAGTGGAGCACATCGAGATTACCACATTTATACATTGTACTTATATTATAAATTCTTTATTTAAATATAATATATGAGCCATGCAATAGTGTGACACTTTTAGTGATTTTCCCTCCAAAAGTCATATTGCTCAGATTGAAAAAAATAAAAGGAAAGCAGGAGTTGAAAAGTCATTGGCTTTGTGGGAACGGTTTTTAGTACTAAAATAACTAGGTGAGTAATGAAAAGGATAACTAAAAGGTAGTATGCAATTATTAAATTATCAATTATTTCGGTTCAGTGGAATTGATTGACACTGTTGATGAAGAAGGTTTACTTTTTTTTATTTTTTGAATTCTATGGTCAGACTCGTGAGTGATGTGGATTGAGGGATTCAGATTGGTGCAACCTTATTCTACCATGCAATTAATCATTGGATGTGAGATAAAAGTTTAAAAAATTTATATATATATATATATAAATAAAATGATAAAAAATTAGAGTTCTTTTTTTTTATTCAAAGACTAAGATTAAAAATGATTTTTGAAACTTTTAATCTCAACTTTTGATTTGCTATTGCATTATGTAATAGTATCGGATCTCAATTAATTTAGGATTGAGCAGATTAAGAATTATGTACTTTGGCAAGATACAAGTTTAAAACCAAGAATAAGGTTTTTTTTATATAAAAAAATTTACATAAAAAATAAAGTTTTGAAAAGATGTATTTTGAAAAAAATGCAAGGTCCACAAAGTTTTTCTCTTGTTTCAAAGGCCATGTCACATGTGAATTGTGAACATTGTGAATAGTGCCATACCTTTGAATATGGTTTCATCTGTTATGCATTTCAGATGGAGCTTCTAGTTACATCATTTATATGAGATTCTAAAAATAAAAAGTTATACCATCTATATGAACTTGTGGTATGATTTTTATTTTTGAGAAGGTGTTATGATTTCTTAGCATGTATGACATTAGTATAAGAAAATTTTCACTTTACCTATAGACATTCCATTTCTGTTAAGCAAAATTATTGCCTTTTTATCTTTCTTTTCTTTTTTTCTTTTTTTGGCTAATGACAAAATCCCCCAATCTGAATTAGAACATAAGGTTTGACTCTAATTCAATGCAATTGGTGTAATATAAATTCTTCTCATATAAATATAGGCCTTTATAGTTCTTATATGAAGGTAACTTGATTTCAAAAAGCCGAGGGTAAAGTATGGAATCTCACATTATTCTTTAAACTACTTCCAAGTACCAACAGATTTTCATTATTTAGCTTCTTTGAAGGGTTGGTGATTTACTCTTTAAACCACTTCCAACTTCCAAGTACCATCAGATTTTTCATAATTTATCTTCTTTGAAGGGTTGGTGAATTGGTTGGAGGGCTCTGCGAACGTGGATCTAAACAAAAGTTCTTTGATGCCAAAAGAAAAAACAAAGTTTGCACTAAAGCCAGAAAAGCAACCCTCTGAGAGTCTCAGAAAACTTCTCAATATAAATACATGGGTCCCAAATGACAGAACAGGGACACGGAAATTGGGCACCTAGGAGATTGAGATTAACCAGTCTGAATAGAGAAGCATATAAACACAAGAAGAATTGATGCTTGCTTGGTTGTAAAGTGAAATACTGTCCAAACCAAACGTCAAAAAAGTTATTTTCCTACTACTTTATTGTCCCTTTTTGCAACTGACTTTGGCAACAAAGATCCTGCTCCAAGAAATGCAGTGCACCATCAGAAGAAACAGAGTGGAGTATCAAGCATCTTATCGGGGCCTATACGATAAAATGGCAATGATGAACAAAAGTTGAGCACATCGTAGCAGAATAACACAGATAAAGAGATTGCCAAGGATAGAATTATCAAGTTTCTTCAGTCATTGGCCATTTTTCTTTGTCCCATCTCTTTCCTCCTCCTTTCCCTTTCTTTGTTAATTTCTTTCTATTTAATGGCTTATTTGGGTTGGGGGCTCTTATGCATAAGTTGAAAATCATAAATTCATTGTATTTTTTGATAGTCTTCTCTTATTTAAAACTTCTAGGATGAAGTGAGCCTAGACAATTTCACCTGATTAACATCATCGCAAGATTAAACAACACTGCATATAGTCATGGCTTTTAGTCTGGTCCTGTAGATTCTATACCCTCTTTTTACTTTTGCAGTTCTTACTTTTTAATCACATAGCTGGTGGCACATGTTAGCAACTCTAGTCTAATGGTTAACAGAATTTGAACACCACAATTTCAACATACAATATAGACTCAAGATTTTCCAAAACCGTTCGTAAAAGAAGCAAATTCTCTTAATTTATCACAACAGTACCAGAATCTAGATCAAATTCATGGAACAGTAAGACACCCAACATAAAATTGATGGAAAGTGCAAACAAAATCCGACAAAGAGCTAACATAACAGTAGTCTTCTTTCAAGTGGCTCACTGACTAGGAGACCTATCTCCGTTTGGTTGCCTCGTGTACACTTCATTGTTAGGACTTTGGCTCCGAATCCGACTCGGGGCGGCCCTGGCTGGACTTTGGCTGCGGCTCCTTGAGCCATTATATGGTGGAGAACGCGAATATGATCTCCCTCGACTCTGCCGAGAGTATGATCTTTCTTGACTGTGCCGTCTGTCGCGGGGTGAAGCAGATCTGCATCAGAATAAGAAACCAACTTTTTAATGTGACAGATTGCAAAACGTAGAGGATGCCAGTTTGGGCAGCTATCAAGTGATACTAGAAAATATGAACAAATCACATATATAGAAAAAGAGCCACACGCATATCTATGTACGTAGAGAGAGAGAGAGAGAGATCAGTGAGGACTGAAACACCAACATATAGACTAGCAGACCAAAGGTTGATTCTCCCTATACAAAAAAACTCACCTCCGCTTCAAGATCAATTACAATTATAACTATTTTCCTACTAAAGTCAAGTAGCCCCAATTTTGAAACTAAGTATGTCACATTATTAAAAGAGATAAAGAGTCAGCGGGGATTGGCTTCATTCCATACCTTGAGTAATTCCTTCGTTTGGGGGCAGGGGAATAATCATGGCTTTGGGAACGAGATCTTGCATGGCGTGGAGGTGGAGATCGGGAGTATCTCGGCGATCGAGAATAACGTGGAGGTGACCGTCTTCGATCATGATATCGACTCCTACTGCTGCTATATATGGTCAAAGCACAAATGCAACTTAGAAAAAGAAAATGATAATGGGATTATTCTAACAGATACTATGATTAACAAACTAAAATAGTTATTTGTGATGGTGCCAAATGTAACATGATGAATGCAAATATGCGTCCCTTAAAAACATCAAATCCATATCAGTTTGCAACACTTTCAGAATAAAATTTGTAAAACTCCAAGCATTTCCCACTGTGGTATTGTTGATAAATAAAATTAAGGAAAAGTAATATTAGAACTTAAATGTATTATTCATCTCGTATACCCCTTTATAATTGATGGATCTTTTTCAGATCAATAAAATTTATTACTTATCAAATAAGAATAAGGAAAAGAAATGATAACACATAACTAAAGGGACACAACACAAGTGGCAGGCTCCTGCACATTCATACTCTTTTATAGGTGTCTTGTTGATTTGCTATATTAAGTATGAAATTTTGAGGTAAAGAAGCAACTACCACCTATAACGGGTGCCTTCTAAAAACACACTCAACTACAAAAAGGTGTTTAAAGATTTCAGCTCTACAACATTTCCCTGAATGATAAATAAAAAGACGAAAGCCAAATAAAGATATTTTGATAATGTGAACACCAAATTAGAGAAACCCTCCCTAGAATTATAATAATACATATCTTTTTTTAAATAAGTAATAATAATACATATCTTAAACAGGCTATATTACAATTGTTCCAACTTTTCAAAAACTTATCCAAAATCAACATCATTTTTCTTTCTGCTTACAGCTAAAGCTTCACACAAGTTGAAAATTATGACAGCAGCATCTGTGCTCTCAACACACAAATACTATATATGTTCAGATGAATCCATCTGAACATATTCTAAGCTTGAATCACAGAAAGCATGAAATCATTTTACTCAAATACCATATGTAACAATGAGATTGTTCTAAAAAACTCAGAATTGCTTTATGAAAGCTTATTTCCAAAAGTGTTGAAATTGCACCAAATAACTTCACTTTTGAGGATGTCCATCACCCCCCCCCCCCCCCAATCTTTTTGGTAATTAAAATGCACAAGCCACTTTTATGATTGAATATTCTCTAATCATAGTCCCCTGTCCAGCTGCTTATATATATAAATGAATCTTTTATGATAAAACAATCTTTCACATTTAGTGTAAAATCATAGTTCAACTTTCTGAACAAATATTAAGCCAACTTTTTAACATTCAAATGGTCACCTCACCAAATGCTTTCACAAGGTGAAGAGGCCTCTCTACAGTGTTTTCACATAAAGAAAATCTTACCAAATGCATAATTATATAAATATTTACAAAAAAGAACATATTCCAATGAAAATTAAGTACACAACATGATACCCAACAAACAAGAGGCACCTTACCTCACTCTCTCCCTTGCCCTCATATCAGATGGCTTCTTCCTGTTCTCCTCTGCAAATACAACAGTCAACTCACGGCCAAGAAGAACCTGACCATCCATATGATACTTAGCTTCTGCAGCATCAGCAGGCTCTAAATATTGCACAAAACCAAAACCACGGGGCTCCCTGCAAAAATAAATGGGTGCAAGAAACAGGGGAAAGAGAATATTGTCAAAACATGGGCCATGCCGAAGGGCATAACAAGGAGAGGTGCTTTGCACGCCATAAACCTTACTAATGAAACTGTCCAAAATAATCCCCAGTAATATGGAAGGCCATGATAAAAAAGCAAGCACTAGGCTGCTGACCTTGGTAAGTGTCAGTTTTAAGATGACTTGAAATTCTTCAAGACTTGGAACATCTTCACAATGTATTCAAACCCAACTTCCTTCCAATCTTCATTACCCATTAACATCATCTTCAAAAGAACTCTAACTACTTGATTGTTGTCTTCAAAACTTTAGTTTCACTGTTAAATCTCAAGAACTTCAATAAAAACACTCAACTAGAGATAAGAAAGAGTAGATAATGAAGAAAAAGGCCCACAACAAAACAGAAACTTGGAAGAAGGAACTTAGCAGGGCAGGCAAGTGGGCCACATTTCACAAAACAATTTTTCAAATAATGTTAGAACGTCCAAAACTTTAGTTTCACTGTTAAATCTCAAGAACTTCAATAAAAACACTCAACTACAGATAAGAAAGAGTAGATAATGAAGAAAAAGGCCCACAACAAAACAGAAACTAGGAAGAAGGAACTTAGCAGGGCGGGCAGGTGGGCCACATTTCACAAAAAAAAATTTCAAATAATGTTAGAACGTCCAAAACTTCTAAAAGGGTGACGATTTTGAGAAATTTATATTATTTATACCTATGTTTCCTCTTCATCCAAGTTTGGGAACGAAACACACACAAAGCTATTACCGCAATTCAAAGACATTCCGAAAAGCAGATGCTGAAAAGTAGATCAAGGTTTTAATTGATATTTTTTTCCAAAACTTGTACCTTTTATGCAAAATGTTAGTAAACTTCTTTTTTATAAGTGCAAAATGTTAGTAAACATGGCATTGACTCCGCAAACAAGGAAAAAAATACTTGGCTTTAAAATTCCATTTAAACTTATGAAAATCTAATATACAGATATTCTAGTTAGCCAAGCTAGTTCAACTCTTATTGCTAGTTCACATATGCTCACCCAGTATAATAATCCTTTGGCAAGTAAATGTCCTTGAGACTACCGAACTGCCCAAATGGTCTACGAAGGTCCTCTGGCCTGCATAAAAGCAAATGTTAGAAATAAGTGAAATGCCATAATAGAGAATAAATGGATAATTAAACAAAACCCTTTTGAGTTTTGATCATAAACACTTACAAAGATGCCAACAAGTCCAACAGCAACAGATTTCAGGATTATTCCAAGAGCATTAATTAATAAAAGTAGGTATAATAGCTAATAGAAACAAACCTACAGTCATGGCGAAGGTTACGAACAAGAAGGCTAGTAGGGCCATCCCTACTACGACCACCATGGCGACCCCTAGGGCTAGGGCTTCGTCCCCTCCTGCCATAACCCCTTGGTGGCGATGGGCTATAACTTCGTCCCCTCATTTATAGAGAAAAGGCTAACCCTACAATCAATTTCAACACACCTGTTAAACGATGAAAAAACAAAAATATAAGAAGGCAACATGGTAAAGTAACTAAAACCTCACACATTTACCGTACAACACACATGACAAACTCAAGATACAATCTCAGATGTCTACGTTAGTCACAAAATATAATTAACGCAAGTATACCACAAATTATAATTTCAAATTTGTCATGAAATATGCCGGAAAACCCATTGTATCTCAAAAAATTGTTTTCTTTACAAACCCACCATATATTCCAGGAAAAAAAAAAAGTAAAAGCTATTACCAATTTTACTACAAAAAGCAACATAATAAAAAAAAAAAATTAAAAATTCTTAATTACTATTGTGTTTTGTGTTTAAAAGTTAACCCCATTTGCGTATAACTCTAAACCCACATATTACATACATATTCAAACGCAAATACCCATACTTATGAACACATAATTTACAATTATAAGTAATAACACAATCCAAATTTAATACAAAATATTAGAAAAAAAATTCTTTTTTCGTATCTCCAACATTATCAAACACAATACAAACACGCTTTTCAGAATCCAGATTAAACGAAATTCCAATTACATTGAAGCTAAACCCTAGAAAACATAAACGCAATAAGCTCCTACCATAACAATTCAAAAAGTAAAAGACATACATACATACATATATACTGTATAAAAATTGAAAGAGACAGAAACATAATGCATCAAAAAAAAAAAAAAAAAAAAAAGCGGAGGATGCAAATTAGTCAAAGAAATTTCAACTCGAATGAAATTGAAGAATCATGAAATTAGGGGCACAACATAAACCCTAACTAGAGAGAGAGAGACCTGAAGAGAAAGAAAAGGCGAGGGCTATTGAGAGGGGGGAAACGGCGGCGTTTGAGTGCGTGTGTGTCTGCAGCTGAGAGATAAGAGAGAGAAGACAATGTTAAACTCTAATCTCTTTTTACAGAAACCCTAGAGACTAGAGAGTAGAAGAGTATTTGTAAATACAAGTATTTCATTCAACTGTTAGTCTCGCGGTCTTTTCCTTTTTTCTTCCATCTTCCCAGCGTGCCCCTGCTCTTACACACACAATTACAATACTGCCCCTTTTTTTCTTTTCTTTTTTTTTAAGAAAGTTATATCCTATTGCGTCTACTGTGATGATTTTTTTTGGGGTGAAAAGAAGCTTCATTAAAAATAAAATAAAAACTAAGAAGAAGCAACAGTCTCACTACAAATCCTGTTCAAATACATCCATTGAAGTCATCCTCAAAAATATCAACTAAGTTCACAGGCAGATTATTAAAGGTAGAAAAATCAGCATCTAAACAATAACTCATCCTAACAAGACTATCCACACATTTGTTTGCCTGATGGGAGCAATGCTTAATGCAATTTGTGGTATGCGAGAGATCAAGAGCCTACAATCATCCAATAAAGGTGAAATGATATTATTTACATATGAAGATTCCTTAAGGCATCCACAATAGACTTGGCATTAAGCTCAAATTCAACAGAAGTAATGTTTAGGTTGCTGCATAAAATAAGCCCCTCCCTTAATCCCCACAACTTAGCAGCAAAGTTGCTTGGCATGCCAATACGCCTATTAAAACCAGTAACCCACCTACCTACATCATCCCTAACTACCCCTCCACAACCTACCAAGCCAGTGTTGCCACAATAAGAGCCATCTGTGCTAAGTTTCCACCAGCCTTAAATCGGCTTCTCCCATTTAATCCTCGTCATGACATTTTGGGCCTTGGAGAGGCAAGGCAGTGAAATAACTCTAAGGCTTGATTAACAATCACCAAAGCTAGTTTCGAGTTCATGCTCTTACCATTGAAAACCAAGTTATTTCTACTCTCCCAAACATTCCACACAGCAAAGGGAAATATGACTTTCCAAGGTGGTTAAGTGGCACCTAAACTGTACTTGAATTTACTATTTAACACTAGCCATTCCTAAAGGTTGCTCCTCAAAAATGCTTGATTAGAGGATAAAACCCCCAGCTAGTTCCACAAGCATCTTAACAGCGAGCAGTCCCTAAGAGCATGCAAAATGCTTTCTGCTCCTTCTTGGCATAACGGACATATAGTATCATGACTAACACCCCTCCTCTCAAGGCAAACCTTAACTCCAATGCTATTATGGGTGCATTTCTAAATAAAAGTTCTAATCCTAGGAAGTGTATTCACTTTCCATATCCAATTAGCTAAGAAAGGTTTTGTGCATTTAGCCCCCATGGCAATCCTATAAGCACTTTTCAAATCAAAAGTGCCTTGAGGAGACCCCGCCCAAGCCAACTCATCAACACCTCTACTCAAAAGCATCACGGGGGTTGCTTAAATCAACCTTTTAATTTCTAAGGGAAGCTCAAAGGGGATTTTCCCCAATCCCAACCAATGTCCATCATAAAGTCTTTAACTTCTAAAAAGCTAGCCTCCCATATGATAGGACCCTGAATCAACCCCCTAAGAGAACCTCCATTTGTCCAATTATTTTGCCACACATTCAGCCCACTATCTTTACCAACCAACCACCTGCTACCCTTATTGAAAGTATCCACTTCTTTTTTCATTGCAGCCCATATGTGAGAACAAGGAAGTCTATTGGCATTAGCAGCAACTCTTCTTCTCTAATTACAATATTTCAGCTTCAGCACTTTAATCCAAAGGGCCTCATTTTCAGTGTGGAATCTCCAATTAAACTTAGATAGGAAAGCTATATTCTTGCCTTTAGTTGATTGCAGCCCAAGCCCCCCTTCCTCCTTAGACTTTATCACCTTATCCCATCCAACCCAATGGATCTTCTTGGCTGACTTCAACGATCCCCAAAGGAAATTTCGATTAACTCTATCTAAATCATCCAAAATTCTACGGGTCAAAGATAGCTCTTTATTTTCGTACTCTAAGGTCCATTTGGGATTCGCTTATTTTGCTGAAAGTGAAAATGATAAAATTAAGATAAACGATCAAATTTTACAAAAAACTACCATGTATGACTACATTAGGTTAACAGACACAGAAAGGAGGCAACACGACGACTCGTGTAGTAGGTGGATGGATTACTCGTGTTGGACGGACAAGGAAGTAGACAGATACAAAGTGGACGGTGGCAAAGCCACGTGACGCCCACATGGTTTAATTGGTCCTCAAGGAACTTCAAATGGAAATGACTTATGCTCCACAATTAGCCCTAGTCAACAGAATCTTTATATGGAATGGATCTCGTAAAATACGTGCATTTTTTAGGATATTATCTACAAGGAAATATTCATCTTCACCAAGAAAACAAGGTCAGTTCTACACTATTATAAAAACCCAAAACCCTTAGAGACCAAAGTATGTATAATTCACCCCAACTCTAACACTTTAGAGTTATGAAAATTTTCTAACTTGACCTTCAGATGGTATTTGGCCGACACCACACTGATACTCTTCGTAAGGTTTTCTTATTCTCTTTGTGCTATGTAAGTCTTGTCTGGGGCACGTGAAGACTGTGTGACTTACTGACAATTTTTTGTATTATTAGAAAGTATTGTAGATAAAGATAAAAGTTAGTTGAAATAGTATAGTGGGACCTATGTATTAAGAAATTTAGACCCCAGTTGATAGAATTAACAAATTTTAAACCCAAGTTGTTAATTACATTTAATATGAATAAATATTGTTAAAACAAACAAATATCTATATTATACACAACAAAATAGTAAATAAGACAAGATATGATGATCCAGAAAAACCAATGAAACAAACTAGTTTCAAAATAAAAAACCTGGAGAGAAACCTTTTCGAAAAGCATACTACTATAATAAGAGAGAAGTTTCAGATCTAGTACAAAACCTTTATTTATAGACTCTACAATTCTTGTAGATGAACTTATAGCAGAAACTTTCTACCGCTTCAAAACCTCTAAACTCTTCAATATATGAATGTCACCCTTTTGCACGAATCCCAATATGTGATTAACCAATAGTGCACGAATCTCAGTACATGATTAACTCCAACAACTTGAAGAAAATGTCGTTGGCTACAAAATTTTTCACTTTATCAACTATGAATATCAAGAAGTAATTGGTTACAAAACTCTAAGGTGCAAAAAACGTAGTAACTTCTTACAAAGTAAGGCACTCGGTCACTTTTTCATATGTTATTATATATTCACTCAATGCATATGTGACGGCCTTTAAAATAAGCGTTATATATGTCTAAGGTTGTGAGAAAATAAACCCTATATAAATATTTCAGCACAGGCCGAAAATCAGATATGAAAATTCTGATTTTGTAGATCTCGACAGATTTAGTTTCTGTCGAGCTTTCTTTATTAAATCTCGATAGATACCGTTTTTGTTAAGCTTTTGTCGAGTTTTAATGAACAATATTTTTTCACTTGTTTCTTGGTCAGACTTGCATGACTTCAATACTTAACTTGAACACTTGTTTCTTGAAATACTAAACCCATCTTAGATCTACCAAATTACAAGTAAAGTGCGTTTTGTAAAAAGATTAACAAATTACATAAATATGTTCTTACACTATGAATAAGACAAAAAAGTGTAATGAATCTATGAATAATAGCAAAAGTAAACTGAATGGTAAAATAAGTTAGTTTTTAGGTTGGAGCTAAACGCACACTAGATACCAATTGATTTTGAAAAATGCTACGTTCATAATATTTTTACAGCATTTTCACGACAAATGATAAGAGATTAGTTATTATTAATTTAAGCGAAAATTAAATCTGAGATCTGTTGATCAACCCAGATCTTTTATTTAACAGAGACTTTACCGTGCCCTTGTCTTTCATGCACAATTACTATATTGCCACTTACCTATAAAAATAACAACCAACCCCTTTTATTTATCAAAGTTTTGTTCCAATCTATAACCTCTTTAATTGTTGAAGCTCTGAATGTACAAAAAGAACTGATCTGGGCTCTCTCAATCTCTCATTTCGTTTGGAGTTCGTGGAGTTTAAGGTTTTTGAGGTAAAAATTTGTGGATAATATTTTTGAGGTTCTATTAATCTCTGCGTTTTTTTGTTGTTGTTTTGGGCCTGGGTCTGGCTCTAATAAGCTTCAGAGAAAACTGTGTACTTGATGTGTGAATTGGGATTATGGGTTTTTTTTTTTATGCAAGCTGCAGTCTTTTTTATCTTTATTTCGCGTTTTGTTAGATGGGTGTGTGCATATGGTTAAATTTCTTTGTGTTTGATCAATGAAGTCTTATAGTTATAGCTGAAGTTGAAAACTTGATTCTTGAAACTGATTTTTGGATGTGGAAAACCATCAATTTGGTCTGTGGGTTTCACTTATCTGCGTTTTGATTATTAAAGTTTCATTTTTTTTTTTTTAGTTTCTTTTATTAGGCATATGGAATTGAAATTTTTGGTTCAGTGCCTTGGAACAAGCGGTGATTATAATGCTTTTATAATTATTGTTGATCGGTAATTGTCTTTGGCATGTTTTCTCTCTTTCTACAATTGATTAGTGTTTTTTTTTTTAATTGGTATATGTTATCCTGTTTTGATAATCCTATAATGATATGAATGCAATTTTAATCTAAAATGGATGGGTTTTATATTAAATGAAGAAAATTTTGATTTAGTTGATTTGGGCGGTTAGTTTTTTTTAATTAATAAATTGATCGGATTTGGTGTTGTTTTTGTAGTAATGGAAGAGCAGTTTATACTCAGAGTTCCACCTTCTATTGCAGAGCGATTAGACCGCCTTTTGAGTGAGAATGAAAATGCTTCATCTTCTGAAGACAAGTCATTGGATTTGTCATTTTCTGGTGAGAATGTGCTCTCCCTGGCCAAACTTGCTTTTTATTACAACTTATGTGATGTTCTTGAAAGCAAAATTTGACTAATCTGAAGTCAGAAATTTTTTTTTTAAAGGGAAGCAAAAATTTGCATAGATTTGATGACAATTGACAATATCTAAAGCAAAAAGATGATGCTTTAGGACTGCTATGCATTCATTGATCATTTATGTGCCTAATGGGCTGTTTTGTTCATTAAATCTTGCATTCCCATCAAAGCTCACATTCCCAAAATCTTGGATCATTGGAATCATATTCCTAGGAATGCATGACATTTGGCTTGCCAGGCATGCTAAGTGCAACCGATGATATTTTATAAAAGCACATGATGAGTAACGTTACACTTTTAACTTCTTGTTATTTGTTAATGATCGAATATTGACGTTTCTATCTGTATTTTTTGATTGGTAAGTTACACACGCTCCCGATGGGTCTTGAACCCACGACCTCACCCTCCACCTAAGACTCATAAGGAGTTGCCAGTATAGCTAGAGCTCATTTTGATTTAGTTTATTGTAAGTTAGGTTGCAGCTACAGATTCCCCCCCTCTCTCTTCTTTTTTGAACACAAAGAAATGATTTCCTTTAAAGAAGTTGCCTAACTGAACGTTTTCAAGTTAAGTTGCTACTATTTACAAAAAAAAAAAAAAAAAAAAAAATTTACTCAAATTGGAACATGTATCTTTGTAATAGTCCTTTGTTCCCCTCCGCATGAAGATCCCCTTCTCCACCTCTTTCTCTATGTTGTTCCAACTTCCATTCACCCTTTAGAATATGTTCTTAGATTGGAAAGTAATATCTTTTATTCTGTTAAAGTAGGCTTTGGAAATATATTTTTGTTAACATAGTGGTCTGCCTGGTGTAAGAGCAAACAGTGAGGAAAAAAAAAAGATTTCATATCCAATCATTGTTGGTTGATCTACCTTCTTAGTCTAATTGTGAACTTAAAAAATCTTATGTTGCAGAGGATGGGAGGAGTGGCACATTTGTCATTGGCAATGATCGTTTTCCAGCATCTCTCTTGGAGCTTCCTTGTGTTGTGGAATCATATAAAACATACGATGACAGTGTGTTGATCAAGACTGCAGATCTTGGTCAGGTAGAGTGCACTTTAGTGCTATTGTGATTGACATAATTAAAGATAATATTTTTTCTTCTAATGCAACTGTATGAACTCCTGGGTTGTAACAGATGATTATGGTTAGAGAAGCAGATGATGCTGCTCCAGATGTGGTGGAGTACAGACATGGTCTCACCCCTCCTATGAGGGATGCTCGAAAGCGGAGATTTCGCAGGGAACCAGATCTAAATGTAACTATTAGATTTACTTGTTATTTTTTATAGTAGCTTGTCATTTTGCATTAGCATAAGGGAATTTTTTATCATGACATATTTCTCTAATATAAATATATGCTAAAGTGAGGGAGTGATTAATGAAGCCCTAAACCTTTTCTCAAATCTCTCTCTCTCTTCTCTTCTCCTTTCCTCTTTACTAACCGTAATTTTACAGTTCAACCATATCAAAAAGTCATTGTGAAGCTTTCTCTAGTAACTTCAAATTATATTGTAGGAGAAAGTAGGGGGAACAGAAAATCTACTATTACCCTGGCATAAGAATTTTCATTTCTATAATAATGTATCTGTAATTGTAGAGAAACTTTTATCAAAGAGGAAACTGTTAGTAGTAAGAAAAGTCGCATTATGCATGTAATTTGTGTGCAATATGTCTTCTAATAAGAAGTGACTGTTTTATCAATATTTGAAACTATGTGAAGTCTGGGGTTTCTTAGGATGTTATTATGTGGCTTTCTCTTCATTTTCCTTTTTCAATCTGATGTCTGTACTGATGGAAACTTTGTCACATTCTGCAGCCTGAACTTGTACAGCGTGTTGTGAAAGATATGCTGAAGATCAATGCTGGTGCAACAGCTGAGAATGTTGATATCCTTTTATATTATGTACTTTTACATAATTGAGTTTCTAGATTCACAAGTATTTTTAAGCAACACACACAATTGTACTAGTAGGGAACTAGTCTAAGCTATCAATGTTGGTTTAAAATCCAGCAGCTGATTGGAGTAGTATTTGCAGTAATGGCTGCCAGTTTGATTTGAATCCTAAGATATATGGAGAGTGGAATTGAGTACTATACTACAATTGGAAGTATGTTATGATGCTTTGGTATCTTTGTTTTCAAACGTCTAATGCAACATGTCACTAAGCTGAGTGTGTTAGGTCAAAGCACTTGGTACATGTACATTGTTTCACAGAAAAGCATAATGATAATGGTTAAAGTTTTCCTTCTTGTGAATGATGGAATCAGTCATGTGCCATGATGTAACACTTGGATTGGCAGCTGTTGCGATGTGAAGATTTGCATACCATGTTTTTATATGTTGATAATTCCTTGACTGAGTTGTGCACATGCTGAAATTGCTGAGCAAGAGGAAGATGGAGATGGAAGTGTTCGTAATGCAAGCAAAAAACCTGTGCCTGCACCTGTGACAAAGGCTGATGCTCCAGAGACTGGAACAAATGTTGGGGAGCCTGACAGAAGTGACTCCGACGAGTCAGACGACTCAATTTGACTCTAAGCCGGTTTTAGAATTTAAAATATGTTTATAGGAGTAACAAGAGTTTGCATCTTGCAATTTGGCTGTTTAGTTTGAATATTTTGATGAGAATATCTGAAGTAATATGGTGGTAAATTAAGAGCACTGCCCAAGTCTGCTTGTACTTTTTTTTGTTTGCTTAATTATTGCAATCAGCAATTCCTTAAGTAAGAAAACAGGATTTTAGAATGCTGATCCGGCTTGTCCAACAAATTTGCAATCCTACATGTGAGGTCAGACATATGGACTGTCTACTTTTGTGGAAGTTGAAGTTAGCTCTCCCTATAAAGTGTCATCAACCTCTGAAGAATCAGTTAAGTTATAAGCAAAACAGTTTTGGAGAAAACTCTCTATTTTGATGTCTAGAACTCCCAATTCTCAAAGCCAAGTATTTCCCTAACACTTCACTCTTGGATTGTAAAACTAAACCAAAAATAAAGTGATTTGAATGGAGTCTGATAGGATTGCTTACGGGAGGGTCTACAAAAATATTTGTAGAGTTAAATTGCCTTGTAGATTTTTACCGTATAAGATTTCCCATAGTCTACCTATCAGAGAAGAAAAAGTGATGGACATCTGAAATCATAAGTGTCCATGTATTCTGCAGTAAAGAAGGCACTTGGTCACCTTTTCATTCATTTTGGTTTGGAGTGTCTCGTGCAGTTTGTTTAGGCTGTGATCTTAAATTAGAACTAATTACACAGAGCCAAGCTTAATCCTAGATTATTCAGGGTAAAAAAGACTCAATCCTAGATTGGTTGATTAGCTGGCTTTCATAATTTGGCTCTGATATGGTCAGCTGGGTGAGTTGAGCTTTTAGCCAATGCAATGGGTTCTTTTTAGAAGAACCAGTGGTGTTTGAAACTTTCTCATGACAGAGACCCTTGACATCTTCTTACTTCTGATATTAAATATACAAAGGGATTGCTCAACAATGTGAAAGTGAGCCTTAGGGCCACAACATGCATAAGGAGGCTTTCTAGCTTGACAAAAATGTCTGCAATAACTTTCATGACCCCCCTAAGTGGGAGATAGGCATGCTTACATAGAAATCAGGATGTTGGATTTTTGGTGAATATTTTGATTCCACTGTATTAAAAAGTGTGTTGAGTGTATGATTACAAATCTGGGCCAAACTGAGGCTGACCTTAAGCTGATTTATCTCTAGAATTTAACTTGGGCCTGATCAAAATTTCACAAAGTCAGTGACTATGCAGCATGCAGCCAATGTAGATTGGGTGAGATGAGACATGTTCCATGCATGACGAAGCCAGCTAGTATTCTGACTATCATGCTGGAAATTCTGGAACATGTCTTTAACTCAGTTATACATTCCCATGTGCTCCAAAACCCAGGATGGTTCGACTTCAAAAATTAATTGCCAGATCTGATTTTCCGTAGTACCATATCCTGCCTTTGTACCCAGTATATGCTCATATGCTGTAACAGTCTCTATGTTCTAAACCTTGGATTCCTCTGCATTTTGCAGTAATGGTCATTAATTGTGAGATTTGGGCAACACACTCTGTACACTTATTGGAAGAACTTATATTATTTTCTTCCATAAAACCTTCTGTCATATAAGAGTAGCCCTGATCCTAAGGCCTAGGGATGATTTCATTTTTCTTTCTTTGGTGAAAATGTTCACATGGGTTTGAGCCTAGAGAGTGTGAACTGTGAGGAATTGTTTACTTTAAGCAGCTAACTCTTGATTGCATCCTTTGAACTAGTGAGACTCCATGCACATATAATAATTATTTGAAATCTCTAATGCTATCCTCTAAGGATGGTTGTTGGCAAGTGGCAACTTGGCATTGTGAATTATAAATGCCAGCTTGTTCATTAGGTATGGTGATGGAGCTCTCAGTGTTGACCCTATCCTGTGAGCTTGAATTACAACTTATCTGCAGAACCCTCACTACCAATTTGATTTCCTACCAAATTATTTCTGGGGTTTTGTAAAATATAAATGGTCAACTAGGGTGTGCATGGTCCAGGCATTTGTTACAGTTTTGAGTATGAATCTGAAGCTCATAAACTATCATGTGCTGGACTGTGTGCAGCTCTACTTGAGACATTATGAAAAAAAAAAAATGGACTCAAAAGTTTGTTGTTGCATTTTTTGCTTCTTATTTTGGGGGCTGAATAATGTACTTCATCATATTATGTGGTTTTATTAAGAGCTTAATGAACGGATTATAGCATATATTGAAAATTATTGTTAAATAATAATAATAATAATAATAATAATAATAATAATAATAATAATAATCTGTATTTAAAATTATTTCAACCACTAAACATGTTTCTGATTTGTTTAGCTGTAGGTGTTCTGATCACATCATGCATGCTTCTTTGCCATTGTATCTATCATGCATGCATGCTGCATAATTGCTTGATGTTTTCTTAAATTTTTATTATAAAATTATATTTAAACATATCCAACAAAATCAGAAAACATGTCTATAATTATTACATGGACAACCACTGAACATCTCTTCTTCTTTTTTGGGGTTTCGTACATCTAATGTGCTCACTTGCCATTGTATATTATAACATTGTCTCTGAAACCAACAATGCATGAGAAAGCCCCAGTATCCAACCTAGGTGAAGAAAAGAGGGGAAAATACAAAGCTTGAGTTTTTGATGAGCATAATTACTATGTGTTTTCTACTTCTACAAAGTCAATTTGAAGTTAAATCAACTCGGTGTGTTCATTACTAGTAATATGTCTATTTTTAATGGGCAATTTCTTAGTTGTTGTAACTTAAACTTTTTAATTAAATTTGAACAGAATGATGTATTGACCAATGCTGAATAGTGTTATCTTTCTCATTGTTTTTTTTTTTTTTCCCTTTCTATGTGAAAAATAATTTAATTAAGGATAATTAAATTCAATGCAACCATCTCTTTGAATTTATTTGAAAATTGTAAGGTACAATACCAAATAAATATGTGTGTAAATATTTTTTATTGGTAAGTTGCACACACATTCAATGAATTTTAAATCTATGTTTCCATCCTCTATTTTACTAGTTTAAATCTATGTTCTCATCCTCTATTTTATTAAGCAAGGTTAGGGATACAATTTTTTTTCATATATGCTATAAGCAGTACATATTAAAAGTGGTGCCAATAATAGATCCATGGAAGTAATATTGTTCCAATTACGAAAAGTTATGTCAATAGTTGGGGAACAAATCGAATACATACATTTCTAGATTTACTCAATTATTATTATAAAGCGAGTATTTTATTAGCCTTCAAATATAGAGAAAGTCAACAACAACCTACTGCAAGACCATTGGCCTAATAACTTATTGGTGCTTCATTTCTTCCTTGCAATGGAGGAGATTTATAGATTGATTGATACCTCAATTGTTTAAAAAAGCACTGCACACACACAAACACAACTTGTAGGAAAGATGTGTAAGAGAAAATTGCAAAGTAACTTGAAGGAAATTGATTTTGTGGGGGCAGCAGGAATACAATGGGTTTAGAGTGAATATGCTCAAGCCTTAACCACAACCCAACTAGGGTTGATGCCACCCCCAAACTACAGTCAGTACGATAATCAAAATGGTTTTAAAAAAAGGGGACATTGAGACTCACTTTTTTTGCGATATTAAGCGAAGATTTGGATTAGTTTAAAAAAATATAATTGTATCTTAAAAAAAAAAGTCATACACAAGCAAATAAGTTAAAAGGTTTTTAACAAAAAGAAATTCAAAATGTCATGATAATAATTTTCATTGTGGCATTAGCACAACTCTTAGAAATGTAAGACTCAAAAGTAATTAGCTTGTTAAATAAGAGTGGTACAAAATATAGGACTTAAAATTGGTAGTGGTGGTTAAGTTTTTTGAGAGTTGTTGGGCAAAGGAATAGAAGAATGAGAAAAATGCTTGACTTTTACTTCAAGGATTGAATGGGTTCGTTACTTTCCTCGGCTTTATCTGAATCCATAGGGACAAGTTGAATGTGTCATCCTCATCCCTTTACTAGAAAGGTTGATTTGTCATAGGAATGTGAGACATTTTGGGCGTCTAAAATGGTTAAGAAATTTTTCATAGGAAAAAAAATTGGGCTGACCATTTCCCATTACTTATTTATTTTTTGGTCTTGTTATTTGACAATTGACTCGAGTGCTTGCTTGACAAGTTGTAAGCTACACGAATCACAAAGTTGCTTAACAAGTACTTAAAGGGAGGGGGGTTGGGTCCATCTTATATCCCAACAATTACAGCCCTTTTAATTAAATAATAAATGGAGTAGAACAATAAATTTCATTATTTTTTTAATTAATAAATAATATTTTTGGCATGTACTATTTTAGTAGGTATATGTAAAAGTAATATATGTGGTAGGCTTATGTGAAAGTGGTATTCCAATCATACCCCCACATTTTTCTCTTCTTCTTCTTCTTTTTTTTTTTCCTAAAGTAAGATTTATAAATTATTAAAAAAAAAACCTTACTGTTGAATCAAAAGAATTGTTATTTTGTATAACAAGTATATATAACATACTTGTTTCTCAAAAAAAAAAAAAAAAAAAATATATATATATATATATATATATAACATACTTTTCACATCAGGTGGACTTTATAGATGTTATATATATTCGCTATATTGAATACTACATTGAACCAAAGAGTTATACGGTACTACTTGAGCTAAACGCTTTTGACGATATTCTAATAATAGCTTGTCACCTTGACAAATAGTAAAATTTTGTAACTATCATTGCTCTAAATTATCGACTAATAACCACTAGTGTATCAATAAATAGAAATTGACTTTGACTACATCCTATTTTCCTAAGTAAATGTGGTATAAGAAATACCTTAAAATTGGGTATATAAGGTATTTGAATGATAACTATTCTTCTAATACTACGAGAGCTTGTGACAAAATCAAGTATTCAAATTAAAATAATTTCACTTCTAGTTCCATATATGATGTCTTAACTCTTAACCTATACAAACAAAAATAATAATATGGTTCCCTAGAAGGTTTTGAATTGAATTTTCGGAATTTTTTTTTCTATTTATAATTTTTGCACTTGATTGACCACATCAAAATTCATGCTTTCATTCAACATTCAAAGTTTTTACTTAAAAAAAAAAAAAAAAAAATTCAACATTCAAAACTAGTCATAACCTTTTTTTTTTTTTTTTTGAGAAAGAAAATTAGTCATAACCTAGTGAGTGACTTTCATGAAATTCACTTGGAAATTTCAATGCAAAAGAATTGTTGATGTGAAATGTGAATTGTGAATCAAGGTCAAAGAGCCGACACTACAGCAAACCGACTATAGCTCTTGTAGATAAGACATAACCTTTTTTGTCTCTAAACCCAATATGGCATCATTTACTCATTTGTGGAGCCCACAGTAGCTAGCTACTACCTCAAATACCGTCCATCACATCTGGGTGATGCAAAATCGACGGTGATGCTGATGTTTCGACTTCTGTGGGACCATCCATCTTGAATACTGAAAAAGACCTTTTTGTGGGCCATGGTTACACCCCTTATCAGCCTACCTTGGTTCAAACACTTGACCATTGAATCAATTCATGGATGACCAAAGAGGTAGGGAGAATATTTTGTATACAAATTAAAGTCATGACTCATGAGGCACTATCATTGGGAAAAGATTAAAGATATATGGACACATGTCCAAATTTTAATGCATGCACGGGACAAAAACTTAACCCAAGATATATAAGGTTTATCGAGTAACATTAGTAAACTGACACAATAATGAATATGATTAATAAATTTTAAAAATATAATAAATAAATATTTAAATAACTTTTTGTGATTGATAACACATTAATTTGTAAATGTTGTCTAGTAAAATTTATTATATTCCTAGAATCAGGCCAATAAATTTTACAATATCTATCAAATGATTAAGGTGATAGTATTTGATTAATGTATAATACAAATGAGATAAGTGGTAGTCCTAATAAAAATGATTTTACACTAATCACAAATGTAATACCTCAAGAATGGTGTATTGTTTTGTTGTATTTTGTATAAATGGTCCAATTCTTTTGATGTACTTTTAAGTTCCAACACCTAAAAATGTACATAATTTTTCATCCAAAAAAAGATGTACATAATTTTTTCATTGATAATCTAAGACATAATGCGAAGTGAGAGAGATAAGTACCATCAGATAGTGCATATATCCTCACAAAACTAGGTCCATTTTTATCATTTTCGAAAGTGATCATTATGTTTGAAAGATGAGTAGATAGTGCATATATTCAGAGTGACAAGCACTAATATTACACCTCGAGTCCTCAATGGAGTTAGTACTTTTGCCTCTTATGTTATTTGGCGGTGTGATAGATCTGTTCCAATGATTTTTTCAAAGAATTTTTCACCCATCGATGATGGGATGGCCCCATACTCAATTAACTTTCCATATGATGTGACCATATGACAAGCATTGGAAAGTTAATTGAGTCATGGTGGTCATCCCATCAAACCAACCACAAACCCTCTATGTATTTTTCACCCCAGTGTTACTTTTGCTATTATGTTTAACGAAATCTTGCAACATGTGACAAGCACATACTTCTTACTTAGGTGGAACAAACTTAAAAGACTGAAATGTCCTTCTTCAAAATTAATTAAAATAGCAAGATTCTGTTAAACTTAACAGCAAAAATAACATCGAGGTGCAAAGTGTGATAAGTGTAATAGTTTAGGGTGTAAAGTATAATCTGGTGAATAGTTTAGGGTGGTAAAATATAATTTTCCCTTTTTTTTTTTTTATTAAAAGTGGTTTATTTGCCCATAAAAATTAAAAATATAAAAATAATTAACTCGACTGTATTGGGTTTTTTTTTTTTTTTTCCCTACAGTGTTTCTCAAAGTTTTCACCAGAGACTAATTACTGTTCGAGCCCGGTGGGCCCACGAAGGGGTAAAGCGCTGGCCTAAGAAATTCTTTTCAAAGTGTAGGTAGCAGGACTCGAACTAGGGAGTACACCCAGTCGAGCCCAGTACAAGCACCTTGAGACCGAGAGTCTAACCAACTCGGCCAACCCCTGGGTTGTATTGGGTCTGTTATCCTTAACAAATGGAGAAAATCTTATAATACAATAAAATCTTATAACATTGTCACAAACGCCCTTAACTTGACCTATGGTGGGTCTGAGTGTTATAGTATTATTTTATTTCATTATATTTTAACTTCTGTTAGGCTGACAATTCACCTTATTGAGAACATGTATATTAAATTAGTAGAAAAACCCTAATGAATGCCCTAACCAAACCTGGCCTATTATAAATGATACAATTAATATATCAAAATTACCACGTAACTGTAAAATATTTTAATAAATGTTAGATTGCACTCATTAAGAAGGAATCAATCAAATTCCTCTACATCGAAAAATAAGAAAAACAATTACCCTCTTAACTAAATACTTGCAATTAAATACGAAAGCTAATTCTTTCAAAAAAATACGAAAGCTAATTGATGATTAAAATTATAAATAAAATAAATAAAAACCTTACCCTTAAGTCATGACTTTGACACTTAGTTAACTGGATCCTGTATACTTTTAGCAAAAGTAACCCTTTAGAGCATTCGTATCAACTTGTGCAAAAATTATTGTCTATTTTCGCATAAGAAACTATTTTTTTCTATTTTACATATTCACTTTTTAAAACACCACACATCGAATTATCTATTTTACATTTAATTTCATTAAAATATAAATTTTTCTTGATTTTTTTAATTGTTTCTCTTTCTTCGCGCATAACAACCATCATCCATTTTTTTTTCCTTTATTCTCGAGATATGTAAAAAAATACAGTTATAGTAAAAAAAAAACTTATAAATTTACATAATTAACAATCATCAAACACTATTTTATCTCATTTACCAACTCACCCTACATTCGAATTAGGGGTGTGAAACCCCCTAGTTGCTATTTTTAGCAACCCACCCGCTCAAATTGAGCTTCATTTGAGTGTGGGTTGCTAAAATTTTTTAGCAACCATGAATAGTAAAACAGCACTAGCAATGGGGGATGTAAAAAAAATATCTATTTTACATCCTCAAACACTACTTTATTTATTTTACCAACTCATTCAACAATACACTCAACTTCTAAATTTTTATTTTTAAATACAACCCAATAAAATAATAATAATCTCATCACATGCGCTCCGCACAAGCGATGAGGCTCTTTTTTATTTTGAGTTTAATGTAATTTGAAAATTTATCTACTGTTAGTGAGGTTAGTTACACAATAATGGATTTTTAAGAAACTAAAATTTAAGAATTAAAATGAAATAAATAGCTAGGTTTAGTGTATGCTAGTTTGTAGGGGGAAAAAAGTATTAAACGTGCGTGAGATATATTTAAATAAAGAATAGACTAATTTTTAGGAAAAAAGTTTCTCTATTATTATTATTTTTTAAATTTTGTTGAACTAAATTTTAACCCTACTTTTTATTTTTTTTAAAATAAGTATTATCTAATTAAATTAGAGGTATTTTTGACATTTTTTAAAACCATAACCTATCAACTCATTCTCTCTCATCTATCTCATTCATCTAATTATACTTTCATATACTTTTCATATACTTTTATATGTTGCATTGACGTCTAACAACCATGAATAGTAACGTGTATATACAACCTTTAACAACCCAAAAAAAAAAAACAACACGAGAAGGCACAACACAACTACAAAAACACAAAAGAGAAGAGTTGACGAGTAACGTAGGAGTGGAATTAGGAATAGGAAGAGTGAGACGTGGTTCGAGAAGACAAATCCAGCAAACGTCAACATGGAATGAATCTAACTAAGCTGACCTTTTCTACGCTATTGCTACAACAAAAAATAATTAAATAATAATGTGGTTTTGCTAAATAGTTTGACTTTCTTCTGTCTCGTGTCCACTTTCCTAGTTTTTGTGCAACACGAAATTATGAATACAAAACAGTAGTACAATTTTTAAGAAAGTTTAGTTTGGAACTTTGGATAGTACACAATACCAATTAAAACACGTCGGTGCCGCTTGGTGAGTCACGTACGTATAAACGCGTTTCCATTAGGGTTTCTCAGAGGCTTCACAGTAAAAGCAACACACACTACACAGCCACACCAGCTGTCCTATTTATTTATTGATGACCCGGAGACCAGAGTGTCCTCCAGCCTTCGTTAGGTGGCGGTTACCCTCCTTTGATTATGGGTCCGTTTGGATACAGCTTATTGCTGAAAACTGAAAACTGAAAACTGAAAACACTGTATCAAAATAATTTTTAAATGTGTAAATAGTGCCGTGGGTCCCATTTTTAATTTTAAAAATTCTGAAAAGTGAAGTTTGTGGGTCCCGTGAACAGTACACGGGACCCACAAATTTGCTGAAAGTCAACAAAATCGGCTACTGTTCATGCACAGTAGCATGAACAGTAGCCGCTTCTCCTATGAAACGCGTGAAGCAGAAGGGCAATATGTGGATTTTAAAAATTATAATTCAATAAGGCATACTAGGTGGCGGTTACCCCCTAGTATTTTATAATTCAATGGTTTTTTTTTTTTTTTTTTTTTTATATAGGTTACAATATAAGGCTCTTGGTCATGTGTAAAGATTTGATAAATTATGGTGTTTTTCAACTTTATCCTATATGATTGTTCTTAATCATTATATCAATATGCTTAATTAATTATGATAAGAAAATTTAGGCCCATAGGTTGATATTAAGCTAAATTAATCAACTAGTCACCAATTATAAAACAATAAGTGACAAAGTAATTAATATAATAATTAGAGACAACCCCAGAGGGCTTTTCTTTACAAATGTTCTCTATGTTATAAAAAAAACATATACATATATATATATATATATATATATATATTAATAGCCAAAGTTTAGATAAAATCTAATTAAATTTCAATTGGATTATCAATTTTGACCATATGTCCTATTGAATTTTTAATTTTTGTGTCAAGTGAATTATTGAGTGTAAAAATCAGAGAGTCCAAAGCCAATTAGATTCTAAATTGAATTTCAATTAAGTCCAATTATGTGTCACGTGTCCATTTAATTTTTGTGACAAGTAAATTATTGGGTGCAAAAATCAAAGTCTAAATCTAATTAAATTATCATTATATATATATATATATATATATATATATATATATATAATGAGAAACCATTATATATTTTAGAAATATGTGGTTTAAAAAATATTTAAATTAATACCATGTATAATTTGAACCGTATAATTTTTTTTTAATTGTACTCATACATTAGTCAATATGCATAGAGTTACACTAATAATAATAAAAGAGGTTGGGGACAAAGTGAAAACCTATGGACGCATTCAAAGGAAAACCCGTCACATGGGTTCCCAAGTCCTAAGAAGAAATTCACTAATAAAATTGAAGTTGTACACTTGAAATCATAAATTTGACCATATATTATACCCTGTACATAACTTATTGACATGATCCATGATTAGCTCCAATAAGCCATTTGGACACTTTCATCTTGATTTCCTTCGCAAATCGCATTTGTAACTTCAAGAACCACCTTGAAAGTTTTGATATACACAATAAATGTATTAGGATGACTGTGTGGGTTGAGCCTCAATCACCAAACATAAACATTGTCCTGAGATTTGAATTTTGAACTCGTAAAAAGTAGGTTTAGGGTCTCTATTTTGTGGCATACAACACAAGCTTTCTAAATCTTTTTTTAGTCAACTATAATGTGCCCTTATATAGTTATGCATATAGGGCATGAGTTTTAGGTCATTAACTGATTTAGTGTCCGTTTGACAAAAATTATTTTTGCCAACTTATTTTACTATTCAATTTATTTCTACTATTATTCATGAGTCCTATTGTACTTTTGATACTATTCATGAATCTCACTATACTATTTTAGTTAACTTTTACATTTATCTATAGTATTTTAAGCAAAAAAATTTCAGTTTCAACAAAATAAACAAATCCTAAATAAACCCTTAAATTAAACAAATTAGAAAGCATGATTAGGGCACGAATTTCAAGTCAATAACAAGTAAATCATTAAATGATATGAGATTTACATTCTGCTTTTGGTGTTTGATTAGGTTTGACACTAAATAATTTTGAACTTCTGACCCACAAAAAGAAAAAAAAATACTCACGAACTTCTTCACAAATATTTTTTTTCCCTCCTTAATTATATATAGACACTGAAATATTTCATGTGTTTTATATTACACACGACATTTTCTTAAATTCAAGGTACCTAGCAATTATAATTAATTAGGAAAATATTAAAGCTATTATAAATTTTTTACAAATTAATGTGATAATAAATAAAATTGGTCACACTTCAATAATATAAGTAAAATGTTTAAATTATTTTGGACAAAATTTAGTTACAAAATTGGTTGTAGCCTAAGGTTAAAACTTCATTTTAAAAAAAATTAACATTACTATATGTTTTGAAAATCTAACCATTGAATTGCATTTTTTTTACGCTGTTAATACACATGTCAAATTTTGTGTCAATAAGATATTATCTACTATATAATTTATAAGCTTATATTTTATGCATAATTTTAAATTACAAAAAATTGCAATTTAAACAATTTATTAATTACATAGCTATTGGTATTTAATTTTCTAGAAATTTTGCAAGTATGAAAGATATAAGAAAAAATGAAATCAAATAGTGGATTTATCAAAATTCACTTCCAATAAAAGTATATTGAATAATACTGCAACCAATTTTAGCTAAACTTTGTCCATTATTTTTGCAATAAATTATAAAAAAAATGTTAGATTATTATAATCTCCATTTTTAAGATATTCAAAATATTTTATAAATCGATAATATAGTAACTTAAACTTAAAACTTTTGAATTTAAATTACGTCTTAAACTAATGAATCCATCACCTCCAAATGTACAGGTTAAAAAGTCAAAGTCTAACACACTAATGCTCAGCATTTTACAACACTTAGAATAATAATGCAATTAAGTAATATTCATGTCAAATCTAGATAATTGACAAGAAACCTATACAATATTTTGTTCCTTCTTCTTAGGGGTCGGCATATCTATACACAGTTTCCATGTTATTATCAGACAAAGTCCACTCACTCTCTGTATGCCATTCATGTGATTAGACTGTGATGCAATGAGAGTTTTCTTAACAAATCATTTCCATAAAAAATCATTTCCATGAAAAATTGAAGGTTCCTCCTTGGGCCCTTTTACTACAAAATTTACACTAAGATAGCGCCGACCGGCAAGGGATTTGCTTGTCTAAGGTGTTAGGTACGTGTGTACAACAAAAACCTAGCAGCGCCACGTGGCTGAATGTGAAGCAGACACGTGGAAAAAAATGAGAACACCCAAGTCCACGATTCGTACGGTGCAAAGTACCCATCAAAAATACATGGAGATCTGAAATTTGACAGTTGTAGGTGACGATTATTGTTCGATTTCTTCTGATTTTTATTTCTAAAAAATTATTAAACTATATTATCAAAAAAAATTGAACATAAAAAATATAAAAAATTTGATGGGGTTGACTAGATGTGATTCAAAGAAAACAACTGCACTGGGGACGAGGTTTACATGGACTGGTTCATTTATGAACTACGTTGGCTAAAGTGGGTTCCAAAGGGTTATTTATTTTATATTTTTATTACAGATCATTTTTTTTGGATTTGGAGACCGACTTTTTGATACTTGGATTTTGATATCTTTATTATTATTATTATTATTTCTCAAAAAGTTATGAAAAGACACAGAATTCAAAATGATTTTGTCAAAAAGTTCACTACTAAAATGTTTAAATAATTGTATGATTTTGCTGTATGCTACTTTTCAGCCGACAAAAATACATAATTTTTTTATACTGCACTTGGGTTTTTTCCGGGTACGCGTGATGTACTTTTACAAAAATAAATATGTACACATGATAAATCTAGAAATGATTCGCAGCTAATTATAGCATATGAAGTGTCAAGCTTTATTGTTTCACATTTTACCCAAAAAAAAAAAAAACACTTTATTGTTTCACACACAAACTTGATTTGGTTTATTTTTATTTTCGTTGATTTATTTTATTTGAAACATAAATTAGGTAGAAATATTGCCATATCTATTAGACAATAAAATTTTAAAAAACTATACATAAAGTTAAATAAAATTTATGTCTAATAGTCAGTTCTATTGAACACATTATAATACAAACACGTGTTTCTATAAAATTTATAAAGTAACACATTTTGTGTGCGAACAATACGGTAAATAGAAGTGAAAAACAATATTCTCATTGACATAAGTTGAATCTTTGAGGAAACAGCTAGAAAGCACAACTAGCATTTGGTACTCCCAAAATATGTTACTTTCACTCTGCTTTTAACATTCTAACAAGTAACAATTAATTAGCACCAAAAAAAAAAAAAAAAGAGTAGCTAGCAGCATTGTACAAATTATGATGAGCGAGATCGTTCATATAAGAGAATAGTATGTTGCTCTATTTGATGAGTATTGAATAAATTTGGTTTCCCATTAATATTATTAACCACTTGCAAGTTTGGTACCATTAGATTTCAAACCTTCACAGTACACCAATATTTTACATTGTCCATTTTCTCTCGAAAAGAATATGCTTAAATTAAATCTTTAGGTTATACTGGCTCCTCTTTTGGGGTAAATTAGGATCTTCTTGACCCATAAAGACAGAAAAAGCGACCCCCAAAGCTTTCTTTGGACTTTGAAGGGATCAACTTGTACGTGTGGAATGGTGGTGTTAGAGTCTAAGTATATAGTTTTCTACTAACATTAATGCTACCAAACCTTTTTAATTTTTTTTTTATAGAGTCTCAATCTATTATGTTCGTTTATGATGATTATATTTATTATTATCAAATCAAGATATCAAACGGTTTTTGGTATAGGTGAAAATTGAATCATAAATCTCTTATTAAATCATCAAAGATATTATTAGTTGGACTAACTAGAACTCACTACACTATTATTTCTATATATTAAAAATTTTAGAATTTAATTTAGTGGGGGTATTAAGGCGGTGTACCACAACAAAATATAATTGCACTCGAACCAAAATACATGCGCAATCCTCCATAATCAGTGATAGCATTTATGCATATAAATAATTAAAGGGACAGATAATATCTATGTATTAAAGTGCCAGCATAAGATTGAAAGCTTCACGTATATTATTAAACTAAGGACAAGCTTTAGACTTTAAAAGGACTTTTTGTTGTTATTATTAACCCATCTTACACTTTCCTTTGGTATATTCAGGGTCAACCTGTGGGACATACTTGGAAGAATGCATGGAAGTTTCAATTTCAAAGACCTTGAAAGCTAGCTTTCACTTTCTAAAAAAAAAAAGAAACATTCAAAATATTCACAAGGGCCAAAGCAACAGTATAAGGCAAAAGAAATTTCAACCTAACTCATATATATCCAAAAAAAAAATCCAATAGCAACTATGTCATGTCTTACACCACCGTAGCCTGCAAAGCTTCCTCAAATAATGACTTTGTCAAAGAAATGTAATATAAATACATACATACATACATACATACATACATACATATATATATATATATATATATATATATATATAATAAGAAAGGTTAGTAACTCAAAAAATGTCATAATTCTTGTTACAATTCATCACGTTACGAGTTGTGAAAGATGTAGATATGGATCTACATAAATTTACTATTTTTTTTTCACTACTCATAACTTGTCATGTGGTGAGTTATGATAAAAGTTGTGAAGTTTTTTTTTCACTAGCATTATATATAATCTAAATGATACTCCAACTAAACATGTCATATGTGAGGTAAGCTTAATTGGGTTTAACTGTTTAAGCTTAAACGAAAGGCTTGGGAGTTAAGTAACGTTACTATTTTTGCTAAACAAGGTTACGTTACTTATTCTAGTGGAGGTACCTAATCATCCAAATTAATGACATAAGCAGTGGCGATAGATCATGATGAGTAAGTCAAGTCGCACTTGTTATTGAGTAACTACTATGACTTTTTAGTGAAATTGACACAAACTTCATGGCCATGGAATAGAGTTACGATGATTATTTCCAAGAAAGTTATATATAAAGATATTCCTACACTTTACTATGAACAGAATGAGAACAAATATATGGAACATACCGTCACTCTATTAAAAAAAAAAAAATTGTAGCTTATTTATTTAATATTGTACGAATACAAATTCTCTGTACCACTTTTTGTGTTCTACTTTATATTTTACCTATTACAATTTGTCATGTTTTTATTTTTTTCCATTTAAAACTTTGGCTATATTATAAGAAAAATTAAACAAACATATAATAAGTTGTGATTGATGGAACATAAAGTAAAATACAAAAAGTAGTACAGATGATTTGTATTCCTTAATACAACCTTTTAAAACCTTGTATTTTTTTTTATATGCAACTACATGTTTTAGTTTTGACAACTTTCAGCAAATAATAAAATTGCAAAACGCGCCGGTTCTTAAATTAAATTCAACCATGGTTGCATTGATCTATGAACAACATTTTGTATTTAAATGCCCTTGAAAGAATATATACTATTTTTGCTACATTTAATATAGCTTGTCTCATATCTGTAGACAATGTAACCTTGTAGCTCACATCTTTATTTATTTATTTGAGAAATAGCTTACAACTTTGTTAGATATATGTGAGACATGTTAGCAGTTTTTCTGTGTAAATGAAGAATGTTCCTCTATGCCTTAATAATATATTTACCAAATTATGGCTGAATTTTTTCAATGAAATATTCAGGTTTCTTCTATAAAAAAATAACAATATAATTGAATTCAAATGGAGAATCTTAGATACAACAATACATAAGAAATTGTACATATATTTTACCCATAATTTGTAAATATAACTTCTTCTTCTTTTTTTTTTTTTGGGTAGATCTCATAAAAGCTTAGATGTTTGAAGCACATTCAATGCTTGCTTAATGGCCTAAGGTTAAATTATATCATGGCATACATTAGGATTCCTAAAGTTTGAGGGAAGGAAAGTAATTTGGTAGCTAAATTATCAAGCAAAAGGGAATTACCAAAAAGCAAGAAATTTTAAAAACAAAGAAAATAGAGTTCAGAGAACAGAGCAAAAGGCCATAACTTCTTTTTTTTTTTTTTTATAACTTTATATATAGAACAAAAATTAGACAAAAGGCAAAGAAATTTATACATATACAAATATAAAAAAGAGAAGAAAAGAGAGGGAAATTACGTCCGCAGTATTGTCCTCCCCACGTGGTTGGAAAATCAAAACACATACACACATACACAAAAAATAAAAATACAACACTGAAACCTCTCTCTCTCTCTCTTTCTCTGTCCTACATGCTATATAAACAATCGTCGGCTTTGGTAACCTACGTTCATATTTTTAGCTCTGAAACTTGTAGTACAAAGCTTTTGTATAGGAAAGAAATAGAGAGAGAGAGGGAAGCTATTAACTCTCTCTTTGCAATATTATCAAAGTCCAAACCTCACAAAAAACAGTCAAAGCTTAAATCTTTTTGCACACACCCCATTGAATTCGGAACTCTTTGCTCCCATTTCCTAGCTCCTCATTTGTTGGTTCACTCAGTATAGTCCTTAATTTAAGGTACAGTCCCTAATAATATCTCTCTCTCTTTTATAGTTTTCTATTTTTTCTTGTTTCTGTATGTATTTTTTGTCTATAGAGAGGGAGCTACAACAAAAATGGTATTACAAATGTGACATTTCTGCATTATTGTTTGTTCTTATGCTGGTTGGATTAAATTCCTGTTCTGGGTTTTTGTGAATTTTATCTTCATAACATGGTAATGTGTCTGATTTCTTGGATTCTTTGCTTGAGTATTCGTTTTTTTAGATCCTTTTACTCTTTTTCTTGATGGGTTTTGTGTGAAACATTTGGAAGATTATTCAGCTCATGTAAAGTATTATTCTTTTAAATGAAATGGCAAATGGGTATTCTGGTTTTTCTGTGTTGGCTTTTGGTTACGAAGATATGTGTTTGTCTTCAGAATAAATATATTTTCTGATTTGAAAAAGATTTTTTTTTTTTGGGTTATTGTTTTTGCAGATCGTTGGTCTTTTCTAATGGGTTTTCAGCAACTTGTTTGATTAATAGGATAGTGA
The DNA here is from genome assembly GCF_040712315.1 of Castanea sativa. Classification (NCBI taxonomy): domain Eukaryota; kingdom Viridiplantae; phylum Streptophyta; class Magnoliopsida; order Fagales; family Fagaceae; genus Castanea; species Castanea sativa. The sequence goes on along the minus strand of NC_134020.1, from coordinate 48,808,559 downwards.
CTTGCTTGCTTACCTTTAGCTATATCAATCTTTGAATGTTCTACCATATGGATATTAGGAGAAAATGCGTGTCTTTGGCTTTTTGGGGTGCTAGATTCAATTGATTTTATCTGTTAATTTTGCATACCTGGTTGATTATATATTGTTGTTTCCATACGCTTTTTTTAGATTCAAGCTTGTATTTTTGTTTGTCTTGAAGTTTTTTCTGGTTTCCCAGGTTGGAAAGATGATAATTTATTAATTTTACAGTTAATATTGAGTCCTTTAGCATTATCAAATATGTGACACTCCCACTCACATCTTTGTATTTTGTTTTGTTTTGACAGGAATTTGGATTGATTTGGTTGTTTATACAACCTTCCTTGTCAAATGGGGATTTCTTTTTCCTGCCCATTTGCAAGATACAGTGATGTAGAAGATGGCCTCCGGTCTATTATTGTCAAGTCCATCAATTTGGAGGACGATGAACTTAAAACACCAGTGCGATCTATCAGTATAAGCGGTTGTGATTCTGAAATCCCCCCATTGATATCCTTAGGTTCTGGAAATATGACAATAGAAACATCTGTTAGCTTTAAAAATAGAGAACTGGAAAAAATCGTCTCAGTAAAGGCTCCTTCACAAGACGAAGAATGCAATATACCCATTGAATCAAACAGCCCAAAAAGTGAAGTGATGGATAATCAATCCCCAAGACCAGATGGTGAAGTGGGGATGATCCAACAATCGCCAATTTTGGATCCCAACAACCCCAAGCATGAAGCTGCACTAAAGTTGCAAAAAGTGTACAAAAGCTTCCGAACCAGAAGAAAGCTAGCAGATTGTGCAGTCCTGGTTGAGCAGAGCTGGTATGTGTCCTTTTTATTTGCGTGCAGCAACACTGCCCTTTTATTCATGTATCTGATGTGTTTTTATCTTGTGCTAATGCAATTATATGTCATACTATAGGTGGAAACTCTTGGATTTTGCTGAACTCAAGAGGAGCTCTATATCATTCTTCGATATTGAGAAGCATGAAACTGCTATTTCACGATGGTCAAGAGCAAGAACCAGAGCTGCCAAGGTAAATTTCAAACAGATTGATATATGCTTCTGATTTATGTTATATACTTTATCTTGATGTCTAATATCTGTCCTCTTTGTTAATGCAGGTTGGAAAAGGTTTATCTAAGAATGGTAGAGCACAAAAACTTGCTTTACAACACTGGCTAGAGGCTGTAAGTCAATTACACCAGAACATAGTTGGCTTTTACTGATTTTTCCCTGTTTTTTCATCAGCCTTTACTGATTTCAATTCTTATTATTCATCTGAAACAGATTGATCCACGCCATCGATATGGACATAATTTACACTTCTATTATAAAAAATGGCTTCATTGTCAGTGTAAAGAACCCTTCTTCTACTGGTAATTTCCTTTAACCAAAATGATTTGCTTCATAATAAGAATTTTGATTCCAGATGTTCAAAGAATTTGGATTTGAATATACTTATGCTGGTTTTGGGAATGCAGGCTAGATATAGGAGAAGGGAAGGAAGTAAATCTTGAAAAATGCCCTCGATCGAAACTTCAACAGCAGTGTATCAAGTATTTGGGTCCGGTGAGCCTTTATTTCCTCACTTGATCATCATCTATTTCAATTTGTTTTCATTTTATTTACTAATAATTTTTTTCCAACTTTTAATAGATGGAAAGGTTGGCCTATCAAGTTGTTATAGTAGATGGAAAGTTCTTCTACAAGCAATCAGGGGAGGTCCTCCACACCACCAGTGATGCTAAGTGGATTTTTGTACTTAGCACATCTAAGATTTTGTATGTTGGCAAGAAGAAGAAAGGTACTTTCCAGCATTCTAGCTTCTTGGCTGGAGGAGCGACAACTGCTGCTGGGAGATTAGTCATTGAGAATGGCATCCTAAAGGTATAGATATTATATTAAAGTATATAGAATTTCCATCATAAAACATGAAAGAAACTTTTGTTAAAAACAGTTATAAAAGGCTCATAGATTTTTCTTACTATTCACCGTAATCCTCGTTTATGGCAAAATTTACTGACAACAATTTCTACTACTTTCAACAGGCAGTTTGGCCTCACAGTGGTCATTACCGGCCTACTGAAGAAAATTTTAAGGACTTCATCTCCTTCCTCAAAGAGAACAATGTGGATCTCACAGATGTCAAGGTAAAAATAAAAAGCTTAATGTTCTTTAAAATAAAAAGCTTAATCTTTTTTCTATTATTATAAAAAATAAGTTAAGGCCAATATGCTGAGAATGCCATTTTTCTCTTATATTCAGACAAGTCCAGATGATGAGGAAGATGAATCGCTTGGAAAGCAAAGAAGCAGTATGCATCTTAGAAGCCACTCATCTGATGAGGATGTGACTCAGAAGTTGAGTGGTTCGGAGACTGAAGAGAACAATACTGAAGACTTGACTCATGTAAAGACTGATTCAACAGGAGAAGAGACAGATGCTGCATCCGAACTGTCCAAATCAAGCCGATTACGCAGTGTCAGTAGAGAATTGGTTAATCTTGAAATACCAGAAAGGCATGAATTGTATGAGAGTTTAGAAAGAGAAAATCAAGATATTGAACCAAGTTGCAATAGTTTGCCAGTGGAGCCTCTGGCTGATGGTTATGAAACAGCTGAAGAAGGATTTACTTCTGAACAGGATGGCAAGGCTCAAAAGCAGAACTTGTCTGATGAAGAAGAACATGAAGGGAATGAAGTAGAAATCATTCCTGAAGAATCAATTCTCAAAAGGATCAATTCACATAAAGAAATGAAGTCATATCAACTAGGAAAGCAGTTGTCTTGCAAGTGGACAACAGGAGCTGGACCCCGAATTGGTTGTGTGAGGGACTATCCTTCAGAGCTCCAGTTCCGCGCTTTGGAGCAAGTGAACTTGTCTCCAAGAAGTGTTGCAGGTTCAAGATCAAGCTTCTCTCCTCGACTCATTTGTGGGTTGAGCCCAAGGGTATTGACACCATCAAGCTCTAGTAGGGAAATGACACCAAGCACAAGTTCAGTTGAGGAAGGAAACTTATCAGAAAGAATTAATCCCCATTCAAGAGTACAGTCCTCCCCATTGATTAGAGGATCATCATGAATAACAGAATTTCCTAATTTTTCATGAGTTAGAACAGATTACTGATTCATACATTCTTTTTGTGTAAATAGAAAGGATGATATAGAAATTCATTGTCATTCTCTTCATTTACAATCATGTATACGTTTTTTTGTTTATTCATCTTGTACAATATAAGATGACAATTGTAAAATTTCATGGGTTTGATGCCCTTTTAATACAAAAGAAGGTATTCATTTTTCTTAAGCAATGTTCTGTTACCGAACCCTCATACTATGACATTTTGAGCGCATTGAATGCTGTTAATCACTAAGATTGGATGAGATTTTCTAGTCCATTATTGGCCAGGTCAGATAACTCTCACCATTTAATCTATTTACTTTCTCTTCTCCACTGTTGGCTGTGTTTTCTAGTCTTGAAAGCGATAAATTATATGAGCTCCATAGATCCATTAAGGTTTAAAACCATAAATTGGTGCCCAAAAGCTTTAACTTGTATTTGGATAGGAGGGGAGTGAACATACGAATATATTCTTGTAACTCTTTTTGTGATTGTGATTTTGGATTGGATATCTGTGTTTTGTACCAGTGTGTTAGGTGTATACCAAGTCAAATTGGATTATATAAGTGATTATGAGAAGTCCTCATTGTAAGTTTATTAGTCATTTTGGGGTATTGTACAGCTAGTGCTTCCTTGGTTGTGACTCTTCATGTACAGTTCCACCCTAGAGCATGGAAGGAAATCCTGGCCTTGCATGTACAGAACAAAGAGAAAGTAACACAATGGGGCTATTAATGTTGACTCATGACTAGCTCACTAGCTAACAAATTATTAACAGTAACAGTGCTTGTTTGGATAAGTCTTACGCGCTTGCATGTTGACCTCACATACTGGACCTGCAAACTATTGAACAACTTATGGGAGTTGTTAACATTATTTTTTGCCTCAACAACTAGAATGCTCCGTTTGTGATAGGTGGAGCTTGAGTTTGAATGAGATTGTACGTTTTGAAAAACGAGTAAGGGACACAAAAATATATTCATTTGTTACCTCAAGCCGCGTTAGAAGGTAGAGGGCTATAAGAAAAGTTATTGCATTGCTTGTGAATCTTTTGATATGTTTACCATATATAATGTTATAAGGTCCAAATTTATGTAGTATAATTCTGTTTAGTTGGAGAATTATGCTCCAGCCTCGAGGTAGGTATAGTTAAGAACGAGTCTACATAGATAATCACAAAATAAATATTAACTTGTTTCTATTCCACGATATATGTCATTCTCAGAAGCATATATGGTGAACTTTTCCTGCTAGAGTTTTGAACTTGCAAAGAAAAATAAAGAGATATATAAATCTTTCTTAGAAGTGTAATATTTTATTGAAAAAGCATTAGGTCTTGTAAACAAAATAATTGGTAAACGTTCTTTTTTGACTGAAAAGGTAGAACCTTTGCCGGTAAACTTTCAAAGATACCGCATAACTCCTCATATCCACCCTATTTTCCACCGACTAATGTAAGGATCTAACATGGAAATTTTCTCTTAATTTTCCATTTGAATTCATTCTTGTCGGAGAACTATAGGTTAAATCTGTACGTGTATTTGTGAGCTGGCTTGATATTGATCTGTTTTTAAGTTAAAAAACTCCACCAATTTTGAAAATAACACAGTTTTCCTCCAAATCAATAATTTATACAATCATCAATGTGTTTTAATTACATAACTTATTTAGTTATTCTGAAAGTGGTTAAGAATTTTGTGACTCAGTGACATTGCTTGGTTCTCTCTCGAAAAATAATCAACTACAAAAAATCTGAGTTTAGGTGGACTTTTTTTAACGTTGCTATATCCCACGCAATAGTTGCAAAATATATTATGTTGGCAAAATTTGCCAAATAGTATGTTTTTAGAAAAAATTTAGGAAAGTAGCATATAGACGAAGTTAACTAAGTAGACTGTTTTTGAAACTCGAGTTTGTTAAACTCAAGTTTGACAAACTTGAGCTCCAAAAAGTAGTCTACTTAACTAATTAGCTTTAGCTGCATGCTATTCACTATATATATATATATATATATATATATATATATATATATATTCTAAAATAGTACTATTCATCAAATTTTATATATATATATATATATATATATTCTAAAATAGTACTATTCATCAAATTTTGCCTTTTATGTTTGGCAGCAACTTTATAGACTATAGTGAAGTTTTATAAAACTGCTACAATAGAATTTTTAGAAATGTCACAATAGTCCAAACAATACAAATAATCTGAGTTGTTGTTAGGGGTTATTAGACTTTTAAGCCTTTTTAGGGTTAGGGTTATGGTGCTTTCTTGAATGATCCATTTGCTTTGCTATTTGGTTTTTCAAGTTTCTTGAATAATGCTCAATTGAGGTGACCAAAATGTAAAATTGTTTTTGTTATTGTTTTCCATGATTAAAAAAAAAAAAAAAAAAAAAAAAGAAGAAGAAGAAGAGGAAGGAGAATAGGTATTTATTTCCTCTACTAACCCAAGTAGTTGCATTAAGCAGGAGAAGAATTGTTGCAAAGTTCATGGATTGCTTGTGGTTACTTTAATATCAACAGTTCTTCCAGGACCACATTTGATTAGAGTTGTGGCAAAAGTCATAGCGGCACACAAAATTTGTGTTAGACTTTCTCTTATATCAGGCATCAACTAATAAAATTCTCTGGGGCATACGACTTTGATGAGAACCAAAATGACAATCATATTCAAAGATGCAAATCCTTGGCTGAACGGCAATCTAATCATAACTTGAGTTTGTCAAACTCGAGTTTGATAAACTCGCGTTCCAAGCTTCCAATTAGTATTGGTGCATACTGCTTGGAACTCGAGTTTGTTAAACTCGAGTTTGACAAATTCGAGTTCCAAAAATAGTTTACTTAACTAATTAACTTCAGCTGTATGTTATTCACCAATTTTTTTTATTTAAAAATGGTACTATTAGCAAATTTTGCCTATTATGTTTATCAGCACTTTTATAAACTACTGGCCTCATCACATGCGACTCACATGTGTGATGAGACTCTTTTTATTTATTTATTTTGAGTTTAATATGATTTTTTAATTTGAATTTATCTATTGTTAGTGAGTTTAGTAAGGGATTTTTATAAAACTAACATTTAGGATTTGAAATGGAGTAAATTGTTGGGTTTTGCACGTGCTAGTTTTTTTTTTTTTTTTTAAATGTATCAAATATATGTGAGATATGTTTAGATAGAGAGTGTACTAATTTTTAGGAAAAAAGTTTTTGGTAGTTTTTTTTTTGTGAATTTGGTTGAATTACAATTTTAACTCTATTTTTTATTTTTTTAAGAATAAAGATTATCTAATTAGCTTATGAGTATTTTGACATTTTTTGAAGGCATAACTAATTTTTTAAATTCTCTTAATATATAGAGATTTGCAAGTGCAATGAGGCTCTTTTTTTATTTTGATTTTAATGTAATTTTTCAATTTGAATTTATCTATTGTTAGTAACGTTACATCGAAAGGAATTTTTAAGAAACTAAAATTTAGGATTTTTTTTTTGAGAAACACACACACACACACACACACACATATAGGGGAAGAGGGATGAGATAAGTGAATATACTTACACGCTAACACCAAAACTGCATGTGGCAGTTAGTGTCGCAGAGCAAGTGATAAACTTCTTCTCTATATCACATTTTATCGATGTGGGATGACTCAATAACATTGAGTATTATTATTATTTTTTTTTGAGAAACACACACACACACACATATAGGGGAAGGAGGATGAGATAAGGGAATAGTCTCACACGCTAACACCAAAACTGCATGCAACAATTAGGAAAAAATGGAGTAAACTGCCAGTTTTAGTATGTGCTAGTTTTTAGGAAATTCTTTTATCAAATGTGTATGAGATATATTTAAATAAGAGAAATGACATGTCCACAATAATTTTACAACAAATCCTAAGTGGTAGATTGTTATTGGTTGTTATTGTTGGGGTAAAAAAGTAATCTTAGTGTTAGGTTTAAATTTGAACCAATAACAACTAACCATCTGTGATTTGTTGTGAAAATGTTGTGGACATAGCATCTCTCAATAAATAAAGAGTGTGATGCTATTTTTTAGGAAAAAAATTTATCGGATTTTTTTTAATTTTGTTAAATTACAATTTTATCCCAATTTTTTAATTTTTAAGAATAAAAATTATCTAATTAGATTAGGGGTATTTTTGACATTTTAAGAAGCCATAAATAACTTTCTAAATACTCTTAATATCTATCTATACTACTATTTATTTAATACTACTATTTAAGAGGTTTCTCTTGTTTGGATTCCTCATTTTCATGGTTCTAAAATGCCACTATATCCCTATGTTTAAGTGGAAACAAAATTAAAGGACAATTCAGTAAAAATACAGCTTTAACTTCTACTAAAATATTGCCTAAAATATGTAAATTAAAACTCATACACTTTAAAATCCACAAGTTTCTATTTCTCACTTTCTATCTCTCATTCTTATTCAGATTGAAGATATTTAGTTTAGCTCCACATCCTCTTTTTTTCTACTTCTACTTTCGGATTTGATTTCTAAACAATTTAAACCAACAATGTTAGAGGCTCCAACAGTTTTTTAGGTTCTATCTTTTGTAAGTTCCTATTTCTTTTTCTTTTCTTTTATTTATCATTGACTTTCTTTGAGTTCTTACTTGCCATGGCTGCCAAGTACTTACCTGTGGGTGAATGTGATTAGGGATTCAAAGATGTTTGACAGTTATTTATTACTTGAGGGTTGTGACTTAGAAATTTCAAATAAGAGGGTTTGTGCTTGAACTCGCTTCTTGAGAAAGGATATTAGTAAGGCTCTTTCTTTTTCTTTTTGCAAACTCTATTTTGGTTTTTTTTTTTTTGGAATTTACACAATTTTTTTAGAAGATTAGGCTACTTGGTTTGGTCTTTTTTTTTAATAAGAATTTACGCTTTTATTTTTTATTTTTGTAGGGGTAGGAATTTACGCTTCTTTCTATTTATTTATTTTTTCTAAATCTCTTCTTCCCTATTTGAAATGTATTTTCTATTTACGTTCAGTTACTCCTTAGTCCTCCCTTTCTTACTCTCTTATTTTTTATTTTTTTACTCAAATATACTCTTAATTGTTCAGTTACTCCTTTTTGTTTTTTAAATCCTTTTTATAGGGTAGCATGTTGGGTTACTTTAAAGAAAAGAAAGAAAAAATGTAAAAAAAAGAAGAAAATCTCCTATCAAAATCACGGTTTTGTTTTAAATCTCAAACAAAAATAATTAAATTTAAAACAAAGTGATGAACATCAATTGGTTGAAGATAAACTTCTTAGATTCAGATCCTCTACTAATAGATTTCTTTAAATCTTAATCATTTTTTATCTGTACTACTTATAAGACGATTTCTTTCTTTCAACTGGATTATTTTTAAGTCAAAAACATCATACTAATTTCCTTCTTCTTCTTTTTTTTTTCCCCCACGTTAAGACCTTTTTTTTTTTTTTTTTAATTTTTAATTTTTTACTTTCAACAACAGAAGTTGTTAAATTTAGGTTTTTTTTTTAAGTTTCTTTTCACGTTTTTTTTTTTTTTTTATAAATATTTCACAGTCGGGTTCATTCGATAAGGATGAGGTTTTTTGTTTTGCTATATATTTTTCACATTCTTTTTCATTATGTAAGGATGAGTTTTTATTTATTTATTATTTTTATTTATTTTTTTATAGAACTGTTGATGTAGGTTACCGTGGGATAAGGATAAGGGTCACACTAATTCTTCACGTTGATCTTTTCAATTTCCTAAAATTTAGCCTTTTTATTTTCTTTCAAAAACAGATATTCTAAATATTAGGTTTTTTTCTTTATATATATATATATATATATATTTTTTTTTAATACAAGATAGAATTCTACTTTAACCTAATTTAAGTGTATATGTGTGTGAAACTCCCTCCTAGAGACTTGAACCCCAACCCTTGTCCCCCACACCTCACAAGCATTTATACTTGTGGAGTGACCACCGCACTAAGGGTGCGCGGTATATATATATATATATTTCTTTTCACGTTCATTTTTATTCTGTAGGGATGAGGGTTTTTTTTGTTTTATTATATTTATTTTTACCTTTTTCATTTTGTACATACGGATGAATTTTGTTTTGGATAGAATTATTGATGTAAATTACCGTTGGATAAGGATAGGTTTTAAGAAAAAAAAAAATTTATTCAACTTACTGTGGGTTTTTGTTTTGATAATTAGGGTTGTTATGAAAATACGAGTTAGTGGGAGGGTGTTTTTATTTTTTATTTTTAAAAATACTTATCCTTATCCCAATCTTTTCAAATACTACACCAAAAAATAAATTACAGTTATTTATTATTATCATTTAAACAAAGAAATGCACGTTTATCCTTTTTTTTGTTTGAAAAAATAAAATCATGTACTACTTTCAAATACAGTTATTAAAATCACGTTTTAAAAAATATCTATCTTTCATCTCTTTTTTCAAAATTATATTTCTTAGATTGGACTTTTATTTTTTGTTCCAAAATACCCTAAAAAAATAATCAATAACTCCTCTTAGAATTAGGGTTAACAATGTCAAACAAGAAACACCACTCAACCTTCCCTTAAAAACATAAACTCAATGAGCATATGCTTGATTTGATTTTTTTTTTTTTGACACAATATGCTTGATTTGAATTTAAGTTATCATAATTTTTTTTATATATATAACATGTTATCATAATGTTGTATATGCTACAAAGTTCATATTTGTAACAAAAAAGTAATAAATTTTGCAATGTGAAAATAGGTTAATGACAAATGCAACTAGAAAGCAATTAGAATGGGGAACAAAAGATATTGCTCCACCAACTTCTTCACCAAAGCTTGTAGTTTGGATATGATTTTTTTACGATGTTTCTAATGTAGTGAATTTATATACAATTTCTTTTAATGTAAATATTTCAAATTCCTTACACTGATCCATTAACTTCTTAATAATGGATTCCATAAACATTTGCACACACTATTTTTAACTCATTATAATTACAAAATCATATTATACATTTTTTAACTTGATGTAAATTTTTTATAATTATTTTTGATAGCCTAAAAATAAACACTAAGCATGCATTCTTTGTTATTGGAAAAACTAGCCTCTAGGCACACATGTTGTGTGTGCTTAGAGACTCTTTTATTTTTTGGTAAAAGTTAATAATTTATAACTATTATAATTTGAGATTTCTATATTTTTCAATCACAAAAAATAAAACCTAGGTGTATGATGAATATTATACATTTGTGAGCGAATTTTTTTTATCGCACTCTTTAGGTTTTTTTTGTGATTGAAAAAAAAAGTAATAATCTCAAATTATAATAGATACAAATTATTAACTTTTACCTCCAAGATACTAGTATAGAGATAATGACGTTCTATAGAAGTGCCACAATAGAATCATTAGAAACTTCTCGATAGTCCAAAGGGCACTTGGAAACTGCTGCAATAATATTAAGGGCCTATTTAGTAATGTTGTTCTAAAAAAGTTGTTTGTATTATTTGAAAATACATGTGAGTAAAAAAGTATATAAAAATACATATAATATTGTTTAAAATTAAAAATTGTTATTTAAATTGTGGTACCAAATACCCAATAAATTTCAGCCAAATAAAATTTTTTTTGGCCTTTCCCGCATAAAAATACCGTTTTTCCCACCCACTTAATTTTTTTTTTCAGCACTCCCTCAAAACCTCACTCACTCCCTCACAAACAACAAAACCCTCTCTTTTTCCTTTCTCCTTCTCTCTCTCTCTCTCTCTCTCACACACGGCCCAGCCACCGTCGCCGCCGCCCAGCCCAGCCGAGCCACCGTCGCCACCCCATCTTACTCTGCCGCCGCCTCACTCCCTTCCTCACTCCTTCACAATCACGATCGTTCCCTTCTCTCTCTCTCTCTCACTATTTCCTTCTCCCCGATCTGTCCTCCTCTCTCTTTCCCTTAGCTCTTCCCTCACTGTAAGTTTTGATTTTTTTTTTTGAAATTTGGGTTTGGAATTGGTGAAATTTTTTATGGGTTTTGTGGCTTTTTTCTTCTAAGTGTAAATATGGGTTTATTACATGGGTTTTTTGTGTGATTTTAGAGTCATTTGTTCAGTTTAGTAAATTTAAGTTCTTAATTGTTGATTTTGTTAGGTTTGGATGATGATGATGAGCGGTTTGTTGTTGGGGATTCTTTGATTCTAAAAGATCTTGGTCAGGTGATGACTTTTTTGTTTGTTATTTACTAGTTTCAAACGCTAGCAAAAACTATAAAACGCTGCTATAAACCGAAAAATTTATTTAATCATTTAAAATATTTTGGATATTTATTTTGAGTATTAAAAGAGAATATAGATTAGTATATGTTATTGCTAGTAACAATGATATAGTTAGTAAGTGTATTAATAAACTCCTTATAATTTATACTCTTCTTTTGCAGGTTAAAGATTGTGATAAGTTTGGGTTTTTTTATTTATTTATTATAAAAAAGTGTGTGCTTGGCGTTGGCATAGTAAGTTTTCTGCCTAAATATTTGTAAAATGTTATATTTGTGATGTTGATAATTGGTTTTGTGGTGGGTTGTTGAGTTGGAGCAAGCGGGTGGCTTGCATGGTGTTATAAGGCGGTTTCAATTGGTATTGATAGTGTTTATTAGTTTTAAAAATTTGGATGGATATTGTTGAGATATGTTTGTTTGATTATTTCATTTCTTTCACATGCTAAACATGCAAACTAGATATGGTTGTTTATTAGTTTTAAGATTCTGTGTAATCTTATTTGCATGTCTATGAAACTAAGTGTGTATGTAGTTGTGTTTTAAACCTTTTAAGTTAATGTGTACTCCTATTTGCATAGATTTCGCTTATTAGATTGAAGGGCTTCATGACTTAGTCCATTTGACTTGACATGGTTTGTACATATGAATATAAGGTTGACTTGGAACTAAGCATTTATGAAGAAGTTATGTTTTAAACCTTTAAGTTCATGTGTATTCCTATTTTCATGGTTTTTGTTTATTTATTAAGAGCTTCAAGACTTAGTCCATTTGTGTAAATGAAAATATGGATAGACTAGATGTGGTTTGTTTATTAATTTTAAAGTTATGTGTAATCTTATTTGCATGTTTATGAAACTAAGTGTTTATGTAGTTGTGTTTTAAACCTTTAAGTTTGTGTGTACTTTTATTTGCATAGTTTTTGCTTGTTAGATTGAAGGGCTTCAAGACTTATTCCATTTGTGCGAATGAAGATATGGATAGAGTTAATATGGTTTGTACATGTGAATATAAATTTGACTTGGAACTAAGTGTTTAAGAAGTTGTGTTTTAAACCTTTAAGTTCATGTGTACTCCTATTTGCATAGTTTTTGCTTATTTTATAAGAGGTTCAAGAGTTAGTTCATTTGTGTGAATGAAGATATGTATAAATCAGATATGGTTTGTTTATTAGTTTTAAGGTTACGTGTAATCTTATTTGCATGTTTATGAAACTAAGTGTTTATGTAGTTGTGTTTTAAACCTTTAAGTTTATGTGTACTCCTATTTGCATAGTTTTTGCTGATTAGATCAAAGGGCTTCAAGACTTAGTCCATTTGTGCGAATGAAGATATGGATAGACTTGATATGGTTTGTGGTATATTTTTGCGGTTATCTATAGTCTTATATGTATGTTTATAGACCTAAGTGTTTATGTAGTCTACATGTGGTTTTTGCTTATTTCTTAAGAGGCCTAAGACCTTTCTTTGTGTGAATAATGCTATGGATAGAAATAGATATTAATCCTATTTGTTTATATTAGTTCTTGAAGGTAGAAATGAAATTGAGAAGTAGAGTTATACGTGACGGTTCGGTAAGGCCGTCACAACAAAGGCTGTCACGACAAAATCCGTCACGACAAAGGCCGTCACGACAAAGGCCGTCACGACAAAGGCTGTCACAACAAGCTTCTACAGACAATATGGATCATGGGTCACAACAAGAAGTGGGCGAATCATCCACAGATAATTCATCAAATGCACAAAATGCTGGTATTTTATATATTTCTAAGATCAAATATTGATAGTGGTTAATATTGTTTGACATAGGTTTTTATTGCATCACATTGGTTTTAATTATTTTATTTCCATTACAGTTGTGCCACTTGTTGAACGTGCTACTCGTGGTCCTAGCAAGTACTCATACATTTGGAATCTCCCTGAAAATCAAAAGATTGAATTGCCACTAACTAGTAATAACCAACCAGTTAAGAAGGTAGGGAGGCATTTCACAGGTTGGTTGGGTACAATTGCACGAAAATCCCAAATGTGCCCAATTAAATATGAGAGTTGGACAAGAATGCCAAATGAATTTAAAGAAGAGATATGGAATCTTGTTCAGGTATTAATGAAGTTATAATTTATAGGTGTATTATTCTATCTTGTACTAAGTTGTACACAAGTGTTTTAACTTGATATAAATTTTGTAATTTTTTAACTAAACTATTGCATGTAGTCAAAATGGTGTTTGCCTGAAGAACCTACTCGTTTGGAGGCAATGAAGCTAATGACATTGTCAGCAGTTGCGGCTTGTTGGAGGAATCACAAGGCAAAGTTGAAGAAGAAGTATTTTCTAGGAAGCGGAAATAGAGCACAAGTACCACCAAATGTAGATCCTGAAGATTATGAAGCCATTGTTAGGCATTGGAATTTACCAAAAACAAAGGTATTGTTTGACATTGATATGCTTAATTATTGACCACACATTCAAATATCTACTTTGAAAACTATATTCAAATAATACTTTGTTTAAGTATGTAATTTTTTTGAACGCAGGATCTAGCTTTGAAGAACAAGAACAGCCGTTCCAAGCAAAAAAATTTACATACTGGTGGTTCAAAGAACTTTGCTTCATACTCTGAAGAAATGGTAATGACTTAATAATTATCTTGTAAATGACTTATTAGATTGTTCTTAAGTTTGTATGGAATCATTATTCCTAATTAAATAAATGTAACGATTATAATGTAGGTAACAACACTTGGGCATCCTGTAGAGCGTGCAGAATTATATCTTAAACTCCATCTTCGTAAAGATGGTGCTCCTGTTAACCCTGAAGCAGAAAACAACATTGTAAGTAATATCATGATTTTCCAAGTGTAATATTGAATCTATTAACACTGTTACTTTCTAATATGTTCTTATGTTCAATTTTGAATATTAGGAAAAAATCAATGAATTGTTGAGTGAGCCCTCAAATCGTCTACAATCAACTGATCTCACTGGTAGTATTGCATGGGCACCAGATGATATATATTCTCAAGTGTTTGGTAATGAGCGCAATGGTCGTGTTCGGGGTGTGGGATTTGGCCCAACTCCAAGTGGACGAACTATTAAGAATGTTGCTGCAATTGGTCAAATAAGAAGCCAAGAAAGGGATGTTGAAGTGACTCAGTTAAGGCGTCAAGTGGCTCATTTGACAGAGAAAATAACTCGATATGATAACTTGGAGGAGCGAATGACCCAAATGGCTAGCATGATGCAACTAATGCAAAATCATTTTTCAGAAGTTAGTCGGGTATAAAATTTTAATGGTTTAAGAATGTATTTAGTGTTTACATTTTTTAATTATGGCTACTATTATTGTGTTTCTTAATATGATTTCTTTATTAACTTATCAGTTACTCTTAATCTGTATTCAGGGTGGTTTCGCTTTAGATCAACAATCTCCAACTTCTCGTAGATCACAAGCTTCATCACATCAAGAAACTAGCTTCTCGCGGTAAATGCAGTGTTTTAAGGACTCTATGGACTATTAAATAGTTGTTTTGAGCAACTACATTTATTTTGGAAGTGTTGTACTTTGTTTATAATATTGTCATAGTTTTGGTGGTTGTTTTTATTGTGCAGGTAGACAAGTGTTTTGTTAAATTCAAGATGATACTTTAGACATGTTATGTATTGGTACTATATATATTTGAAATCTATGGTTAATATGTGTTAGTTTGGACATTTGTTATTGTGGAATATTGATGATCAATAGGTCTATTTGATTTATTACAAGTTTGTGTTAGTTATTGTGGTATTTATGAATAGGTTTTTATAGTATTTTTAATGACAAAATGATTTAAAAAAAAAAAAATATATGAGCAAGTTTTAGCGGCGTAAACACTTTAGCAATGTTTTAAAACATCGTTATAGGATTGATTATTTGCTGCATTTTAGGAATGTTGCTAAATGTATTTTTGTTATAACGAAAATGTCATATTATTTGCCACATTATTTTAAACGAAGTTTTGCTAGAGCATTTCTTAGCAGGTAGCTGTAATCAATATGTAATTGATTTCATTATGAACTCATGAATAATTATTGGTTTGTGTGATACATAGTAATCCATACTTTTATGAATGAGTAATTTCTTAAGAAGTTTTAGAACGAATTAAATTCTTTAGAATTATAATCTAAATACAAATATTAGAATATAAAAAAAAATTATTAGATAATAAAATTGAAAATGAGAATTTTTTTTTTCATTCTTTTGCAAATAAGAACACTACACATCAATGAATTACACTTAAAAGTCATTCCCATTATGATTCTATAATAGTCTTCACAATGATATCTATTGCATGCTAATATGGCAAACAAATACAAAGCTAAAGAATGCAGCTATCGACTCGCATGTATAACTTGTACGTGGTTGACTTCTTGGTTGCAATTTCCTGGCATAACAACTAGGCCATGAAGACCCAACTCGTTTTCCATGTTTTATTGCAACTTTACTAGTTTACATGTTATTAATATACCATCTTAATACGAGATATCAAGCCTTATACATACTCAATTCATATATATTTCTAAGCTTTATTAGTATATACTGAGAATTTTTAAATGAATAATAATGGAATAGACAGGTTTTTTGTATGCTGTGAATATGGAAAGGCATTAACATGCAGCAGCACAACTTCAACAATGAGTCGCAATATGATGAAAATTACAGGTAGAAACACTGACCAATCTGATAGATTGTGTTCCTCTTAATTCCAATTCACTAGGGCGCTAGTGATCCTATATATCTCTAAAATCAAGTTGATTTCTTATACCCCCACTTTAAGATTAAGGGGGTTGTTAGATTGCATGTTACTCTTCAATACATAATGCTGTACTTCTATACATACCGCTGGCAAGCGCAGTGCATTCAAAATTCATTAGGGTACATAGAGAGCCAATCAACAAGGTTAGCAAACATGAGTTGGGAACGTAAAACCCTTCCTAACTATGGCCAACTTATTTCAAAAGTTTTTTAAAAAAAAAGAAGAAGAGAAAGAAGACAGGTCATTGCATACGTGATACTGAGACATACAACCATAAGTACTTAGTTGCCAAGGTTTTAAATTT
Source organism: Castanea sativa (assembly GCF_040712315.1). Taxonomy (NCBI): domain Eukaryota; kingdom Viridiplantae; phylum Streptophyta; class Magnoliopsida; order Fagales; family Fagaceae; genus Castanea; species Castanea sativa. Next base: position 48,792,029 of record NC_134020.1, on the reverse strand, counting down.
TAGTAGTGTTTATTACACACGTTAATACACACCTTTATCCATTTTTAAATTTTAGTAGTAGTTGTTGTTGTCGTTGTTTTATTATTATTTTTCTTGTGTGCAAAGACATGTGCATTATTGTATGTGCAACAAGTATTTGCCTTTAAATATATGTTTCGGTTAAAAAAATCAAGAACAACAAAATATTGGTAAAAACTATTGTAGTCAAGATATTGAAGAATAAAAAAATATTGAGTCAAGAGTAAGGATGTTTAAAGAATTCTATATATATATATATATATATATATTAAAAGGACTTTAGATATTGGTGAAAGTACCTGAAATCTCATAATAAGTATAGCTAATTGGATAATTCTTTAATAATTATATGATTTTGAGCTATAATAACAGCTTCAACAATCCATCCTAACCATTTGAAAATATTGACAAGGGAGTAAGTATGTTCAAAGAACTCTAGACACCAATTTTTTATATCTAATTTTTTTAGAGGCTTGAGATATTAGTGAAAGTACCTGCAATCTCATAATAAATATTAGGTTTTTTTTTTTCCTGAGAAGAATTAATATCAAGGTAATATAGCTAATTGGATCATTCTTTTGTACTTTTTATGATTTCTAGTTATAATAATACCTTCAACAATCCATCCTAACCATTTATTTTAATTACTATAATCACAGCTAGTGATGGACAAATTGATTATCCCAATATAAATGTTTAGGATTATGCGTGTATCATACCCCAAAAAATAGTAGATGTAATTGTGTAAATAGGAAAAATGTTTGAAATATATATATATATATATATATATATATATTCGAATCTCATTTTAGAATATCTTAGAAAATATATGAAAATATTAGGCTAATAAAATATTAAAATAACAATTATTACAAGATCTCTTAGAAGTTTTGTGGTATACTCAAAAGAAGCTCAACCTCAGTAAAAATTATCTCATGAGATGACTTCATAAAATATTTCTCTCATAGTATGCGTGAGTCCTACGTATTGTCAGAAGGGTGGTCTCATAAAACCATTTCATGAGATAACATCTCCAGTGTTCATAGAGCAGCAGAGGAGTGCTGTATTGTTTTCTTGTTTGTTTTAGGCTCATACAACAGAACATTATCTGTGCTGCATATCTATGCAAGGAGGAAATTGGAGGCATTTGGAAAGATTGTAACATTATGTACAATGGTTTTTGATTTTTTCTCTTCCTATATTAATAAATAAATAAATCTAATATGTATAAGCATATGATGTTACCAAATCGTAATAGTAATAAACAAGTGAAAAAAATGAAGTTTGAAGTTCTTGTTGTGCAAGATACAAGTAGAAGGTTGAAGCTCTTGTTGTGCAAGCACACCTGTATCTGAGCATTAAGCAAGTATTTTTACATACAATAAGTTGAGATTTGAATCCAGGTTCTCATTTTTAAGAGAATCAAGTAATGTCAATGAGTTACAAGACTCTTCACAACCATTATGCAAGATATAAACACAAAAACACCAAAAGAGTGATTTTTCTTTATGCCAGTTTCATTAACATTTACTGTACACACATTTATGCCATGCCATATTAACACCACCAGAAATGGTGTTTTAAGGCTGGATACTAAGTTAGACTAGCATCAGTGAAAAGCATGATCATAGCTGTGGTAATGGAAGTTTTTGTAGATGAAGTGAGCCAACAATCTGGAAGTTGCATAGAATAGTACTGCCAGCAAAACCATTGTGGTTCTGGCAAATGCTGAAATTGCACCCTGCTTGGCTGCAGCAGCAATCCCAATTGAAACAATAGAGACAACTTGGAGGACAACTTCAAGTGCATTGAGACCTTTTTATGAAATATTGCAACTTCGGCAGTTCACCACATGGGACCAGTACCTGAAAATGATTGTGAAGGATAATTTTTTTAAACCAATTCTCATATATGAGACGCAGTACCAAGGACCACCACATAAAAAGATATATAAGCATGTATTGACCACATTAGGGACTTCCTAAATCTTCTAAAAGGTCTCAAATTACGCAATAATTTTCAGTGTCCTCGGGCCTTGGCTTTTTACGGACAGAAAAAGAAAAGTCTCAAGGTATTATAACATGTTTAACAGTGTAACAAACAGGTTTAGCTTCTATGCTTCTACAAAGATCTATCATGCTCTTGTAATATGTTCTCCAAAATGATACTAATTTTCAGATTATCAAAAAATTGGTTAGCCATTTTCTAAATCCAATCACAAGGGCATCTGACTTTGTTGGCACAAAACAAGCTTTAAGCCAATTGGCATTCCCTACATCCATTATCTTACGCTCTGGTAGAAAGATCTCAAGAGTCAGATGCTACTACTACAATGTGATAATGCATTTAAAGAACAGCAGTCACAACCAATTTGTTTTTCTTCCTGCATGAGACTCGACTAAAGACTAAAGCTTAGGTGGGAAAAGAAAGAAAACTACACATCACAGCAGGGTAAATCACAATTTCGTAGTGGAAAAATATGTAGGGAGCAATTTCTATCCTATCAAATAAAAAGTTACATTAGAATTGTTGGACATTTACATGGAATGTAATTTTAAAAAATTGAACCATCTCTGTGCAGTGTCTAGAAAATAATAATAGTAAAGAAATGTTGTTATGCTGCTATTAATAATATATGAAAGAAGATTGAACTGGAAAGTGATTTTGCCAGTTACTAGTACTGCCTAGTAAATATTTCTGAATTTTAAATTAAAACTTAGTTTTACTAGCAAAAACAAGAAAATTAATAACTAAATTGAAACGTTGAAGATCCTACATAGTTTAACCAATGAAGTATCATATTTATACGTCAGAAAGAAACACGAGATATATGGTTGTTTTATGGGGAAACAGTGGAAACACAGCCTAAAGAAATGATCCATGATGTATTCATTGGGCAAGTGAAATGGATAAGCAGTAAAAGGAGTAGTGCTATAATCTTCCATGATGAGGATCCAGTCAGAATAGCAATCTTCATGTAATTGTTCACTTTGCCAATGGGGTGTCTGGTACCACTAGAAACTTATAGTTACTAATTTCCTTTCTTAGGGATAAAATTAATGGTCCGTTTGGATTGAGGGGGAGTAAAGTAGAGTAGAATTGACCTAGAATTAACCTATTTTCAGCCAACTCTACTCTACTTCCCCTCCTTCCTCCTCAATCCAAATGGGCCCTAAGGGTTTTGCTTATTGAATTAGGAAAGAAAAGTGAGCTAGAAGGGGTTCTGATGGTTGTAAAGGTTGGCCTTTAGCAACTCTCCCTCTCTCTCCTGGCCAAATAAGGTTTTAGCAACGCTCACTCTATTAATAAAGCTATAGAGTTCACCTGTACACAAGGCTTCTAAGGGTGGGGTCCTAATAGAGCATGGAGTAAAATATTGTAGGTATCATCTCATTTACCTAAGAAATTCCACTAATATTGTCAGTATGAGATTTATGCAGTCTATCTTTTGCAGCCCAAGTGGAAGAAAGGGGCAGCTTCAAGCATTTAACCATTTCTCAAGGATAAGTTCCTAGGGGTCATTTAAGTTACTCAATTAACCCAAACTATTAAATTAATTTTTACACTAATAAGTTGAGAACACAGTAAATAAAAACACTATATTTATGTGAAAAAAGGGTCAGGGATGTTATCTTCCAAAGGAAAACAGATACTATCTTTTCCCATCCTTTGACTTTAGCTCAAGCTGAAGAGGGCAGGGTAAGGAGGGTTGATTCTTAAGTTCAAATCATTCCCCCAAAAAAAAGAAGTATATTCAGTGTTGCTTCTCTTTCACTCTCAAATTACATCTGGAAACCTTGCAGGTTGGATTTATAATTTATTTAGAGTAACATCCTACATTTTTATCTTTTAAAATAGCAGAACCAAGGAATCTGTAGTAAGGTTGACCCACTGATCCTACCAGTAACTTCGATAGTAACTTGTCAAAAGCAAACGTAATGTATAATGGAATAAACCAGTTACCTAGATAAAAAAGAATAATTTGTAATAACATACAAAGAGATGGGAATCACCTCTATGTGTAGAAGATATAAATCAGAGTCTAGAATCAGGTTTTGTCCCACATGAAACATCCATCGTGGCACGACTTTATCAATCCAGACACCAAAGTTTCTTGGGAAGGTCCATATCAATCTGCTATTCCCTGGACTAACTGGAATACAAATGAAAATTAAAATGAAACTCCGTTGCACTGATGTTTCCTGCATCAACCAAGATTTACATAAACAGAAGCACTAAGGAACAAAAAACGAAATAAATAAATAAGAATTAACCAAAAATTTCGCAAGTTTCATTTGTCATTTATGTAGGAAAGATTAATCAATCTAAGGGATAACCTTTTTGGTTCCCACTGACGATTCAGATCCATTAGCTTGATCCACAGGCTTAGTATACGCACAAAACACACATGGGGGAAGAAATTTGCTATTGCTCCATCCCTGATCTGCTTTGATCCCATTGATGTCTAACTCTTCAATCATCAGTTCAAGTGGTCTGCCCCCCTCTCTATCAGCCTTCACAGTGAAGGCAACTTGGTTTCAGTCATCAGATAGGACAGCAAAACTTATTAACTGAACATAAGGATTATTCAAAACTTATCTGTCTTTTGGTCGTCGAGTTTGCATTATTCCATGATGAGCATATGGAACATGAGCAGGGTCCATAAGATTCTCCATCAATACCTCATATCTGAAATTACAAAATTGATATATTCCCCATCAGATTTTCTAGAGTAAGGAGGTAAGATATAAAAAGAAAAAGCAAAACCCAAATTACAGGTGCCCAACTTTTAGTGTGTTTGAAAACCTTCCATATGATACTTATGCCAAATAAAAAGGAAGAAGAAGAGGATATGAACTTTCTTATGACATTAGCCAAAATAAACTTTGTTATTAATACTTTGTCCTTCAACATTACATGTGCCTAAAAGTTCTATAACATATAGCAAGAAAAAAGGCCAGATATTGACTTATTAGAAAAAATGGAGTCTCTAACTCTTTTATAGTTTTCTATTTTTTCTTGTTTCTGTTTGTATATTTTCTGTCAATAGAAAGGTAGCTACAATAAAAATGGTATTACGAATGCGACATTTTTGCATTATTGTTTTTTCTTAAGCTGGTTGGATTAAATTCCTGTTCTGGGTTTTTGTGAATTTGATCTTCATAACATGGTAATGTATCTTATTTCTTGGATTCTTTGCTTGATTATTCGTTTTTTTAGATCCTTTTACTCTATTTCTTGATGGGTTTTGTGTGAAACATTTGGAAGATTATTCAGCTAATGTAAAGTATTATTCTTTTAAATGAAATGGCAAATGGGTATTCTGGTTTTTCTGTGTTGGCTTTTGGTTACAAAGATATGTGTTTGTCTTCAGAATATATATATTTTCTGATTTGAAAAAGATATATTTTTTTGGGTTATTGTTTTGCAGATCGTTGGTCTTTTCTAATGGGTTTTCAGCAACTTGCGTGATTCATAGGATAGTGACTTACTTGCTTACCTTAGTTATATCAATCTTTGAATGTTCTACCATATGGATAATGCTATTAGGAGAAAATGGGCGTCTTTGGCTTTTTGGGGGCTAGATTCAATTGATTTTATCTGTTGATTTTGCATACCTGGTTGATTATATATTGTTGTTTCCATATGCTTCTTTCAAATTCAAGCTTGTATTTTTGTTTGTCTTGAAGTTTTTCTGGTTTCCCAAGTTGGCAAGACGATAATTTTACAGTCAATATTGAGTCCTTTAGCATTATCAAATATGTGACACTCCCACTCACATCTTTGTATTTTGTTTTGTTTTGATAGGAATTTGGATTGATTTGGTTGTTTATTCAACCTTCCTTGTCAAATGGGGATTTCTTTTTCCTGCCCATTTGCAAGATACAGTGATGTAGAAGATGGCCTACGATCTAGTTGTGATTCTGAACCCCACACCCCCCCCCCCCCCATTGAAATCCTTAGGTTCTGGAAATATGACAATAGAAACATCTGTTAGCTTTAAAAATAGAGAACTGGAAAAAATGGTCTCAGTAAAGGCTCCTTCACAAGACGAAGAATGCAATATACCCATTGAATCAAACAGCCCAAAAAGTGAAGTGATGGATAATCAATCCCCAAGATCAGATGGTGAAGTGGGGATGATCTTGCTAATTTTGGATCCCAACAACCCCAAGCATGAAGCTGCACTAAAGTTGCAAAAAGTGTACAAAAACTTCCGAACTAGAAGAAAGCTAGCAGATTGAGCAGTCCTGGTTGAGCAGAGCTGGTATGCGTCCTTTTTATTTGCGTGCAGCAACACTGCCCTTTTATTCATGTATCTGATGTGTTTTTATCTTGTGCTAACGCAATTATATGTCATACTATAGGTGGAAACTCTTGGATTTTGCTGAGCTCAAGAGGAGTTCTATATCATTCTTCGATATTGAGAAGCATGAAACTGCTATTTCATGATGGTCAAGAGCAAGAACAAGAGCTGCCAAGGTAAATTTCAAACAGATTGATATTTGCTTCTGATTTATGTTATAGACTTTATTTTGATGTCTAAGTATCTGTCTCTTTGTTAATGCAGGTTGGAAAAGGTTTATCTAAGAATGGTAGAGCACAAAAACTTGCTTTACAACACTGGCTAGAGGCTGTAAGTCAATTACACCAGAACATAGTTGGCTTTTACTGATTTTTCCCTGTTTTTTCATCAGCCTTTACTGATTTCAATTCTTATTATTCATCTGAAACAGATTGATCCACGCCATCAATATGGACATAATTTACACTTTTTTTTTATAAAAAATGGCCTTCTTCTACTGGTAATTTCCTTTAACCAATGATTTTGCTTCATAATAAGAATTTTGATTCCAGATGTTAAAGAATTTGGATTTGAATATACTTATGCTGGTTTTGGGAATGCAGGCTAGATATAGGAGAAGGGAAGGAAGTAAATCCTGAAAAATCCTTGATCGAAACTTCAACAGCAGTGTTTCAAGTATTTGGGTCCGGTGAGCCTTTATTTCCTCACTTGATCATCATCTATTTCAATTTTTTTTTTCATTTTATTTACTATTTTTTTCCAACTTTTAATAGATGGAAAGGTTGGCCTATGAAGTTGTTATAGAAGATGGAAAGTTCTTCTACAAGCAATCAGGGGAGGTCCTCCACACCACCAGTGATGCTAAGTGGATTTTTGTACTTAGCACATCTAAGATTTTGTATGTTGGCAAGAAGAAGAAAGGTACTTTCCAGCATTCTAGCTTCTTGGCTGGAGGAGCGACAACTGCTGCTGGGAGATTAGTCATTGAGAATGGTATCCTAAAGGTATAGATGTTACATTAAAGTTTATAGAATTTCATCATAAAACATGAAAGAAAATTTTGTTAAAAACAGTTATAAAAGGCTCATATATTTTTCTTCCTATTCACCGTAATCCTCATTTATGGCACAATTTATTGACAACAATTTCTACTACTTTCAACAGGCAGTTTGGCCTCACAGTGGTCATTACCGGCCTACTGAAGAATATTTTAAGGACTTCATCTCCTTCCTCATAGAGAACAATGTGGATCTCACAGATGTCAAGGTAAAAATAAAAAGCTTAATGTTCTTTAAAATAAAAAGCTTAATCTTTTTTCTCTTATAATAAAAAATAAGTTTAGGCCAATATGCTGAGAATGTCATTTTTCTCTTATATTCAGACGAGTCCAGTTGATGAGGAAGATGAATTGCTTGGAAAGCAAAGAAGCAGATTCATCTTAGAAGCCACTCATCTGATGAGGACGTGACTCAGAAGTTGAGTGGCTCAGAGACTGAAGAGATCAATACCGAAGACTTAACTCATGTAAAGACTGATTCAGCATGAGAAGAGACAGATGCTGCATCCGAACTGTCCATATCAAGCCGATTATGCAGTGTCAGTAGAGAATTGGTTAATCTTGAAATACCGGAAAGGCATGAATTGTATGAGAGTTTAGAAAGAGAAAATCAAGATATTGAACCAAGTTGCAATAGTTTTGCAGTGGAACCTCTGGCTGATGGTTATGAAACAGCTGAAGAAGGATTTACTTTTGAACAGGATGGCAAGGCTCAAAAGCAGAACTTGTCTGATGAAGAAGAACATGAAGGGGATGAAGTAGAGATCATTCCTGAAGAATCAATTTTCAAAAGGATCGATTCACATAAAGAAATGAAGTCATCTCAACTGGGAAAGAAGTTGTCTTGCAAGTGGACAACAGGAGCTGGACCCCGAATTGGTTGTGTGAGGGACTATCCCTCAGAGCTCCAGTTCCGCGCTTTGGAGCAAGTGAACTTGTCTCCCAGAAGTGTCGCAGGTTCAAGATCAAGCTTCTCTCCTTGACTCATTTGTGGGTTGAGCCCAAGGGTATTGACACCATCAAGCTCTAGTAGGGAAATGACACCAAGCACAGGTTCAGTTGAGGAAGGAAACTTCTCAGAAAGAATTAATCCCCATTCAAGAGTACAGTCCTCCCCATTGATTAGAGGATCATCATGAATAACAGAATTTCCTAATTTTTCATGAGTTAAAACAGATTACTGATTCATATATTCTTTTGTGTAAATAGAAAGGATGATATAGAAATTCATTGTCATTCTCTTCATTTACAATCATGTATACATTTTTTTGTTTATTCATCTTGTACAATATAAGATGACAATTGTAGAATTTCATGGGTTTGATGCCCTTTTAATACAAAAGAAGGTATTCATTTTTTTTAAGCAATGTTTTGTTACCGATCCTCATACTATGATATTTTGAGCGCATTGAATGCTGTTAATCACTAAGATTGGACAAGATTTTCTAGTCCATTATTGGCCAGGTCAGATAAGTCTCACCATTTAATCTATTTACTTTCTCTTCTCCACTATTGGCTATGTTTTCTAGTCTTGAAAGTGATTAATTATATGAACTCCATGGATCCCTTAAGGTTTAGAACCATAAACTGGTGCCCAAAAGCTTTAACTTGTATTTGGATAGGAGGGGAGGGGATATACTAATATATTCTTGTAACCGTTTTTGTGATTGTGATTTTGGATTGGATATGTGTTTTGTACAAGCGTGTCAGGTGTATACCAAGTCAAATTGGATTATATAAGTGATTACAAGAAGTCCTCATTGTAAGTTTACTAGTCATTTTGGGGTATTGTATAGATGTAGTTAGTGCTTCCTTGGGTTGTGACTCTTCATGTACAGTTCCACCCTAGAGCATGGAAGGAAATCCTGGCCTTACATGTACAGAACAAAGAGAAAGTAACACAATTGGGCTATTAATCTTGACTCATAACTAGCTCACTAGCTAACAAATAATTAACATTTAACAGTAACAGTGCTTGTTTGGATAAGTCTAATGCGCTTGAATGTTGACCTCACATACTGGACCTGCAAACTATTGAACAATTTATGGGAGTTATTAACACTATTTTTTGCCTCAACAACTAGAATGCTCCGTTTGTGATAGGTGAAGCTTGAGTTTATATGGGATTGTACGTTTTGAAAAACGAGTAAGGGACGCAAATATATATTCATTTATTACCTCAAGCCGCTTTAGAAGGTAGAAGACTATAAGAAAAGTTATTGCATTGCTTATGGTCTGCATTAAAATCTTTTGATATGTTTACCATGTATGATATTATAAGGTCCAAATTTGTGTAGTATAATTCTGTTCAGTTGGAGAATTATGCTCCAACCTCCAGGTAGGTATAGTTTAGAACAAGTCTACATAGATAATCACTAAATAAATATTAATTTGTTTCTATTCCACGATATATGTCATTCTCAGGAGCATATATGGTGAACTTTCCTGCTAGAGCTTTGAACTTGCAAAGAAAAATATAGAGATACATAAATCTTCTTAGAAGTATAATATTTTATTGAAAAAGTATTAGGTATTGTAAACAAAATAATTGGTAAACTTTCAAAGATACCGCATAACTCCTCATATCCACCCTATTTCCACCGACTAATGTGAGGATCTAACATGGAAATTTTCTCTTAATTTTCCATTTGAATTTATTCTTGTAGGAGAACCTTAGGTTAAATATGTATGTGTATTTGTGAGCTGGCTTGATATTGATCTGTTTTTAAGTTTAAAAACTCCACCAATTTTGAAAATGACACAATTTTCCTCCGAATCAATAATTTATACAGTCATCAATGTGTATTTTAATCACATAACTTATTTACTTATTTAAAAGTGGTTAAGAACTTTGTGACTCAGTGACATTGCTTGGTTCTCCCTCGAAAAATAATCAATTACAAAAAATCTGAGTTTAGGCGGCCTTTTTTTTAATGTTGCTATATCCCACACAATAATTGCAAAATATATTATGTTGGCAAAATTTGCCAAATAGTATGTTTTTAGACAAAATTTAGGAAAGTAGCACATGGATGAAGTTAATTAATTAAGTAGATTGTTTTTGGAACTCGAATTTATTAAACTCAAGTTTGATAAACTTGAGTTCCAAAAACAGTCTACTTAACTAATTAACTTTAGCAGCATGCTATTCACTATTTTTTCTAAAATAGTACTATTCAGCGAATTTTGCCTTTTCTGTTTAGCAACAACTTTATAAACTATAGTGAAGTTTTATAAAACTGCTACAATAGAATTTTTAGAAACTTCGCAATAGTCCAAACAATACAAATAATCTGAGTTTTTGTTGTTGGGGATTATTAGACTTTTAAGCCTTGTTAGGGTTAGGTTATGGTGCTTTCTTGAACGATCCATTTGCTTTGCTATTTGGTTTTTCAAGTTTCTTGAATAATGCTTAATTGAGGTGACCAAAATATAAAATTGTTTTTCTTATTGTTTTCCATGATAAAAAAAAAAGAAGAAAAAGAAAAGGGAAAAAAAATAAAAAGAAGAGGAAGAAGAAGATGTATTTATTTCCTCTACTAACCCAAGTAGTTGCATTAAGAAACAGAAGAATTGTTGCAAAGTTCATGGATTGCTTGTTTACTTTAATATCAACAGTTCTTCCAGGACCACATTTGATTAGAGTTGTGGCAAAAGTCGTGGTGACATACACAAGTTGTGTTAAACTTTCTCTTATAGAGCAAGCATTAACTAATTAAATTCTCTAGGGCATACGACTTTGATGAGAACCAAAATGACAATCATAATCAAAGATGCCAATCCTTGGCTGAACAGCAATCTAATTATAACTTGATTTTGTCAAATTCGAGTTTGGGCTAGAACTCGAGTTTGATATATTTGCGTTCCAATTAGTATTGGTGCATAATGCTTGAAACTTGAGTTTGTTAAACTCGAGTTTAACAAATTTGAGTTTAAAAAAAGTCCAAAAACAATCTACTTAATTAATTAACTTTAGATGCATGCTATTCACTAATTTTTTTTTCCAGAAATGGTACTATTCTTAAATTTTGCCTACTATGTTTTGCAGCACTTTTATAAACTACTAGAATCATCACATGTGCTTAGCACGTGTGATGAGACTTTTTATTTTTGTTTTTTAGTTTAATATAATTTTTCAATTTGAATTTATCTTTTGTTAGTGAGGTTAGGAAGAGATTTTTATAAAACTAAAATTTAGGATTTAAAATGGAGTAAATTGCTAGGTCTATTGTGTGCTAGTTTTTAGGAAAAAAAAATGTATCAAATATATGTGAGGTATGTTTAGATAGAGAGTGTACTAATTTTTAGGAAAAAAGTTTTTGGTATTTTTTTTTTTTAGAATTTTGTTGAATTACAATTTCAACTCTATTTTTTATTTTTTAAGAATAAGAATTATCTAATTAGATTATGAGTATTGTAAGTGCACAATTGCACCTGGACCCAAAGACAATCACGGGCTCAGGGCCAATGAGCCTTAAACAAAAAAATTTGTAGAGTGTGGGCTTGAAACCTAGGTTAGAAGTGCTGGGAGCTTGATAACAGGCTTTTATAAACAAATACAGGTAAATAACGCACGATAATTGCAAATGGATCTCCTCGGACTCGAGCCGAGGACTACTTCTTTATTATTTCTCTTTCTTCCTTAAAGATTACAATTTCTTAATTTCTTTCTTAGTCACCCTTCCCCCTCCTCTCTGGCCTCCATCCCCCTTAAATACTTCCTTTTTGTCACACTTTTTGGACAGTGACTAGAAGTTTCAGCCCTACCGTTCAGGGGTCACTTCCCCATTAATGCGGCCAGGGAGGTAGGTGCCGAGCTTTTAATGCAGAGGTGGCAGCCTTTGCACTTGATATTTTCTTTAACACTGGTGCATCTAGAAGGTTCAGGGTGTCCCCCTTTAACCATTAGTCTTTCCAGAGTTGTGCCTTGACCTTCATAATGAAATCTTGAATTCTCTTGGGTCGATCCGAGGAGGAATTCACCCTTGGTTGTATCCTCGGAACCTCGGCATATGGGTCGATTCGTAGAGTTTAATTCTGGAGCAGGTCGGCCCTTCATGCTACAGTCCAAAGGCCCATATGCCCATTTGGGTTCTTTTACTCCCCACAATAGCCCCTCAAAACTCTATTTTTCATCATCCGAGGAGAAAAATAGGGTTTTGATCCAACGAACACTTTCCCCACACTTTCTGTAAATAACTACACGTGTGAAAATCGTTTCGCGTTCCAGAGGGTGCCACTTGGCGGTTTTATTTTCAAAAACGTGCGCATTTATTACCGTAAGTTATAACTTGTCCCCCATGTTCAACGGTGAGATGAGCATCCAACGGTCCTTGTTACTCCGTGAAAATTTGGGCGGGACAAATACAATTTCGAGGCCGCTTCCCACACGTCGTGACGCTTCGGGAACCTGCGCCTTCATTTATTTCTCCAGAGGCTAATCCCATCAAAACATCAATGATCACCTTTTGTCTGCACAAATCCGTGGAAACTCGCACAACTTCAAGTCTGTAAGTTCCTGTTCCTTTTTTTTTTTTTTTTTTCTCTTAACCCTTTCTCCTCGGACCCTGTCCTTGGCTCCCCTTGTAATCATTCTCCCTCTTAGAATTTAGCCTTTCGTTCCTTTTTGATGGGAAGGTTCAAGTGTCTAGTTGATACCGCCGCTGGGATGGAAGGCTTTAGAGCCAAGTATCGTATTCCCAGCGACGTAGGTTTAAAATACTGCCCGGTGGAAGCATTGGCTGGTTCTAGGAAGGCTGGAGAGGTTATCATCCCAATGGTAGCCTTCGTAGAAGGTGGGATGACCCTCCCAATGAAGCCTGTAACCAGGGAGTACCTCCGCAACCACCGGTTGTGTCCCGATCAGTGCGCCCCAAACGTTTTTAGAGTTTTGGGTAGCGTCGACGCTCTAAACGAGCAAATGGGTCTGAACCTCACCTGGCATGATGTCGTCTTCATGTACGAATGCCACAAACTCACTAGAGTAGGTTACTACATCAAATCCTGCTCTAGCGTAGTTAGGTTGATCTCCTGTTTGCCCAAATCCAATAAAGGCATGAAGGATGACTACCTCATCGTCTCTGGCAATTGGCACGACGACCCCCACTGCCCTGTTGAGTGGGGAGATCTAGGTGCGACACCTTAGGATCTAACTTCCCCTAACTTCCTAAATCATCTAGGAATATGTATTGGCATTTACTTGAGCGTCTGACTTTGATTTATTATATGTTCTACGTATCTGACCGTATTCTCTTATTTTGATGTTTCTCTTTGCAGATAAGCAAAACGTGCGTCCGCGCTTAAGCCACTGCAACGTTGCAGACTTGAACAGAGTGCTACGCTCCGAGGTGTTTGTAAGCAGAGACCTACAACTTAGAGCGGCCCATTTGATTTTAGGGTACGATCCCGTCTCCTCGGACTTCCAGGAGATCGAGAACGCCATAATCGCGGGTGACCGAAGGCGTAGGAGAATTAACGTAGCCAGACCCCACTTTTTGGCCGACCACGACATCCCTGACGCCCCACATACAGTGTTGTACACACAGCCCATAGCGGTAGTTCCCCTCGCTGTGCACTCTCAGGCTATTGACGTCCCAGAGGAGCGAGTGTCTTCCTCGAACACATTAGACGAGGAGATAGACCAGTTTCGGCTCAAGGACTCCCCACGACCTCGCGGAAACCCGTTTGTTATCATTTCCGACGAGGAAGAAGAAGAAGCTGAGGCCTCTGGGATCGCGGGTCTAGTGATAGCGCGTCCAGACGACAGTTCCATTGAAGAAGAGATGGACAAGCTAAAGGATCTTATGACCGATAGAGGCGCCCGAGTGGCAAAGAAGGGGACACGGGGGTCCCAGGTTCCCCCGGTTTTACCACTACCTCCTCCTCCTCCAGCCGACCCTAAGCCTCCAGCCGAAGATCCCAAGAAGAAAAGGAAAGCGGAGGTTGAGGGGCTGGAGGTGAAAAGCAAAAGAAGATGAAGCAGCCCGTGCTGGCCCAGCAGCAGAAGTTGGACAAGGGCAAAGGGCGCGCCCGCTCAGTTGAAAGCGGGGAGATCAGAGACGTGGCTGAGGTGCGCCGAGCACTAGCTACCTGGTCTCCTGACTTGAGACTAGACGGCGCTCCCATTCCCTGCCATTCCAGCATTAGGGCGGTCCAGCAAGGCCACGCTCACCACTTAGCCGAGGTGCTGGAGCGCCCTCTTCTGCTGCCCAAGGACATGGAAACCTTGGAGAAGATGGGCCAGCCGCAGCTGTTCCTCTCGTTAAAGAGGGATTTAGCTTTGGTAAGTTCCACCTTTCACTCGTATCTTATATTCACTTGTAAATACTTCAACATATTTAACCTTCCAACCTTTTTGCAGTCAATCCAAGAAGTTTTCGCGGCTGAGAAATTCGTGGAGGATTCTCGAAAGCGCGCTGGGATGGAGCAAGAACTAAGGCAAGAGGCAGAAAAGTCCTTAAGCCAGGCCCTAGCCGAGAATGGGAAGCTCACATCAAGGTTGGCCGATCTAAAAAGAGAGAGAGATGGTGACAAGGCCAGCCTAAAGACGATGGAGACCCAAGTGGAGGGACAACGTAAGCTCCTTCGTCAAAAGGATGACGAGCTCGCCCAAGTCCAACAGGCACTCTCTGACTTGGAAAAGGAGCTTACGAGGGCTAAGGAGGAGGCTCGCGCCCATAAGCACGCACTGGAGGCTGCGAAGAGGGCCAGTTATCAGGAGGGGTGACTAGAACGCAAGAAGAGCTGACAGAGGCTTTTACGGCTTTGTGCCGAGAGTACTGTCAGCAAGTCTGGGGAGAGGCCATGAATGCAGTAGGGGTTCCTCAAGCTTCCGAGCTGAGGAAGCCCGAGAACATCTGGCTTCCCCTAGACATACAGGAAATTGAAGACCCTCCTATTGCTGCCTCTCCTGCCCTTCCTCCTGTGGTGGAAGAGCTCGTTCCTGCTCCTACAGAACCTGAAGGTTCCCATAAAGAGAAGGACGAGTGCGGTGGTGCCGAGAAGGAGCAGATCCAAAGCGTAGAGCCCCCCATTCCTTCAACAGACAAAGGGAAACAAGCTTTGTCCACCTTTGAGCTGGAATTGAAGAGTACTGAGGCTGGCAGTAGCTCCCTTCAAGACCCCCTTCCCTAGTTTAGGGCCTAGCATAGGAACTTTCTGTACTCCCCTTCTTTGTATATAATTAATGAAGAAAACTTTTATTCAATTTTCGTTCATGTTGTCTTTGTTTTACTTTATTCTTTTGGTGCTTGCCATGAAAGTTTTCAATAACAAATAGTTAAAGGGAAAACAAAATAAATAAGTATAATTCCACCATGCAAACCACTATGACTTCAAAACAGCCACATAACTTAATTTAGACATCAAATAATGTCACAGTTAGACAACTCACATAACAGTTAAACCTTTTGTAACCTGACGTATTGCTTTCAGTAGGATGTAAGGTTTGAAGACCATTCCTTACAAAAATTTGTGTAACACTTAAAAATGAAGAATTTGAGATCCAAATTAATGAATGGTGAGATAATGATTTCCACAAAACGGGTGATAAGAATAAGAACAGTGACAAGATATTAAGAACAGTGGCAAGGTTTGTGGTCCGAGGACTACACTTAACCAAGTTTCTGTTTGATTCTTAAGACTAGTAACTTCCAATGTTAATTTCCCCAAAGTAGAAGGTCCGATGACACGGCATAACTAAGGTTCTGTTTAACAAATGATAAGATATCAATTTCCACAAGGTTTGTGGTCCGAGGACTACACTTAACCAAGTTTCTGTTTGATTCTTAGGACTAGTAACCTCAAATGTTAATTTTTCCAAAGTAGGAGGTCCGAGGACCCGGCATAACTAAGGTTCTGTTTAACAAATGATAAGATATCAATTTCCACAAGGTTTGGGGTCCGAGGGCTACACTTAACCAAGTTTCTGTTTGATTCTTAAAACTAGTAACCTCAAATGTTAATTTTCCCAAAGTAGGAGGTCCGAGGACCCGGCATAACTAAGGTTTTGTTTAACAAATGATAAGATATCAATTTCCACAAGGTTTGTGGTCCGAGGACTACATTTAACCAAGTTTCTGTTTGATTCTTAAGACTAGTAACTTCCAATGTTAATTTTCCCAAAGTAGGAGGTCCGAGGACCCGGCATAACTAAGGTTCTGTTTAACAAATGATAAGATATCAATTTCCACAAGGTTTGTGGTCCGAGGACTACACTTAACCAAGTTTCTGTTTGATTCTTAAGGCTAGTAATCTCAAATGTTAATTTTCTCAAAGTAGGAGGTCCGAGGACCCGGCATAACTAAGGTTCTGTTTAACAAATGATAAGATATCAATTTCCACAAGGTTTATGGTCCGAGGACTACACTTAACCAAGTTTCTGTTTGATTCTTAAAACTAGTAACTTCCAATGTTAATTTCCCCAAAGTAGGAGGTCCGAGGACCCGGCATAACTAATGTTCTGTTTAACAAATGATAAGATATCAATTTTCACAAAGTTTGTGGTCCGAGGACTACACTTAACCAAGTTTCTGTTTGATTCTTAAGACTAGTAACTGCAAGCGTCAGAGGTACTCATAACTTTGAAATGTTAACTGACAAAAGCACATTTTATTAATAATAATACCTTCTAAGATTATTTACATTCCATGGGCGTGGTACAATTCTTTCATGTAGGTCAGCTAGCCGATATGACCTTATGCCTGCTACTGAAACAATGCGATAGGAGCCTTCCCAGTTGGGTCCTAGCTTACCCCAAGCTGGGTTCTTAGAAGTGCCTACAACTTTTCTTAGTACAAGATCACCAGGGGCAAGTGGCCTTAGCTTCACGTGGGCATCATATCCCCGTTTTAGCTTCTGTTGATAATAAGCCATTTGGACCATAGCTGCCTCGCGTCGTTCCTCGAGTAAATCAAGACCTTTCTCCAGGAGTCCATTGTTATTCTCCGGGCTAAAAGAGCTCGTCTTTAGGGTGGGAAAACCAGATTCCAGAGGCATCACCGCCTCGGCTCCATAAGTCATAGAGAATGGCGTTTCTCCCGTGGACCTGCGCGGTGTGGTCCGATACGTCCACAGAACATGAGGGAGTTCTTCTACCCATTTGCCTTTCGCATCGTCCAACCTTTTCTTAAGCCCACTGACTATGACCTTGTTAAAGGCCTCGGCTTGCCCATTTCCCTGAGGATAAGCTGGGGTGGAGTATCTATTTATGATACCCATGTCACCACAATATTGCCTAAAGGCCTTGCTGTCAAATTGAACGCCATTGTCTGAGATAAGTGTGTGTGGTATACCGAATCTAGTGACAATATTTTTCCAGATAAACTTCTTGGAATCAACATCTTTGATATTTGCCAAGGGCTCGGCCTCAACCCATTTAGTGAAATAGTCTGTTCCCACAAGAAGCCATCTTTTGTTTCCTGCAGCTCTTGAAAATGGCCCCACTATATCCAATCCCCATTGGGCAAAGGGCCAAGGACTGGAGAGAGGGTTAAGAACCCCACCAGGTTGATGAATATTAGGGGTGAACCTCTGGCATTAATCACATTTTCTAGCATAGTCCTGAGCCTCTCTCTGCATATTGGGCCACCAATAACCCTGAGTAAGAGCTCTATGGGCTAAGGACCTTCCCCCAGTGTGCCTTCCACAAATCCCTTCATGCAATTCCTCCAGTAATGCTTTCGTTGATTCAGGGTGCACACACAACAAGTACGGTCCTGAGAAGGATCGTTTGTACATCTTCTGGTCCTCGGACAACCAGAAACGTGGCGCCTTTCGACGTATCTTTTCTGCTTCAGATTTATCCTCAGGAAGGATATCATTCTTAAGAAAAGCTATAACCGGGTCGATCCAACTAGGCCCAGGCCTTATCAGATGAATGTGAACTGTGCTGACGACGGTAAGAGTTGGCTCCAACAAATCCTCCACAAGGATAACCCTGGGCAAGTCTTGAGCCGAGGACGTCGCCAACGTAGCCAAAGAATCTGCATGGGTGTTTGTACTCCTAGAAATATGAGCTAAGACGAAGGAGTCAAATTCAGCTTGCTGACGCTTGACCTGGGCCAAATATTCCTGCATTCTAGGGTCTCTAGCCTCCATGGTCCCCATGACTTGGCCGACCACTAACTGAGAGTCCGAGAACACATGGATTTCCTTTTCACCCATCCTACGTACCATCTGCATGCCTACCAAGACTGCTTCATATTCGGCCTCATTGTTAGTAGCCGAGAATGCCAATCTCAAAGATTTCTCGAAGACAATTCCCTCTGGGGACATTAGAACAAGTCCAACACCAGACCCTCTCTGATTAGCAGCCCCATCCACATACACTTTCCAAATCGAAGGCACTGCGGCCGTGATCACTCCAACTGATTTTCCATCCATATGTGCTTCTTTTAGAGTTTCTTCTAACAGTGGTTCAGTAAACTCTGCCACCAAGTCAGCGAGGACCTGGGCCTTCACCGAGGTGCGAGGCTTGTATTTAATGTCAAAAGCCCCTAAAATGGTTCCCCACTTTGCCACCCTACCAGAGTAATCGGCGCTGCGTAACACCGCCTTGAGAGGCAATTGGGTCAGAACCACTACGGTGTGAGACTGGAAATAATGAGGAAGCTTGCACGTGGCATGAACTATGGCCAGAAGCGCTTTCTCTAAGAGCAGATAGCACACCTCGGCCTCATTCAAAGACTTACTAACATAGTAGACCGGTCTTTGCACCCTGCTTTCATTCCTTATAAGGACCAGGCTGACCGCGTGGACGGCCATTGCCAGATAAGCAAACAAGACCTCGTCCGCCTCGGGGCGAGACAAGATGGGTGGCCGAGAAAGATACTGCTTAAGCTGCTGGAAAGCCAACACGCAGTCCTCGGTCTATTGAAATCCTTTCCATTTATTCAACAATTGGAAGAAAGGGCGGCATCGGTCAGCTGACCGAGAGATAAACCTATTCAATGCAGCAATCATTCCGGTCAGTTTTTGGATCTCTTTTGGGTTCCGAGGCGGCTGCAAATCCTGAATAGCCTTGACCTGCGCTGGGTTCACCTCTATGCCTCTGTGAGTAATCATGTACCCCAAAAACTTCCCGGACCCCACGCCAAAAGAGCACTTTGAGGCGTTAAGGCGCAGTTTGTACTTTCTTAGCACCTGGAAGGTGTCAGCTAGATCTTTGATGTGTGAAGGTATTGTTTTGCTCTTCACCACCATATCATCAACATACACCTCAATAGTCTTCCCTAGTTGCTGTTCAAACATTCTGGTCATCATTCTTTGGTAGGTAGCCCCGGCATTCTTCAACTCGAATGGCATGACCTTATAGTGGTAGTTCCCTGTTGGAGTAATGAAAGCAGTCTTCTCTTGATCCTCCAACGCCAATGGAATCTGATGGTAACCCTGGAAAGCATCCAAAAAACTCATTCGAGGATGTCCGACAGTGGCATCCACCAGTTGATCAATACGCAGTATTGGGAATGAGTCCTTGGGGCAGGCTTTGTTCAAATCTGTGAAGTCCACACATACTCTCCACGTTCCATTCTTCTTTTTAACAACAACCGTATGCGCCAACCATTCGGGGTAGACAAATTCCTTAATAGCCCCAGCCCTCTTGAGTTTGAGCACCTCTTCCTTCACAGCCTTGGAATGCTCTTTGGACGAACGCCGAGGTGGCTGCCTTCTCGGAACAATGGCAGGGTTGACATTCAAACGATGGCAAATGAAGCTCGGATCTACACCTGGAGCCTCATACGGGTCCCACGCAAAAACATCAATATTGTCCTTCAGAAATTCCAACAACTCCATTTTCTCCCTGTATGGCATACGTATGCCGACTTGGAAGAACCTCTCTGGATCATCGGCTATTAAAAACTTCTCTAATTCCTCACAATGAGCCTCCTCTCCAGTCATCATTCTAGATGAATCAGGAGCGGTTAACTGTTATAAGTCTTTGGTGATCGAAGCCGACGACTCGGCTTCTGCCTGGTGCAGTACTGCAGCCGACATGCATTGCCTGGCCACCGATTGGCTGCCGAGGATTTCTTCAATACATTCCCCCGAGGGGAACTTAACCTTAACATGCAAGGTAGAGGAGACAGCTCCAAGAGCGTGCAGCCATGGCCTGACGAGGATGGCTGTATATGGAGAGTACGCGTCAACCACAATGAAATCCACCTCAACCGTTTCTGAGCCGGATTGAACGGGCAAACGGATTTGTCCCTTCGGCACAATGGCTCTCCCTTCGAAGCTTATAAGTGGCGAGTCATAAGGAGTAAGATCTTCCAGCTTCAATCTTAACCCCTTAAATAGATCAGGGTACATGATATCTGCACCGCTGCCCTGATCTATCATCACCCTCCTTACATCATAATTCCCTATCCTAAGCGTAACTACAAGAGCATCGTCATGGGGTTGGATAGTCCCTACCTTATCCTCCTCGGAATACCCTAAAACGGGCAAATTTAGCTTTAACCTCTTCGGTCTGCAGCCCGACTCCTCGGCCTGAGGATGTGAAACGGCCATCACCCTGGTGGGAGCCGAACCGATCCTGCCAGGTGCAGCAAAAATAACATTAATTGTTCCTAAAGCCGGCCGAGATGAATTATTCCTCTGATTGTTTGAGCCAGATTGACTGCCCGGCCCGCTAGGTTGGCACAAGTGTTGCTTCAGTTTTCCTTCACTGACAAGCTGCTCCAAGTGGCTCCAAAGGGTCCGACAATTCTCGGTAGTGTGGCCCACATCCTGATGGTATTGGCAGAAAAGGTTCTGATTCCTCTTCGCAGGGTCTCCTGCCATCTTACCAGGCCATTTGAAGAAGGGTTCCTTACGAACTTTCTCCAACAGCTGATGTACTGGTTCTCGGAACACAGTGTTCACGGCCTGAGGTGCTGCCGAGCCGGACTGCCCAACGTAATCTCTCCTCGGCCTGTTATTGTGGTACCTGTCCGACCTGAAATCCCTTCTCTCCTGCGGGATAACCTTCTCCTTACCCTTTCCTTGCTATTGGTCTTCCTCCACTCTCTTGTACTCGTCAATACGGTCCATGAGGCGATGTACACTGCGGACGGGCTTTTTAGTCAAAGACTTTCTCAGGTCGTGATAAGTAGGAAGGCCTACCTTAAAGGTATTAAGCGCCACCTCATCAAAGTCGCCATCTATTTCATTAAACATCTCCTAGTAACGGTCGGAGTATGCTTTCAGCGTCTCCCCTTCCCTCATGGTCATGGATAACAGCGAGTCCAATGGCCGAGGTACTCTGCTACACGTAATGAACCGCGAAGAAGAATGCTTTAGTAAGCTCCCCAAACGAACCTATAGACCCCGATTTAAGGCCGTTGAACCACCTCATAGCAACAGGTCCCAAGCTAGAGGGGAAAACTTTACACATCAGGGTCTCGTTGTGAGAGTGCACCGCCATCCTCTGGTTAAAATGACTCACATGCTCCACCGGATCAGTCCAGCCATTGTAGATGGTAAAGGTGGGTTGAGTAAACCTCCTGGGAAGCCTCCCCTTCTCAATCCTCCGTGAAAACGGAGATTTGGAGAGTTGGTGCAGCGCCTGACTCATAGCATCGTTCCCTAAGCCCCTGGAAGGAGCCTTCTTGCGTCTGCAAGCTGGTTGGTCATCCTCCTCACCAGAGGACATTGCACTGGGGGGTGAGCATGATCTTGAGCTGCAGCTACCTCCCCGTTCCTCCTCTGAGGAAGGATTAGATGAGGATGGTGAAGACCTACGTCTGGCGCGGCGTAACTTTCTCTTCAAACGATTAATCTCCTTCTGCATGGCTTTAGCTCCATCCCCATGGGTGGTGCTGCCCCCACCATGAGTATGGCTATCCCCGGGGTATTCTATATGGACGCTTCCCTCACGATCCCTTTGACGCTCAAGACGCTCGAAAAGATCCTCCGGCTGTGATCCCTGTGACTCTGCATGGTGAGAACCCAAGCCTGCCATAGTGTTCCCACTCCTTCTAGACTAGAGTTCCCACAGACGGCGCCAATTGTAAGTGTACAATTGCATTTGGACCCAAAGACAATCACGGACTCAGGCCCAATGAGCCTTAAACAAAAAAATTTGTAGAGTGTGGGCTTGAAACCTAGGTTAGAAGTGCTGGGAGCTTGATAACAGGCTTTTATAAACAAATACAGGTAAATAACAAATGGATCTCCTCGGACTCGAGCCGAGGACTACTTCTTTATTATTTCTCTTTCTTCCTTAAAGATTACAATTTCTTAATTTCTTTCTTAGTCACCCTTCCCCCTCCTCTCTGGCCTCCATCCCCCTTAAATACTTCCTTTTTGTCACACTTTTTGGACAGTGACTAGAAGTTTCAGCCCTATTGTTCAGGGGTCACTTCCCCATTAATGCGACCAGGGAGGTAGGTGCAGAGCCTTTAATGCGGAGGTGGCAGCCTTTGCACTTGATATTTTCTTTAACACTGGTGCATCTAGAAGGTTCAGGGTGTCCCCCTTTAACCATTAGTCTTTCTAGAGTTGTGCCTTGACCTTCATAATGAAATCTTGAATTCTCTTGGGTCGATCCGAGGAGGAATTCACCCTCGGTTGTATCCTCGGAACCTCGGCATATGGGCCGATTCGTAGAGTTTAATTCTGGAGCAGGTCGGCCCTTCATGCTACAGTCCAAAGGCCCATATGCCCATTTAGGTCCTTTTACTCCCCACAAGTATTTTTGACATTTTTTGAAGGCATAACTAACTTTCTAAATTCTCTTAATATACAAAGATTTGCACATGCAATGAGGCTCTTTATTTATTTATTTTGAGTTTAATATAATTTTTCAATTTTAATTTATATATTGTTAGCGAGGTTACATTTTTTGAGAAACTAAAATTTAAGATTTGAAATGGAGTAAAATTGCTAATTTTAGTGTGTGCTAGTTTTTAGGAAATTATTTTTATCAAACGTGTATGATATATATATATACTACTATTTAAAGAACTTCCCCTGTTTGGACCGAATTTTTTTTGTTCCAAAATGCCCTTACACCCCTAGGTTTAAGTAGAGACAAAACTAAAGGATAGTTGGGTAAAAATATAGGTATAACTTGCACTAAAACGTTGCTTACAAAATAGAAATACTTTTCAACTAACTCACTTTTTCAAAGTAACTATACGTTTATTTTTTTTTAAAATAGAAAAATAAGTTAAACAACACACAATGCTGTTTTTTTTTTTTCCCTTAAAAAACAAATCCCATGTTTATCCAAAACCAAAACTAATTATCTGAAAAAAAAAAAAAAACTAAATATATATATAGACTTGTTTTTTTGGATAAGTAGATATGTTTTTGATTCATACTAAAGCACTGCCTACAAAACAGAACCACTCTCCTGATGGTTATCAAATTGCTTTTTTTTTTTTTTTGTGGTAAATGTTAATAATTTGCATCTATTATAATTTGAAATTAATAAATTTTTAAATAATAGAAATACCTAGATGTGTGATGAGTGTTTTGCATTTTAGATAAAATAATTTACTCATCACACCCTTAGATTTTTTTGTGATTGAAAAATATAATAATTCCAAATTATAATAGATTCAAATTATTAACTTTTACAAAAGAAAAAAGAAAAAAAGAAGAGACACATGTGCTCATAGACTAGTTTAAATAAAAAGTGTGGTGCTAATGTTTAGGAAAAAAGTTTACCTGATATATATATTTTTAAATTTCGTTGAATTACAATTATAACCCCATTTTTTTTTAATTTTGTAAGAATAAAGATTATCTAATTAGATTATGAGTATTTTTGACATTTTAAAAACTTATAACTAACTTTCTAAATCGTTTTATAGAACTGCATGGGCCTATTTGGTACATATATTTAAATACATATTTTCAATTTTTAAACAATATTGTATATATTTTTACAAATTTTTTCAGCCAATAGTATTTTCAAAAAATACTAAAACAACATTAACGTCCGATCTTTAGAAATGTGGTAATAGTCCAAAGAGCACTTGGAAACTGCTAAACAAATTTTTTTTTTTTCCTTTTCCCGCAAAAAATATCGTTTTTCCCACCCACTTAAAGTTTGTTTTTTTCAGCACTCCTCCCTCAAAACCTCACTCACCCCCTCACAACAAAACACTTTCTTTCTCCTTCTCTCTCTCTCACGGTCCAGCCACCGTCGCCGCCACCCAGCCACCGTCGCTACCCCTTCTCCCTCTGCTGTCGCCTCACGATCGTTCCCTTCTCTCTATCTCTCTCTCACGATCTCCTTCACTCTGATCGGCCCTCCTCTCTCTTTCCCTTAGCTCTTCCCTCACTGTAAGTTTTGATTTTTGTGAAATTTGGGTTTGGAATTGGTGAAATTTTTATGGGTTTTGTGGCTTTTTTCTTCTAAGTGTAAATATGGGTTTATTATATTATTTAGTGAATTGTTTATGGGTTTTTGTGTGTGTGTGTGTGATTTTAGAGTCATTTGTTCAATTTAGTAAATTTAAGTTCTTGATTGTTGATTCTGTCAGGTTTGGATGATGATGATGAGCGGTTTGTTGTTGGGGGATTCTTTGATTCTAAAAGATCTTGATCAGGTTATGACTTTTTTGTTTGATATTTACTAGTTTAAAATGCTAGCAAAAAACTATAAAACGCTGCTATAAACCGAAAAAATTATTTAATCATTTAAAATATTTTGGATATTTATTTTAAGTATTAAAAGAGAATATAGATTAGTATATGTTATTGCTAGTAACGATGATATAGTTAGTAAAAGTATTAATAAACTCCTTATAATTTATACTCCTCTTTTGCAGATTAAAGATTGTGATAAGTTTGGGTTTTTTTATTATAAAAAAGTGTGTGCTTGGCGAGAGAATAGTAAGTAATTTCTGCTTAAACACTTGTAAAATTCTATATTTGTGACGTTGATAATTGGTTTTGTGGTGGGTTGTTAAGTTGGAGCAAGCAGGTGTATTGCATGGTGTTATAAGGCGGTTTATATTCATATTAGGTGTGTATTATATTTTGAATTTTTGGTGGATATTTTTGAATTTTATTTATTTTTCCAATACTTGAAAGCATTCTTAAACATTCAATATATTGATGTTGATAATTGTGTTGGTGTGAATTGTTGAGTTGGAGTAAGTAGATGGCTTGTATGGTGCTAGAAGGTGATTTAAATTGATATTGAGAGTGTTTGTTAATTTTTAAAAATTTGGATGAATATTTTTGAGTTATATTTGTTGATTACTTTTTAAGCATTCTTTATTGTGATATTGATAATTGTTGAGTTGGAGCAAGCGGTTGACTTGCATGGTATTATAAGGTGATTTCAATTGGTATTGATAGTGTTTATTAATTTTAAAAACTTGGATGGATATTGTTGAGATATATTTGTTTGATTATTTCATTTCATTCACATGTTGATTTGCAAACTAGATACGGTTGTTTATTAGTTTTAAGATTACGTGTAATCTTATTTGCATGTCTATGAAACTAAGTGTTTATGTAGTTGTGTTTTAAACCTCTAAGTTTGTGTGTACTCCTATTTGCATAGATTTTGCTTATTAGATTGAAGGGCTTCAAGACTTAGTCCATTTGACTTAGACATGGTTTGTAAATGTCAATATAATGTTGACTTGGAACTAAGTGTTTATGAAGTTGTGTTTTAAACCTTTAAGTTCATGTGTACTCCTATTTTCATAGTTTTTGCTTATTTCTTAAAAGCTTCAAGACTTATTTGTATGTTTATGAAACTAAGTGTTTATGTAGTCTACATTTGGTTTTTGCTTATTTCTTAATAGGCCTTAGACCTTTCTTTATGTGAATAATGTTATGGATAGAAATGGATATTAATCCTATTTGTTTATTTTAGTTCTTGAAGGTAAAAATGAAATTGAGAAGTAGAGTTATATGTGATGTTTCGGTAAGGCCGTCACGACAAAGGCCGTCACAACAGGCTTCTGCAGACAATACGGATCATGGGTCACAACAAGAAGTGGGCCAATCATCCACAGTTAATTCATCAAATGCACCAAATGCTGGTATTTTATATATTTCTAAGATCAAATATTGATAGTAGTTAATATTGTTTGACATAGGTTTTTATTGCATCACATTGGTTTTGATTATTTTATTTCCATTATAGTTGTGCCACTTGTTGTACGTGCTACTCGTGGTCCTAGCAAGTACTCAGACATTTGGAATCTCCTTGAAAATCAAAAGATTGAATTGCCACTAACTAGTAATAATCAGCCAGTTATGAAGGTAGGGAGGCACTTCGTAGGTTGGTTGGGTACAATTGCACAAAAACCCCAAATGTGCCCAATTAAATATGAGAATTGGACAAGAATGCCAAAAGAATTTAAAGAAGAGATATGGAATCTTGTTCAGGTATTAAGGAAGTTATAACATATAGGTGTATTATTCTATCTTGTACTAAGTTTTACACAAGTGTTTTAACTTGATATAAATTTTGTAATTTTCTAACTAAACTATTGCATGTAGTCAAAATGGTGTTGTTTGATATTGATATGCTTATGCTTAATTATTTACTACACGTTCAAATATCTACTTTGAAAACTATATTCAAATAATACTTTGTTTAGTATGTAATTTTTTTGAATGCAGGATCTAGCTTTGAAGAACAAGAATAGCCGTTCTAAGCAAAAAAATTTACATACTGGTGGCTCAAAAAATTTTGCTTCATACTCTGAAGAAATGGTAATGACTTAATAATTATTTTGTAAATGATTTATTAAATTGTTTTTAAGTTTGTATGAAATCACCATTTCTAATTAAATAAATGTAATGATTATAATGTAGGTAACAACGCTTGGGCATCCCGTAGAACGTGCATAATTATACCTTAAACTCCATCTTCGTAAAAATGGTGCTCCCGTTAACCCTGAAGCAGAAAGCAACATTATAAGTAATATCATGATTTACCAAGTATAATATTGAATCTATTAACATTGTTACTTTCTAATATGTTATTATGTTCAATTTTGAATATTAGGAAAAAATCAACGAACTATTGAGTGAGCCCTCAAATCATCTGTAGTCAACTGATGTCACTGGTAGTATTGCATGGGCACCAGATAATATATATTCTCAAGTGTTTGGTAATGAGTGCAATGGTCGTGTTCAGGGTGTGGGATTTGGCCCAACCCCAAGTGGACGAACTGTTAAGAATACTGTTGCAATTGCTCAAATAAGAAGCCAAGATAGGAATGCTGAAGTGCCTCAGTTAAAGAGTCAAGTGTCTCTTTTGACGGAGAAAATAACTCGATGTAGTAACTTGGAGGAGCGAATTACCCAAATGGCTAGCATGATGCAACTAATGCAAAATCATTATTCAGAAGTTAGTTGGGTATAAAATTTTAATGGTTTAAGAATGTATATAGTGTTTACATTTTTTAATTATGGCTACTATTATTGTGTTACTTAATAAGATATATTTATTAACTTATTAGTTACTCTTAATCTGTATTTAGGGTGGTTTCGCTTTAGATCAACAATCTCCATCTTCTTGTGGATCGCAAGCTTCATCACATCAAGAAACTAGCTTCTTGCAGTAAATGCAGTGTTTTAAGGACTCTATGGACATTTAAGTAGGTATTTTGAGCAACCAATTTTGGAAGTGTTGTACTTTGTTTATAATTTTGTCATAGTTTTGGTGGTTGTTTTTATTGTGCAGGTAGACAAGTGTTTTGTTAAATTCAAAATGATACTTTAGATATATGTTATGCATTGATACTATATATATATATATTTGAATCTACGGTTAATATGTGTTAGTTTGGACATTTGTTATTGTGGAATATTGATGATTAATGGGTCTATTTGATCTATTACAAGTTTGTGTTAGTTATTGTGGTATTTATGAGTAGGTATTTATAGTATTTTTAATGACAAAAATGATTTTTTTTATGTGATTGATTGATTATTTGCTGCATTTTAGGAATGTTGCTAATTGTATCTTTGTCATTACAAAAATGTCATATTATTTGCCACATCGTTTTGAACGAAGTTTTACCATAACACTTCTAAGTAGGTAGCTATAAATGGTATGTAATTGATTTCATTATCGACTTATGAATAATCATTGGTTTGTTTGATACATAGTAAAATGGGTAATTTCTCAAGAAGTCTCAGCACAAATTAAATTCTACCCCATATAATATATAGAAATATAATAAATGTTTTTTTTGAATATATTATATTATTTTTTCTTTAGAATTATAATCTAAATACAAATATTAGAATTCAAAAGAATTTATTAGATAATAAAATTGAAAATGAGAATATTTTTTCATTCTTTTGCAAATAATTACACTACATTTCAATGAATTACACTTAAAAGTCATTCCCATTATGATTCTATAATAGTCTTCACAATGCTATCTATTGCATGCTAATATGGCAAACAAATACAAAGCTAAAGCATGCAGCTATCGACTCGCATTCAAAATTCATGAGGGTACATAGAGAGTCAATCAACAAGGTTAGCAAACATGAGTTGGGGAAGTAAAACCCTTCTTAACTATGGCCAACTTTTTTCAAAAGTTAAAAAAAAAAAAGAAGAGAAAGAAGATGAGTCGTTGCATACATGATACTGAGACATACAACCATAAGTACTTAGTTGCCACGGTTTTAAATTTGAGTAGTGTTTATTACACATATTAATGCACACACCTTTATGCATTTTTAAATTTTAGTAGTAGTTGTTGTTGTTGTTTTTTTTTTTTTTTTTTCCTTGTGTGTAAAGATATGTGCATTAATATATGTGTAACAAGTATTTGCCTTTAAATTTAAGCTAGATATATGTTTCGGTTAAAAAAAATCAAGAACAATAAAATATTGGTAAAAACTATAGTAGTCAAGATATTGGAGAATAAAAAAATATTGAGTTAGGAGTAAGGATGTGCAAAGAATTCTATATATATATATGTGTGTGTGTGTGTGCATTCCAATATAAGGCTGCTGGGCATCAGAGGAGTTTGGGCTCACAATCTATTTGTATAGTGAGCTTTTGGATTTCCTACCACGGGTGGCGCTATGCTCGGCAGACCCATTTCCTGAGTCTCCCCTCTTTTCCCACTAACACTCCCCTTTCTTCCTTGGGGATGATTTGTATTACTTTCTCTAGTCTCTTCACTTTGGAATTGCCAACCTCTTCAATTGAATCTTCCCTGCCTATTTATAGTCAAACTTAGTGGAACGGTCATGATTATTCCCCTAGTGGGTAGGAAGGAAGGGTCCAATACTATTACCCATAAGTGGGGGTTTAGTTGGGAGTGGGAGAAAAATTGGAATGACATTGGAATTGGCTCCACCGCTGGATTTGATGCTCGGCAGGGGCGTCCCCTAGGCAATGGAAGGGAGGTCCAATACCGTTTCACCTAAGTGGATGTTTGGTGACGGGAAGGAGAAAATGATAGTGGCGTTGGGACCAGCCCCGCATGCAAGTTCTGTGCTCGGCAGGGGCACGTCACAGGCTGCTTTGAGCACTCCGAGCTCAAACCCCTCGGATGGCACGTGCGTTACCATGTGTGATTAGTGTGGGGCTCTTATAAGAGTTAGTTTTTATGGGCCTTAGGGCGATTGGGCTTAACGGGGGGTGAGGCTCGTACAATAGCCCCCCCTTGATTCATGCTCTGCTTAAGGCGATGAATCAAGGATCCCCGACAAGTCGTAGTGATGGCTTCCTGCAGATGTATATTCTCTGCACACGGCCAGGGCGATCATCATAGTAGATTTCTCGAAAATGGCGCTGCATCAGGTTGTCACGTTAGTAATTAATACATGGTAGTTGGCAAACCGCCTGATAGTTCGTGAATCGTGCCCACGCGTGTGGGGGTTATCTAAGATAGGGATTTGGGAGGGTTTTTTTCTTGCTCCTGGCCTCATTAAACGCTTCAAGGTCCTATAAATAGCCCATTCTGGACTCCTTTTTCACTTTTCGTGTTTATCTCTCTCCCAACCCCTCCTTTGCCAAGCATTCTTCTCCTGCACAAAAACCTCCTCAGTTCTCCACTCCCTAGAGCCCCAAGTAAGTTCTTTCTACCTATCTTTCCTTTTCGATTCTCTTCCATTTCATATTCTAGGAATGGGGTTTTCTCACCTACTTACCCCTAGGGCTGTCTTGGCTAGTTTTAGAGAGACCTTTGGCGTCCCAGGGGATGTCGACGTTGCGTATTGCAATGTGGGTGACCTCGAACTTCAGAGGGCTGCTGACTCAAACGTAGCGTTCTTCTTGCTGATGTTGATACTTGAGGGTGGGGTTAGGTTCCCTGTAGACCCTCTCGTAATAGGTACCCTAGGGTTTTACGGCCTGTGCCCCAACCAGTTTCCCCCAACTTTTATAGGGTTGTTAGTTGTGTCATCCGGTTAAACCACATGTTTGGGCTGCAGTTGAACTAGCACGACATAAATTTCATGTATAAATTGTGCGGCAACTTCACCCGTGGTTATTACTTGAAAACTAGAGATACACGAGTCCGGCTTATATCCTGCCTGCCCGACTCTAATAGGAACTCAGCCGCAGAGTTCGTTCGGGTGCATGGTAACTGGCATGCCAGTGAGCTTCTTTGCCCGCTCTCACCACGTGAAGTTGGTCGGTACCAACAATCCCCATTTGATTTTTTCTTGCGTTTTATATACTTTTTCTTTTATAGCTAATCGGTTTGTTCCTGGACTTGTTGTAGAATCCAAAAGGTTCTTCCTGGATAGTCGACTTATACATGCATGAGACCTCAACTTCGTTCTTAGGTCGGAGATCTTTGTGCACGACGACAGGCAACTTAGGGCGTCTCATTTGATCCTTGGCGTCAACCCCGTGTACACCACTTGGCAGAACTTCGGCCAGGCGCTTTTGGTAGACAGCCCGCTCCTGTCGTACATTGACGTGCGGTATAAGACATTCCTTCCCCCCGGGCTCACCACAAGCGAGGCTCGAGAAAGTGGCCTGCGCTATACCACTGCAGACGTCATCGCGCTTGTGAGGGACAGTTCTGCCGAGCGCGTGTCCTAGAGTCGACGGAGGCACAAAGCGATCGGACAGCCAGAGGACGCTGCCCCCGTAGCCGAGGAACCAGCTGCCGACCACGCGGAGAGAATGGTGAAGCATAGGGAGATGACCATTTCTCGGTTCATTCTTGGCGCCGGTCCTGCGGCTCAAACTCAGTCCCCAAAAGGAATGAGTCAAACTCCTCCCGGGGGTGAAAACAGGAAGAGAAAAAAGGTTGTCGAGAATAACCCTTCTGTCCTGGGTGACGCTTTGCCAAAGACCCCTTTTCGTGCAGCGGGCGGTTCCAGTCTTCCAGAGGGGCCGGTGGTCACACCCCATGCGGTTCAAGCTGGGACCAACGTGGCATCCTTTTCCCGGTCGGTAGTCGGTTGGCAGCACACCTTCCGGTTAGGTGACGAGTGCTTGCTGGAAACCGCCAGCGTTCGGCTATGGGACAGGGGTGCAGGGGGCAAGTGGCCCAAATTTTGGCGCAGGGCCTCATGCTGCTTGAGGATGTCCATTACTATGCATAGGGCGATGACGAGACACTTGCCACGTGACTACAATGGCATTCCATCGCAATAACGCTCTATTCCCCTTGACCGTGTACATTATACTGAGTGGTCTTCTCTTTTCTTTTTTAATTTCACCATTTGGCTACTATCCTATCTCTAGGCCGTATAGATGACCAGCATTGTGACCGGGCGGTTGAAGGATGCGACCGAGGCCTTGGAAGGGGAAAAGGTGCTAAAGGCTGTTGGTGAGGCCACGGCCAGGGAAAAAGGGGAGGCTGCCGCGGCATCGGAGAGGAAAGCGATAGATGCCGAGAGCGCCCGATAAACCACCGAGGGAAAGCTGACCGTCCTAGAGGCGAAGTTAGGCAAGACCGAGCTCAATTTAGTGACGGTGGATAGCTTGAGTTTAGCCCAAGCTAATGAAATCGCCGGCTTGATGGGGTCCCTCGAAGCCTGCGAGGAAAAGTGGTACAATGTCAGCTTCTCGGATGCTGAAAACTCTGCGGAGCCGATTATTCACTAAGCTCGGCACCATGGCTTCGGGGAGGGATGGTTAGCTGCCCTTCAGGCGATGGGCGTAGCCGCGGACTCTCCGTTGTGGGACCCCGAGCAGATCCCTTACTCGGCCCCTCCTCCCCCCGTCATTCAGAGTCGGACCGAGGCTTCAGATGAGGAGGAGACTTCGAGTATGATCGACCTCGTGCAGGATATTGACGCTCACATGGAGGTAGCTGACCCGAAGGTTACAAGCGACATCTGCATTGGGGTCGAAGCTGCACCAGACCAGGTCCTAGCAATAATCGGAACCGAGCAGCCTGTTCCTCCGCCCACACCAACCGACCCTGCCGTTTGATGATCTAGCCTTTCTTTGACTCCTTTTTTTGTTTTGTTTTATTACTGTTATTATTATTATTTTTTCTTTGAAGTTTGAAGAGCTTAAATCGCCGGGCTGTGGCGATGGAACAATTTCCCTGTCTTCCAGACAGTTATAATTAATGTCGTTTCAATGCCGTTTGTGTTTCCCTGTTGCTTGCTTGGTAACTGCCGATTCTGTACATGATTACTTTCTTAAACGCTAATCTTGTTGGTAGGTGCCATTATACCTTACTTTCCCGCCTTTGGGGGCCGGGAGTAGCCCCTTTAAATTCAAGCCGTAGTGGCTTATGTGACTGGACGCTCGGCGTGACTGGCTATGCCGAGAACGGGTTCTTGTACCTAGGCGAGAATAGCGTAGGGTTTTCACCTGCCCGGTGATAGGAATTGGACCGAGGGCAGGTTTCTGTCCTTAGATAAAATAGCCTAAGGTTTTCACCTTCTCGGTGATAGGAATTAAACCGAGGGCAGGTTTCTGTCCTTAGATAAAGTAGCCTAAGGTTTCCACCTTATCGGTGATAGGAATCGAACCGAGGGCAGGTTTCTGTCCTTAGATAAAGTAGCCTAAGGTTTCCACCTTATCGGTGATAGGAATCGAACCGATGGCAGGTTTCTGTCCTTAGATAAAGTAGCCTAAGGTTTCCACCTTTTCGGTGATAGAAATCGAACCGAGGGCAGGTTTCTGTCCTTAGATAAAATAGCCTAAGGTTTTCACCTTCTCGGTGATAGGAATCGAACCGAGGGCAGGTTTTTGTCATTAGATAAAATAGCCTAAGGTTTTCACCTTCTCGATGATAGGAATCGAACCGAGGGTAGGTATCTGTCCTTAGATAAAGTAGCCTAAGGTTTCCACCTTCTCGGTGATAGGAATCGAACCGAGGGCAGGTTTCCGTCCTTACCGTGAATGAGTTGCCTTTACCCTCGCGATTTTCTTTATAATTCTTGCCTGGCGATAATAACATGAAATAAGAAAAGTGGAATTCAGCTGAATAAATGCCTTCGTATTAAACATGCAGTAATGCAAGGTTACATCAAGTTTATATCTTTGGAGGGTGTCCGGTCACTGATAAAAGTTTTTCAAATTGCGAACATTCCATGGCCTGTGGAGCGATTTTTCCTCCAAATCCTCCAGATAGTAGGCCCTTGCTCCGGCAATAGCAGTCACACGGTAGGGCCCTTCCCTGGTCAGAGCTAGCTTTCCTGCGCTCGTCTCTCGCGTATTCCCCACTACCTTTCAGAGTACCACATCTCCCGCGGCGAACTCCCTCCTTTTGACGGCTCTATTGTACCTCCGGGCAAGCTTCTGTTGATACTCTGCCAGTCGAATGGTGGCCACATCTTGGTGTTCCTCCAGCAAGTTCAGCTCCTTGGCCATCAACTTCTCATTCTCGTCAGAAGCGAATCCCGCAACTCGGTCACTACATAGGTTTACTTCAGCAGGGATGACTGCCTCCGCCCCATAAGTTAGAGAGAATGTCGTTTCTCCTGTGGATCTCCTCGGAGTGGTTCGGTATGCCCATAGGACGCTTGGCAACTCCTCGGCCCATCTACCCTTGGCACCCTCCAATCTTTTCTTCAAACCGTTCATGATAGCCTTATTTGTCGCTTTTGCCTGGCCGTTACTTTGCGGGTAGGCTGGTGTGGAGTATCGGTTTCGGATACCGAGGTTCTCGCAGAATTCCTGGAAAGCCCTGCTGTCGAACTGCAGGCCGTTGTTCGATATTAAAGATTCTGGCATGCCGAAACTTGTTATAATGTTCCTCCACACGAATCTCTTAACGTCAACATCTCGGATGTTGGCCAGTGCCTCAGCTTCTGCCCACTTTGTGAAATAGTTTACTGCCACCAACACGAACCTTCGATTGCCCGTTACTCGGGAAAATGGTCCGACTATATCCAGCCCCCAGTAGGCGAATGGCCATGGGCTGCAAACCGGGTTCAAGTTCCCGGCCGGTTGGTAGATTATCGGCGCGTGCACTTGACACTGCTCACATCTCTGAGCATACTCGGTTGCTTCCTTCCTCATCTGCGGCCACCAGAACCTCTAGGTCATTGCTCGGTGTGCCAGCGAGCGTCCCCCCACGTGGCTACCGCAGAATCCCTCGTGCAGTTCAGCTAGTAGCTCTTTAGCCTGGCTGGGGCGAAGGCACTTCAGATACGGCCCTTTGAACGATCTGCGATATAGCTGTCGATCGGTAGATAACCAGTACCGAGTGGAAGTTCCCTGTACTCTGGCTTCCTCTTTCTCATCTTCAGGGGCTCGATCTTATGCAAGAAAGTCGATGATTGGATCCACCCAACACTTCTCGGTTTCAGTGATCTGTAGAATTAGTGCCCTGATTGTAATACTTGGCTCGGGCACCAACTTCACCCTAATCAGCCGAGGTACCTCGTCAGTTATTGATGATGCAAGAGTTGCCAAAGAATAGTCGTGCCGGTTCTGTCCCCGGGCTATCCGCTCGATCTTGACCGTCACAAAGTTACCCATCATCTGCTTTGCTAGTCGCGGATATTCTATCATCCGGGGATCTTTGGCCTAGAAGTTCCCTTGGACCTGACTTACTACTAGGAAGGAGTCCGAGTACACTTCCACCTCCTTTGCCCCCAGATCCATGACAATCCTTAGTCCGGCCAGCAGAGCCTCGTATTTGGCCTCATTATTAGAAGCCCTAAAGCCCAATCTGAATGAGTGTTCTAGCTTCAGATCTTCCGGGGTGATGACCACGATCCCCGCCCCCGCTCCAGTCGCATTGGATGCTCCATCTACGAATACCTTCCATGGCTTGACTTTTACTATGCAGGTTATGTCTGTACCTCTCGGGGAGAACTCGGCAATAAAGTCTGTAAGTACCTGTCCCTTCACTGAGTTCCTCGGCTTGTATCTGATGTCAAAAGAGCCCAGCCGAGTCCCCCACTTGGCTATCCTCCCGGTAAAGTCAGATTTCCTCAACAATGACTGGAGCAGGTACTTGGTCAAGACGTGGATTGTGTGGGCCTGAAAATAATGGGGTAATTTTTGGGTGGAATGCACGAGTGCCAGCACCAGTTTTTCCAGCGGTAAGTACTTGGTCTCGGCGTCGACTAACATCTTGCTGATGTAATAAACCGGGAGCTGTACACCGCTATCCCTCAGTAGTACGGCGCTCGCTGCATGCTCGGATACCGAGAGATACATATACAAGTCTTCTCCTGGTTCTGGGGCTGACAACGTCGGTGCCCGCCCAAGGTAATCCTTTAGATCTTGGAAGGCTCTGTCACACTCCTCGTCCCACTGGAACCCTTTCCACTTCTTCAGAAGTTGGTAAAAGGGTTGGCACC
Organism: Castanea sativa; assembly: GCF_040712315.1. Classification (NCBI taxonomy): domain Eukaryota; kingdom Viridiplantae; phylum Streptophyta; class Magnoliopsida; order Fagales; family Fagaceae; genus Castanea; species Castanea sativa. Next base: position 48,755,982 of record NC_134020.1, on the reverse strand, counting down.
GATCAGCGAACTTGGAAATAAATTGGTTAAGAGTAGCCAGCATACTAGTCAGCTTTTGAACCTCTTTCGGATTGCTCGGCGGTTTGAGACGTTTCACGGCTTCAATTTGATCGGGGCTGACTTCGATCCCCCGTTTAGTAATCAAATACCCCAGGAACTTGCCGGATCCAACCCCGAATGCACACTTATCGGCGTTGAGGCGCAGTTGGTGTCGTCGAAGTATCTCGAATACTTCTTTCAGGTCGTCAATGTGCTGTCCTTCTTGCTTGCTTTTTATCACCATGTCGTCAATGTACACCTCGAAAATCCGTCCAATCTTATCCCTAAACATCCTCGTCATCATTCGTTGATAAGTGGCTCCCGCATTCTTCAAACCGAACGGCATCATGGTATAGTGGTAGTTAGCATCAGGCATTAAGAATGCCGTCTTCTCCTGATCCTCGACGGCTAGGGCAATCTAGTGATAGCCCTAGAAAGTATCAAGCAAACTCATTCTTGGGTGCCCGCATGTAGCGTCCATCAATTGGTCAATTTTCGGCATTGGAAACGGATCCTGATCGGTAAAATCAACATAAACTCTCCACTTAACGCTCTTCTTTCTCACAACCACCGTGTTTACGAGCCATTCCGGAAAGAATGTTTCCCTTATGGCCCCTGCCTCTTTCAGCTTTCCAACTTCCTGTCTGACGGCTTCCACATGCTCCTTAGCCGACCTTCTCGGTCTCTGTTTCTTGGGAGGGCATAGCGGATCCACATTCAGCTTGTGAACTATGAACTCGGGGTCGACACCGGGCACCTCATATGGATTCCATGCAAACACATCCTTGTTTTGTATGAGGAACAGTAGTAGCTGCACCCTTTCCCCATCATTCAAGCCTGCCCCTATCTGAAAACTCCTTTCACTTCTAGGTAAGATCTTTACGCTTACCAAATCCTCGGCAGTGCTGGTCCCTTCCACCTGGGGATGCTGTAATTTCTATTGGGGCGCCTCCTCGACTGATTCCTTCTACTCCATTTGTTTGTTTGCTACGGCTACCAAACACTGTCTGGCCGCTTGCTGATCACCCCTTATTACTGTAATCCCTTCATCAGTTTGGAACTTGACTTTTACGTGCAAGGTGGACGGCACAACCCCCATGTCATGTATCTATGGCCTTCCGAATATTGCCGTGTATGGTGAGAAAGAGGCGACCACTATGAATGTCACCATTACCTCCCTGCCTCCCATGATAACTGGGAGCAAAATCTGCCCTTCTGGAGTCACCATATGCCCGTCAAATCCCATTAAGAGTGTATCATACCTAGACAAGTCCACCTTTTTCAGGCCGAGCCCCCTGTATAGGTCCGGGTACATTACATCTGCGCCACTCCTTTGATCTATCATTATTCTCTTTACTATGAAACCCCTTATTCAAGCTGTGACTATTAAAGCATCGTGGTGGGGCTGAGTAGTACCTTCCAGGTCATCGTCGCCGAACGCTATGGGTTGTCTACTATACCTCGGCTTCTTTCCTGGGGATTGTTCACTCGCGCTTCCTTCTGTTGACACCACGGTCAACACCCCTTTTGCTGTGGGTGCTCTAATTGCCCTCGGTGTAGCGTGGATGACCTCTATCACTCCCAAAGGGGGTGGGAGAGGGTTTCGACGCAGCCGATTTGCCTGCCCGGTCTCCTGATTCCCTGTCTCCACCAGAAACTCTTTCAAATGCCCCGCTTTCACCAACTGTTCCAAGTGATCTTTCAACACCCTACACTGCTCGGTGGTGTGCCCTTTATCCCTATGATAGGAGCAATACAAATTCTGGTTTCTCCTTGATGGGTCGCTTGCCATCCTGTTTGGCCGCTTAAAATATGGCTCATTTTTTATCCTATCAATGATGCAGTGTATGGGCTCTTTGAACGTCGCGTTGACTCCCCCAACCGCCGGGCTGGGCTCTTGAATTCTCAAATCCTTCTTGTGTTTGGGGTTGAAGCCGTTGTTCCAAGGATAACTGATTATCGGCTCCTTCCCTTTGGACTGCAGCTGATCATCTTCTAAGAGCTTGTACTCTTCGATACGCCTCATCAACTGCCTCATATCCTCGGGAGGCTTTAGGGTCAACGATTCTCTCAGCCAAGATTCTTCGGGTAGGCCCATACGAAAGGTGCTTGCCACGATCTTTTCATTACCCCCCCAATCTCGTTATACAACTCCTAGTATCGACTGGCGTAGTTGCGAAGGGTCTCTCCAACCCCCATCTTCATGGATAGTAACGAGTCCACGGGCTGCGGCACCCGGCTGCAAGTTATGAACCGCACTCCGAACTCCTAGATCAGTTCCGAAAATCTATGGATCAAACCCTTCTTCAACCCGTTGAACCACCTCAAAGCAGTGGGGCCAAGCCTCGAGGGGAAAACCTTACACATTAACGTGTCATTATGGGAGTGTAAGGACATCATCTGAATATAGTGACTTACATGTTCCACCGGGTCTGTCTTCCCAGTGTAGGAATTGAATGGTGGGCGTGCGAACCGGCTAGGCATAGGCGCGCTCTCGATATCTCTAAAAAATGGAGACCGGGCAGCTTGACGTAATGCTCGGCTCATGGTATCCATGGCCGCATTACGTGGTCGCTCCGCGTCGGGGGAAGTTGATTCACGGTCCGCATACTCTCGCAAGCGGTCGCGGTGCCTACAAGACCCGGATTGATGAGATCCTACCTCACGGCGATTCCCCACACTTACTGACCTTTACCTTCGTTCTCCCTGGTCCCTTCTCCTGCGTCGGCCCTGTGCTTGCAACTCTAAATCCCTGATCGCCCTGCGCAGGCACTCGAGCTCTCAGTCCCTCCGCTCAAGCTCCTGGTCTCTTCTGTCAAGGCGGCTGCGGCCCGAGGTGTTAGACATTGTCTGGAGGGTTTGGTACGACTCTTCTCCGGGCCCAGACTCTTCTACCTCCTCATGCCTTCTGTCCTCTTGCCTTTTTTGCCTCCTTTCTCGCCATGTAGACCCCCGCGACGACCCTCTAGTGCCGCTCTCTGCATGGCTTCTCTATCCGCTTCCAGACATCTTTATGAGCGTGCCAAGATAGCACCACAGCTACGTAGGAGTTCCCCACAGACGGCGCTAATTGTGCGTTCCAAAATAAGGTTGCTGGGCCTTAGAGGAGTTTGGGCTCACAATCTATTTGTATAGTGGGCTTTTGGATTTCCTACCACGGGTGGCGCTATGCTTGGCAGGCCCATTTCTTGAGTCTCCCCTATTTTCCCACTAACACTCTCCTTTCTTCCTTGGGGATGATTTGTATTACGTTCTCTAGTCTCTTCACTCTGGAATTGCCAACCTCTTCAACTGAATCTTCCCTGCCTATTTATAGCCAAACTTAGTGGAACTGTGATGATTATTCCCCTAGTGGGTGGAAGGAAGGGTCCAATACTATTACCCATAAGTGGGGGTTTAGTTGGGAGTGGGAGGAAAATGGGACTGGCATTGGAACTGGCTCCACCGTTGGATTTGATGCTCGGCAGGGGTGTCCCCTAGGCAATGGAAGGGAGGTCCAATATCGTTTCCCCTAAGTGGATGTTTGGTGACGGGAAGGAGAAAATGATAGCGGCGTTGGGACTAGCCCCGCATGCAAGTTCTGTGCTTGGCAGGGGCACGTCACAGGCTGCTTTGAGCACTCCGAGCTCAAACCCCTCGGATGGCACGTGCGTTACCATGTGTGATCAGTGCGGGGCTCTTATAAGAGATAGTTTTTATGGGCCTTAGGGCTATTGGACTTGATGGGGGGTGAGGCCCGTACAATATATATATATATATATATATATATATATATATATTTATATATAATTTTTTTATTTTAAAAAAGGACTTGAGATATTGGTGAAAGTACCTGAAATCTCATAATAAGTATAGCTAAATGGATAATGCTTTAATAATTTTATTATTCTTAGCTATAATAATAGCTTCAACAATCCATCCTAACCATTTAAAAATATTGACAAGGGAGTAGTATGTTCAAAGAACTCTATACACCCATTTTTTATATCTAATTTTTTTAAAGGCTTGAGATATTAGTGAAAGTACCTGCAATCTCATAATAAATATAAATTTTTTTTTTCTGAGAAGAATAAATATCAAGTTAATATAGCTAATTGGATCCTTCTTTTGTACTTTTTATGATTTCGAGTTATAATAATACCTTCAACAATCCATCATAACCATTTATTTTAATTACCATAATTACAACTAGCGATGGACAAACTGATTATCCCAATATAAATGTTTAGGATTATGCGTGTATCATACTCCAAAAAATATTAGAGGCAATTATGTAAATAGGAAAAATGTTTGAAATATATATATATATATATATATATATTTATATATATATATTGGAATCTCAGTTTAGAATATCTTAGAAAATATATGAAAATATTAGGCTAATAAAATATTAAAATAACAATTATCACAAGATCTCTATCTAAGGTTTTGTGGTATACACAAAAGAAGCTCAACCTCAGTAAAAATTATCTCATGAGATGACTTTATAAGATATTTCTCTCATAGTAGGTGTGAGTCCTACATATTGTCAGAGGGGTGGTCTCATAAACCGTTTCATGAGATAACATCTCCAGTGTTCATAGAGCACCAGAGGAGTGCTGTATTTTTTTCTTGTTTGTTTTATACAACTGAACATTATCTGTGCTGCATATCTATGCAAGGAGGAAATTGGAGGCATTTGGAGAGATTGTAGCATTATGTACAATGGTTTTTGATTTTTTTTCTTCCTATATTAATAAATAAATCTAATATGTATAAGCATATGATGTTACCAAATCTTAATAGTAATAAACAAGTGAAAAAAATGAAGTTTGAAGTTCTTGTTGTGCAAGATACAAGTAGAAGGTTAAAGCTCTTGTTGTGCAAGCACACCTGTATCTGAGCATTAAGCAAGTTTTTTACATACAATCAGCTGGGATTTGAATCCAAGTTCTCATTGTTAAGAGAATCAAGTAATGTCAATGAGTTACAAGACTCTTCACAACCGTTATGCAAGATATAAACACAAAAACACCAAAAGAGTGATTTTTCTTTATGCCAGTTTCATTAACCTTTACTGTACATACATTTATGCCATGCCATATTTACACCACCAGAAATGGTGTTTTAAGGCTGGATACTAAGTTAGACTAGCATCAGCGAAAAGCATGATCATAGCCGTGGTAATGGAAGTTTTTGTAGATGAAGTGAGCCAACAATCTGGAAGTTGCATAGAATAGTACTGCCAGCAAAACCATTGTGGTTCTGGCAACTGCTGAAATTGCACCCTGCTTGGCTGCAGCAGCAATCCCAATTGAAACAATAGAGACAACTTGGAGGATGACTTCAAGTGCATTGAGACCTTTGTATGCAATATTGCAACTTCGGCAGTTCACCACATGGGACCAGTACCTGAAAAAGATTGTGAAAGGATAGTTTTTTTAAACCAATTCTCATATATGAGACACGCAGTACCAAGGACCACCACATAAAAAGATATATATGCATGTATTGACCACATTAGAAACTTACTAAATCTTCTAAAGGGTCTCAAATTACGCAATAATTTTCAGTGTCCTCGGGCCTCGGCTTTTTACAGACAGAGAAAGAAAAGTCTCAAGGTATTATAACATGTTTAACAGTGTAACAAACAGGTTTAGCCGTTTAGCTTCTATGCTTCTACAAAGATCTATCATGCTCTTGTAATATGTTCTCCAAAATGATACTAATTTTCAGATTATCAAAAAATTTAATCCAATTGGAGCTTGAATCCACATTGGTAGTTGTATGAATTACCTATCCATCAGCTGCTCTTTAGGAGGAGTTGGGGGAAGAGCCCCACTGTACTTGCCTCTCCAATCAACTTGACCACCAGCATACTTGTTTAGCCATTTTCTAAATCCAATCACAAGGGCATCTGACTTTGTTGGCACAAAACAAGCTTTATGCCAATTGGCATTGCCTACATCCATTATCTTACGCTCCTGTAGAAAGATCTCAAGAGTCAGATACTACTACTACAATGTGATAATACATTTAAAGAACAGCAGTCACAACCAATTTGTTTTTCTTCCTGCATGAGACTCGACTAAAGACTAAAGCTTTGGTGGGAAAAGAAAGAAAACTACATATCACAGCAGGGTAAATCACAATTTCATAGTGGAAAAATATGTAGGGAGCAATTTCTATCCTATCAAATAAAAAGTTACATTAGAACTGTTGGACATTTACATAATTACATGGAATGAAATTTTTAAAAATTAAACCATCTCTGTGCAGTGTCTAGAAAATAATAATAGTAAAGAACTGTTATTATGCTGCTATTAATAATATATGAAAGAAGATTGAACTGGAAAGTGATTTTGCCAGTTACTAGTGCTGCCTAGTAAATATTTCCAAATTTTAATTTAAAACTTAGTTTTACTAGCAAAAACAAGAAAATTAATAACTAAATTGAAACATTGAAGATCCTACAAAGTTTAACCAATGAAGTATTCATATGTATATATCAGCCTAAAGAAATGATCCATGATGTATTCATTGGGCAAGTGAAGTGGATAAGCAGTAAAAGGAGTAGTGCTATAATCTTCCATGAGTATCCAGTTAGAATAGCAATCTTCATGTAATTGTTCACTTTGCCAATGGGGGTGTCTGGTACCACTAGAAACTTATAGAGTTATAGTTAGCAATTTCCTTTCTTAGGGATAAAATTAATGGTCCGTTTGGATTGAGGGGGAGGGAGGGGGAGTAGAGTAGAGTAGAATTGACAAAAAATTAGTCTATTTTCAGCTAACTCTACTCTACTCCCCTCCGTCCCCCTCAATCTAAACGGGCCCTAAGGGTCTTGCTTATTGGATTAGGAAAGAAAAGTGAGCTAGAAGGAACTCTGATGGTTGTAAAGGTTGGCCTTTAGCAACTCTCCCTCTCTCTCCTGGCCAAATAAGGTTCTAGCAACACTCACTCTATTAATAAAGCTATGAGAGTTCACCTGTGCACTGCACAAGGCTTCTAAGGGTGGGGACCTAATAGAGCATGATGGAGTAAAATATTGTAGGTATCATCTCATTTACCAAAGAAATTCCCTTAATATTGTCAGTATGAGATTTATGCAGTCTATCTTCTGCAGCCCAGGTGGAAGCAAGGGGCAGCTTCAAGCATTTAACCATTTCTCAAGGATAAGTTCCTAGGGGTTATTTGAGTTATGCAGTTAAATTCCTAGGGGTTATTTGAGTTACGCAATTAACCCAAATTATTAAATTAATTTTTATACTAATAAGTTGAGTACACAGTAAATAACAATACTAAATTTACGTGAAAAAAAGGTCAGGGATGTTATCTTCCAAAGGAAAACAGATACTATCTTTTCCCATCCTTTCGCTTTAGCTCAAGTTGTAAAGGGCACGGTAAGGAGGGCTGATTCTTAAGTTCAAATCATTCCCCAAAAAAAAGAAGTACATTCAGTGTTGCTTCTCTTTCACTCTCAAATTACATCTGGAAACCTTGCAGGTTGGATTTATAATTTATTGAGAGTAACATCCTACATTGTTATCTTTTAAAATAGCAGAACCAAGGAATCTGTAGGAAGGTTGACCCACTGATCCTACCAGTAGCTTCGATAGTAACTCGTCAAAAGCAAAGGTAATGTATAATGGAATAAACCATTTACCTAGATAAAAAAGAATAATTTGTAATAACATACAAAGAGATGGGAATCACCTCTATGTGAAGAAGATATAAATCAGAGTCTAGAATCAGGTTTTGTCCCACATGAAACATCCATCGTGGCACGACTTTATCAATCCAAACACCAAAGTTTCTTGGGAAGGTCCATATCAATCTGCTATTCCCTGGACTAACTGGAATACAAATGAAAACTAAAACGAAACTCCGTTGCACTGATGTTTCCTGCATCAACCAAGATTTACATAAACAGAAGTACTAAGGAACAAAAAATGAAATAAATAAATAAAAATTAACCAAAAATTTCGCAAGTTTCATTTGTCATTTATGTAGGAAAGATTAATCAATCTAAGGGATAACCTTTTTGGTTCCCACTGACGATTCAGATCCATTAGCTTGATTCACAGGCTTAGTATACGCATAAAACACACATGGGGGAAGAAATTTGCTATTGCTCCATCCCTGATCTGCTTTGAACCCATTGATGTCTAACTTTTCAATCATCAGTTCAAGCGGTCTGCCCCCCTCTCTATCAGCCTTCACAGTGAAGGCAACTTGGTTTCAGTCATCAGTTAGGACAGCAAAACTTATTAACTGAACTTAAGGATTATTTAAAACTTATCTGTCTTTTGGTCGTTGAGTTTGCATTATTCCATGATGCGCATATGGAACGTGAGCAGGGTCCATAAGATTCTCAATCAATACCTCATATCTGAAATTGCAAAATTGATATATTCCCCATCAGATATTCTAGAGTAAGGAGGTAAGATATAAAGAAAGAGAAGAACCCAAATTACAGGTGCCCAACTTTAGTGATACACTCATTTGAAAACCTTCCATATGATACTTATGCCAAATAAAAATGAAGAAGAATTACAATCAGTCAAGAGGATATGAACTTTCTTATGACATTAGCCTATATAAACTTTGTTATTAATACTTTGTCCTTCAACATTACATGTGCCTAAAAGTTCTGAAACATATGGCAGGAAAAAAGGCCAGATATTGACGAGTAGAAAAAATAGTCTCTATTTTCCAAGATAACAGGTTTTTGTCAGAAGATAGTGGCAGACCATACCCATAAGGAATATCTCTATTTCCCATTGAGTTAGTAAATGAAGGATCATCTATCTCTGGGATGTAGGGGGGTTTTTTCTCCATAAGAATATCTTTGTATTGAGGATCTGAGTTTGGCCAAAACCAAACGATGTTGTTTTGCACAGTACTTGGATAAACAGCTACACATGCTTTCTTGACTGTGTGCACCTGCATAATTATTTGGAAAGGTTAATCACTATTGCATTGGTCAATTGATATTGTATGTGTACAATCCTTTAGCTTCAATTGATGCAAAATCACATTATACAATCCCAAAACCAAATTCCATATGCTATTGTAAATAATTCCCGAATGTTTGACTCTGTTCCTTCTATTTTTACAAGAAAATAAAATATGATAAAACAAAACAGTGACGTAAGAGCAAGCTTTAGAATATCAAAAAAGGCCCCCACACTCCTAGCAGAATTTGAGTAGAACAATTGTCACTATAAAATAAGAATTGAGTGCTACATCAGATCTTAATCCCTCAACAAATGAATGAAAAAATACAAGATGAAGCAGAAAAATATAACTATTAACTAGATATGATTAGATACTTTAACTCTGGTCAAGAACAATTTCATATTTTCTTAATTTATTTCTTTATTTACTTTAATGGAAGGTTGACAAGAAGGCAGAGAGTTAGCCATTAGAAAGAGGGAATGAATGCCACATTTTATCCTGAAAAAGGATAAGTGGATCACTGAACTTATATTCACATTAGGTCTAATTGTACATGGCTGCAGGTGAAGCTGCAAAGGAAGCACTGTGGTTGCAGGGGCTTGTTGAAGAAATTGGTTTGAACCAAGGAGGATTTCAGTTGCATTGTGACAGTTAGAGTGCCATTAACTTGGTCAAAGCCCGAGAGCGAGTAGGACATAGTCTTTTGGGCTTCCCAGAGTCTGAGGCTTCCCAGAGTCATCTTCCTAACAGTAAAGTGTAAAACATGGCCTAGTTTTCAGTGAATAAGCTTGTTTGTGTTATGATGAGAAAAAGCTACAATAAAATCATTTCTGTTATGCAAACAATACAAAGATCCAATCTCAAAATTTCTTCTTTACTTTACTGATTGTTCTGTGTTGTGATGAGAGGCATAAGCAAAGCATTGAAATTTGGAATCTTGTCCAGCTTAATATTGAATGAAATGTAACAGATACTAAGTTTATCACTCATATGAGACAAGAATCCTATCCAAATATATTTATATTTAAGGAATCAGAACCATGCATAAGCATTTGCAAAATGTTGATCCCAAGTTCTTAACACAGGAGATTTCAATTCAAGAGATTTTACCGGAGGGCCTTCACGAGGTGCTTGAGGGATGAGCTTGCAGTCACCAGAACCATTAAAACACCAACCATGGTACACACACTGCAACCTACCCCACTGATCAATCCTCCCTTCAGACAATGGGGCCAACCTATGAGGACAACTATCATCAAACACTTTCCAAACTTCCTCATTCCTATCCCACCACACAACCACATCAAGACCTATCACTTTTTTAGCATGTGGCCTCCTCTTGTCCAGGTCACAGACTGGCATAACTGGGTACCATTGTGAATACCAATCAAATTTCTCACCTTGGCTGTGAGTTTCAAGCGCTGGCTCAGGTGGGTTTGTGGGTTCTGTTGAAACCGTGGATGATATGGTGGTAAAAGCCTTGAATTTTGATTGTTTTTTGTGGACTAACGAGAAAGATGAACTGGGAATTGGATTGAAATTAAAATTCAAGAACACGGGCCTTCTGAATTGGGTTTTATGAAGTGTGGTATTTATGTGAAGTGAAGGAAAAGAGGAAGCTCTCAGAGCTTCCATGGCTGCTTCTTTCACTGCTCTAACTAAAGAAAAGTGAGAAACACTTGAGGCTGTTCAAAACTTTATTATGGTGGAAGTTTGTGACTGTACTTGAGGCTCTGAATTGTTGAGAAATAAAAAAAGTAGAAAACTTTGTTTAGAAATGGTAGTAGCCAGTAGGTTTTGAATTATTTGTGTTGATATTTAAGTAGATATAGTAATGTGAAAAGTGAATGTGTGGCTGTGGCTCACTGGCTCTGCTTGTGGTTTTGGAACCGATGAATCGACAGCCATGCTCTCCGTGGGGAGAGGATGGCCAGTCTGTATCCTCGCTCAAAGTTTCAAGCCTCTGCACACGTGGATTTGGCACTTTGCTTGTCAGGGCATTTAAGGAGATTTGAAACGTGTTTCACCTTCAGTTCGTACAAACAAAAGTTACAAATCTATACAATTTTTTTAAAATTTTATTAAAAAATTAAAATAAATGCATTTGCAATTATTTAATAGTTTGATATAAATGTAAAATTTAGATGCATTAAGCATCCACAGTAGTGGAGCTAAAATTTTAGCAATTTAGCTCCACAAAAAGTTACTTTATTTATTTTACCTATTCACTTTACAAAACATGCTACAGCAGTGGATCTATTTTAGCTTTCAACACAATAAAATAACATAAACATTACAATAAAATAATATTTCTACTACAATAAAATAATACATCTCACCAAACAAAAAAAACACCACAACCGATCCACCACCACTGCCAACCAACCAAGATCAACCGCACACAACCGTCCAACAAAAACTAACAAGCCAACAACCACCCACAACCACTACCAAAAATCCAAATTAGCCAAAAATCACTACACAAATTACAAAGAAACCCACACCAACAAACCCACACAAATCACAGAGAAAAACCACCCCACCAACACAGCCATAGAGAAACCCACGAACAGGTCGGCGGTGAGACGGACTGGGCGAGATGGGTCGGCGGCGTGGGACAGTGACGTGGGCGATGAGAATGAGGATCGGCGGCGAAATGGAGGACTGGGCAAGATGGGTCGGCGATGAAGGTCGACGATCCAGAACTTATCGGCGGCGAGGCTTAACGATCCAGAACTTATCGGCGGCGAGGCTCGACGATCCAGACCTTATCGGCGGTGAGGCTCGACGATCTAGACCTTATCGGCGGCGAAGCTCGCCGATTTAGACCTTATCGGTGGCGAAGCTCAGCGATTCAGCAAGAATCGGCGGCGAAGCTCGACGATTCAGCAAGAATCGGCGGCGAAGCTCGACGATTCAACAAGAATTGGCAGCGAAGCAGAAAGTAGATGAGGGAGAGAAAAAAAAAAAAAAGAGAAGGAAAAACGATGAAAGAAGAGAAGCCAGAGAACGAAAAAGAAAGAAGAAAAAATATTTTTTAAAGAATAGAAGAGAGAGAAATTTAATAAAATAATATATTTATTTTTACCTTTGAGCTACAGTACACATCTATCTTTAGATGTGTACTGTAGCTGGAAGCAAAATTTTTTTTGCTATAGCTCCACTGCTGGAGCACACTTTTTATGGTTAAGAAGCTAAAATATAGCAATATAGCAATATGCCACCACTGCCTAAATGGAAAGAGTGTCATATGTATAGTTTTTAGACCCTTGTAAAACACAAGTTGATTAACCTAATTAATTAATCAAGTGAATACTTGAGTTTATTATTCAGATCTAGGATGAAACAAATAAATCATATCATTGACAAATATGAAAAATAAATAACACAATGGTATGATGACCCAGGAAAACCAAGCCGGTAAAAAATCTGGGGAGGATTTAACCTAACTATTTTCAAGGTAAAAAAGCAAATCCACTATGAAAGAATTGAAATTTGTACAATAGAACTTAGACCACTAACATTCTATTGCTACCTCGAGTAGAAAACTTATTACTACGACCCATGATAGTTTCGAGTTTACGGACTATTTCTTTCTTGGATTCCCAGCAAGCACAAGCATTCCCGCTTGTATATCTTTAAGTTCTTGAATTTGCAACTAAATTGATCACCAAGCTCTTGACATCAATCTAGATCTTGATAACCCTAAGTGTATGTGAAGGAAAACACCTCTAGATCTCACAAAAGATTCACACACAAAGCATAAGGAGCAATCCTAAAGCGTGGCTAGGGTTTTCCCTTTTATACTTAAGACAAAATATAAAACCCTACACGTAGACAAGCTTGGATTGAGTTGGAAAATTCTGCAGAAAAACAATCTGCACGAGCTTTGATTGATCGAGTGTAATTTTCGATCGATCGAGTAAGGCAGATTTACATGGTAAATCCTGCAGTACATTCGATTCCAACTTTACATTTAAACATACTTTGAGCAAGACTAAAATAAAGATAAACGTTTTGATCATGGTTTGCTAACATTACAAATTGAAGTTCTAATACATTTAAACCTAAAGTCTTAGAACCCAACATCATATAATGTGCCATTTGACAGAATATTATGCTTTCCCACATAAGGTTTATGCTTTTACATATATATTGATTGATTTAAAACATGTTTCACTTTCAATACGTACAAACTACAAACTGTCATGTTATTTGATAGAGTAGTTAAATCTTAAAGATAGAATTTAAAGGTGTAATAGATAGAATTTTGTTTTTGTTGGAGGATTTTTTTTTTCAATTACATATGAGAATTCAGAATAGCCACGTTGAATTTTATTTTCAATAAATATTCATTCTTCATTCATTTTTTCCTTATTTCCATTTTATATAATCACTTTTTTAAAATACCCGCATCACTCACACTAATTGAAGAAGTGAAAACTAAGAAATGAAAAAAATGAGCAAAAAGTCTATTTTTTTCCTCAAAATAAGAAAATGGGAAGGGGAATCAAACCATAGTTCTCCTTATTGGGAGATAATTAGGTAATGTCATTGAACTACAAGAATTCTTGGTGAATATTAAGCAAGTTATAAACACATAAACACCAGAAATGTGCTATTTTTCTTTATGCAAGTTTCATTGACCTTTACTGTACACACATTTATGCAGAAGCCATATTGAAACCATTGAATATGGTGTTTTAAGGATGGACAGTAAGTTAGACCATCAGTGAAAAGCATGATCGTAGTCTTGGTAATGGAAGTTTCTGTAGATGGAGCGAGCCAACCATCTTGAAGATGCATAGAATAGTACTGACATCAAAACCATCGTGGTTCTGGCAGCTGCTGAGATTGTACTCTGCTTGGCTGCAGCAACAATAGCAATTGAAGCAACAGAAACTACTCGGAGGACAACTTCAAGTGCACTGAAACCTTTGTATGCTGCACTGCAACTAGTGCAGTTCACCACATGGGACCAGTACCTGAAAAAGATTGTGAAAGATAATTTCTATGAATCAATTCTCATAAATGAGACAAGTGGTGAACATGTGTGTATTGTTCAGATTAGGAATTTCCTAAATCTTCTAAAAGGTCTCAAATTAGGCCATATCTTCCAGTGTCCTTGGCTTTCCACAGACAGAAAAAGAAGTCTCAAGGTATTATGACAATTTCCACTGTTTAAGCCGTTGATGTAAGTAAAGTTTGTACATGATATCTTGCCGATAACAAGAAACAGGTTTAGCTATTTATTATATGCATTTACAACTGTATAATGTTCTAAAAAATGATACTATGTCTAGATAATAAAAAGAAGTATCAAATTCTAGCTTGAATCCACATTGGTAGTTGTATGAATTACCTGTCCATCAGCTGCTCTCTAGGAGGAGTTGGGGGAAGAACTCCACTGTACTCGCCTCTCCAATCAACTTGACCACCAGCATACTTGTTTAGCCATTTTCTAAATCCAATCACAAAGGCATAAGATTTTGTTGGCACAAAACAAGCTTTCTGCCAATTGGCAGAACCAACATCCATTATCTTATGCTCCTATAGAAAGAATTCAGGAGTCAGAAGCAACTACTAAAATCTATGTGACATAATACATTTAAAGAACAACAGTCACAGCTAATTTGCTTCTCTTCCTACAGGAGACTGGACTAACGACTAGGGCTTTGGTTTAAAAAAAAAAAAAACACTAAACTACACATCACAGCCGGGTAAATCTTAGTGAGCAATTTCTACCTTATCATATAAAAAGTTAAATTTCAGAAAAAAAATAAAAATAAAAATTTGTATTAGATTAATCGTTAGACATTTACATGGAAAGAAAGTTCTAAAAAATTGAACCATCTCTGTGCAGTGTTTATAAAATAATAATAGTAAGCAATAATCTATGAAACAAGATAGAACTGGAAAGTGATTTTGTCAGCTACTAGTGCTGCCTAGTAAATAATAATATTTCCAAATTCTAATTCTAATTTTAGTTAATGTAATAGAAAAATCAAGAAAAATAATAATTAAATCGAAACATTGAAGATCCTACATATTTTAATCAATGAAGTATCATCATATGTAGACATATGAAAGAAATACAGGATACATGGTTGTTGTTCAGTGTCGTTTCTCTTTCACTCTCAAATTACATTTGGAAACCTTACAAGTTGGGTTTGTAAAATATTGAGAATAATTATCTTTTAAAATAGCAGAACCCATGAATCTGTAGTAAGGTTGATCTGGTGAACCTATACCGGTAACTTCGATAGTAACTCATCAAAAGCAAAAGTGATTTATAATGGAATAAACCAGCTACCTAAATTGAAAAAAGAAAAAAAGAAAAGAAAAGAAACTTGCAATAACATACAAAGAGATGGGAGTCACCTCAATGTGTAGAAGATATAAATCAGAATCTATAACCAGGTTTTGTTCCATATGAAATATCCATCGTGGCACAACTTTATTAATCCAATGACCATAGTTTCTTGGGAAGCTTCATATCAATCTGCTACTCCCTGGGCTAACTGGAATGCAAATTTTTTTTTTTAAAATTTCCTTCTGCACAGATGTATCCTGCATCAACCAAGATTTACATACATAGAAGTACTAATTAAGGAACGAAAAATGAAATACATAAATAAGAATTTACCAAAAATTTTGTTTATCATGTATGTATAAAAGATTAACCAATCTAATAGATAACCTTTCTGGTCCCAGCTGATGATTCAGATCCATTAGCTTGATCCTCAGGCTTAAGAGATGCATAAACCAGGTATGGGGCAATAAATGTGCATCTGCTCCATTCCTGAACTGAACTATATTGAACCCATTGACGTCCAACTTTTCAATCATAAATTCAATCGGTGTGCCCCCCTCTCTATCAGCCTTCACTGTGAAGGTAACTTGGTTTCAGTCATAAATAAAGACATCAAAACTTTTTGGCAGAACATAAGGATTATTCAAAACTTAACTGTTTTTGGATGGTAGAATTTCCATTACTCCGTAATGTGCATAAGGAACATGAGCAGGATCCATAAGATTCTCAATCAATACATCATATCTGAATTTGTAAAAAATCAATATATTCCCAATCAGATCTGCTAAAGAGAAAGGAGGTAAGATATAAAAAGAAAAAGAAAAGAAAAGCATAACCCAAATTCAGGTGCCCTACTTTTAGTGATACACACATTTGAAAACCTTCCATATGATATTTATGCCAAATAAAAAGAAAGAAGAAACCATTTACAATCAATCAAAAAGATATGAACTTTCTTATGACATTTGCCAAAATGAAATTATAAAATATTAATACTTTGTCCTTCAGCATTACAGGTGCCTAAAAGTTATATAACATATAACAGGAACAAAGGGCAGATGTGGTTTCATATGTGGAAAAAATATAATCTATATTTTCCAAGATAACAGGTTTTTGTCAGAAGAGAAGTTATTGGCAGACCATACCCATAAGAAATATCTCTATTTCCCATTAAGTTAGTAAACGAAGGATCATCTATTTCTGGAATGTAGGGGGGTTTCTTTTCCACAAGAAGATCCGAGTTTGGCCAAAACCAAACTATGTTGTTCTGCACAGTACTTGGATAAACAGCTACACATGCTTTCTTGGCTGCATGCACCTGCATAATTATTTGGAAAGGTTATTCATCAATTGCATTGGCTAATTGATATCGCACATGTACAATCCTTTAGCTTCAATTGATGCCAAATTACATCATTCAATCCCAAAACCAAATTCCATTTGCTATTGTTCAAAGTTCCTGCTAAAACATTGGCATACCATGTTCCTTCTATTTATACAAGAAAATAAAATAGGATAAAACAAAACAATGATTTTAGAGAGAGCTTTAGAATGTCAAAAAAGGGCCACACATGCCAAGTAGCAATTGAGTAGAACAGACTACAGAACAAGAATTGAGTGCTAGATATCTTTATCCCTCACAAACATTCAACAAATGGATAAAAGTATACAAGATGAAGCAGAAAAATATACCGATCAACCAGATATCACTACAAAATGGAAAGTTGATATAATCATATAATCATATATGATTATATCCTTTTACTCTGGTGAAGCACAATTTTTTTCCCCTTAAATTATTCATTTACTTTAATGGAAAGTTGATAAGAAGGCTGAGAGTTAGCCATTAGATAGAGGATATGAATGTCACATTTATTTTTGACTTAGTGTAAGTAAATAACTAGGCTTATATTACATTGAATTAAGCTTGTTTGTGTTATGCTTGAGGTCATATAAATGAGGAAAATCTACATGCAAATATAATTATTTCTATTATGCAAACAATAATTTGATAGTTAAAGTAAGAGAAGGAAATTTGAACCTTGGATGTCTTGGAAACACTAAGAGGTGCCAACCAATTGAGCTAAATGGGTCTTGGCCAATTAAGCAAACAAGAAAGCTCCAATCTCAAAGTTTCTTCTTTACTTCCCTGATTGTTCTTTGGAGGGAATAAGAGGTATTGGCAAGTAGGGGCGGAGCCAGAAATTTTTGTTTGGGGGCCATAGGATCATAGGATCACCCTAACTTGGAAATAAAATTAATTATCATATGTAAATTTTATAAATTTTATGATTTTTTTATCCTTAAAAAATATTTTTAGGCTCAACATAATTACACCTTGAACAAAATTTAGCAACAAACTTGGTTGTAGATTAAGACTACAACTCAACTCAATATATTTTTATTGGATGTGAATTTTGGCAAATCCATAATTTTTCTTCTTAAATTCTCCATACTTGCAAAATTTCAAAAAGATGAAATATCAATAGTTATGTCATTACTCAAATTTTCAAATTTTGAATTTTTGTTGTCTAAAATTATACATAAAAAATAAGTTTATAGATTAAATAGTAAATAACTTCTGATTGACATGAAATTTGACATATGTTTTAAGAACATAAAGAACATACAATTTAACATTTAAATTTTCAAAATATGTAACCATATTAATTTATTTAGTGAGAGTTGTAGCCTTAGGCTATAGCTTAGTTTGTAGTCAAATTTTTCTTTAAACTTTGATCCCTTAACAATATATTAGGACCTTACAAACAAAAGACAAAGCCCAAGAAAATCTTTAGAGAACTAAAATTTTGAAAAAGATGTAATTTACACATCGATAATGAGACTATCATGCAATGATTTCAAAAATAAGAAAATTCAAAAAGGAAATTATAAGACTTTATGTCTTTGTGTGTGTATGTGTTTTATTTTTTATTTTTTATGGCCAATATATGATTTTTTAAAATTAAATTTTGTATAATTTAAGTTTCTTAATAATTACCTTCAAAAATATTCTTGGAGTCGTCACTGCCCTGCTGGCAAAGCATCGAAATTTGGAATCCTGTTATAGCCTAACATTGTATAAAATGTTACATATACCAAATTTTCCATTCATATGTGACAAGAATCCTATCCAAATATATTAAAGGCATGCCAACACATGCAAAAGCATTTGCAAAATGTTGATCGATCAACATTTTTACCTTAATTAGGACCATTAGGAGGTGCTTGAGGGATGAACTTGCAGTTACCAGAACCATTAAAACACCAACCATGGTACGCACACTGCAACCTGCCCCACTGATCAATTCTCCCATCAGACAATGGAGCCAACCTATGAGGACACCTATCATCAAACACTTTCCAAGTTTCCTCATTCCTATCCCACCACACAACCACATCAAGACCTGTCACCTTTTTAGCATGTGGCCTCCTCTTGTCCAGGTCACAGATTGGCATAACAGGGCACCATTGTGAATACCAATCAAATTTCTCACCTTGACTGTGAGTTTCAAACACTGGCTCAGGTGGGTTTGTGGGTTCTGTTGAAACCTTGGATGATATGGTGTTAAAAACCTTGAATTTCGATTGTTTTCTGTGGACTAATGAGAAAGTTAAACTGGGTATTTGATTGAAATGAAAATTTAAGAACATGGGCTTTCTCAATTTGGTTTTATCAAGTGTCGTTCGGATGTGAAAAGAAGGAACAGAGGAAGCTCCCAGAGCTTCCATGGCTACTTCTTTCACAGCTCAAACTAAAGAAAAGTGAGAAAGGCTGTTCAAAACTTTATTAGAATGGTGGACTGAACTTGAGGCCTGAATTGTTGAATATAAAAAGATGAAAAATTTATTAGAATATTTCTAGCTATTGATTTATTTGCGTCTGATAATCAGGTAGATAAAAATGGTAGGAATATGTGAACGTGTAGCTCGCTGGCCCTATATGTAGTTTTGAAACTGAATCAACAGCAAGCCGTCGCTAGGAATTTTTATTTTATATCACGAGAACAACCTTAATCAAGAAATGGCGGTGGGTACAACAAACCGCCATGCACAAAAAGCATGTATTATTTCCGTCGTGCATTAATGTGGGTCCACCTCCATGTGATAGGGAGATAATTGAACTGGATGAATGTAATAACCCTCCTCAGCTCCTCAGATAGGGGTGAGTGTCAGTGGGGTGTTGTATTGCATCTGCAGGAGGAGAAAGTATACCTTGCAGCAAGTATATACAGCATATCTCGTAGTTGGGTCACACAGGGGCAGAGCCAGATGGGAGCGAGGGGGTCACCTTGCCCCTATATAAAAAGTCCATTATATATGCTTGAGTATGCTCCTAATATAAAATAGAAAAACAAAGAAACTTTTTCTCTAAACAGTATTTTCACAATACTCTTATTTTTAGTTGAGATGGATTTTAGAACAATTTTATTTTATTTTATTCTGATCAACAATGTACTAACACCTCAATTTATTGTAAAAATATTATGAGATTTTGTGGTGTTAATAAAACAACTCCTCTCACTTCAAATACTTGACACAAAATATTCACTCTTCTTCTTCTTCTTTTTTTATTTATTTATTTATTTATTTTTTAATTTTTTTTTTCAAATTGGAAAAGAATTTGCTGCAAATTAAGTTGCGGCAACTCCTGCAAAAATGCACACATGTCAATACCTTAAATAAACACCTATCTAAACTTATATTTAAATGAAAACTTCTTTCTTAAGATTGAATTTTTTACTAAATGACCACTTGATATATGTGCATTTTGCAAGAGTTTTTACAACTTAGTTTGCAGCAAATCCTTACTCTTTTCCTTCTTTTCATTTCAAAGTTCAGCTCGTGGAACTAAAATTTCACAAAAAAAAAAAAAAGTCTTGTATGGTACTAAAGCATTAAAATGTCCATTACTTTTTTCTCCTTCATCTCTTGCATTTTCATAGTTTCAAAATTTGTGTTCCTACCATAAATCCAAAATTTTAAATTATTAGAAGAATAGATAAAAGTTGAAATTTAATTTGAGGAATCGAATTAGATCTCTAAACTTTTTGTATATAGATTAATTTCTTACTTTGATGATTGAGCTTCAGTAACTATAAATTAGATGTTTTACAATTGTTTAATTTTAATTGATTTTGTATGACAATTACTGTTTATTTATAATTTTATTATTAATATCAATTAATGATTTTAGGTTTTTTTTTATTGTCTTTTGATCTCCCCCCCCCTCCCCCCGGGAATTAAAATCCTGGCTCCACCACTGGTTACGCACATAGGTGGAGTCTACTTGCTGTGAGAGAGATACTATATATACCCACTACAAGGTATAATTTTGGAACGTGAAAAATCTTATTACACGCACATTATTACACTATTCATTTTTAAAAAAATCGTGTTTTAAAATTTAAAATTGTGAAAAAAACACGATTTAATAATTTTAACTGAAATCATGTTTTAAAAACACAATTTTAGTTCATGTGACAGTGTTTATATAGTGAATGTTTAATAAAGAGTTTGTATATGGTAAATGTGTAATAAGTAGTATGTGACTATTATTGGAATGCAATATTGTTGGATCTTGATGGTTGTCTCAGGAGAGGTTACATTTTTTTTTAAGATCATAATATTAAAAGAGATCAACCATACAAATATCCACATGGGGTTATATCAAAAGATACAAAATTCTGATGTAGTTTAGTTCCCTTTATCGTCAGTGCATCAACACACTATTAGCCTATCTAAAGCAATGCCTAACTATTGATTGGAAGATTCTAAGAGAATATTCTAATGCTCCGCCAAAGGTCCTGAAATGAATTGAACACAAAATTGTTTTTTTTTTTGTAACCAGAGGTTCCAAATGCCAAAATGAAAAAAGGTTCCCCAATGAATTGGGTTTTATGAAGTGTGGTATACGTACATGTGAAGTGAAGGAAAAGAGGAAGCTTTCAGAACTTACATGGCTGCTTCTTTCACAGCTCAAAACTAAAGAAAAGTGAGAAACTTGAGGCTGTTTAAAACTTTGTTAGAATGGTGGAAGTTTGTGACTGAACCTAAGGCTCTGAATTGTTGAGTAATAAAAAAAAATGTAGAAAGCTTTATTAGAAATGGTAGTAGCTATTGAATTTGTCTTAATAGTTAAGTAGACATAGTAATGTGAAACGTGAATGAGTGGCTGTGGATTACTGGCTTAGCTCGTGGTTTTGAAACTGAATAGACAGCCATGCTCTCCAAGGGAAGCGATGTAGAATAGACAGCACATACTTTCCTGGAGTAGCAGAGGCGCTAGAAGTCATAACGCAAGCTCAAAGGGAGTGTCAGTAGAGGCCATCGGGGCAATAATGTCGGAATTGCATGAAATTTGGCAGGTTGAAGGGAAACTGCAATCTGATCCAAACTCATTAATATGAGCATTGCTAAAATTTAGGCAAATTCCTTAGTTAAGGGCTTGAAAACAATGTTTTTGCTATTTATAGTAATATTAGTTTTTCCTTAGTAACTTTTAGTTTAAAAGTCAGAATAAGAGTTTTATAATTCTGCATTTAACTCAATTTTTTCATTTTTGATAAATTTCGGTATTTTGTCCACCTAATCACGTAATTAATGCGAATTAGAGTTTTAGACGTTTTTCTCATTATTTATATGTTTTGTAGTCGTCAGAGGCAAATCAAACTATTATCAATAAACACAGATGTTTTGTTATTTTTTTTAAAAAAAATTTTTCTGGTGGATTCCAGTTTTTATCCCTCATGGATTCAGGAAAAATCCATCGTGGATTCGAGGTTTACTACTAGAAACTAACTGTTTGGTTTCTGTCCCATCGAGAGAGTATTGTGCGTGCTTTCTTCAAGTTTCCGCAACATTAGGTAGAGGGTGGCCAGTCAATCTCTATGTTCAAAGTTTCAAGCCTTTGCATGGATTTGGCACTTTGCTTGTCAGGGCATTTAAGGATACTAGCTGATATCTCGCATGATGCGCAGTGCATTTTGATAAATTTTCTAAGAAGTTATTTATGACCCATTCATGAATACTATTATAATTAGTCATTATTAGTCTTTGAAATTTTGTGGTAAAACAAAATTTAAACTAAATACATTGGGGAAAAACTTCCTCTAATTCATGCAACCAATAAATGTCACTAGATCATAGTTTACATTATCACCTACAAACCTATTAATTCCTAGGTGTTTTTCTTGTATGATTTACACTTTATATATAGATTTTATAGTGTTAATTTCTACATTTCTTATGCCACTAAAGTCTCTATATCAACACCTACAATTTTAATGTCAGTGAAAGTAGCTTTTCATTGATTTCAAAATTGATATAAGAGATAATATTAAGGCACATTAACATTTTAATTGGAGAAAAGTTTGATTTTCAAAGATCGTAAAGATAATAGAGTGAAAATTGATAGAAAGATATCTTAATCAATTAGCTATAAAAATTGCTAGAATTTTCATGATACAACAATAGAAAAATAATGCCATAGTAATGCAATAATATCACAATTTAACCTCCAAATTTTAAAACTAAAAGCAACCAAAACACCAAAAATATTACAAATCCTTACCAAGTATATGTATCATATGGAAAATTAAAAATCTCAATTCGCACATAATATGAAAAAATTAGCCTAAACACATTAGAATGCTACATCAGTAAAAATGAATACATAAAATCTAAACAAAATATTTAAGATAAACATAATATTTTGGAAATTAACATACCTTTCAGAAAGTGAATCAAAGATATTGTGAGAGAAATTATGGAAGTTTAATTTTTAAGTCCAAATGAAATGAGGATTTATATTGGATAAATGTGGAGACAAATAATCATATTACCCAATTTTTTGAATCTAACTCTTGCAATTTTTCATTGAAGTTAGGCTTATGCAGAAAATTGAAAAGTTTTCTTAATTTGTACTTTTCCCATGACTTTTTGGATCCATTCGTATATATCCAAAGCACTTTAAGTTATAAATGTGTACAAATTCTTTAAATTATATTAATACATTGAAATAAATGCACCTATCATTACTTAACACTTTGACATAAATGCTAAATTTGGATTAGGTGGAAGCCTAGATAGAAAGAATGTCATACAATGCGCTATTTGACAGAACATCATGCTCTCTCGCAAGGGGTCTCTGCTTTGATAAATTTTGTAAGAAATTATTTATGACCCATTGATTTCATGAATACTATTATTGTTAGTCACACTTAATCTATGGGGTTTTCTACTAAAACTAAATTCAAACTAAATACATTGGGAGAAAATTCATCTAATTCATGCAATCAAGAAATGTCACAAAATCATAATTTGCATTGTCACCTACAAACCTGTTGGAGGTGTCTTTCTTGTATTATTTATATTTTATATATCAATTAGCTATAAAAATTTCTAGAATTTCATGATACATCACGAAAAAAAAAATGTTATAGTGATGCAATAATATCACAATTTGAACTCTGAATTTTAATTGAACTAAAAGTACCCAAAAATAAATCCTTACCAAGCATACGCATCATACAGAATACCAAAAATATAAATTGGCACATAATATGAAAAAACTAGCCTAAATAAATTACAATGCTACATAAGTTAAGATGAATGTAATATTTTGAAAATTAACATACCTTTCAGAAAGAAAAACAAAGATATTGTGAGAAAAGTATGGAAGTTTATTTTTAAATCCAATGGAAATAAGGATTTATATTGGACAAATGTGGAGACAAATGATATTTACCAAATTCATTGAATTCGACTATTGCAATTCTGCATTGAAGTTAGTCTTATGCAGAAAATTGAAAAGTTTTTTTTTATTCCCACATTTCCCATGATTTTTTAAATTTATCCATATCAATTCAAAGCATGTAAAGTTATAAATGTATACAATATTTTTGAATTTTATTAATACATTGAAATAAATGCATTTGTCATTACTTAATAGTTTGACATAAATGGAAAATTTAGATGAGGTGGATGCCTAAATGGAAAGAATGTCATACAATGTGCCATTTGATAGAACATTATACTTTCCCACATGAGGTCTATGCTTTTATACTTTTATATATATATATATATATGTGTGTGTGTGTGTATTTGATTGATTTGAAATGTGTTTCACTTTCAATATGTACAAACTACAAACTGTCATGTTATTTGACAGAGTAGTTAAATCTAAAAAATAGAATCTTAAAGCTGTAATAGATAGAATTTTTTTTCAATTACATATGAGAATTCAGAGCAGTCACGTTGAATTTTATTTTCAATAAAATATTTATTTTTCATTAATTTTTTCATTATTTCCATTTTATATAATCGCTTTTTTAAAATACCCGCATCACTCACACACTAATCAAAGAAGTGAAAACTAAGAAATGAAAAAATGAGCAAAAAGTCAATTTTTTGGCTTAAAATAACAAAACGGGAAGGGGGATCAAACCATAGTTCTCCTTATTGGGAGATACTTAGGTAATGTCATTGGACTACAAGAATTCTTGGTGAGTATTAAGCAAGTTATAAACACATAAACACCAAGAATATCAAAATTTTCTTTATGCACGTTTCATTAACCTTTATTGTACACACATTTATGCTGAAGCCATATTTACACCGTTGAATATGGTGTTTTAAGGTTGGACAGTAAGTTAGAACTTAGAATAGAATCAGCGAAAAGCATGATCGTAGTCATGGTAATGGAAGTTTCTGTAGATGAAGCTAGCCAACCATCTTGAAGATGCATAGAATAGTACTGCCATCAAAACCATCGTGGTTCTTGCAGCTGCTGAGATTGCACCCTGCTTGGCTGTAGCAGCAATCGCAATTGAAGCAACAGAAACTACTCGGAGGACAACTTCAAGTACATTGAAACCTTTGTATGCTGCATTGCAACTAGTGCAGTTCACCACATGGGACCAGTACCTGAAAATGATTGTGAAAGATAATTTCTACAAGCCAATTCTCATAAATGAGATAAGTGGTGAATATGTGTGTCTTTGTCAGGTAAGGAATTTCTAAATCTTATAAAAGGTCTCAAATTAGGCCATATTTTTCAGTGTCCTTGACTTTCAACAGATAGAAAAAGAAAGAAGTCTCAAGGTATTAAACTGTTGATGCAAGTAAAGTTTGCACACGATATCTTGCCGATAACAAGAAACAGGTTTAGCTTTTTATTATATGCATCTACAAAGATCTACCATGCTCTTGCATAATGTTCTAAAAAATGATACTATTTCTAGATAATCAAAAAAAGCATCAAATTCTAGCTTCAATCCACATTGGTAATTGTATGAATTACCTGTCCATCAGCTGCTCTCTAGGAGGAGTTGGGGGAAGAACTCCACTGTACTTGCCTCTCCAATCAACTTGACCACCAGCATACTTGTTTAGCCATTTTCTAAATCCAATCACAAGGGCATCCGATTTTGTTGGCACAAAACAAGCTTTCTGCCAATTGGCAGGACCAACATCCATTATCTTATGCTCCTATAGAAAGAACTCTGGAGTCAGAAGCCACTATTAAAATCTATGTGATATAATACATTTAAAGAACAACAGTCAGCTAATTTGCTTCTCTTCCTGCCGGAGACTGAACTAAAGACTAGAGCTTTGGTTTAAAAAAAAAAAAAAAACACTAAACTGCACATCACAGCCGGGTAAATTACAGTGAGCAATTTCTACCTTATCATATAAAAAGTTAAATTTCAGAAAAAAATTAAAAATAAAAAGTTGTATTAGAATCGTTAGACATTTACATGGAAAGAAAGTTCTAAAAAATTGAACCATCTCTGTGCAGTGTTTATAAAATAATAACAGTAAAGAAATTTTGTTATGCTGCAAGCAATAATCTATGAAACCAGATAGAACTGGAAAGTGATTTTGTCAGCTACTAGTGCTGCCTAGTAAATAAGATTTCCAAATTCTAATTCAAAACTTAGTTAATGTAATGGCAAAATCATGAAAAATAATAACTAAATCGAAACATTGAAGATCCTACATAATTTAATCAATGAAGTATTGTATGTATACATATGAAAGAAATACAGTATATATGTTTGTTGTTCAGTGTCGTTTCTCTTTCACTCTCAAATTACATTTGGAAACCTTACAAGTTGGGTTTGTAAAATATTGAGATTAATTATCTTTTAAAATAGCAGAACCCATGAATCTGTAGTAAGGTTGATCTGGTGAACCTATACCAGTAACTTCGATAGTAACTCATCAGAGGCAAAAGTGATTTATAATGGAATAAACCAGCTACCTAGATTGAAAAAAGGAAAAAAGAAAAGAAAAGAAACTTGCAATAACATACAAAGAGATGGGGGTCACCTCAATGTGTAGAAGATATAAATCAGAATCTATAATCAGGTTTTGTTTTATATCAAATATCCATCGTGGTACATATTTATAAATCCAACGACCATAGTTTCTTGGGAAGCTCCATATCAATCTGCTACTCCCTGGACTAACTGGAATGCAAAAAAAAATTAAAAAAAATTCCTTCTGCACAGATGTATCCTGCATCAATCAAGATTTACATAAATAAAAGAACTAAGGAACGAAAAGTGAAATACATAAATAAGAATTAACCAAAAATTTTGTCTATCATCTATGTATAAAAGATTAATCAATCTAATAGATAACCTTTCTGGTTCCAGCTGATGATTCAGATCCATTAGCTTGATCCTCAGGCTTAAGACATGCACAAAACAGGTATGGGGCAATAAATTTGGTTCTGTTCCATTCCTGAAACTGAACTGTATTGAACCCATTGATGTCTAACTTTTCAATCATAAAGTCAAGTGGTGTGCCCCCCTCTCTATCAGCCTTCACTGTGAAGGTAACTTGGTTTCAGTCATAAATAAAGACAGCAAAACTTATTGGCAGAACATAAGGATTATTCAAAACTTATCTGTTTTTGGATGGTAGGATTTCTAATATTCCATGATGCGCATAAGGAAGATGAGCAGGGTCCATAAGATTCTCAATCAATATCTCATATCTGAAATTGCAAAATCGAAATATTCCCAATTAGATCTGCTAAGAGAAAGGAGGTAAGATATATATAAAGAAAAAGAAAAACCCAAATACAAGTGCCCAACTTTTAGTGATGCACATTTGCATACAATATTTATTCCAATTAAAAAGGAAGAATAAACCATTTACAATCAGTCAAAAAGATATGAACTTTCTTATGAATTTACCCAAATGAAATTAGAAAATATTTACACTTTGTCCTTCAGCATTACAGGTGCCTAAAAGTTATATAACATATAGCTGGAAAAAAGGCCAGATATAGTTACACGAGTAGAAAAAATTGAATCTATGTTTTCCAAGATAACAGGTTTCTTTTCAGAAGATAGTGGCAGATCATACCCATAAGGAATATCTCTATTTCCCATTAAGCTTGCATATGAAGGATCATCTATTTCTGGAATGTAGGGGGGTTTCTTCTCCACAAGAATATCTTTGTATCGAGGATCCAAGTTTGGCCAAAACCAAACTATGTTGTTCTGCACAGTACTTGGATAAACAGCTACACACGCTTTCCTGGCTGTGTGCACCTGCATAATTATTTGGAAAGGTTATTCACCAATTTCATTGGCCAATTGATATTGTACGTGTACAATCCTCTAGCTTCAACGTGAAATTACATCATAAAATCCCATAACCAAATTCCATCTACTATTGTAAAAAATTCCTGCAGAAAAATATAACGATCAACCAAACATGATTATATCAGTTTTCATTGTTTGTGTGATGCCTTGAGGTCATATAAATGAGGAAAATCTACATGCAAATATAACTATTTCTATTATGCAAACAATAATTTGATAGTTACTGGGGCTGTCCAGGCTATCCAAAAACCCGCTGGAACCGACCAACCCGACCGGAATCGACCCGTCACGGCCAGACTGACACCTCCAACGGGTCGGTGGCGGGTTTCGTTCTTAAAAACTTGAGCTACCCAACTTGCCCGAGAAAACCTCAAAGAAGGCCGAAATCCGGCAACGATTGGGCTTCTCAGCTCCGATCCAGTCGAGTTTGGCCTTCCTTTACTTAGATATGCTTAAATCCGGCGAATCTAACCTAGATCTACTCAAACTTGGCCAAACTTTGGTAAGTTCAACTCTAACTCGGCCAAATCTCGTTAGATCTCGGCCAAATCTCAGCCAGATTTCCATAGATCTGAAGGAATATCGGCCAAATCTCGTTAGATCCAGCCAGATCTGACAAAATCCGACTAGATTTTGGCCAAAATCTAGCGATATCAGAAAACTTGAAACCGATCGATTCACACCCGAAATCCGATATGACCCGACCCAGTTGATTTGAAACCTCATTCGGGTCGGTTGTGGGTTGAAATCTTCCCCACCCGATAAGGTTTGGTCAAGTCCGGGTTGAGCACAAACCTAACCCGTGGATACCCTTAACAGTTACAATAGGAGGAGAAAGATTTAAATCCTAAATATCTTAGAAAAACTAGGAAGTGCCAAACAATAAAGTTACAATGCTCTTGGCCAATTATGCAAACAATAGAAAGATCCGATCTCAAAGTTTCTACTTTACTTCCCTGATTGTTCTTTGGAGGGAATGAGAGGTACTGACAGAGCATCGAAGTTTGGAATCTTGTCACAGCCTAACATTGGATAAAATGTAACAGATACCAAGTTTTCCATTCATATGTAGCAGTGATTCTATCCAAATGTATTAAAGGAATGAGAACACATGCAAAAGCATTTGCAAAATGTTGATCCCAGGTTCTTAACGTGGGATATTTGAATTCAAGAGTTTTTACCGGAGGGCCATCAGGATTTGCTTGAGGGATGAACTTGCAGTCACCAGAACCATTAAAACACCAACCATGGTACACACACTGCAACCTGCCCCACTGATCAATCCTCCCTTCAGACAATGGAGCCAGCCGATGAGGACACCTATCATCAAACACTTTCCAAGTTTCCTCATTCCTATCCCACCACACAACCACATCAAGACCTATCACCTTTTTTGCGTGTGTCCTCCTCTTGTCCAGGTCCCAGATTGGCATAACAGGGTACCATTGTGAATACCAATCAAATTTCTCACCTTGACTGTGAGTTTCAAGCACTGGCTCAGGTGGGTTTGTGGGTTCTGTTGAAACCGTGGATGACATGGTGTTAAAAACCTTAAATTTTGATTGTTTTTTGTAGACTAATGAGAAAGTTGAACTGGGTGTTGGATTGGAACGAAGATTTAAGAACATGGGCCTTCTCAATTTGGTTTTATCAAGTATTGTTCGGATGTGAAAAGAAGGAACTGAGGAAGCTCCGAGAGCTTCCATGGCTGCTTTTTTCACAGCTCAAACTACAGAAAAGTGAGAAACGTGAGTCTGTTCAAAACTTTACAATAATGGTGGACTGAACTTGAGGCCTGAGTCGTTGAATATAAAGAGTTGAAAATTTTATTAGAATATTCTAGAAATTAATTTAGTAGGAATAATGGGTGAACGTGGATCACTCTGGCCCTCCTTGTGTCTCTGAAACTGAATCAACAGCATGCCATTGATAGGAATTTTTGTTTTACATGACGTGAATAGCCCCAATCAAGGAGGATCAAGGGCGGTAAGTACAAAACAACAATCTCCAATAGGAAAAAATTTTCAATCATACTCTGCATGCGTCCCCTCTCAGCAGACCGTAATGGTACTAAATTGTCAGATTGTTATTAACAATTCACCTAACGAAAATAAGGCAACATTGATGGTGCTATTCCCTGATGCAATCCTTGTTCGTTTCTTCTTTTTCTTTTCCTTTTTCTTTTTTTCTCTGCGGCTTCTCCTCTCTTTCCCTCTTTTTTTTTTTTTTTTTTTAATATTATTTTCACTGTTACTCTCTTCTCTCTTTCTCTTCTTCTTTTTTTTTTTTTTTTTTTTTTCACTGGTATTTTTTTTTTTCCTTTCTCTCTCTTCTTTTCTCTATCTCTCCATTTATGTGAGTTTGGTGGTGGTGGTTGATTTTGGGCATGGTTTTGTGGATTTTGATTGTAGTGGTGGCGGTGATTGATTTTGGGTGTGAGTTTCTTGGATTTTGGCTGCGGTGGTGGTTAAGTTTAGGAGTGGATTTGTGTATTTTGGTTGTGAAAAAAATACAATGGAGCCAGCTTCGAGAGCTTCCATGGCTACTTCTTTCACAGCTCAAACTAAAGAAAAGTGAGAATCGTGAGGCTGTTCAAAACTTTATTACAATGGTGGACTGAACTTGAGGCCTGAATTGTTGAATATAAAAGATTGAAAAATTTATTAGAATATTTCTAGCTATTGATATATTTGCGTATGATAATCAGGCTGATAAAAATGGTAGGAATATGCCAAAGTGTAGCTCGCTGGTCCTGCATGTAGTTTTGAAACTGAATCAACAGCAAGCCTTAATCAAGAACAACCTTAATCAAGAAATGGCGGTGGGTACAACAGACCGCCATGCACAAAATGCAATTATGGTTTCCCTCTCACATGGGGTGCATTGTGGGTCCACCTTCATGTGACAAGGAAATAATTGCACTGGATGAACGTAATAACCCTCCTCAGATATTGGGGTGAGTGTCGGTGGGGTGTTGTATTGCACCCGCAGGAGGAGAAAGTACACCATGCGATTATATGCAATCTATCTCTCACAGTAGCTGGGTCACACACAAAGACAGAGACCAATGAAAAATTATTAAGTATTCTCGAAGTACTATAAATGTGTAATATTTTCTCTCATATGAATTTAATTAGTGAGACCTATTATTCATGTGAGAAGAAGGAGTATACATTTATGGTACTCTGAGAGTACACAATAATTTTCTCGAGCCAGAGAGGGTGAGAGGCACCTCCCTCCTCCTCCTCCTCCTAAAAAGTCCATTATATATGCTTGAGTTATGCCACTGACATAGAATAAGAAAAACAAAGAAAATTTTTCCCTAAATAAACTGTACCTTAGATAAAATAAATAATAAAAAACAAAATTTCAAATTAAGAAAGTTTAGAGACATAATAAAATCTCACAATATTTTCATAATACTTTTATTTTTAGTTGAGATAGATCTTAGAATAATTTACTTTATTATATTTTATTCTAACTAATGAAGTACTAACACTTCTATTTATTATAAAAATATTATGAGATATTGTGGTGTTATTAAAACAACTCCTCCCACTTCAAACAATTTGCTTGACACAAAATAAATGCTACCAAACTTGTTGAGTCTGTCTACACTTCCAATATTCATTTTTTTTTCCACTTATCCAAATTGGAAAAGCATTTGCTGCAAATTAAGTTGTAGCAACTCTTGCAAAAATGCGCACATGTCAATACCTTAAATAGACACCTGTCTACACTTATATTTAAATAAACACTTCCTTGTTAAGATCGAATTATTTACCTAATGACCACTTGACATGCATACATTTTGCAGGAGTTGTTACAACTTAGTTTGCAACAAATCCTTACTCTTTTCCTTCTTTTCATTTCAAGTTCAGCTTGTGGAACTAAAATTTCACATAATAATAATAATAATAATAATAATAATAATAATAATAATAATAATAATAATAATAATAACAACAACAGATTAAATTGGGTTAGGAGCTGGCGTAAAGGGTGTGTTTTACGCCAGCCAATCCTGACCTAACACATCAGCCAATTGAGTTTCATATATCTCTCTTTCATGACAAGCTCATCTCTCTCTTCTCTTTTTCCTCTTTACCCCTTAGTTTATCTCTCACGTCTCTCATCACAACACCTCTTTCTTCTTCACCTTTTTCCTTAGGTCCCTTTTTTTTCTTCTTTAGTTCAAGATTCACAAGTCACTTTTTTCTTCTGTCTTTTTTTTAATTAATTAATTTTTTTAATCTTTATTCAACTATGCATTTGAAGGTTTTTTGTTGCAAGCCCTGTGAAGTAAAATTGCTTTATATTGTGGTTGAGTTTTTTTTTAGTAATATTGTTGTCTATGTTGTTCTTTGTGGCTTGGGTATTGCAAGATTGAAGTAAAATTGCTAGTTGAAACTGTTGGGTTGATTCTTTTTTTTTTTTTTTTTTGTGGTGGATCTGAGTTTGTGGCATGGGTTTCTCACTGTATTTTGTTGTGATTTCCATTGATGGTCGGTTTGGGTGCGTGAATAGCACCCCTTTGCTGGGATTTCTTTGTAAAATTTGCAGTTCTTTTAGAAGATTTTGCAGAAGAGAAGGAGATATGAAAAAAAAAAAAAAAAGAGATTGTGGCTCCTTCGACTTTGCTTCAAGCCTTCAATGTTTCTGGAAAAGTGAGGGAGACGGGAAAAGGAGAGAGGAAGAGAGAAAATAGTTTTTTATTTATTTATTTTTATTTTGCTGATGTGTTGGGTCAGAATTGACTAGCGTAAAACACACATTTTACACTAGCGATATGGGAAAACTTGAAATCGACCGATTCACACTCGAAATCCGATACGACCCGACCCGGTTGATCTGAAACCTCATTCGAGTCGGTTGTGGGTTGAAATCTTCCCCACCCAATAAGGCCTGGTCGAGTCCGGGTTGAACACGAACCCAACCCGTGAACACTTTTAACAGTTACAACAGGATGGGAGAGATTTAAATCCTAGATATCTTGAAAAAACTAGGAAGTGCCAAACATTAAAGTTACAAAGCTCTTGACCAATTATGCAAACAATAGAAAGATCCAATCTCAAAGTTTCTTCTTTACTTCCCTGATTGTTCTTTGGAGGGAATGGGAGGTACTGACAGAGCATCGAAGTTTGGAATCTTGTCACAGCCTAACATTGGATAAAATGTAACAGATACCAAGTTTTCCATTCATATGTGGCAAGAATCCTATCCAAATGTATTAAAGGAATGAGAACACATGCAAAAGCATTTGCAAAATGTTGATCCCAGGTTCTTAACGTGGGATATTTGAATTCAAGAGTTTTTACCGGAGGGCTATCAGGATTTGCTTGAGGGATGAACTTGCAGTCACCAGAACCATTAAAACACCAACCATGGTACACACACTGCAACCTGCCCCACTGATCAATCCTACCTTCAGACAATGGAGCCAGCCGATGATGACATGGTGTTAAAAACCTTAAATTTTGATTGTTTTTTGTAGACTAATAAGACAGTTGAACTGGGTGTTGGATTGGAATGAAAATTTAAGAACATGGGCCTTCTCAATTTGGTTTTATCAAGTATTGTTCGGATGTGAAAAGAAGGATCTGAGGAAGCTCCGAGAGCTTCCATGGCTGCTTCTTTCACAGCTCAAACTACAGAAAAGTGAGAAACGTGAGTCTGTTCAAAACTTTACAATAATGGTGGACTGAACTTGAGGCCTGAGTTGTTGAATATAAAAAAGTTGAAAATTTTATTAGAATATTCTAGAAATTAATTTAGTAGGAATAATGGGTGAACGTAGATCACTCTGGCCCTCCTTGTGTCTCTGAAACTGAATCAACAGCATGCCATTGCTAGGAATTTTTGTTTTACATGACGTGAATAACCCCAATCAGGTATGGGCGGTGGGTACAAAACAACCGTCGTCCACTCCAATAGGAAATTTTTTTTCAATCATACTCTGCAATATGTGTCCCCTCTCAGGGTGATTGGGTTCCACCATGCATTCAGAGTAATAGTACTAAATTGTCAGATTCTTATTGACAACTCACCTAACAAAAATAAGGCAATATTGATGGTGCTATTTCCTGATGCAATCCTTGCGAAGCTTGAAGAAATTATTTAAAAGCCTTGGAGGAATCTGTATTTACAGGGCCGGCTCAACGAATTGGGACCTTAGGCCGAAGCTTTAAACTAGGCTTTTTATTATATTTAATTATAAATTTATATATATTTTTCAATTAAATTTTTTTTTTTTTTTAGAGCCAAAATTACTAATTAAATTTTTGTATTCAAGTTTTGCTAATATTTCATTTTCAATTGATAATATGGCTAATCCACTTAATATTTTTTGTGACATAGTTGATTTTAAATAGGATTTTATTAATTTTAATTTTGACATTTGTAATTAAAAACTATTTATGAATAAATGAAACACAATTTATAATAAAAAATTACAATTTAACTAGAATAATATAAATTTAATGTATAAAACAATAGAACTTGGTTTATCAAAAGCACAATTGTAGCTTTATTTAATATGATCACTTTACACTTTAAACCTGCATAAAAAACTAAAATTAATATTGATACAAAGTAAATTATTCTAAATTTATAATTTTGTTATCAATACTTTTTTTTTTTATAGCAGTAAACCTTTTTATTTTAGCAAGGACTCAACTTGATCCACTAAGACTAAGACCAGCCCCTCCATGGCTCCATCCCACTAAATATGATTTCTTAGAAAAAAAAAAAAGAAGAAAAGAAAACAAAACGTGTAAGACTTCTAGAGAAATCTAAGACTTCTATAGCTTTTAACTCTTTAGTCTTTAAGTGGGCCCATTGACCAATGACCATTTAATTCTATAGCCTTCTAAAAAAATCTAAATTTAAGAGAACAAACGAAAAAAAGAAAAAAAGAAAAAGTAAAGAGTTGCAGCAACTAAACTAAAATTCGGCCAAAACCCAAAAAGAAGAAAAAAACCCAACAGGCAGCCAGCAGCAAACTCCTCTTCCAAAAAAAAAAAAAAAACCCAAACACCCAACAACAAACCATGAAGAAGACGAAAGAGGCAAAGGAAGAGAAAACAAGAAACGAACCTGAAATGAAGATCTGTGAACATACCAAGTCTATTACCGACACCAATTGATGAGTAAGCCAGCTAAAAAGAGTTTTTTTTTTTTTTTTTAGAATGAATGAAAATGGAGAGAGTTAGAGAGTGAAGAATGTTTTTTTTTTTTTTTTTTTTGCCTTTTCTTATTTGTCTCTTCTTTCAATTTTCTGCCTTTTGTAATCTTTTCTTCTGCAAGCTAAAGATTTAGTGATGGGATTAGCCTTCATGTCACTTAGTAATGGGACTAGCCTTCTTTTTTTTTTAGATGAGATCTGCAAAGCTAAAGATTTGGTGATGGTGATGAGATTACTCTTCATGTCACTTCAACCTTTTTGCTTTGTGAGAAACAAGTTTTTTTTTTTTTTCTTCTTCAGATGAAAAACCAATATTATATAATATATTATTATTATTGGGCCCTTCTTACAAGTGGGGGCCTTAGGCAGTGGCCTAAATCGCCTATAGCTTCAGCTGGCATTGCGTATATATAGCCACCAATGAGCTACAGTCTAGTGTAGCTCAAAAATAACAAATAATATTTTTTATCCTATTATCAAATAATATTTTTTTTTATACTTTTTCTCTTGTTCGTTTCTTCTCTCTCTTTTCTTTTTTTTCTTTCTTTCTCTGGGGCTTCTCCTCTCTGTCCCTCTTTTTTTTTTTTTTTTCACTGGCTTTTTTTTTCTTTCTTTCTCTCTCTTCTTTTCTCTATCTCTATATCTATGTGAGTTTGGTGGTGGTGGTTGATTTTGGGCATGGTTTTGTGGATTTTGATTGTAGTGGTGGCGGTGTTTGATTTTGGGTGTGAGTTTCTTGGATTTTGGCTGCGGTGGTGGTTAAGTTTAGGAGTGGATTTGTGTATTTTGGTTGTGAAAAAAATACAATGGAGACAGCTTTGAGAGCTTCCATGGTTGCTTCTTTCACAGCTCAAACTAAAGAAAAGTGAGAAACGTGAGGCTGTTCAAAACTTTATTACAATGGTGGACTGAACTTGAGGCCTGAATTGTTGAATATAAAAGATTGAAAAATTTATTAGAATATTTCTAGCTATTGATTTATTTGCGTATGATAATCAGGTAGATAAAAATGGTAGGAATATGCCAAAGTGTAGCTCGCTGGCCCTGCATGTAGTTTTGAAACTGAATCAACAGCAAGCCTTAATCAAGAACAACCTTAATCAAGAAATGGCGGTGGGTACAACAAACCGCCATGCACAAAATGCAATTATTGTTTTCCTCTCACATGGGGTGCATTGTGGGTCCACCTTCACGTGACAAGGAAATAATTGCATGAATGTAATAACCCTCCTAGATATTGGGGTGAGTGTCGGTTGGGTGTAGTATTGCACCCACAAGAAGGGAAAGTATACCATGTGGCAGGAATATGCAATATATCTCTCACAACAGTTGGGTCACACACAAGGGCAGAGTTAGAGGAAAAATTATTAGGCACTCTCAAAATATTATAGATGCGTAGTTCTCTATCTTGCATAAATGATGAGTCCCATCATGATCATTCATGTGAGAGAAGAAAGTAAACATTTATAATACTTCGGGAATACATAATAATTTCTCGAGCCAAATGGGGTGAGGGGGTGTGACAAGGAAATAATTGCATGAATGTAATAACGCTCCTAGATATTGGGGTGTGACAAGGAAATAATTGCATGAATGTAATAACGCTCCTAGATATTGGGGTGAGTGTCGGTTGGGTGTAGTATTGCACCCACAAGAAGGGAAAGTATACCATGTGGCAGGAATATGCAATATATCTCTCACAACAGTTGGGTCACACACAAGGGCAGAGTTAGAGGAAAAATTATTAGGCACTCTCAAAATATTATAGATGCGTAGTTCTCTATCTTGCATAAATGATGAGTCCCATCATGATCATTCATGTGAGAGAAGAAAGTAGACATTTATAATACTCCGAGAATACATAATAATTTCTCGAGCCAGATGGGGTGAGGGGCACCTCCCCCTCTTCCTAAAATGTCCATTATATATGCTTGAGTTATGCTACTGACATAGAATAGGAAAAACAAAGAAACTTTTTCCCTAAATAAATTGTACCTTACATAAAATAAATAATAAAAAACAAATTTTCAAATTAAGAAAGTTTAGAGACACAATAAAATCTCACAATATTTTTATAATCCTTTTGTTTTTAGTTGAGATAGATCTTAGAATAATTTATTTTATTCGAACTAGTGAAGTACTAACACCTCCCCATCAAAAAAAAAAAAAAAAAAAGTACTAACACCTCCATTTATAATAAAAATATTATGAGATATTGTGGTATTACTCAAACAACTCCTCCCCCTTCAAACAATTTACTTGACACAAAATAGATGCTACCAAACTTGTTGAATCTGTCTACACTTTTGACCAATATTCATTTTTTTTTCCACTTATCCAAATTGGAAAAGCATTTGCTGCAAATTAAATTGCAGTAACTCTTGCAAAAATGCGCACATGTTAATACCTTAAATAGACACCTATCTAGATTTATATTTAAATAAACACTTCCTTGTTAAGATTGAATTTTTTACCTAATGACCACTTGACACATGTACATTTTACAGGAGTTGTTACAACTTAGTTTGTAGCAAATCCTTACTCTTTTCCTTCTTTTTATTTCAAGTTCAGTTATTGGAACTACAATTTCACTTAATAATATAATAATAATAATAATAATAATAATAATAATAACAGATTAAATTGGGTCAGGAGCTAGCGTAAAGGGTGTGTTTTACGCCAGCCAATCCTGACCCAACACATCAGCCAAGTGAGGTTCTTTTCTCTCTCTTTCATGACAAGCTCATCTCTCTCTTCCCTTTTCGCTCTTTACCCCTTAGTTTATCTCATCATAGCACC
Organism: Castanea sativa; assembly: GCF_040712315.1. NCBI lineage: Eukaryota > Viridiplantae > Streptophyta > Magnoliopsida > Fagales > Fagaceae > Castanea > Castanea sativa. Next base: position 48,718,082 of record NC_134020.1, on the reverse strand, counting down.
TCTTTCTTCTTCGTCTTTTTCCTTAGGTCCCTTTTTTTTCTTCTTTAGTTCAAGATTCACAGGTCACTTTTTTCTTCTATCTTTTTTTTTTTAATTAATTTTTTTTATCTTTATTCAACTATGCATTTGAAGGTTTTCTGTTGCAAGGCCTGTGAAGTGAAATTGCTTTATATTGCGGTTTTGAGTTTTTTTTTTTTAGTAATATTGTTGTCTATGTTGTTCTTTGTGGCTTGGGTATTGCAAGATTGAAGTAAAATTGCTAGTTGAAACTGCTGGGTTGATTCCTTTTTTTTTGGGTGGATTTGAGTTTGTGGCATGGGTTTCTCACTGTATTTTGTTGTGATTTCCATTGATGGTCGGTTTGGCTGCGTGAACAGCCCCTTTTCTGGGATTTCTTTGTAAAATTTGTAGTTCTTTCAGAGGATTTTGCAGAAGAGGAGGAGATATGAAAAAAAAGAGATTGTGGCTCCTTCAACATTGCTTCAAGCCTTCAATGTTTCTGGAAAAGTGAGGGAGATGGGAAGAGGAGAGAGGAAGAGAGAAAATAGTTTTTTATTATTTTCCTGATGTGTCGGTTCAGGATTGGCTGGCGTAAAACACACCTTTTATGCTAGCTCTTGACCCAATTTAGTCTCTAATAATAATAATAATAATGTCTTGTATGGTACTAAAGCATAAAAATGTCTGTAAGGGCGCTATTTGAATCCTAAGCCCAAGAGGTAATAGGATTAACGCCCAAAAAGCCCAATACAATGAATTTGTAGAGAGTGAGCTAAAAATTAGGCTTTAATGAATTGAATAAGGCTCACAATGGACTAAAACTGATAAGAAAGCAAAGAAAAATATGCTTTTTGCAAATAAATCCTTCCTCGGCAAAGTCCGAGGAGAATAGTTCTTGGATATATTTCTGTTAGACTTGATTACAGTTTCTGTTCTTGCTGCTATAGTGTTTTTTTTTGTCGATTCTTCGATAGCTCCCCTCTCTAAAGGGCTTCTTTCTCTTTTATATTATCCTATTTCTTTCATCTCCACTCTCCACGTGTAGGTCAAGTTGCTGGCTTTAATCCTTGTCCCATCAGCACATTCTTGAAGTCTCTGGAGTAGCTGTAAGGCTGAATATCATTGTTCAGGTATCACCTACACATTAATGCGGATAGAGAGTTAGCTGCAGAGCATACAATGCAATGGTAGCAACTTTTTCTTAGATATTTCTTAGCTTCCTTTTTTTGTCCTATGCTTTCTTGATGTTTATCCTTATCAATAGAATCCTTCGGAGTATTGCTCTTGATGGCAGACTACACATTCTGACCTCTGCTTTGCTTAGCCAAGGAGACATTCCTCCTCGAACTACCTTCCCAAATACTTATAGATGTGATCTTTTCGTAACCCACTGATTCTTACCCCTTCACCAACATTTCCTTATCCTCGGACTACTAAGCGTCCTCGGATAAGGCCTACGGCCCAATATACATTTCTGGGCCTTTTACTCCTACAATGTCCATTAATTTTTTTCTCCTTCATCTCTTGCATTTTCATAGTTTCAAAATTTGAGTTTCTACCTTAAATCCAAAATTTTAAATAATTAGAAGAATAGAGAAAAGTTGAAATTTATTTTAAGGAATCAAATTAGATCTCTGAACTTTATGTATATTGTACGCACCCAAATACGACTAGTGGGCCTAAGAGGTATTTGGGCTCACAATTTATTTGTATGGTGGGCTTTTGGATTTCCAATTATGGGTGATGCTGTGATCGGCTCTGTAGCTTAACCTTCCTCTAGTACCTTCCTTCTTTTTTCCCGGTGATGACTCTTTCGCTCTACAACTTCTCACCCTAGAATTGCCAACCCCTTCAACTGAGTCTTCCTTACCTATTTATAGCCAAACTCAGTGGAGTGGCCATGATTATTCCCCTGGTGGGTGAAAAGAGGGGTCCAATACTGTTAACCTTAAGTGGGGGTTTAGTTGGGAGTGGGAGGAAGTGAGAGTGGCATTGGAACTGGTTCCACCGTTGACTGTACTACTCGGCAGGGATGTTCCCGAAGCCTTTATTGGACTCACGGGGACCCGACCTTCCAGGCGGTCATATTCTCCGAACAGACAGGATTCTGCATTTACAGCGTGCCATCGGTGTTCCCCTTATTTCGAGTTGGGTGTCGAGGATCATCCGAACGGTACTCATAGGCCCGGTTTCACAAGTGATCTTCAAACATGATAGTTCTAGAACTCGAATCCCAGCGATTCGTGGGCTTTGTGTACGCGACATTGTTGAGATGGGATTTAGTGAGTATTGGGCCCGCGAATGAATAGCGTCCTGTACATATATAGATTAATCTCTAACTTTGATGATTGATCTTCAGTAACTATGAATTAGATGTTTTACAGTTGTTTAATTTTAATAGATTTTGTATGACAATTACTGTTTCTTTATAATTTCATTATTAATATTGATTAATTAATGATTTTAGGTTTTTTTTTTTTTAAATTATTGTCTTTTGATCTTGCCCCCCAAATTAGAATCTTGGCTTCGCCATTGGTCACACACATAGGTGGGGTCGACTTGTTGTAAGGGAGATAATGTATATACCCACTACAAGGTATAATTTTGGAATGTGAAAAATCTTATTACACGCACATTATTACACAATTCATTTTAAAATCGTGTTTTAAAATTTAAAATTATGAAAAAACACGATTTCATAATTTTAGCTTAAATCTTGATTTAAAAACACAAGTTTAGTCCATGTGGCAATGTTTAATAAGGAGTTTGTATATGGTAAATATGTAATTAGTAGTATGGGACTAACTGACTATCATTATTAGAATGCAATGTTGTTGGATCTTGATGGTTGTCTCAGGAGAGGTAACATTTTTTTTAAGATCATAATATTAAAAGAGATTAACCATACAAATATCCACGTGGGGTTATATCAAAAGATACAAAATTCTGACGTAGTTTAGTTCCCTTTTTTGTCGGTGCATCAACACACTATTAGCCTATCTAAAGCAATGCCGAACTATTGATTGGAAGATCCTAAGAGAATATTCTGATGCTCTGCCGAAGGTCCTAAAATGAATTGAACACAAAATTGTTTCTTTGTAACCAGGGGTTCGAAATGCCCAAAAAATGAAAAAAGGTTCCCGAATGAATTGGGTTTTATGAAGTGTGGTACGTGCATGTGAAGTGAAGGAAAAGAGGAAGCTTTCAGAACTTCCATGGCTGCTTCTTTCACAGCTCAAAACTAAAGAAAAGTGAGAAACTTGAGGCTGTTCAAAACTTTGTTAGATTGGTGGAAGTTTGTGACTGAACTTAAGGCTCTGACTTGTTGAGTAATTAAAAAAAAAATGTAGAAAGCTTTGTTAGAAATTGTAGTAGCTACTGAATTATTTGTGTTGATAATTAAGTACAGTGCCCATCCTAAGTAGATGCAGTTGATGCTTTCACTTAAGGTCTCACGTGGAAAAAGGCTTCCAAATTTTAACCAATAAGGTTATTTTTTTTAATTAATTAAGCCTAAATATTAGCTAACAAATAAAATAATTTTTTTTATCAAATGAAAGAAAATAAAGAAGAAGAGAAAAATGTTATGTCCACAACATTTTTCATAATATTCTTACAAAAAAATCTTAAGTAATAAATTGTTACAGGCTGTTATTGACGGGAAAACAAATAATTTTAATAGTAGGTTCAAATTAGAATTAGTAACAATTTAACATCTAAGATTTGTTGTGAAAAATATTGTAGATGTAACACTTCTCAAAAAATAAAAAGAAAGCAATGCACAAAAAAAAAAAGTTCACAACATTTTTTACAATAGTTGAGTTGATAACTTTTACTGGTTCTTATTTAAGTCCACCACTAATATCATTTTTTTTTCTTACCACTATTAACCTATCACATCAATAGGTGTGAAAAGATTTGTCAAATTTTTTGTATCTATAAACTTTATAAAAACTTTTTTTTACGTAGTTCATGTTAATTAATAATAATTTTGCATATAAAATAAAATAATAGAGTTTAAGTAATATTTAATTTATACTTTAACATAATCTAAGTGTATAAGTGTGTGAAGTTCACTCCTAAATACTTGAACTCCAGCCCTTGCTCCCACACCCCACAAGCACTTATACTTGTGAAGTGATCATCGCATTAAGAGTGTGCGGTGGTATTTTTTTGAGTTAAAAATAAATAAATATATAAGGGCTTAATATTAGTTTTTGCGTTGCGCCCCCAAATGAATCAAGCACCTCTAATTAAGCCGAAATACTAATGTGAAACGTGAATGTGTGGCTGTGGCTCACTGGCTCTGCTTGCGGTTTTGAAACTAAATTGGCAGCCATGCTCTCCAAGGTCGATGGTGGCACTTTGTGTTCAAAGTTTCAATCCTTTGCATGGATTTGGCACTTTGCTTGTCAGGGCATTTAAGAATATTTGAAACATGTTTCACTTTCAATACGTACAAATTACAAACTGTCATGTTATTTGACAGAGTAGTTAAATCTAAAAAATAAAGTCTTAAAGGTGTAATAGATAGAATTTTGTTTTTGCCAAAGGATTTTTTTTTTTCCAATTACATTTGAGAATTCAGAATAGTCACGTTGAATTTTATTTCAATAAAATATATATTCACTCTTCATTTTTTTTTTCATTATTTCCATTTTATATTATCACTTTTTAAAAATAACCGCATCACTCACACACCAATGGAAGAAGTGAAAACTAATCAATTTTTTTGCTTAAAATAAGAAAAAGGAAAGGGGGATCGAACCATAGTTCTCCTTATTGGGTAATAATTAGGTAATGTCATTACTACAAGAATTCTTGGTGAGTATTAAGCAAGTTATAAACACATAAACACCAGGAATGTCATATTTTTCTTTATGCTAGTTTCATTAATCTTTATTGTACACACATTTATGCTGAAGCCATATTTACACCATTGAATAGGGTGTTTTAAGGTTGGACAGTAAGTTAGAATAGCATCATCAGCGAAAAGCATGATCGTAGTCATGGTAATGGAAGTTTCTGTAGATGAAGCGAGCCAACCATCTTGAAGATGCATAGAATAGTACTGCCATCAAAACCATCGTGGTTCTTGCAGCTGCTGAGATTGCACCCTGCTTGGCTGCAGCAGCAATCGCAATTGCAGCAACAGAAACTACTCGGAGGACAACTTCAAGTACATTGAAACCTTTGTATGCTGCACTGCAACTAGGGCAGTTCACCACATGGGACCAGTACCTGAAAAAGATTGTGAAAGATAATTTCTATGAACCAGTTCTCATAAATGAATTATGAAACAAGTAGTGCTATGAGACACCACATAAAAGGAGGAATATGCGTGTACTGGTCAGATTAGAAATTTCCTGAATCTTCTCAAAGGCCTCAAACTACACCATAATTTCCAGTGTCCTTGGCTTTCCACAGGCAGAAAAAGAAAGAAGCCTCAAGGTATTATGACAGTTTAACTCTGTAAGCTGTTGATGTAAGTGAAGTTTGCACATGATCTCTTGCCAATAACAAGAAACAGATTTATCTATTTATTCTATGCATGATGCATCTAGAAAAATCTATCATGCTGTTGTATAATGTTCTTAAAAATGATACTATTTCTAGATAATAAAAAAAAGTATCAAATTCTAGCTTGAATCCGCATTGGTAGTTGTATGAATCACCTGTCCATTAGCTGCTCTCTAGGAGGAGTTGGGGGAAGAGCTCCACTGTACTTGCCTCTCCAATCAACTTGACCGCCAGCATATTTGTTTATCCATTTTCTAAATCCAATCACAAGGGCATCTGATTTTGTTGGCACAAAACAAGCTTTCTGCCAATTGGCAGGACCAATATCTTACGTTCCTATAGAAAGAACTCAGGAGTCAGATACTACTACTAAAATGTAATGCAATGTTATTCTGAATCTCAATTTTTGTGACCAGTATGTGATATAATACATTTAAAGAACAACTGTCACAACCAATTTGCTTCTCTTCTGGCAGGAGACTTGAGTAAAGACTAAAGCTTTGGTTGGAAAAAAAAAAACTACACATCACTGCAGGGTAAATCACTATTTTCTGGTGGAAATATGTAGGGAGCAATTTCTACTCTATCATACAAAAAGTTACATTTCAGAGAAAAAAAAAAAAAAAAAAGAAGTTATATTAGAATCATTAATCATTTACATGGAAAGAAAGTTCTAAAAAATTGAACCATCTCTGTGCGGTGTTTAGAAAATAATTATAGTAAAGAAATGCTGTTATGCTTTAAGGCTTAAGCAATAATCTATGAAACAAGATAGATCTGGAATGTGCTTTTGCAAGCTACAAGTGCCACCTAGTAAATATTTCCAAATTCTAATTCAAAACTTAGTTAATTTAATATCAAAAACAAGAAAAATAATAACTAAATCGAGACATTGAAGATCCTACATAGTTTAATCAATGAAGTATCATATGCATACATATGAAAGAAGCACAGGATATATGGTTGTTGTTCAGTGTCTTTTCTCTTTCACTCTCAAAATAAAATTGGAAACCTTAGAAGTTGGGTTTGTACCATATTGAGAATAATATTTACATTGTTATCTTTTAAAATAGCAGAACCCATTGGTGAACCTATACCATTAACTTCGATGGTAACTCGTCAACAACGATAGTGATGTATAATGGAATAAACCAGTTACCTAGATTAAAAAAAGAAACTTGCAATAACATACAATGAGATGGGAGTCACCTCTATGTGAAGAAGATATAAATCAGAGTCTATGACCAGGTTTTGTCCCATATGAAAAATCCATCGTGGCACAACTTTATCGATCCAATGACCAAAATTTCGAGGGAAGCTCCATATCAATCTGCTACTCCCTGGACTAACTGGAACACAAAAAAAAATTAAAAAAGAATTCCTGCTGCACAGATGTATCCTGCAACAACCAAGATTTACATAAATAGAAGTACCAAGGAACGAAAAATGAAATGCATAAATAAGAATTAACCAAGAATTTTGTTTATCATCTATGTATAAAAGATTAATCAATCTAATAGATAACCTTTCTGGTTCCAGCTGATGATTCAGATCCATTAGCTTGATCCTCAGGCTTAAGACATGCACAAAACAGGTATGGGGCAATAAATTTGCTTCTGTTCCATTCCTGAAACTGAACTGTATTGAACCCATTGATGTCTAACTTTTCAATCATAAAGTCAAGTGGTGTGCCCCCCTCTCTATCAGCCTTCACTGTGAAGGTAACTTGGTTTCAGTCATAAATAAAAGACAACAAAACTTATTGGCAGAACATAAGGATTATTCAAAACTTATCTGTTTTTGGATGGTAGAATTTCCATTATTCCATGATGCGCATAAGGAACATGAGCAGGATCCATAAGATTCTCAATCAATATCTCAAATCTCAAATTACAAAATCAATATATTCCCAATCAGATCTGCTAAGAGAAAGGAGGTAAGATATAAAAAGAAAAAGCAAAACCCAAATACAGGTGCCCAACTTTTAGTGATGCACATTTGCATACAATATTTATTCCAATTAAAAAGGAAGAATAAACCATTTGCAATCAGTCAAAAAGATATGAACTTTCTTATGAATTTTCCAAAATGAAATTAGAAAATATTAATACTTCGTCCTTCAGCATTACAGGTGCCTAAAAGTTACATTACATATAGCTGGAAAAAAGGCCAGATATAGTTACACGAGTAGAAAAAATTGAATCTATGTTTTCCAGGATAACAGGTTTTTTTCAGAAGATAGTGGCAGATCATACCCATAAGGAATATCTCTATTTCCCATTAAGTTAGTATATGAAGGATCATCTATTTCTGGGATGTAGGGGGGTTTCTTCTCCACAAGAATATCTTTGTATCGAGGATCCAAGTTTGGCCAAAACCAAACTATGTTGTTCTGCAAAGTACTTGGATAAACAGCTACACACGCTTTCTTGGCTGTGTGCACCTGCATAATTATTTGGAAAGGTTATTCACCAATTGCATTGGCCAATTGATATCGTACTTGTACGATCCTCTAGCTTCAACTTGAAATTACATGATAAAATCCCATAACCAAATTCCATCTGCTATTGTAAAAAATTCCTGCAAAAACATTGACATACTCTGTTCCTTCTATTTATACAAGGAAATAAAATAAGATAAACATTCAAAAATGGATGAAAAGTATACAAGATGAAGCAGAAAAATATAACGATCAACCAGACATGATTATATCAGTTTTGATTGTTTGTGTTATGTCTTGAGGTCATATAAAGGAGGAAAAGCCACATGCAAATATAACTATTTCTATTATGCAAACAATAATTTGATAGTTACAATGGAAGGGGAGAGACTAGATGTCTTGGAAACACTAGGAGGTGCCAAACAGTAAAGCTACAAGGCTCTTGGCCAATTTTGCAAACAATAGAAAGATCCAATCTCAAAGTTTCTTCTTTACTTCCCTGATTGTTCTTTGGAGGGAATGAGAAGTACTGACAAAGCATCGAAATTTGGAATCTTGTCACAGCCTAACATTGGATAAAATGTAACAGATACCAAGTTTTCCATTCATATGTGACAAGAATCCTATCCAAATATATTGAAGGAATGAGAACACATGCAAAAGCATTTGCAAAATATTGATCCCAAGTTCTTAACATGGGATATTTGAATTCAAGAGTTTTTACCGGAGGGCCATCAGGATTTGCTTGAGGGATGAACTTGCAGTTGCCAGAACCATTAAAACACCAACCATGGTACACACACTGCAACCTGCCCCACTGGTCAATCCTCCCTTCAGATAATGGAGCCAACCTATGAGGACACCTATCATCAAACACTTTCCAAGTTTCCTCATTCCTATCCCACCACACAACCACATCAAGACCTATCACCTTTTTTGCATGTGGCCTCCTCTTGTCCAGGTCACAGATTGGCATAACAGGGTACCATTGTGAATACCAATCAAATTTCTCACCTTGACTGTGAGTTTCAAGCACTGGCTCAGGTGCGTTTGTGGGTTCTGTTGAAACCGTGGATGATATGGCGTTAAAAACCTTGAATTTGGATTGTTTTTTGTGGACTAATGAGAGAGTCGAACTGGGTGTTGGATTGGAATGAAAATTTAAGAACATGGGCCTTCTCAATTCGGTTTTATCAATTGCTGTTCGGATGTGAAAAGAAGGAACTGAGGAAGCTCTGAGAGCTTCCATGGCTACTTCTTTCACAGCTCAAACTAAAGAAAAGTGAGAAAAGTGAGGCCGTTCAAAACTTTATTATAATGGTGGATTGAACTTGAGGCCTGAGTTGTTGAACATAAAAAGTTGAAAACTTTATTAGAATATTCTTGCTATTGATTTAGTAGGAATAGTGGGTGGGTGAACGTGTATCACGCTGGCCCTGCTTGTGTCTTTGAAACTGAATCAACAACATGCCATTGCTAGGAATTTTTATTTTATTATACGCGAACAACCCCAATCATGTAAGGGCGGTGGTGGATTCTTAAAAAAAAAAAGTAAGGGCGGTGGGTACAAGACAACAACCCGCACCCGCTCAGATAGGAAAAAATTTACAATCATCCTGTGCATGTCTCCCCTCTCACACAGTAATGGTGCTAAATTGTCGATATGAGAAAGTTGATTTTGATGAGAACTGAAAAATGATTCTCTCAATCATTTGAATCAATAGCTATACAAATATATATAAGAAAAGAAACCAAACTCTGTTCTATAACTAACTTAACACAAGGATACACGCGTGAACAGGACTCAACAAACTTAACAAACTTTACACGTGCCTGACTAAACTAACCAAACTAACAAACAAAACGACCCACAGTTTTTGTACACATATCAGATAAGCTACATTGTCGTTTAGATGAAATTGCACATTTCTTTAGTGTCTTCAACTCTGTAGTACAAGATAAGACCTCTAGATTACTACTTGAAGCTTCAATCTGAGTTTCATCTGCTCCTAGCTGCTGCACTATTTGGCAAGCTGAGCCGCACTAGTGTAGCAGCTGGTGTTTCATCTGCTCCTACATCAGCTAGTAACTGATGTGCTTGTCTTGCTTGGTCAAGTTTTGTCTAGGTAACACTGATGCACGAGCTGCTGCACTGTCTGCTGCATTGTGTGGCATGCTGGGCTGCATTGGTGTGGCAGCTGATGCTTAAGCACCCGGTGCACTAGCTGCTGCACTATGTGGCAAGTTGAGCTGCACTGGTGTAGCAGTTTATGATACACTCTCTTGTCTTTGACATTCCCCCTCAAGATGGACTGAGAAAGAATGGACATTAAGCAGTCCCATCTTGGATACCAATTCAGAGAATTGTTTATAACCAAAAGCCTTAGTTAACAAATCTACTAGCTGGCAGTGTGTTCTCACATGATTCAATTTAATCACCTTAGCCAACACTTTATCCCTTACAATATGACAATCAATCTCTATGTGCTTAGTCCTTTCATGAAAAATTGGATTGGACCCTATGTGCAAGGTTGATTGGCTGTCACAAAATAGCAATGCCTCCCTATCATGCCTAATCTGCAAATCTCTTAGCAAATAAAGAATCCACACAAGTTCACAAGTTGCCACAACCATGGCCCTATACTTTGCCTCAGCTGAAGACCTTGGCACAGTAGTTTGCTTCTTTGATTTCCAAGAAATCAATGAATCCCCAAGGAAAATGCAATCTCCCGTGACAGATCTCCTTGTGTCTGGACATGATGCCCAGTTTGCATCATTGAATCCTTTGACATGAAATTCTGATTGTGCAGAAAAGAAAACTCCTTTCCCTAGTTCATTTTTAAGATAATGAAGAACCTTAAGTGCTGTTGCATAGTGAGGCTTTCTTGGCTTTGCCATAAACTAACTGAGCTTGTGGACTGCAAATGTGATGTCAGGCCTGGTAATAGTTAAGTATAATAGTCTCCCTACCAACCTTCTATATTGACTTGGGTCATTTAACAGATCACCTTCATGTTTGCTAAGCTTTAAAGTGGGATCCATAGAAACTTTAGATGGTTTGCACCTAGTAGACCAGCATCTTCCAAGATCTCTAGAGCATATTTCCTTTGGTACAAGGAATTGCCCATATTTGTTCTAGCTATCTCCAAACCAAGAAAATATCTCAAGTCCCCTAAATCTTTGAGCTTAAACTTCTGGTCTAATAAGACCTTAAACTCCTCAACTCCCTTTTGATCATTGCTTGCAATCAGAATATCATCAACATAAACCAATAACATAATGAAGGAATCTCCTTGCTGTTTGGTAAACAATGAGTAATTTGCCTTAGACTGAACAAAACCAAGATCAATTAAGGCAGTTGAGAACTTAGAAAACCACATTCTAGATGCCTGTTTAAGGTCATAGAGTGATTTATTGAGCTTACAAACCAATTGAGGTTGCTCCCCCTTGCTGTGAAGGCCTGGTGGAAGTGACATATAGACCTCCTTATGCAAATCTCCATGGAGAAATGCATTATTAACATCAAGCTGACTGAGAAACCAGCCTTTCACAACAGCAACAACAAGCACAACCTTAACAGACACCATTTTAGCAACAAGTGAGAATGTATCAATGTAATCTAGCCCCTCTTTTTGGGAGAAACCCTTAGTAACCAATCTAACCTTATACCTTTCAATAGAACCATCAGATTTGTACTTCACCCTATACACCCACGTACAATCTATGGGCTTTTTACCGTGTGGCAAGGAAGTAACAGTCTATGTATTATTAGCTTCTAAAGCTTAAATTTTAGCATCCATGGTTTCCAGCTACTTGGGGTTACCAACAGCTTGGTGATAAAAGGTAGGTTCAATGATGGAAGATAAAGCACAACAAAAACGCTTGTATGGAGAAGACGGTTAGTATAAGGCAAATAGGAATGAAAGCGATGGGAAGTACCTGAAATAGGAGTGGAGGACCTTGGAATGGGAGCTTATGTGACTTGATTACAAGGATAAGCCTCAAGGTAAGAAGGTGGTTTAGTAGGTCTGGTAGACCTCCTAAGAACAATAGGCCAATCAGATGCATTAGGAGCATCATGTGCATCAGGAAAGTCTTGAATGTCCTCATCAAAATCTTGATGAATTTGGACAATGGTGTCATCAGAAATAGGCAGAGAAGAAGGAGTAGAGAAAGGCAAGAGAAGTAGAGGAAGAAGGTGAAGGGAAAATAGGTAAAGGAATGAGATCATCACACTTAGGAGAAGTAGCTGAAGCAAAAGGAAAAATGGACTCATAAAACACAACATCTCTAGACAGAAAAATAGTGTGAGAATCAAGGTCAAAGAGTTTATAACCCTTGACATTGAAGGGATAGCCTAGAAAAACACACTTCCTGGCTCTAGGAGTGAATTTGTGTTTATGAGGAGTGAGATTAGTAGCATAACATAAGCAACCAAAAGTTCTAAGATGTGAATATGAAGGAAGCTTGTGGAAAAGAAGTTCAAAAGGTGTCTTATGATTAAGAAAAGGAGATGGAAGTCTGTTGATCAAATACACTGCAGTAAGAACACAGTCACCCCAAAAAGAGAGAGGAACATTGGATTGAATCTGTAATGCCCTACCAGTAGCAAGTATGTGTTAATACTTTCTCTCCACAACTGAATTTTGTTGTGGAGTGTAAGCACAACTCAATTGATGAACAATTTCCTTAGAACTGTAAAAATCATGAAAGCCAAATTCTAAGGCATTATCAGATCTAATGGATTTAATCTTGGTTTCAAATTTAGTAAGAATCATGTTATATAAAGACACAATAAGTGGTCTAACCTTAGATTTAGCTTTTAGCAAGAAAACCCAAGTTGCTCTAGAAGCATCATCCACAACAATAAGAAAATACTTGTGACCATCAAATGTTAAAACAGAAAAAGGACCCCAAACATCCATATGAACAAGATCAAAATGATGAGCACACTTATTATTATTGAAAGGAAAAGGAATTCTCTTCTGTTTTTCCAAAGGACAAACAGTATAGGGTTTATTACAACAATTCTTAAGAAAAGGCAAAGTAATGCTCAAAGATTAAACCTTGACATCAGAGTGGTGCCTAAGCCTTGAATGCCAAAGTGAAAACACATTCGTGGAAAGAGAAGAAGAACAAACAGTTGAGAAGCACTTGAAATTCTGCTTGGAAAGGAAATCAGAAAGAGATGCAGTGGCTTGAGACTAGCTTGAATCTTGCAACAAGTATAAACCATCATGCGTTTTCCCCATTCCAATCGTGCTCCAACATGTAAGGTCTTGCATAAAGCATAGGTTTGACAAAAAAAAAAACAAGCATATAGATTGAGATTTAGTTAAGGCACCGACTGGCAGAAGGTTAAAGGTAAAAGAGGGTACACAAAGAACATTGGTGAGAGTAATGTGAGATGAGAGTTGAATGGTACCAATGGGTGTAACAATGGCTGCTTCGCCATTAAGCAATTCAACCACAGTATGTAAAATTTCAGTATAAGAAGTTAACAATTGAATGGAACATACTATATGATCACTTGCACCCGTATCAATGACCCATGTATGAAGATCATAAGCTCTTCTATTAAATATTTTAGCAGAAAAGACAGAATGCTTGAAGTTAATGGAATTACCTACAACAACATTTGAGGGACAAGTCACAGAATTCGCAGCATGAAGTTCTTGACTTTTAAAGGATTGTTGAGTAGAACATGAACCAATCAAGGTCAGAAGCTGCTGGTATTGATCATGAGTGAAGGCTAGAGCCTGAGATACATGCATAGATGAGGCAAAATCAGTAACCCTAGCAAGGGCATTGCCTTGAATTAATTCAAGATTGGATGAAACTTGACGAGCAGTTGCATTTTTATTGTTCTTGAACTTGAAACCTGGTGGGAAACCATGCAGCTTATAACATTTGTCCACAGTGTGGCCTAGGTTTACACAATGAGTACATAAAGGCCTTTCTTTGCCTTTGAAGTTGTTTCTTGAGTTCTTGGCAACTAAGGCAGTGGATTCAACTCTAATAGCATTGTGCACAGACCTTTGCATCTCTTCTTGGATGAACAAGGAGTGAGCCTTATTGATAGAAGGCAATGGATCCATGAGCAAGATCTGTGTTCTCACTTGGGAAAAGGAATCATTCACTCCCATAAGAAATTTCATTGTGGACTCTTTAGCTTGAAAACTCTTCAACCTTTGATTGATACTACACACACATTGTCCACAAGTACATTGGGGAAATGGACTAAGATTCTGAAGTTTATCCCATAAGACTTTGAGCTGAGTGGAATAATCAGTGAGTGATTGCTGTCCCTGATGAATCTCAACGATTTGCTTCTGGATATTGAAGACCTTTGTGCCATTCCTTTGACTAAGCGTGTCTCTGAGATCAGTCCAAATCTCAAGAGCAATGTCTCTGTATATGATACTAGCTTGGAGCTTTGGTGAGACAGAATTGATAATCCAAGTACCAACCATATTGTCCGCACGAATCCAAGCTTAAGTAGCAATTGGTGAATTCACCAATGGAGATGAAATAGTTAAAGATCCATCTATAAACCCAAGCTTGTTCTTGGCAATCAATGATTTTCTCACTGATCTTGCCCAAGCAGGATAGTTCTCTCCCCCAAACAATGGTTGAGAAGTGAGAAGAACTACTGGAAATTCTCCAGGATGCAAAAACAGAGGGTTATTGAGGCTATATGAATCTTGCAAAGAAGATGAAGATTCAGTGGTGGAAGCATTAGTAGCTGTTGCTTCTGCCATTGAAGAAAAAGAAAAGCTCGAAGAAAGTAACAATGGAGGATAGGAAAAAGCTTGAAGAAATCAACAATGATGAACGAGAAATTTGACATATCCCCAAATTTGATCTGATGAACCCTAGAAATAGAAGTATCTAGAAGTTTGCTCTGATACCATATGAGAAAGTTGATTTTGATGAAAACTGAAAAATGATTCTCTCAATCATTGAATCAATAGCTATACAAATATATATAAGAAAATAAACCAAACTCTGTTCTATAACTAACTTAACAGAAGGATGCACATGTGAACATGACTCAACAAACTTAACAAACTCTTACACGTCCCTGACTAACTAACCAAACTAACAAACAAAATGACCCACTGTTTTTGTACACATATCAGATAAGCTACATTGTCGTTTAGATGAAATTGCACATTTCTTTACTGTCTTCAACTCTATAGTACAAGATATGACCTCAGGATTATTACTTGAAGCTTCAATCTGAGTTTCATCTGCTCCTAGCTGCTGCACTATGTGGCAAGCTGAGCTGCACTGGTGTAGCAGCTGGTGTTTCATCTGCTCCTACGTTAGCTAGTAACTGATGTGCTTGTCTTGCTTGGTCAAGTGCTTGTCTAGGTAACACTAATGCACGAGCTACTGCACTGTTTTCTGCACTGTGTGGCATGCTAGGCTGCATTGGTGTGGCAGCTGATGCTACAACACTTGGTGCACTAGCTGCTGCACTATGTGGCAAGCTAAGCTGCATTGGTGTAGCAGTTGATGATACACTCTCTTGTCTTTGACAGTCAAATTGTTATTTTTAACAACTCACCTAACAAAAATAAAGCAACATTGATGGTGCTATTCCCTAATGCAATCCTTGTGAAGCTTAAAGAAATTATTTAGCTTTGGAGGAATCTATATATATAGCCACCAATGAGCTGTAGTCTAGCAATTGAGCTACAGTCTAGTGCAACTCACAAATATCAAATAATATTTGTTTTTTCTATTATCAAATATATATATATATATATATATATATATATATATATATATTTCTTTCTTAATTTTTCACACTTTCTCTTGTTTGTCTCCTCTCCCTTTTTTCATTTTTCTTTTTTCTCTTGGGCTTCTCCTCTCTTTCCCTCCTTTTTTTTTTTCTTCTTTCTTTTTCATTGCTCCTCTCTCTCGCTCTCTCATCACCGGTTCTTTCTTTTTCTTTTTTTTTTTTTTTTTTCCATTTCTTTCTTTCTTTCTCTCTTCTCTCTTCTCCTTTCTCCTTTCTCTATCTCTCCATCTTTGTGGGTTTGGTGGTGGTGATTGATTTTCAGTATGGTTTTGTGTATTTTGGCTGTGATGGTGGTGGCAATTAATTTTGGCTTTGGCCATAGGTAAAGGTGTGCATGGGTCGAGTTAAGGGAATTTTTTGACCAACCCACCATGGTAGGTTAAAAAAAAATTCAACCCAACCCAACCCAACCCACATGGGTCAAATTGGGTCGGGTTGAACCCATGAGTTGTACAATTTTTTATTATTATTAAATTGAGTAGAAAAAAATATAAATATAAATATATTTAAAAAACCTAAAGATTAGTATCAATGTAACTTCTTAAAGACAAACAATACTAATGATTAAATAATAATAGTAATTTACTAGGGTTTGTGTGAACTAATTGGCTTTTATATAGAATAGGAAGATCTATTTATTTAAAAAAATTATTAATTATTTAATATATTTTAAATATATATATATATTAAAAATATGGGTGGGTGGGTCGGGTCGGGTTTGACGGGTTTGAAATTTTAAGACCTAAACCCAACCCGACCTGCTATCAATAAAAATTTTATAACCCAACCCAACCCACCAAACCCTACAAACTGACCCAACCTGGCGGGTTGGGTTAGGTCGGGTCAGTTTTGGCAGGTTGGCTACACACCCCTAGCTTTAGGTTTGGGTTCGGTTGTGGCAGTCGCTTGTGGCTATGATGGTGGGTTGTTGTGGTTGGTAGCGGCGGTGGCTAGTGGTTTTTTTTTTTTCATTTGCGGTGGGTTGTGGCAGTTTTTGTGGTTGTTGTTTTTTTAATTATTTTAATGAATTATTTATATACATGAAGTACTAAAAAATAGAATTTTTTATGTTTGGTGTATTATAAAATAAGTTGGAAAAATAGATAAAATAGTTTTTTTGAGGTGCGAAAAGCTAAATCTTTTAGTACCGTCACTATGAAGGCTCTGAGAGGGGGATACATGTACCGGATGCATGTAATAACCCCCTCAGATAGGGATAAGTGTCAATAGGGGTGAGTGTCAATGGGGGGTTGTATTACATCCCTATGAAGAGAAAGTATACCATGCAGCGAGAATATGCAACATTTTTGTCATTGCAAGTGGATCTCGTCTGCTTGCTATGAGAGATATGTTGTATATACCTGGTACAAGGTATAATATTCCCCTGAGAAGGATGGCTAGTTGATCTTTATGTTCAACGTTCCACATAAATTAGACACCTTGCTTGTCATGCCTATTTTGGAATGTGAAAAATCTTATTACACACTTCATTTTGAATCATGTTTTAATTGTTAAACTTTTGGGGAAAAAAAAATACAATTTTAATTGAAATCGTGTTTTCAAAACATGATTTTAGTCTATGAGATGTGTGTACGGTGAATGTTTAGTAAGAAGTGTGTATACAGTAAATGTATAATAAGGAGTGCGTGACTATCATTATTTGAATGAAATTTTGTTAAACCTTGATGGTTCGTCTCACGAGAAGTAACATTTTTTTTAAGATCATAATTTTTTTTGAAATATTAAAATAGATCAACCATACAGACATCCACATGGGTTATATCACAAGATACAAAATCATGATGTAGTTTAGTTCCCTTTTTTGGTCGGTGCATCAACACACATGTTAGCCTCCCTAAAGCAATGCCTAACTCTTGGTTGGGGGATCTAAGAGAATACTCTAATGCTCTGTTGAAGGTCTTAAAATGAATTGAACACAGAATTGTATCTTTGTAACCAGAGGTTCCAGATGCCAAAATGGAAAAAGGCTCCTTAGTGAAAGGAGGGTGCCAGGCATGGTGGTCAAGCTGCTAGCATCAAGGTTGTCAAAATCGAGATCCTACGTAGGATCGTAGGAGGTAGGTGAGATCGTGGATCGTAGGATCGGATCGTAAATCGTAAGATCCTATATTATTTGAGAAAAAAACAAAAAAAATAAACATTTGTATGTTAAATAATCACATAAATTATACATTCATTAATATAATTACCATACATCACTATATTCATTTATAAGCATCATTTAAAGAGGTCAAAAATCTCAAAACATGACACTCTATTGGAATATTTTTTATTCGGATCCAACTGGCACACTCTCTACATTAGAGTTGAAAAATTTGGTCTATTGGGATTTTATTTTTCATTTAAGTCCAACTGAGCAATTTATTAAATTTAAAAACATTACAAGAAATAAAAATCGTTTGGGATCGTCAAAATCGTGTGATCCTATCGATCTTGAACGATCGCAAAGATCCTTGAAAGATCTTAATCGTTTTGAGCAGATGAGATCGTAAAATCGTAGGATCGTAGGATCCAGATCGGGATGAATCAGAGATAACCCATGTAGCAATTCTTTAACAATGAATCAGAGAGCAAAGCCTTTCTAAACAAAAAGCTTGATTTTTGGCCGAATGTCCAAAGACCATATCCAATTAACTGCAGGGAATAATTGCCATCTGGATCCTTTAATTGTTAATTGGATATGGTCTTTTTTTTGTGTCTTTCTTTTTTGTCGTTTCTCAAAAAAAAAAAAAAAACCATATCCAATTAACAATTAGTCCTAGAGACATTTTTATCCCTAGCCCCGTTAGCATTCGTTAGTCATTTTAATTTTTTTTTCTTTCTCAAAGGTAACAGGTCTCTGCTCTCTCTCTCTACCTCTTTCATTCTTCTCTCCCTCTAACCTCTCTGCTCTTTTTTTTTGCTAATCCTAAGTCCTAACCTCTCTGCTCTTCTTTTCCCTCAGGCCTCTCTCTCTCCAACCTGACCTAAACTCCTCTCTTTGTCTCACCCTTTTCATTTATCTCTTTCTTCTTTCTAGTAGTGGCAGTGGTGCATGGGTTTGGTGGTTTGGATTGGTTGTGGATTGTGGTTATGATGGTTGTTGGTTGCCGATGACGGGTTCTGGTTTGTTGTGGGTTCTTTGGTGGTGGTGGATTCCGATCTGTAGTGGGTTTGTTGTGGGTTTGAGTTTTTTTATTTGGGTTTTGTGGTCGATGGTTGTTAAAGGTGGTGGTGGTGGTGGGTCCGATTTGGGGTGGATTTGAAATGGAGGTGGTTATGGATTTCGATCTAGGGTGGATTTGCAATGAGGTGGTTGTGGGTTACAAGTGGTGATTGGAATTTTTGGGTTTGGGTTTTATTGATGTGGGTTTGGTTGGGTTTTGTTGCCAGTGGTGGTGATGGGTTCCAATATGGAATGGATTTGCAATGGGGGTGGTTTTGGGTTTTGATGTGGTGGTGAGTTTTCTATGTGTTGGAGAATTTGGATATTGTTGGGGTAGATTTGGCTTGGTTTTGATATGGGTAGTAAAATTTTGTTGTGGCTGATCTGAGAAGTGGTTGTGGCTGGGCCGAGGAGAGGGAGAGTGAGGGAGGAGTGAAGAGGGAAGAGTAACAGAGAGAGACAGAGAGAAGAGAGAAAAACTAATGGAGGCCAATGTTGTTTAGTGGTGTTTAGGGACTAAATAGTCTTTATGGACTAAATTGGTCAATTTTGGAATGTCTTAGACCTTAGTTGGTATTAACCCAAACCTCAGGGTATGTTAGTAGAATTTACACTAAAAAAAAACTAATGCAAAATTTATTCTCTAAGTTTCATTAGAATTTATTTTAGTCATTTAATTTTGTTTTTGTTCATTTCAGTTCTTTAAGTTTCAAGTTTATTTAATTAAGATTTCTCCCTCAACTTTTGTGAAATGTTACGATTAATTGTCCAAAATTTTAAATTTTTTCTTCAAAATTTTTAAATTAAAAAATTCAATTAATCATTGAAAAATATTTTCTAGAATTAAAAAAATTTAAAGGAATATTTTTTTGGAGAAAAATTAACGGAATTTAATGGAGAAACATAAATTGAATAAATTTAAAATTTAGAGGACTGAAATGAATTACAGTGAAATATAAAGTTTGAGTTTATATATATATATATATATATATATATATATATATATATATATATATATATATATATAGGGAAAAATTTAGCTACAAAATTGGTTGTAACCTTAATCTACGAACTCACTCAATAAAATAAATATTACTGCATGTTTTGAAAATCTAACCGTTAAATTGCATGTTCTTTACGCTCTTAATACATATGTCAAATTTTATATCAATCGGATATTATTTACTATATAATCTATAAACATATATTTTATGCATAATTTTAAATTACAAAAACTTGTAATTTAAAAATGTATTGATAATATAACTATTGATCTTTAATTTTCTTGAAATTTTGCAAATATGAAGGATATAAGAAGAAGATGTAATCCAATAGTGGATTTGTCAAAATTTACTTCCAATAAAAAGATATTGAGTGAGTTTGTAATATAAAATTACAACTGATTTTGTAACTAAATTTTGTCCATATATATATATATATATATTTTTGGGACTGTTTATCTATTGACAAAAAAAAAAAAATGGAAAAAAAAAAACGTAAACAATTATCATGCTGACATGGCATTGCTTATGCTAAACCACTTTCACCAACTGATGCAGACAATCCAACACACACTCTTTACTTTGACAGCTTGGCTTCTTAACATACTACATACTCCAAACGAAAATACAAGCAGACAGATCTCCATAACATACCAAACATCCACACTCCACAAGTGTGTAATCAAAGTCATCTCTGCCAAAGACCCATCAGATCTCCATTTTCAGCTGTAAGTGAAAACCCTAACCCAACTTCTCTCTTTTCCACTTAAAGTTCCAAACTTTATTTCATTCTTGCACTAGTTTCAAGATCTGATTGCTCACTGAATCAAAAAACTGAAAAGGGTATTTGGGTTTTTTTTTTTTTTCATTAAAGAGTGGAGAAAAAATTAAAACCCCATGAAAGACTCAAATCCAAGCACTGAGCCCATTGGGCAAAACCTAATAAAACTGATAAGCAATCTGTGTTTCTCAGTGTTTGTGTTCTTTGTACTTATAATTACAGTAATTGCCATCACTTACCAGCCTCCAGATCCATGGCTTGAGTCTGCTCCGGCTCTGACCAAGCTTTTCACTGAATCTGAGAATGCCACTTTCCAAAATGACAATTCTATCCTCAAAACTGGGGAAGATTTGACTTTTGGGAAGGCAGAGTCACCGGCTTCTGGGCCGGTGGGGGTCTCAATCACCGAGGCGGTGATTGCGAAAACTGAAGAGAGAATTGCCAATTTGACACTGAAATCTAATTCGGGTTGTGATGAATCACGGGTCTTGAACTGTTCTGATCCCCAGGTTTTGCTTGCGGTTGAGAAGTTCAATTTGAGGGTTTTTAAGTCCATTGTGTTTGTGGATTATCAGACTCCAGTTAATGGGTCAAAAGAGGAAGAGTGTGATGTGTCTTGGAGGTTTCGGAATAAAAAAGAGAAGTCTTGGAGGAAGTATAGGGATTTTAGGAGGTTTAGGCTTGGGGTTGGAGAGAATTGTACATATAAAGTGGTGCATGCGGGTGGGTGGCATTCGGGTATTAATGCCCGACGGTCTAGGAGTAGAATCAATAATGCCACGAAGGGCAGACCAAGCAGTCCTAAGATTGCCCCACCTGTCCAGGATGAGGAGATCAATGACACGATCCCAAGTTTGGGGTCAGAGATGAATTTTAGAAAAGGGAAGTACTTGTACTATTCGCGTGGAGGGGATTACTGTAAGGGAATGAATCATTACCTTTGGAGTTTCTTGTGTGGTTTAGGGGAGGCTATGTATTTGAATAGGACGTTTGTGATGGATTTGAATATGTGCTTGGCAGCAACTTATAATCCAAGTAATAAAGATGAGGAGGGAAAGGATTTTCGGTACTATTTTGATTTTGAGCATCTTAAGGAGGTGGCATCAATTGTGGAAGAGGATGTGTTTTTGAAAGGTTGGAAGAAATGGGATCGGAGCCATAAGAGGAAACTGCCTGTTAGGAAGGTTGTGAGCCATAAGATGACACCGATGCAACTCAAGAAAGATAAGAACACAGTAATATGGAGGCAGTTTGATGCTCCAGAGCCGGAGAATTATTGGTATAGAGTATGTGAAGGGCAGGCTGCAAACTACATCCAGAGGCCATGGCATGCTATTTGGAAATCAAAGAGATTGATGAACATTGTTTCAGAAATCAGTGGGAATCTGGACTGGGATTTTGATGCGGTTCATGTAGTTCGAGGGGAGAAGGCACAGAATAAAGAGCTTTGGCCTCATTTGAATTCTGATACATCCCCTGACGCAATCCTTGCGAAGCTTAAAGAGATTATTCAGCCTTGGAGGAATCTGTATGTAGCCACGAATGAACCATTTTACAATTATTTCGATAAATTGAGGTCTCAGTATAAGGTCCATTTGCTTGATGATTACAAGGAATTGTGGGGAAATAAAAGTGAGTGGTACAATGAGACGATGATTCTAAATAATGGAAGACCAGTTGAGTTTGATGGGTACATGAGAGTTGAGGTGGATACTGAGGTCCTTTATAGGGCAAAGACACGTGTGGAAACCTTCTACAATTTGACCAAAGATTGCAAGGATGGAATTAATACTTGCTGAACAGGTTGGATAATACCCTAATGCATTATTACTTGAATTGAATCATGCTCTTACTTCTTTGATTCAGTTTCAGAATGATACTTCTGAGTCAATTCAGGTTTCTTTGTATTTTAATGTTCTTTTATTGTATTGATGAACCTTCTCTATGACTAGCCCATATGTGTACCATAGATTCAACTTATTGAAATGTGCACTCTAATTTTTTTCAATACCAGCTGTTGAGTTTTTATCTTTTTATTCTTGTGTAAGTATTATCAGTTGTTATCTTCCACGAGTAAATGAATTCTTTTTCTTTGTGACTCTTCTGTTGCATTTAAAGATTCATATGTGAACATGCTGACCAGTTGGGAATTAAGGATGGACTGGTGGTGTAAATTGCTAATGTAAGAAAGAAAGATTTCCTGGGACCCTTGTAAATTGAATTGCATGACTCTTATTGCACTGGTCAGTGAAACAGAACTGTATTATCACTCAGGCCTGAAACAGCTGTTTGAATGCACTGCCATCTCCTTAATGTGGTGTTGCTATCTGAAGGTGATAGATGGCTACTTATATAGTTTCATAATAAGCCTTCCCAGTTGTAGCTTACCCATATAGGATGAAAAATTACTATTTAAAAAATATATAATAAATAGAAAAGGCAACCTGTGCAAATGCATTTTTCTTATTGCAATGAAAGTATTTGTTCCTCTTAGCATGCATATGTGGATTTCCTCCTTGATCAGAACTTGCAAGATAGAGGCATGTTTTGTTTGTCTTTATCTAATTAGAGGAACCATGATTTTGCTCTTTTGCTTTTTGAGGTGTCTATGTCTCTATCTCCATTTAAATATATGGAAGTGCCCAGTGGTTTTCTTCCCTGTTTTTGGCAAATGGTAGAAGAATAACTGTCTTACAACCTTCCACTGCATCCATAATTGCTCAAACCCAAAACTTGTCTTGCTTTGGTCACTGAAATTGAAACCTGAATCAGCTATGGAACTGCACTGCTACCTGTTTAACTGTTGCTTCCTGAGAATGTTGTGCTAATGGTCTTAATTTTGCGAAAGAGATGGGGAAAAAGGGAAAATCAGGGGAAGAGGAAACTGTACAAATGATATTTCCGCTAGCAAATGAAGCTTTTTATTTATAGCATGCACATGGGAATTTATCTCTTAGATGGAATGATACTCCAAGCTAAAGGTGCTTCTTTTTCCTGTGCAACTGGAAGTAGGGTAGTTTTTTCCCATTTGGCTTGTGGTTACAATTCATGTATTTGTGTCTATATTTCAATATATTTTGGTGTGTATCAAACATAATGTCCATGTTGGTCGATTCGTTTAAGATTTCTGTGTTTGAGGAATAGGTTTCTTAATTAATGAGCAACATGGGATTCAAATCCATGCATCAAAGCATAACATATTAACATCTTCCCCCTAATTTTAGTGGTGACTGTATGGGTTCCATTGCAGCAAGAGCCAATAGCATTTTACACTGATGTCAAGGGTGTGTATCCAACCTACTAAGGTGACAAAATTGACCCAACTCAACCCAACCCGATGCCTTGGGTTGGGTTGGAATTTTATTTTGAATCTCAAGTTAGGTTGGGTTTGGTTTTGGTTGATAATTTTTCAACCTTTTCGACCAAACCCAACCCACTATGTAGAAGTTTATTTTATTATTCTTATTCTTATTTTTATTTGTTTTGTTTGATTCATTTTGGTATTTTAAGAATTAGTTTTGATGAATTTGAAAATTAGGAATATAATTTTTACATTATTATGTGAATTGTAATAGTTTATTATAAAAAAAGTAACTAAATAATTAATGAAAGTTCAATTTTTTACGAGGTGTGAAACATGTAAACATAACCCACAAATCCAACCAAACCTAACTGTTGGTTTCTACACATGTAATCGATTGGATTGGATTGGGTTGGGAATTTTCTTAACCTGACAAGCTTAAGTTGGGTTGAAAAAATGCTCCATCTCGACCCAATCTGACTTGTGCATACTCTTGCTAATGAGTAGCCTGAAGCTAAATTATATCATGCACAACAGCACAAGCAGCAATGTTCCAAAATCCAATTGATTTGATCAACCTGTGATTGTCTGCTTATAATGGTTTGATTCTGCTGTGTCAATCCCACTGCTATATCAAAAACATTCACTCGGGAAAAAAAAAAAAAAAAAAAAACCACATATTCACCTGCAGTGGCATGTTGAAGCTATACTATATTTATTCCTTTTTCAGGAAAATATAAATATTCATTTTGTGAAGTCAGTCTATCAACGCACAAATCAAGAAAGGTTCTTTGTGAACAAGTAGCACCCCCTATCCATTTGGAATATCAATTCTCTCTTGTGAATCTTTGTCCGCTTGCACGCGCAATGCCAACAGCCTTTTAGAAATATGGTGTTGTTGTAAATAAGGCCCATTTCATTCTTGGATGGCAAACAAAAGTGAAGAGCTACAAACTTCCGTTCTGGTTTCCCTCTATGTTCCAACTTTGTTTTGGTGCTACTTGATCATGCACGGGTATATATTCCTGTAGAAACATGTCTGACTTCAAGAACCAATTGATACAAGAGAAATGCTTTGTGTTTATCATATATGATAAAATGCTACAAGTACAATCATGTTTTGCCTGCTCAATACCTTTGGTTGATTTTACAATGTAAGAAAAAAAAATCCAATTCGAAGTAATATATACTGTCATTGACCCTTTCATTTTGTCAAGAGAATGGTCTTGGAGCTTTAATAAATCTCAAGCTTTGAAGGTGACCTAGATTCTGCCATGGTCAGCCATACAGTACACCTAAGAATTGGCGAGCCTATATATAAATGCCTCACTATGAATTAACCTATTTCATTTAATCAATTCAAGATGAAGTTTTTATTTTTATTTTTTATGGTGTCTCATATTTGTGGTTTGAACCTCCTCTTCCTCTCCTCCACTATCTAACTATCTCAACCAAAAAATAAAAAAATAAAAAAATAAACTAAATGAAACTAAAAGTGGATGAAACTCGAAGGGGAGTCAACACCAAGTTGGAAATTCAAAGAATTTTTTAGAATTGAAAGGTTTTAATGTGAAATATGAATAAAAAAATTATATAGAGCATAAGTTTAGTAAAAGTGGAATCAAAGATAAAAGAGTTGTAAGCTTGTTGGTTAAAAATACCAAAAAGTAACTATTTTTGATGTTTTGGATTAACAAATCATAATGATGGGGAGATTGAAAAAAATGTGAATCATATCATAAGATTAAGATAGATAAAGTGGAGGAGTACATTAGAACTATTGTGTGATTGTAGAAAACTTATTAAGTTAAAACAAAATTTATAAGAAAAGTTATACTCTATGGTATTTAATATTGAGCTATTTAGAAGCAATATGTTCATAAAATAAGTGTAATTAAAATGAGAATGTTAAGAAAAATAAGTATAAATACCATGAAAGATATGATATGAAATGAAGAAATTTGTTTAAAAATTTGTAGCTCATGAGTAAAGGAATTTGTAACTCATGATATGAAAGAAATTTGTTCATAAAAATTTGTTTAAAAATGGGGGGAAGTCGCTTAAGATAGTCATGAGTAAAGGAGAATGACTAATGCGTTAATGACAAAAAGAATGATTTGATTTAAGTTGAGGGAACAGGAAGGGGGTAGAGGAAGACCCGAATTAATATTGATAAAGTAATAAAAAAAAATTGACAAATTCAGTAATGTGACAAAAAGTATGATATTAGATAGGGTAGAATAGAATGGCGAAAAAGAATACATGTGTTCGATTCCTATTAGATTGTTAAGTACTCATATTGATCCCAAAGTTATGGGATTAAGGTTTTTTTGTTGTTGTTGTTTTTGCATATAGCCTCCAATGGTATTTTCTTATTATTCCCTCAATATTTTCTTCTTTTTGTCATCTATTCCAGCACTGACGGAATATACTTATGCAATTTTATCAAAATACAAAATTTGTATTAGTTTTTATGTCATTAATCAATGTACAAGTATATTTGTACCTCCATCTTCTGTAGCAGCTCTCGAGAAGTTTGTGCAGATATGACAATATTCCTAGCAGGTGGATTAATAAATCCTTCTTCCACTCCTTTGTCAAACAATCCCAGCAAGCAATCATAATATCCATCAATATTCAAGAGACCTACCTGTTTTAGCAACCAAATATGAAAATTCAAATTTGTTTGTCAAACTTGTAAGTTTGTAACATGTGGCTAAAAAGGGTCCAAAAAAAAAAGGGTCACAACTCAGGGTAAATAACCATTAAAGTCAAGGTTCCTTTTTTCTTTTTCCTTGAACTGTTATTGTTTTTTTACTGAAATAGCATTCTCACCGACTTTTCCTTGATGTGTACATCAATTTTTTTTTCTTATTTAAAATTTTGATACATACATTGCATGAAGGTGATTGCTGTGACAATGAAGACACCATTAACTCTTAATTTTGGCTCTAAAGATACTATAAAACCATATTGTCAAAGAAAGATTAGGTTAAGTGTGGACCTAAAAATGGGTGTTAAGTCTACTTCATTGCAATTGTTGTCACAATTGGATAGCTGTCAAGTTTGGGGGCCAGATCTAGCTATTAACCACATACTGCTATACACTTATTGCCCAAGTTGGTTTGACTGATTAAGAAATTAAAAGTTTTTTTAATTATAAAATTGGGATTCGGAGAGGCATTAGAAACTATCAATGGTTTCCAAAATCAAAATGTCAACTCCCATGGATTTCTTTTCTTTTTTAAGAAAATAAAATAAAATTATATATGGCTTCTTCTCTACTTAATGAGTCAAGCACTCTTGAGTTATGAGGCATTTACTTGGCAAAGTTTGGAGCTAATATAAGATTGAACCCCAATGCCCAACACCCTGCCCTCAAGCAAAATTTAACTTTAATTTTTTGTTTATGTTCACAGCCAACTTATGTAAAAATCTTAAAAGTTTCACTATTGTTTTATTATTATAAAAGTAAAACTATACTTTTCCAAGATCCCAAATTACTTTTTAAACAAAATAAGCTAACAAAAACAAGCTAATTCAAATGGACTCAAAAGTATCTAAGAAAAAACTTTTTTTTGGGTCAAACAATTAAAATGAATTTTGGGTGTTTTAAGTATAAATTGCTAAATCTTCTGATGAAAGGAATATTAAACAGGATTGAAATGTTCAAAAAGCATTTATTATTTGAGAAATTGTATTTCTGATACCATTTTCTCCTACTTTAATCAAGGAATACTTTCATAATTATAAATGGATGTTCAAATATTATGGGGTTGTGCAAAAAATAAAAAGGGAACATTTCTTAATCTTTTCTTAGTTGAGCTAAAACCATGTTACTGGGATCAATAGGTTATAACTTGAACTAGGAGTAGCAAAATATCAAGTTGGATAGGGTGAGTGATCAACTTACTTAAACATGTTTAGTGATATATCACAAAGAATAATGATAAACATAATTTGTTTTGGCTGAGTCAATGAACCCAAAACCTTTGGAATGTAACTCTTCTCAAAATCAAGGATAGAAGTTGTGTTACTATTTAAGAAAAAAAAAAGGGAGATGACAAGGGAGAGAAGGTGAAAATAAATATTAAACAAAAAAGAAAAAGAAAAATTGGCATGATTGATCTTGGTCAAAACCGAATTACATTTAAGCAAGAGAAATAATAAGGAAAAGGACTACAACCAGCGATGTCAAGTACTAAACATTGATATTTTTTAAACCAACTAACCATAATATTTTTCTCGAAATCTGCATGTAGTTCTATTAAATGAATCTCTAACTTCAAGTTGCATCCTAACAAACACCAAAATAATACTCTCAATGTGAACCACACTTTCGTTTTCTTAAATGAATAAATCAAATCTAGATATATCAAAACTTCCACTGCAAATATTCCAAATCATAAAACTACAAGCAATGTGACTTGAGTGTAATTAATTACTTATACTTCAGAAGAAAATTAATTTAAAATATATAAGTTGGATGGGCAGCAGGGAAGATTCCTTTGGCCATTATAACATCAATATTACCCTTTCTTGGACTCTGAGGGAAATAAATAGTTTAATGCATGCTATCGCTATTAGCGTAGGTCATTACAACTAATTAAGAAAACTAATCATTCATCAAGTTCTCTAGCTAGCTAGGGTTGCTTAGTGCTTTGCTGCATTCCTTTGAAGCAGTGTACAGACTTTTTGATTTTTTTTCCCAAATTGATTTGAATTACATGACAATTTTTAAATGACCAAAACCACAAATATATATATATATATATATATATATAATATTTAAATAGCTTATTAAGTAATTTAAACAAGTCAAATGTTTTTGAAATAAATTATTAACTTAAAAAACATGTGGATGATCACTTTAATTGCGATGTATTGGATGATGAAAAATATGACTCAGCTGCTGGAAGCCAAGTTTAGAAATTGTCAATAAATTAAATTGAGGAAACTTTTGGAACTCTAAATGTACAAAAAATTAGTGTTTTCTAGATAGTATAATGCTTGGGGAAGCACTATTAATTTGCAACTTGTCCTTTCAGGTAAAATAAAAAACATGCATAGGCAATTTAACTTACTGGTTTGTCATGGATGCCAAGCTGGGACCAGGCTATTATCTCAAGCAACTCTTCCATAGTACCATAACCTCCTTCACATTTATATATAGGAAAGAAAAAAAAAATCAAAAGGTTGCATCAATATTATCTTAAAAAAATGAAATCCTCAGTATATATGTATAAAATACTAACCAAAAATAAATTTTTATATTATAGTACAAAATATTTCTTCTTTTCTAAATAACATATATTTGCATACCAGGAAGAGCAACAAAAGCATCAGCTCGACGAGCCATTTCAGCCTTTCTTTCGTGCATATCTGATACAATCAACACTTCTCCCACTGCATGGCCAGATATCTGAGAGCAAGTCATAATTAGTAATCACATCCACACGAGAGAGATTGAGAGAGATGTTCGTGTTCATGTACCTCAAGTGGAACAAGTGCATTTGGGATAACTCTAACCAAAAAGGAAAGAAAGAAAAGTTAGAACAAAAACAAGATGTGCATGAATACATGAATTGGACCAAATTTCTTGGTCTATGTAAATGGATGTATATGCACTAGAAAGAGGCTTTCATATACTTCATCAAAGAAATATTACTGTAAAAGTTTAATACTCATTTGCTTCCCCCATTGAATTCCTTACCCTAGAACATGACATCCACCATTAAAAACTGTTTGAGAAACCAACCCCATCAGCCCAACACTCCCTCCTCCATACACCAAATCCATCTTCTTCTCCACCTGCAAATAAACCCTCAAATGAATCTTTGAAACCCCACCTATGTGGTGTTGGTGTGTGTATATAAGAGAGAGAGAGAGAGAGAGAGAGAGAGAGAGAGAGAGAGAGTACATACCAATTCTCTTCCAAGATCAAGAGCTGCATCACCAAATATCTTTCTATTTCCTGAATTACTTCCACAAAAGACACAGACCCTTTTGAACTTACCCATCTTAATTTCTCTCTTCACTCCAAAGTCCTAAAAACTACAGAAAACATATATTCACTATACAATACAATTAAGTCCTCTACACATCTCTACACATTGATATATCACATATACATAAATATGACAATATTATTTTAATATTAAAACAATCCAATGCTAGGTGTAGGACGTGCGTGACACGTGAGACATGTTGTTCATGGCCCATATATATGTATGAAAGTTTTTTTTGAGTCAAAGTCTATTCTCTCTTTCTTTTCCACCTTTTGTTTTCTATATCAGATTTGTTTTAATTTGGTGGGTGCACCAATAATATACACTATTCATCACCTCTTTGTGATTCAGGGGGCAGGTTCATCTTTCCTTGGATTTTCAAAATCCAATTAGGTGTCTGTGTTTGGTGGCTAGTTGATTAGTTTTGTATCACATAAAAGGTCACTTCTTCCACGCAGCTTTTTTTTTGGGTGCTGCTCATGTTGTCCCTAGGCACTCCCATTGAAGTGGAAGAACAATAATATGTATATTCTCTTAATTTTATTGGTAAACCGTGGGATGTTTTCATCTAATTGCCTTTGATCATGTAACCATCTCATACATTATTTTCTCACATAAATAGTAAATCCTTACCGTACTAAAAATTTATTAATGAACTCCACTATTACGTGCACGTTTGGCATGATTTATTTTATCAATTTATTTTACTATTTAGCTTATTTTTGTTACTAGTTATAGGTTTCATTGCATTCTTTGGTATAGTGATCACTATACTATTTTAGTTAATTTTTACATTTATCTAAAGTATTTTCAATAAAAAGATTTCAATTTTAGCAAAATAAACGGATTCTAAACAGACCCTACACGTTAGAGAGAAAGTACTATTTAACTGTACTCTAAAATAATGACAAAAGTAAAGCTAAATCAAGGGAGCTATAGGCTTGGATTTTGAAATTTTTGTTAAAGATTCTAATTTTTAAAAGTATTATATAAATTTAAAATAGACGTAAATTTTTTGAAATTTAAATCTATAATAATTATAATTGGTTCCCTCAAAAATTAAAACTTGGTCAAAAGATCCCAATAAAAAAAAGTTAGGTATCTCATTCCTGTGACAGGGCACTGTGAGATCAAGTGTGTCTATGTGGATGTGTGTTGTTTTTGACTTTTTATGAACATTAAAACATGTTTACTACTAATTATTTGGATTTTTTTTTTTTTTCGAACGACTTGTGCTGTTAAGTTATTTTCGTCTTTGGCTGTTTATTGTTTGGGACGTAAAATTAAAAGTTTGGTTTTTATTTTCTTGGTAAAACTAACTGTTTTTTTAGGTCAAAAAATATGTGACATATAATTAGATGATAAATATGACTTTTATTTTATTGGTAAATAATGAGAACCTAGTAATAATATATATTTTTTATATAAATAAAAACGCAAATAATTCAAACATAATTATTTTGTGTATTTTCTTTTAATAATAATTGGTAAAGGAATTTAATTAGAATGATGCCTCAAATACTATATATTTTACTCTATAGACCTTACAAACTAATGTATTAATTTTTAAAAATTCAATAAAAGAGTCAATAAGAAATTTATTTATTATATGTTATTGATGTGCCACCAATCAAATTCATTATCACATTTTTTTTGTAGATATTTTGTATGGTAAAGTTGGTAGTAGCATTTTTTTTTTTTTCGAGGGGGAAGTTGCATTGTATTATTTATTTATTATGTTGTGGTACTAATCGCCTTCATTATCACACAAGAATTTGTAAACTTTCAGTAAAATTAGTAACAGTTTTGGTATTTTGTTAATACTAAATAAATACTAGTTTTTATTAAAACAAATTGTTTATATTTTGTCCCTCTTAAGTTAAAATCCTGGTTTCATTTTTGCCCCGAAATATTGAAAAATTACTATATATCCATGGGACATCTCCACCTATTCCTCAACCTATTTTCCATCATTAGTCTCGTCAACGTTAATTAGCTTGTTACTTATATTTTATGATCATGCTTAATAAACTAGTAGTATCTGACATGACATGGTTCTTTATTGCCCCTAGCTAGGTCCCTTTTCTTCGTCATAACTTGGATTTTAAGGGGGATGATGACCTAAGAAGATCATCATCCAGATACTCAAAAACCTACTAATATTAACAATTTCCTCAAAAGTTAAATACTTGATGTAGTCGTTAACACTTTATTAATTATATATGACAAATTATTGGTAACTATAACCTTGAGCTTTGTCAAAGAAAGAATGAAATTAGTAATTCCTGGTCAAAAGACTCAAAAGCAAGTAAAGGGGAAGTTAAGGTGATCTTAAACATTTGAAAGGCTTTTCATCATGTCCTTCATTGAGAGATTATTTACTCCTCTTTAAGGACCACATGAGCTAGGTGATGTGATCTTCCAGAAGGAGTGAATAATTTCTCATTCCACGTACTAAATAATTATTTATAGTGCATTATTGTCTCCTATTTGTTATTTGTGAAAGTACTGGGCATTATGATCATGTAAACTTAGGACTTATTTGTCAAAGATTTTTTATATATATATATATATATATATATATATATATATATAACTTATTTAATTTATGTTTAGCTTTTTATAGATAAAATGTACTTTTATTCAATATATTTTCTAAATCTAATAAACCAATGAAAATAAATCCTCTCAAGCAATCACTCAATAGATTATACAAGAGACAAACTCAAATCAATGTTAAATAAATATAAATATGCAATGAGTAATAGAGAGATTGCAGTTATTCGAGACGAGAAGAGAGTAGTGTTGAGTTCACACCTTCTCTTACAATTTTGGATTCCAATTAGCTCAATTGGTAAAATTTTTTATCATCGAATAACAGATATGAGGTTCTTGTCTCGCTTACACCAAAACTTAATATGTGTCTCATTCTGATGATAAGAGCAATTAGCATGAAGTGGACGTCATATGTTAAAATTCTATCCACTATAACAAAGTTGGTTTTTTTTTCAAGGGTCAAAATCCTTGAAAAATATATTAAAAGACCTCAAAAAAATTATTTTGAGAGTCTAACCAATCCTTGATAACCTTTGATATCGTACATTAAAAAAATTAAAATTAAAAGCTTCTCTCACAAGTACTGTACCCACTTATATATTCCTTTTTTGGGTATTAGGTACACTTGTAAATGATGACCACTTCATCATCCATGACCTAATTATGATAGGCAAGGTCATGGTATAAAAATGGGGTTTCAATTGAAGCGTGCGTTAAAAATGATGATGATGTGGGGGCCAATGTGAGCCCACCACTGATTAATTCAAAGGATTTCGTGCTTAATTATGTGCTTCAATAATCATGTCAATTGCTATTGGTGAGATCCACATAAAACAAGTAGGAACCAGAAAGACAATTAAGTTAACCAATTCTTTTGTTCTTGGACCTCGGTCCTCTGCTGTATTGAAAGTGTGACCCATTACCCCCATATGCTCTTTCTAGCTACATGAAAGCCATTATATATTATTCCATTCAATACCTTTATATATATAAAACAAAAATTCACAGTGATTTTTCACAAAATATTGAGTGGCTTATAAAATAAAAATGGTTTCAGCGATGGACGGTCCATGTGAATGCGATGTTACATCAATCATGATCATGTTATTGAATTTTGTTGGTTGGTGGTTATTCCATCATAGATTTTGAGAAAGATCAATATTTGTAGGAAAAGAATGTGAAAGTAATGGAGGCAGGAAAATTTTAGCTAGCTAACCTTTTTTGGGTCCTTTTCAATGGCCTATTGGTCCATGATTTATTTTGTGCAACTCAAGATTCATGCAATCAAGGAATTCAAGAATTTTTAAATTCTGTAGTACTTACAAATTTCAATTTTTGACTTAAGGTTTTTCTCCCCCGGGAAATTTTAGCTACCTTTTTTTGGGTCCTTTTCAATGACTATTGGTCCATGATTTATTTTGTGCAATACAAGATTCATGCAATCAAGGAGTTCAAGAATTTTTAAATTCTCTGTACTTACAAATTTCAAATTTTGTTTTAAGGTTTTTTTCCCCACATACATGTTTATGCACAAAAGATGATTTTTTTTAAGCCAGCACAAAAGATGATTTTAGAAAATGCTTCTCCATGTTTTTTTTTTTTTTTTTTCCATTTTTTTATCCCTTCCGACAAGTGGGCAGAGGGGGTTTCAATTATTCAAATCTAAGTTCTTTCTAAAGAGAATTAAGGTAATGTTATTAAGTTATAAAACTCTTAACATTCCTCCATGCATATTGTTCCTAATTAATTTACTTATCCTCCTTTGGCTTGAATTTTAACTTTGTTCACTCAATAAATTAGTTTTAAGACACTAAAACATGTTTTCTTTTTAAAATGAGACTACTAGAACTAGGTTGATTCAATGTCCATTTAAAAACAATTTATCTAGTTTTTTGCTATAAGTATCATAGATAAAATCTAAAAACTAAATAAAATAAGTTGATTGATTTTTTATTGAAAAAAAACTGTAGCAAAAAAAAGTAATGTAGGACCCACAATAAGCAAAAAATACTTGCATTTTGAGGAAAAAAAAATAGCATAAGAGCCACATTCAGTTAATTGTATTGATTTTTTGACAAAAAACATAATGGTGGACGGATGTCAATCTCCTTTATTGTGGAACCCACGTAAGAATTACAAACCATATAAAATAAAATAAAAAAAGACTTATAATCTAATTCCAAACGCACACTAGTGTCGCGGATGTCAAGCTTCAAATGATTTCAATTTCATTATTTAAGCTTCGAATAGGCCACTTATTGAAAGGAGGAGTTCGAGCCCTTGCTTTCTTTCATTTTGGCCTAAGCTTAAAGTTGAAAAAAAGTTGTTGATTCATATGCCAGCCAGCTCGCTCTATCCTAGCCTAGCATTAGAGTGTATACATATATATTCTAGGAGCTATTTCTGACCTACTAAATTCCTAATTAATTTGCAGTTCAATATATGAATTTCCACTCCCTATGACTATGAGACAGAGAACATAAGCCAAATGTGAATATTTTGTTGGTAAGATTGTCCCCCTACTCTAAAAAAAATATGAATCAACGGTTAGTAGTGATGGTTGTTTTATACTTACATAGATCCATATGGTGGAATATAATTTAAGCGATGGTCTAATCATGGGAAAATTTGAAGTCAATATTGGAGGAGGGGAGAGAGAGAGAGAGGACTTTAAATAAAAAGTTAATGATGTGATTGGTTAGGACGTAAATCTTATGTTCAATTTTAAATTTTAAACTATAAAAAAATCAATTATCAATATCACACGTTAAAATTCACTTGATTTTACGTTGAAGTTGAATGAAACATACCACGAAGAATAAATTATAAATTACTCCACCCAAAAGAAATAAAAGAATAGGTTATAGTTAACTCAACTGGTAAAATGATAAAGTTTCTTATAGTCGAATAGGTTTGAATCTCGTATGTACCAAAAAATTAATTAATTTCTTGATTTAATGACAAAAGATATCATCGTAGAGAGGACAACATAAGTTGAAATTCTATTGCTTCTATAAAAATAAATTAATAATTAGGTTGAGATAATTGGTAATATGATTCATTTTGATTGGGGACTTAGACCCACATCAATATTTGTAATTGAGAATCAGACACAATATCAGAAGAGCCAAACTGATGATATCCACAATGTGTTTCACGACTGTCAGAACAATATTATCCTATGCAATGGCCTCCTTCTGACTGGTTCACAACAGTTGAAAGTCAGCTAGCAACATATAAAATCTGTGCGTATCTCAACCAGTCACATACACAGCTGCTAAGATGTGAACCTATTGTACATTTTATTTTCTCTTCCATAGGAAATTATGCACTGAAAACTTCTTGCTTGCCAGGCCAGCCAACAGGTCCTTTTACTTTTCTGGTTCATAGATAGGTATTGTATTTATCACAGATTCATGTCCTTGAGATCACAAACTATCTATATATGTGTCATATGCATGGTCACCAAACTTGTCAATTTTCTGCATGCTCATAATTGCTTGTTGAATAGACACATATCCTTTCAGATAGGCCTAAAGAGTTAAAGGAAGTGATTCACGTAAAATGGACAAGTTCAATTTGCTTTCCTTAGCAAAATTTGACTCGACTTTCAATAATTGAAGGGTCCCTCCACCATAACCATGTTAATCATGAGAAGATGCACCTATATCAATGGCACTGTGACTGTCTTTTAGTCTCCATCAATCCTGGGAAATGGGATGACTATAAACCAAACCAACCAGTAAATTTGATGCATTTAACTATAAACAAGTGTGCTTATACAAAACTTATTAGACATAAAATTACAGATAGTCTAGGAAGGTTTAGAATTTGAAGATATATAACAAATGTGGTCCGAGCCAAAGCATTTTAAAAGTTTGGATGAATGAAATGCCACAAATTTCAAGCATCAAATCAAGAAGTGATGTAACCCCACGTTTGAACATGACTGGAGACTGTAGGTCAAAAGCGAATTAATGTGGAACTTGATGACCAGCAGTACTGCCTTTGAGAAAGGATAGGCCATAAACATTTTGGAGACGCACTAAGAAGGTATAGCAACAACCTGAGATGCCACTGGATCAGATAGTTGTGGAGACACTAATTGATGTTGATGGTCTAGCATGGCGTGCAACAAATGACTCAACAAGTGGATTCACAAGGTGAGGTGCTTCATCCTTTATTGCAATCAACAAATTATTGAAGTCAAAAAGTTATTATCATCAAACATATTCTATAGTTCATATAAAAGTCTGATCAATAATGAGCAACTATATTTTTAGTATGGACAGGGAAAAGAAAAATTTGTTTCCACAATTGGTTAATGATTGATTTTGCATTGATGGAACACCAGAAACCAGTGCTTTAGAACCAAAATAATAGCATGTGCATAGGAAGTTCTGTTAAGAGCCCAACAGCCCCTACATATCAAAACTTTTGCGTTCATTTCAATTTTATTTATGTTTCCTAAGAGATTCAGAACTTTTAAAAACTACTTTTTTTTAATCATTTATAAAATTTATATTATAATCCAAGTTTTGCAGGAGCTACATTTTGAAAACAAAAATAAGTCAATATAAGTATATAACTAGTAGACAAAGTTTTCCTCCAAATTAGTTTGAAGTAATCTCCTCCAATTTGTTAAGTAGCAATTAATAAAACCATCCACGAGTATTATTTAAAAAAGTCACATGACTCATTAAATATGTCATATGACTAAAAGTACATGTAAATGGTTTTATCAATTGCCACATGGTGGGTTGGAGAAATTTTCCTCTAAATTAGTTTGGACGTAAACTTTTTCCATAATTAACCCCCAAAAAAGGTGTAAAATACTAATTATTGCCACATAAAAACACTACCAAATCAATGCTTCCACATGTGCCTGGGTGAGTGGTGGCTTGGTGGGGTTTGTGTGTGTGTGTGTGCGCCCGCGCCCGCGCGTGAGAGAGAGAGAGAGAGAGAGAGAGAGAGAGAGAGGGGAACCTGGGGGCAGTGCCCAACATTGGGGAGGACAATGAAGTCTTCAACAGAATCAAAATTCTCATAGTTTCTTCCAAGCTCAAGGGGTTCCCATGGATCCTTGTCACCCCATGCTATTAAAATAGGACACTGTAATGAAGAAAAAAGAAGGGTCATTACCTAGTGCTATTACCATTAAGTGGATAGAATTTTCCTCCAAATTTCGGAGGAAAGTTCCTCCAAATCATTACAGGACAAAATTATCTATTCATATGTAATTTCACTAACATGACTTGTGGCTTGTTCAGAATTTAGATTACTTATTGAACCAAATAAACATTGATGGTCATATAAATTGCATGGATTAGAGAATATTTCTCGAAACTAGTTTGGAGTAAAACTCTGTCCCATTAAATGGGATCATAGAAGGGTGGGTAATTTGCAATCAACAAATTACCCACATGCTTTTTATCTTACATCTTTTTGTCATTTTAATGGATGGGTAAATAGATAAGGGTGAGATAAATTGTAAGATTATTCTTTAAATAAATCTCATCTACCTGTAGTAAATAAAGATTGGATTTCTTTTGAATTTTAATTTACATTTATCTTGTAGAGCCTTCTATTTATATGGCTTAATCTTGAATAATAAAGGAAGCTGAAAAATATTGTTATTGAATGAAAATTTCACTTTGGAGGTTTGGACTCTTTCAAGGTAGTCCAATTTATCAAACTAAAGACCTTGGTAGTTGGTTCCCTCAAAGCAACCAAAAAAAAGTGGCTGCTCTCAATACTTGGATTGGTAGGAATGTAGAAGGGAGCTTCACACATATATAATTAGATAAGGTTAGAGTAGGATTTCAATCTCAGATTATAAATAAAAAATAAAAAATTATCTTCAAACTGACCTTTACTTGAGGCAGAAGTTCCTCAGGAAGAGGGCCAGCCGAGTAACAAATAAACTCAAGAAACACATCAGCAGCACCAGGTTCCAGTCCTGGATTAAGTATCTTCTGAACTAGTTCCTCTGTCACTTGGGAGGTGTCGTGGTAACACTGAAATGATATCCACTATTCATCATAAGCAATCGACAGCAACAATGGTAGAACTGTATTCATTATTTTCATTTAGGAAAAATTATCTTGTGAGACCAGCATATACACTGCCCCCTTCAACATTTGGCTCCCACAAGTGTGTGTGGCCCACCAAATGTGAGGTGGGTGCTACATAAAACCATCTCACGAGATACTTTCTCTACAAACTAGTAAGAATAGGTGTTGTAAAATGTTAAATTCCCTAATGTGCACAGATTTACCGCACTTCCTACCGTCAATTGTCAGTCTATGACAACTTGTAAACCTTTTGCCTCTAGACTAACACTTTTGACTCGAAATCTCACTGTAACTTTTGAATGATTTAAGGTTCGATTTTCAAGGATGCTTTTTATTAGGCAAGAAATACAGAGAATGTGTAACTCAAAGACAACATAGTCAAGTAGATCCCACTCATAGAATATTTTGTCTTTTCCCATACATACACTTAACACATCAATTTATATGCATAGACAAGCTTGCCAACTAGCCTAGTACTTGCTCCACTTTTCCACCATTATGAATTAAAGCGTTTTACTTGTGTTTGTAAAAAGGGAAGAGGTGTAAACTTCTCCACTTTTTATGATAAGGAATCTATAACAGTCATTCAACTGGGAATAAAATGAGTGTGTACCTTAATCAGATCAAATTGGATGGCATGTCGATAAATTAAACCCAAGCTTACTTTTTAAAGATCTAAGAGTATCCGCATTCATTTTTCCTAATTTTATCCTATTTTACCATCTAAAAAACTATTTTATCAATTATACCATACCATTTCACAAAACCCCAATATCAAAACTTTTATTTTTCTGTCATTCTCATTAAAATAATATATCTTCACAATAAAATATTTTTTTCCCTTTTTTTTCCCAATTTTATCCTCACTGAATCTTGTTACTTTACTTTTCAACTTCTTCTCTTCCAGACTCCTCCTCCACACAACTCTAGATCTGCGAAACTAAAAAAAAATCATCACGCCGATCAACGACACAGCCACCACAATGCCGATCTTCTAGACTTCTCCTTCATCATCCATATCAACCCAACTCCTCTACACAACTCCTCCATCATCCATCAACCCAAATCGAAAAAAAAAAAAAAAAAAAAAAAACCCATCACGCCGATCAACGGCACAGCCACCACAACACCAATCTTCCAGACTCCTCCTCCATTATCCATATCAACCCAACTCCTCCATCATCCATCAACCCAGATCAGTGAAATTGGAAAAAAAAAATCACGCCAATCAATGGCACAGCCACCACAACGCCGATCTTCCAGACTCCTCCTCCATCATTCATATCAACCCAACTCCTCCGCACAACTCCTCCATCATCCATCAACCCAGATCAGCGAAACTAAAAAACAAAACCCACCAAATCCAAAGAAACCCACGCCAATCGCAACCCACAACAAAAAATCCATACATAAACCATTCACAGCTCCGATTCAAACCATCGGAGCTCTGATTCAAACCATCGGACCGTCATGCCGACCCATTGGAACCATCCGATTCCACCATGGAGCAAACCCACGGGGTCTTGAGTCTGAACAGTGAGAGAGCAGATGAGAAAGAGAGAAGGAAGAGAGAGAAAAGAAGAGAAATAATGAGAGAAGAGAGAAATTCCCGGGTTAAAAGGGGTGAGGGAGAATTAAATTTTTTTTTTTTTATCCCATTAGCTACAGTACCATCTTACATTTGAGATGGTACTGTAGCTCAGTTTACAGTAGTTACAAGATACCACATTAAATGGAGCAAAAAATTTGAGCTTGAATTATAAAAAATTGCAAAAGAGGGCTCCATATCCCACATTCAATGCTAATGCTCTAATCCACACGGGATTTGGTTCAGAATCAATCATTTTTCAAATATTATTTCAGTTCAATCTATTAACCTAAAATCTTGATCACATCACAGGCCAACACATCTTCCAAGGAAAACTAATGGTTTCAAAATTGCAAAGCTGAATTTATTCAACTATGT
Organism: Castanea sativa; assembly: GCF_040712315.1. NCBI lineage: Eukaryota > Viridiplantae > Streptophyta > Magnoliopsida > Fagales > Fagaceae > Castanea > Castanea sativa. Next base: position 48,677,459 of record NC_134020.1, on the reverse strand, counting down.
GTTGGCTTTATTCCGTGCCAAATTTGCTTGTAATTCAGCATTTAGAAACCCTGTATTTGGGTAGAAATAATATAAGGGTTGTATGTGAGAGAGTGTGAAGATTTGATTACGAGTGTGCAACAAAAAGGTGACTCGCGAGTGGTTACTCACCAAAATGAAGCACACATGTAAAGCATGCAGGAAGATGAAGAGTCAGGCCAGCTGGATAACTACAGAACAAAAAATACAGTCTCGCCTAGTCTGGTAACTTGCGACTGGAACTCGCGACTCATCCTAGTCGCGAGTGACTCGCCAGTGCACCCTATTTCGCGACTCATCCTACTATAAATATCCTTATACCCACGAAATGTAGAAAGCTTCCAGAGAGAATTTTGAGAAAGAAACCCCAAAAGAAAAACAAGACTGATTTATCCACAATCTTATATACTTGATTCTCCAAATTCCTCCACTCTCACCCTCTCCATTGTCATACCCATGAGAGGATCATAAACCAAATCCTTACCTCACCAAATTCAGAGTAGTAAGAAGGTTTTTGGTGTTTGGGAAGCAGATCAAGAGAGAACCAATTTATATTGGTTGATGCAATGGGCTAATTACGGGATCTAGAAAGCTAGAGAAAACACAGTTCGGCGTAACCTTGTTGGAGCAAGAAGCTTGGAGGGCTTATGTGCATTGGATAGATTAGAGTTGGAGGGTCTATTGCTATTCATGTATCCCAACTGATTTTCTAGTGGATCATGTACCGCTTAGAGGGCGGCGAAGAGGTTTTTCGCTGAATTCTTCGGTTTCTTCTTCGATAACACTTGCCGATGTTATGTTGTATTTGTATCTTTCTTTCCCTTACTCTTAACTTTTAATTTCTGCTGGTTGTGATTAATTAATGGCTTAGAGTAGTTTGTTAATTTGGGTATTGCTTATATTTTATATTCCGCACATATATTGTTTGAATATAAACTTGAATTGGAAAATTTGTATTTGGGGGTCTAAACATTCACAAGTGTTTTATACGCCAAGTGAGTTTTCAAAAATAGAAAATCTCAAAATCAACTTAGCCCATGGAATGTGTATTACAATCCTAGTTTTGCAGCTTTTGCCAAGTTTAATATGGGTTATGGATCATTTGTCAAGTCAAACCAACCCAATTACTAAGACACCATTTCAATGCAACTACTTCATTTCAAAATAATCATAATAACTACATATTATAATTTTGTGTGGGAGAAAAAGTCTGAAAGTTGAAAGAAAAGAGGAAGGAAAAAGTAGAAAATTTAAAAATACCACCGTGACCACTGCACACCCTTGGTGCAATGGTCACCCACAAGTATAAGTATTTGTTGAGTGTGGGGTAAAGTCAGGTTCAAGTCTCCAGGCGAGAGCTTCACACACATGTATACTTAGATTAGGTTAGAATAGAATTCTATCTTGTATAAAAATAAAAAATAAAAAAAATACCACCGTGGTGAAAATTCTGGGAAGAGTATGTATTCTTTTGGTGAAACTTTGTTCTGTTGAACTACTATAAATTGGTGTTAAATCATAATTCAAATCCGCCCTTGATACAATTAGTAGTCATCAGTGATAATTTAGCACTGATGGCTATATGAGAAATACCTATTTGATATATGGGAATACCTGGCAAAGAATACTCCTCACAGAGTCTGGTGTGGCGACACTTTTGTAGAAATATTTGCCCAAAGCAGTATTCCTGGCAAAACAGCACAACTATCATAAAGCCTACATATGCAGCCTTAGAACTCTAAAAGTTCATACAAGGAAGCTATGGGGTCAAATACTTACCTCAGCAAATTCTGGAATGATCTAATTAAAGGTTTTCCAAACCAGGGCTGCTTCTTAATATGAAGCATACGAAGAGATATGTTTAAAAGGATAATGCCTTTGCAGATCTGTGGTGCCATAACTGCTGCCTGAAGACCAACAAGTCCTACATAAAGGCCAGAAAAAGAAGATTCTATAATGGTATCATGTGATCAACCTTAAAATTGTGAATTTAAGAACTGTTTGATATCTAAGGCTTCTCTAGTTTTCATAGAAAGTAGCACTGAAGTCAAGTATTACTGAAACTGCTGTGAGCTCACAGATAGCATATTTTGCAGCAGTATCTTCCCAAAAAATATTCATAAAGGAAAAAAATCCTACACAGGTCAAGAAGATGATCCTTCTGGTTGCCTGATATACAGATCAAAAATAAATATGTTTTAAAATATAATTCTAAGCAGCGAGTATGAACAAAACGAGAGAGGCAGGAACGCACAGCACACAAGCATGCATAACACTAAACGATTAGAGACTATCTTATAAACCAAATCTGATAACACATATGAACATGACAAGAAAGAAAAAGAAAATATGCATTTATCAAATGCTACAAGAGATGAAAGTCTAAGTACTGTATGACCAAAGTCTAGCCAGAACAGGCAAGATTGTTCAGAATTTAAATTAACACTTTTGTCATACAATTTCCAATGGCATCACAAGGATGCCATGCCATCTTAATAGGTCACTTTCGTCATACAATTTCCAATGGCATCACAAGAATGGCATGCCATCTTAACAGGTTTTTCAAAAATTATCAATACACAGAAGGATACCAAGTTCCTGGCTTAAGAATTTGTAAGCCAACTTGATTCCAAGTTTGTATAAATAAACCCAAAAAGTCAGAGATGATTTACACCCTTTTATTAAATGTTCCTGGAAATATTGGGAGAACTATTTATTAATATGCAAAACACAGAACATGTATAGCAGAGCCATGCATTATGAAAACTTGCTTTAAAACCCAAGAAGTGGTACCAATATAAGATGAAATGAAAAAGCATTGAACCATAACAAAATAAACTGAAATATGATTCTAGCTGAATAAAAATCAGTTGTTAAGTAAATGCTGTTGTTATGGTTCTTATAATTGAATAAAAGTCTTAAACTCTAAATTTAATTCTACAATAGCATACTGCCTAAAGATGGTGTGTACAGCTGCTAAAAAAAGAAAACAAAAGAATTCACAATAAAAATATGCATAGATTGGTTAAACATTAAAGCTTCTAGTGAAGGATTAATTAACATAAGCCAAAACATTCAAAAGGTGGTCACCTCCAATGGAATTGCAAATAAAGAATGCTTCATCCTTAATCACGTCTATACAAAACTCATTTAGTTGGGTGGCCCATGTTTCAAATGTATAGAAGAGGTTGTCTCCAAATTGACGAGGATTTGGTTTATCTGAATATCCATAACCAATAAGATCAATTGAGTATACCCTATGTGATTTTGCCAGAACGGGAATATTTTTCCTCCAATGATCACTGCAACCAGCCACAATTGAGTCACAGGTACTAACAGACACTTCAAGTACAGAATCAAAGATACTGGAGAACAAAACTTTTAAGAAATCAACAGTTCTTGAAACATGCATAAACCTTGAGAAGCTAGGCATGCAAATCTTTCAACATTATAAATTAAAAGAAATACAAAGATCAAAAAATCAGGTTCAAGCTTTTAGATTGTGACCAAAACCCTGCAACAGAAATTGAGACTGTTCACAGTTCCTTGGGTATATAAATCAGTTTTAAATATTTTTTATTCTGTAATGCTAATGGCTGATCAGCTACTGGCTGATCACATAATGTGCTTGTAAAGAAAGGTGTAAAATTATGCATACTTGGTCACTCTCATGAATTCAACTTGACCTGGTATTATTAATCAAGACCTGATTCATCTTTTCAATGTAGATACATATTTTATCCGTTTAATTGTTCTAATGTAGACATTATATGAACATTTTGATTATTACATGGCACATGTGACGCCTAATTCCAAGCATATCAGGGACCATCAGTACTGTAGTCAACCTGGATGATCTTAACCATGATCACAAAACTCTGTTTACGTTTTGATTTCATAGTCACTGACTGCATAATTGGTCTTTTCTTGTGCATAAAACAAAGGAAAAATATGGACCAGCTAATTGCAGTTTTTTTTTCTGCATGTAATTTTATACCAAATGTTTCCCTGCAATGCTGTATTGCAGAATAAGAGTAGACAAAGAGATTATCAATAGGAAACACAGTTTTACAATTAAATGAGGTCCTTCTGTGGTTCAAACTTCTGCAATGAACAAACTTCACAATGTTATCCACTATCATATTAGCTGACACCAAAGATTAACCATACAACCATATAGGAATATACTACAACCGTTTGAAATTTAACCTTGTGTGCAACTTGTCCCACCTGCATAGTCCCTAGTTTAAACCAAAGTACAAGTACCAAACCATGCATGCAATTAGTACATGAATTTTTATGAAGCAAGAAAGCATTTGGCTATTTGTGCATTTGATACCTATAGCAATTACGTGTCTGCTAATGAGAAGCAAAATGTAATTGATGTAGACCTGTTTGCTCCAAAACCATGAACTAAAACTAACGCAGGGCCACTGTTCCCAGAATACTGATAGCGAATAGAATAACCCCTCCAGTTCCATATGCTACAAGACAAGAAGATAAACCATCACACATTAAGAAAAACATGCTGGTTGAATCCAATGATAACAAAAAGCCAAAAAACAAAACAAGATACAGAATAAAGACCCAATTCATGGGAACAAATGACCATGCAAAAAAGTTAATAGAGATCTGAATGTTGTCAACCATCATTTTCTTCCACATTTTTCATTTAAAATCATTAAAAAAAATTGCATACACACACACACACACACTCATATTGACCTATAGATTGTATAATAGTAATTTATAAAAAAGCAGGAAATAGAAGAATTCTAGGTGGATAATGGCAATTTTATGGAAAATCAATGAACTCTTATATTCCCTGGGGAAGGGCAAACACAAGGGGACCCTAATTAAGCCTACTGTATCTCCACATTATTTTGATTGAGGCATATTGACCAATCATAGAAATATTTGAAATGGGAAACAATCCAAAGTCTTAAATAGGTAGAACCACTGGAAGTTTGATATTAGGCTCATTTCCCAAACCAAAATTACACTCTTCATCAAACTGACATTTTCCAGCATCTAGAATAAATAGGACAATCAAACAGCCATAATTCTTTCTATACAGGATTCACCAACCAATAGGGAACTAAGTGGTTGGGTCATCTTCAGAAAATCCAATATTAAAAAGATAACATTTATGGTCTATGGAAAATAAAAAGGTCAAGATATTTTGTTTTACTAGACGTGTGTTGATGTCAGATCATATAGACGAAGATTAATATTTATTTTGCAATCAAAGAATGACATCAACCATGTCTTGCTCTGGTTTGACAGAAACTTGTTCTCATACCAAAGTTTGTATTCACTTCCACACCTAACTGGCATATAGTTACAAATTTGAAGATGAGAAAATCTCTAATCTAGGACTCACCTACACAGACATGGTTTTCTCAACGATGGAATGGAAAATACTAGAAGGGACTCAACTCATGCAGTATCAACAAGACAGAATTGTCAGCCTAGTGATCTAAAAAATAGGCAAAACAGAGATTTGAATTTTAAAATAAGCTGGGTGCAAAACCCCCTTTGCTAATAGCCGCTTAAAACAATTGGAATGCTAAAAAAAAAAAACAAGGGCATTGTCATGACTGAAAAGAGGAAGGAATTCAGCCTAAATTGTTGTAGAACATGACTGGTGACTTCCTAAAAAGTATCACAAAAAAATTTGAGACTTTGACAAAGCAAGAAGCCTCATTTATGTAAGGTCCTATGTGTTTTTCTGTCTTAGTCCACTACATCTTTCTCTTTAACATAAGAAACAAAAATTTGCAATTGAGGATGTTGAGATGGATGAATTGTAATAGAAGATATGATAAAGTAAGAAATGCACCCATTCAGCCATTCCTAAAGTACTTGTGTCATCACCAATAGGGAAAAGAAAAATGAAAAGTTGACTAACAAAATCAGTCCTTTACAATGAAGATCAATGACTGCAATGGTATAAAAGAGTGCTTGTTGAAAGAGCAAGAGGGTTAAGTCTGAAAGAGGTAGATATTCATGTTTTCCTTTAAGTAACATTCATCAGTTAGGAAGAACAGGATGGCTGATTAACACAACACTGTAATTCCCATTTTAAAGAGCATCAAAATAGAAATAACCTAGGAAGCACGGACACGAGTACGACATAGTGATACGAGCAATTTTTGAAAAATTATAACATGAAACAACTGATACGATGCCAGTATGATACAAATAAGACATCAACACGGCACTCTTAATGAGCGTACATGCTTCCTAGGAAATAACTAAAACATCAAAAGAAGTCAAACATTAACTGTACATTAAATCAGAAACACTCATTCAACAAATTGACCACAATGTGGCACAACTAACTCATAATCATATTGAGATAAAACACACACACATAGTCAACTAGTTTCTTCTCTTTTTGGTCCGGGCAGAACAAACAAATGAACTCAAGTAAGTCTTTGAACTTTCTTTTTCACTAAGTTTCTTAGAAACCAAACATAACCTAACCTTTAAAAAGCAAAAAAGATTGAAAACCCATTACCGGCTTTGAACTTCAATCCCGGGGTCATTGTTCGATACCATATCCTGAGTGGAAAGGCCATTCTCTTCAATCTGATCATTCAAACGAGAAAATGCGACAAACCCATTTGAATTAAACCGACGAAGATTCGAAATTCTGCGAAGAGTTGGATATTGTTGGAAATGGGTTCTGCATACAATCAGCTTCTTGTTTCTTGGAGAAGACAGAACTGGAAAATCTGGTTTTGACAATGGCAGTGTAGAGGAAGCAGTAGTAGTAGTGCTTGCCATATAGCTTTTGATAAAGAGAGAAAATATAAGAGTCCTGACCGAGGACGAGGAGTGAGTGTGTAATGAAACTGAGAGTGAGAGAGAGCTCACATGAATGGTTTACAATGGTTGTTGTTCAATCGGTAGTTTTTAGAGGTTAAGGACAGTGGCAATGGTTCAATGTTTCATGTTTGGAATTTGTCCACGTTGCCAATATACTGCTGTCCTATGTGGCATGTCCATGTATCTTACAGTCGATGATAGAGATAACATCTTTTTAATCTATGGCCATGTGAAAATACTTATTTAAAGAAAAATATATAGGAAAGTACACACAAGTCTTTCTTTTTTTTTAGATTAAAAAAAGGTTTATGTATTTTTTTTTTTCTTGGGAAAAATATGAAAGTTATGGTTTGGACTTTGGAGAGAATAAAAGTATAGGATGCAGGATTGACTCTCTAAATTTTTTTAGATTTTTTTTCAGTCCTTTAATTTTGTTTTTGTTTATTTTAGTCCTCTAACTTTCAAGTTTATTTAATTAAAAATTTTCCATCAAATTTTGTTATATGTTATGGTTAATTTTTCAATTTTATAGATTTTTCTTCAAATTTTTTAAATTAAAAAAATTCAATTAATGATTGAAAAATATTTTTCAGATTTTTTTTTCAAAATTTTAATAAAAGCTAATGGAAAGACCGTAATTGAATAAATCTAAAACTTAGAGGACTGAAATGAACAAAAATAAAGTTAAATGACTAAAATAAAAACTGAAGAAAGTTAGAGGGTTGGTTTTGCATTTTAGCCAAAAGTATATTTCGATAATTTTTTTGGACTTCATGAAAAAGTATCCTTGCAAATAAGTTTGAAATACTTAGAGCATTCGCATCAATTTGTGTAAAAAAATTTGTCTATTTTTTCAAAAGAATTTTCTTTTTCTATTTTACACAATCACTTCTCAAAAACACCATCAACAGATTATTTATTATACACTCTATTTTTATTTAAATAATCATTTTTATTCATTATTATTATTATTATTATTATTATTATTTTCATTTAGTCTCTCCCCTTTCTAAGATCTAAAAAATAACTCTCTCGCCTCTCACTTCTCAAACCCACAAACGCTCACCTCTCTGGCCTCTCACCTCTCTCTTAGACGTATCACTTCTCAAAAACACAATTATTTATTAAACACACTATTTTATTTAAATAATCATTTTTATTCATTATTATTATTATTTTCATTTAGTCTCTCTCTCCTCTAAGACCTAAAAAAATAAACTTCTCGCCTCTCATTTCTCAAACGCTCACCTCTCTAGCCTCTCACCTCTCTCTCAGTCGTCGCCGATACTCTTCTTCTTTGCAATCTAGGTTTGATGGTTCATACTGGATTTTGTATATGTGTTTGATGAGTTTGGGATATGAATGTACAAGGCATGTTGCTGGGATTCAAGAGAAGATAGTGAATGAATAGAGTCAAGGGAAGAGAGAGAATCTAATGGGAGAGGTGAGAGAAAAAAAATTGTAAATAAAATACAAAGCTACACTTGTTGGATATATTTACACAGTTATTGTAGCAAAAATGTAAATACAATATTATAGATAAACTGATGTTGGTAGTTTTTGGAAAAAAACATGTAAATTTGACATATTTTTCTATAATACACCCACTATATGCATGTTTTTACAAGCCCAAGAGAGGAAAGTATATTAATTTCTCAAAAATCAAACAATTAACAATCAAATTAGAAGCAATGCAGAAAATGGATAATAATCATGGAATACTAGCCTCGTCACACGCGCTAATCATGTGATCAAAGGCTTCTTATTTTTTTGGTTTAATGTCAAAACTTTCCCTTAATCCCAATTTAAGGTTTATGCGTTTGTCCAATGATATTTATACATCTTTCAATCACTGATATAGCTAGTACTGTGATGATACATAGCACCACACACCCACACAAACCAATGATTTTAATGCTATTTCCATTATAAATTTGTGTTCAATTTAAAGAAATATATAAATTGACATCATAAGGACAAAGTTGACAACTTATATTTATTAACATAAGTAGAAACCCTCTCAGCCTCTCCTCTCCTCCCCTACAAATTCTTCCAAAAACAAATTCCAACTAGACTGGAATAGTCCAAAATGTACCAAACTAAAGAGAATGGACCAATTCATTATTTTGGTTGATACTTTCATTATCAATTTAGTATCATAGTTTTTTTTTTTTTTGTAGAGAAATTTTACTATCATAGTTAACAATATATGATAGAGGATTGGGAAAATTATGGTAAAGTTTAAAGACAAAAATAATAGTGTAAAATAAAGAAAGAGGGGGGGAATTAAATAAAATAGTTTTTGATTTGCTAATGTGACATAATACTATTGGAGGGTGTAAAACATGTGTTATATACTAGCTCCCCATAGAATTTAAGCTCTATTATTATTATTATTATTATTATTGTTATTATTATTATTATTACTTCACTGAGTCTTATTTGGATTAGGACTCCTTTATAATGGTTCTTTTAACAATTTTCTTCTCTCGCCACAACCATGGGGTTTAATTTGGTTTGACAATGTTGGCATTGGCCGCGTTGAAATATTAGCACTCCATTTGTCAATTAAATTTGTATGTTAAATTTAATTTCCCGCTACAATATTACTACTTTTTTTTTCTATTATTTTACACCATATTATTTTCTTCTTTAAACTTTACCATAACTTTTCCAATTCTCTATCATTTTTTTTTTGGAGAAACAATCCTCTATCATTTATTGTAAACAATGATACTAAAATGATAGTGCAAAATATCAACCAAGATAATGCAAAATAATGAATTGGTCCATTTCAGTCTCATTTGGTCCAAATATAAGTTATTTTGTTGGGGGGAGAGAATTTGGATAGGAGGGGAGGATAGAGTTTCTATTTTTGTTAATATTATAATAAATTGTCAAATTCGTCCTTATGATGTCAATTAATTCTAATTGAAATAGCATTGAATCTATAATTGTCAAAAGTCCTTGATGTCAGTGATTGGTGCCAGGTATTATAAAATTGAGGATACGTCGATGGGTATTTATGATCAAGGATTGATTTGGTTGATTTGGTGAGAGATTACTTTTCAAATCAACAATCAAATGGTTGTGACTCTATCGCTTTAAATTTAATGAGTCAATAATTGGCGCAATGAGTTTGTTAATTGCTAACGTTCCTTATAAGGTAAATTCTATATTTGGTCCCTAATCTTTACACTAAATATTAATTTAGTCTTTAACCTTTCAAATGTGTCAATTTAGTCCCTAACCTTTTAGTATTGTGTTAAAATAATCCCTACTGTTATGTAATGGATGAAAAATACTCACATGGTTAACGATCAAAATAAAATATTAATTTTAGACTACATTAGACTACCACTTGGACTGCCATTTCAGCCTAAAATAAATAAATAAATAAATAATGTGTGCCTCAACGTCCTTTTTATACTTTAGTGTTGTTGTTCTAGTTTCTAAAAACATTATTTTATTTTTGTTTTGTTTTGTTTTTAATTTTGGTTTGGTTCTTATCAACATTGCCTCTTACAGAACACGAAGATCTGCACTTGTGTAATTGAAGTCCAAATGCTGGGGTTGTTCTTCAACAACCATGAATTATTGAAACAACCCAACAAATGTGTCGCCAAGAAATTGTATCAACCCCATAAATTCCAAAGCCCACAACTATAATCCCCAAAATTTGTCGCCTAATCCTCAAATCCATCCAAACACTTAACGGGTGGGGACTATTTTGAGACAATAGTAAAAGGTTAAGGACCAAATTGATAAATTTGAAAGGTTAAGGACTAAATTGACATTCAGTATAAAGATTAGAGACCAAATATGTAGTTTACCCTTCCTTATATAAGTTAGATATCAATGTACTCTTATCCCATAGGATTTGATTGAGACATTGATCACTATAAATTGTGTGTTTCGTATTATTTGAATTAGTGTATAACCAGGGGTAGAGGGAGGGCGAGGGGGGCAAGCGCTCCCCAAAACTTTCAAATTTTTTACTAATAATATTATAATAACCTAAAATACCTTATTTGCCCCTCCTGACACCCAAAAAAAAAAAAAAAGTCTCAATTTAGTGAACTCATGGTACCTTTCCTAGTAGTAGTAGACTTCTACTCCTACTATAATTTTATACAGGCAAAAATGTATTTTTGGTTCCTACATTTTGGGTCAATTCTCATTTTGGTCCCAAAATTGATTTCGTTATTAATGTCATTCCTGGAAAAAGAAAATCGATTCTATTTTAGTCCCTACCGTCAACTTACTAACGGAAACCTCCTACATGGCAAACGGAGTGCCCTGCTTGCTGACGTAGCCATTAAAATATTATTAAAAAAAATTATTTAGCATTTTTTAAATGCCACGTCAAATTTAAATTAATAAAAAATTAAAACAAAAAAAATTAATTTCCCAATTTTAATTCAAATTAAAAAAATAAAAAACAAAAAAAAAAAATTTACTTTTTTTTAATTTTAAAGATTGAAGCTCTCTATTCAAAAAAAAAAAAAAATTCCATATGTTCCTTAAAGCTGCTAGTGACCAATTTGTGTAGAATCTTCAGCCAATTAAAATTCTTATAATGAAACTATAAATACGTCTTCAAAGATTCTGTTCGGTCGATTGATAATCACTTACCAATTACCAAAAAAAAAAAAAAAAACCCTAATTTGAAACATAACCCAAAAACTAAACCTTGACTCTATCCTCCAAAACCATAGAGAGTCCTGCACTACCTCTTCAAACCATAAACAACATCCATGGCAGTAACAGTCTTACAGCAAGCGTGCTTAGTGAAGGTTATAGCATCACAAATCATGTTCTCCAAGAAGATCTTGAGCATCGCAAATGACGTTATCCCTCAGAACCTTACGGTGCCGTTTCGCTCCTCCCTTTCCCAAACCCTTGCCTCCTTTTCCTCTTCTTGACATTTCTCTCTCTCTCTCTCTGATTCTTTGGTTTTTCTTTGGGGTTTGATTGGTTGTTTTTGTTTTTGATGGGAAGATGGGAGAGAAGGTTGGTGGGTTTATACAAGGGGAGGGGGTGGTGGTGTGGCCATTCGATGACAAAGCAATCTGTGTGAATTATAAGATTGGTAGGGTGGTGGTGGTTTGATTGTGTTGGTTAGTGGTGGTGGTTGTGGTTTTGGGATCTGGGTTTGATTGTAGTAGTTGGGGAAGAACATGAAGAATTCGATGGTCTTGATTTGTAGTAGATCTGATGATGCTGGGATTGATGGTCTCCGAGTTGTTGAATTTGGGTTTTCTCTGAAGTTTGATGATTTCTCCGAGGTTTGATGAATATGGGTGATTGGGTTGTGTTGATGGTTTTGGGCGATTGTGATGAATTTGAGTTGATTTGGGTTTTATGATTAGATTGGGTTCATTGTTCTTCATTCTTCCCATTAGTATTTAATTTAATTTTTTCTTCTTGCTTTCATTTATGTTCTAGTGATTTAGGTTTAAGTTCTTGGGTTGTTGGATTTGTGTTCTTGTGATGGGTTTGAGTTCTTGGTTGCTGAGGCTGATTTGAAAAGACTATGAAAAATAAGTTGTAAAATGAAAAACAAGTTGAAGAACATTAAGAAATTTTTTTTAATTAAATTAAATTTAAGGCTTTTTAATTTAATTTTTGTTTAAATTTTATGACATGGATTTTCAATAAATTAAAATGCCGACTTGTTATTTAAATAATGCCAAACAATTTTTTTAATAATGTTTTAATGGTCATGTCAACGCCATGTCAGCAAGCAAGGTACTCGAGTTGCCACGTAGGAGGTTTCCGTTAGTGGGTTGACGATAGAGACTAAAATAGAATCGATTTTCTTTTTTTAGGGACGACATTAGTAACAAAATTAATTTTGGGACCAAAATGAGAATTGATCCAAAATGTAGGAACTAAAAGTGCATTTTTGCCTTTTTTTTTTTATATAAAACCAATGGGTCCCACTTAGTAATGATTAAAAAAAATCTCTACTTGAATAGTAGTCTGAACACAAAAACTTGATGGACTAGACAAAAACGTACTACAAGTCTACAACTATAATATAAAACCGTGGGTCTCACTTGGTAATGATTAAAAAAAAAAAAAACAACTTTGCTACACCTACACGGAATAGAAATGAGTACTAACATAGAACTCTAAAAGAAAAAAAGGGTATATATAAGGAGTATTTAGATATCGCTTATTACTGAAAATTAAAAAAATTGTAGTAAAATAATTTTTAAATGTACGAATAGTGTCGTGGGACCCAATTTTGGAGTTGTTTTTTGTGAAAAAAATACTTACGGGTCTAGTGAACGGTGCACGAGACCTACCAAAAAAACCTTAAACGTTGGATGCTAGATGCGCTAGACGCTATCCAAACATTCACATAATGTAAACAAAGTACGCCTCCCATCAAAAAGAAAAAAATTTCTTTTCATACCAGTCTCTTTCTTTGGACCTCAGAGTTTCTGTGGAGTTTTTAAAAGCATTCAGGTTGGGTTTTTAAGTCACATGTTCAAATATTCACAGATATGCATACTCTTAATATTTTTGCTTTGATTGATTTATTATTTAATTTTTTTTAAGAATCAAATTATATGTTTAAACTGTTTATATTTAGATGGATCTCTTGATTTGACTATTCTTAACCATAAATTTATAATTCAAATTATATATTTAAACTATTTGTATTTATAATGATCTCTTAATTTGATTATTCTTAATCATAAATTGTAATTTTTTTTCTTTATTTTAATGATATGACATATATATATATATATATATATATATATATATATATATATATATGTAGTTAATTGACATATAGTTGTTTATTTATTTTGTTATTAATACTGATTAATTTTTTTAGATTAATTTTTTACTTTCAATCTTGTCTTTTAATCTTACCCCCCGACCTAAATTCTTGGCTCCACCACTGTGTATAATCCCATGCATATGTATAATACAATTAAAAACAATTACAATTATATTATTCAAATTATTCTTTTTTTTTTAGAAGAGGTTTAAATTATACATGGTTTAAATTATCAGTTTTTGCACTCAATAATTCACTTGTCACAAAAATTAAAAAAATTAAATTGGCTTAAAATTAGATTCCAATTTAGAATTTAATTGAATTTGGACTTTTTAATTTTTACACTCAATAATTTATTGGACACAAAAAATTTAAAATTAAATAAGGCACATGGTGCAAAATTAAAAGATGACCATGTCTATATATAAAATATTTGTAAAATAATACGTATAAGTAAACCTTATTGATGATCAGTTGATTTCTTAAATTGAAAAAATGTTGTTTATGTCTTTGGTTGGATATACCCCAACAAAAACAATACAGAGTTTCTTCTAAAAAAGAAGGAACAATAAAGAGTTCCAGTTCTTGGTTTGCTGAGTATTAATGGAATCATCATATTAATTTGAAGATACTGTAAGACTTCTCAAAAAATTAAAAATAAAGATGTTGTAAGACATGTACATGGTGCATCAAACATGTGACTTACAATTTTTTCCTTGGTTAGCACAGGCTACGGTTTTGTTATTAAATAGTAATTTGTTTTTAATCTTTTTTCACCATGGTGGTTTTCTTTAAGACTCCAAGTAACATATCAAGGGGTAATTAGTTTTTTTATTATTATTATAATTCAAAATCGTACATTTCTATTTGCATATTTTGTTAATTACGTATCCGGTGTAATGCTAATTGGGTTTTTTTTTTTTTTTTTATCATTCTAATTCAAAATGGTACCTATTTTTGCACCTTTTTTTACAAATGAATATGTGTGGGCCAAAAAAGCTTTCTACCCCGAGGCATGGGTCTCAACCGTAACAACTAATTTATAAAGATGGTAAATCTTAATTTAATTTATGATTGGGCTAACATCAAGAAATTTTATTTATGGACCGGTAAATCATTCGTAACAAAAGAGACAATATCTAGTATTCCATTCAAACTATCCAAACTGAAAGCGAAAAAGAAAGTCTTACCCTCTCAGCTAAAACGTGTGCTACCGCCTTAGAGAAACTCTATAAAGAGCTGGCAAAAGACAGTGTCTTTGATAAACTAACCCACAGAAGAAAAGGACATATCTCAATGCAGAAGAGAGTTAAAACAACCCCTAACTATCTCAAAGTCTCCTTCAAAGGATGAGCGATGAAAAGCAGTTTCATGGATAATATATGAACTGCTACCCTTGCTGCTAACATCTCTAAAGTCAGCACACATGAAGGCTTAGTTGTACAATAACCGAGAAAAAATCAACAAGTAAAAGATAGGAATCTTATTTAGGTTGCGTTTGGCATAGGTTGAAAATGCAGTTTTTTATTTTATTATTTAATTTATTTTTATTATTATTTAGAAATTTTATTATATTATTTAATATTATTTATAAATTCTACTATATTATTTTAATTAATTTTTATTTTTATCTATAAGGCAAGGTAGATACCCTGAACTTTCAAATTTTTTCACTAATAATATTATACTGACCTAAAATGCCTTACTTGCCCCACTTACACGAAAGACAAAAGAAAATTTTCTCAATTCACGGTACTTTTTGTCAGTAGATTCCTCCTCCTACCAATGGGTCATACCTAGTAATGATTAAAAAAAAAAATCTCTACGTTGAATAGGATAAGAGTCTGAACACACTGCGCAGTAGCTGGATGGACTTGTAACAACAAAAACGTACGACTATAATATAAAACCATGGGTCCCACTTGAGGATGTAAAAATAAAATATTTTATATCAATTAGTTTACCCAGTGGATTACGCAATGAAATACTAGATCAGTAAATAAATGATTACTTATTCATATATATATATATATATATATATATATATATTTTGCAAAAAATATAATTAAGATTATTAAGTATGAAAAAATTATGCAATAATTTTAAAATATAAAAAATTATCGAGGACAATTGAATAAAATAAGATAAGTATGAAAAAATAAATTAAAGTTTACTTTCTATATTAGATTCTGTATGATAATTACATTAAAATATAATAGTTTATTTATCTTGTATTATTAATATTGATTTTTTTTTTATCTTTTAATTTTACCCCTCAATCTAAATTTTAGCGTACTTTCAATAAAAAATTTTTAATTTCAACTAAATATGTTATTAAGAAACAAATATAAGGAGAGAAACTGAAAGAAATTTTTTTGTCGGCAGAAAAATTTGAGGACAGTCAAATTGTCAACCGATCAGCTGACAATTCATCGTTCAGACAAACTAAAAAGGAAAGAAGAAAAAAATCAAACAAACGTTTATCACAAATAATAATTCATATTTATCATGTAAATGGGAGTAGCAGTTGCTTCCATAATGGCGGCAACCTTAGCAAAAGTCTTTGAAAAAGAGAAGTCATGAACGTTAGAATAAATTGATTAATCACTTATCTACATGTCATGTCAAAGCACTGTTCATGTAAAAAGAGATGTTAATAATTGTCCTATATAAGAGTTGTTATACTAAACAAAGTAAGGTCAGAGCCAAGATTTTAGGTTGGATTTTACTATTTGCGGTCAAATAATAGCATACTATTTTTTAAAAAAGGTTTTATAAAGAATTAAAAAAAATTATAATTTTTTAAATTTTTTATAAAATATTTTTAAAAATAAATGACTTAATGTGTGTCCATATTAACCGAATTCTTTTATGTTTAGGGTGCCAAAGTATGAACATGAAATAAAATTTACTGTTGGTTCATCAAAAAATAAAATTTACTGTGTATGAATGAGAGTTAATGAGTAAATTAATACATTAAAATTAAAACTAGTATCTATTTTGTGTTAACAAAAAAAAAAAAAAAAGGCCAACTCTTTTTAATACGTTTAAACTTAATTATCTGACAAAATATAACTCAATTTTTTTAATCATGAAAATCTCTTATTATTAATTCTTTTTTATTGGATCTTATAATTAATTTTATATACTAAATTTCACAATTATTTCTCTTGACTCTAAAGTAAGAGTTTATAATAAATTTTCGTACATAAACAACATTTTGTTGTCATATCACCTCTAGCACCATATAAGATACCCAAAAATGAGAAGGAAAAAAAAAAAGACCAACAAACTATGGTTCAAAATTAAATTGATCCCTGTTCTTTAATTTGGAATAACAAGACTGTACTTCGAAAATTTCTAAATTGATGTTTTTGTTACTTTCTATTACATTCATTTTAAAAAAAAAAAAATTAATGAATTTAAATTTTAAATGAATATATTATTAAGTTGAATAAACTTGCTTATCACGATATATTTTCCATCCAATCATGTTAACAACATAGTAAAATAATGATCAATTTAGACATTTATCAAAATTCAAAGGCTTCTTGATTTTGTTCATGTACAAGTTGGCAACACTTTTTGAAGTGGTTAACGGCTTAACGCTTTCAATTAATACATAGGCACAATTGAATTTAAGCAATTATTAGTTGAATATTTCTATTTTTTAAGGTCTCTTCAGGTCAACTTAATCGTTAAGAGAAAATTAGGTGTATCTTTTTTAGGGGTATTTGCGTTTAGCACCCCAAACTAAAGAACTTATAATTAACACCCACAATTTGAACAAACTTAGCAATTTGGAATATGCACCCACCGTTGGATTGATTTTTTAAATTTAACATTCACGTGAAGGTGAACTAAAGATACTAAACAAGCTTCCTTTGTTTTTCATTAATCCAAAGCATTAGGAATTCAGGACCAGTACAAGCTAGCAAAATCAGACTATAGATCCACTATATATAAGAAACCTCCTTCCTTTTCTCCAATTCATATTATTAGGGGAGGAGCTTGGGGGCGAGAGGGGGCAAGTGCCCCCCTTACTCCTCATAAAATGTATTTTAGATAAACAACAACTTTAACTCTTTAAAGTCTTGCCCCTCTTGACATGAAAAAAGAAAAAACAAAGTGAAAAACCTATCCTACTTTAATCAATGAGCCTATAACCTAAGTAGGTGTGTGCATAGGTCGAGTTAAGAGGAATTTTTGACCCAACTCACCATATATAGTGGGTTAAAAAAAATTTAACACAACCCAACATATCACATAAGTCCAACGCAACTAAACCCACATGGGATAGGTTGGGTCGGGTTGAACCTATGAGTTGGGCAATTATTATTATTATTATTATTATTAAATTGAGTAGAAAAATATAAATATAAATATATTTAGAAAAACCCAAAAATTAATATCAATGTAAGTCCTTAAAGGCAAATAACACTAATAACTAAACAAAAATAGTAATTTACTAGGGTTTGTGTGAACTAATTGTCTTTTATATAAGTTAGAAAGAGCTAGTTATTTCTAAAAAAATTATTAATTATATAATATATTTTAAATATGTATTAAATATATGGGTGGATCGAGTTGGTTTTGGCGGATTTGCAATTTTATGACCCAAACCCAATCTAATCCGTTATCAATAAATTTTTTGTAATCCAACTCAACCCAACACACCAAGCCCTAAAAACCGACCCAACCCAGCAGGTTGGGTCAAGTCGGTTTTGACGGGTTGGCTGCATACACCTAAACCTAAAAAAAAAAACACTAGCTTTCACTTCTTGAAAGCAGTGAAAGTCAATGTCACACATGGTTTCACCACACCAGTGACACCACAGTATTCCCACTACCCTTTTATAGTTTCCCCCAATCCCAATTTTTTTTCCTTTCAAACCAACCACAACAACTCAATCAATGGGCCCCATATTAATATTATGCACAATATGATATAATAATAAGTAATATTAGGGACACAACAAAATGTTATGACAATTATGAATTATAGTTGTTTACAATTGTTTATTTACTTATTATTGTTTCATGGATGCCTTTGGAATTCAATGTCAAAATCACACTCTTGGATGGTGAACCTATATCAAATGCTACTCGTTACTGTCAGTTGATTGGTAGTTTGATTTATCTCACTGTCACTCGCCCTGATATTTCACATGTCGTGAGTATGATTAGTAAATTCATGGACGCCCCTCGTTTTGTCCACTATGTTGTTGTTCTTCGGATTATCCAATACGTCAAGGGTACACTTTATCATGGTCTTCACTACTCCTCTTGGTCTTCTCTTGAGCTTCATGCTTATTTAGATGCGAATTAGGCCGATGATCTGACTAATCAATGCTTCATCACAAGTTTTTGTTTCTTGTTGCATATTTCTCTTGTCTCATGTGTAGCAAGAAGCAAGACGTGGTTTCTCATTCCAGTACCAAGGCTGAGTATCACGCACACCCTTGCCGACACCACTTACGAGCTTGTCTAGCTTTAATGGCTCTTGACTGACATAGATGCTCCACAGCCCACTGCTACTACTCTTTATTGTGATAATCATAGTGCTATCTAAATTGCTCATAACGATGTCTTTTATGAATGCATCAAGCATATTGAGATCAACTGCCACATCACTCACCAGCATCTCAAGAAAGGCAACCTCAAGTTGTTCTCCATCTCCTCTGTTGACTAACCTGCTAATATGTTCACCAAAACTCACCCGCCTGATCATCTTATATCCAAACTCCAATTGGCTTCCTCCTTAGCACCTCGAGTTTAAAGGGGGGATGTTAATATATAGCTTAATTTAGCCTAGCGCATCGAGCTTGGCCCTGTATACTGTACTTGTAGTATACTCATCTTACATGTACTTCACATATACTTATCCTATATAAGGCTCTCTAATGTATAGTGATTATTCACACAAAATTTATATCAATATACAAATTATTCAGTTCTTTTTTTCACTTTATATTCTTAACAATTATTAATATCGATTCATTTTCTTTAGGCTATTTTTTTTATATATTGTCCTTTAATTTTTCCCCTGAATTGAAATCCAAACTCCGTCACTGCATATTATAATTCATGCCCTCTATATATATATATATATATATATATTAAAGGAACTACAAGTTGTCATCTTAACAAGTTGTGAAATTTATTGCATTAGAGCATCTCCAATAGATACTCTATTTCTATTTTTTGGAGCAAAAACATTACTATTCACACTCCAACAAATTCTCCATCTCCATTTTTTAGATTAGATTTGTTACAGTGCTTCTCTACAAATAGAGAACATTATAGCTTTTACTATTCATACTCCAAATGTTTTTTTCTATTATAATAATCAGATATTGAATAAAAAAATGTTGAAAAATGTATAGTTGTTGAAAAAAATAATGAACAAAGAATGAATAAAGAAATAATATTTAAATAAAGTGGAGGAAAAGATGGAAAATCTGTTGAAAAGTGTATTTGAAACAGTAGGTAGGTAAAAACTAAATATTACTATTCACTGTTCATTGTCCAAATAATACAAAAATTTAGATAAACTGCTAGAGATGCTCTTAATAGCATAATTTGAATGAACAAAGAAACACAACAATAAGTAGGAACTCAAATGGGCCCATTACACGATTTCTGCATTCTGAAAGCCAATGTCCTCTTCTTTCTCTGTGCTGCAATGAGTCAAAGCAAACCCTGCAAATGCTTTTGAAGCTGATTGATGAACTTTTTGTAACAAATGACTTGATGTGTCGAGCACCAGATCATCAATAAGGCGGGCAGAAATTTGTTTGTACCAACGACGCAGAACCTCTACCAGGGTTGCACATAAATTAATGATGAGCAACCAGAAGGTAGGGATGAGGATATACACAAGCAGTTCACATGCAATAATTCCTGAAGTGAGACAAATGAAGTTGAAGATTGGGAGGTAGCTTGTGTTGTGAGGTCCTACTTTTATCCCGGCAAATGCAATGCTGTAAATGAATACGGCTATGATAAAGAGCACCATTGCTGCATTATGTGTTGTGAGTGGAGACATGTTCAGGCCTTGAAAGTGTATTCCAACCAAGGTAAGTAAGAGCATGACGAGAAAGCCAAAAACCGCATGGAATGGTGTGGAGGAACAGCCTTCATCCTCACTTGCACAACTAAACATAAATAAACATATAAATTAGATGAACTGCTTGACCTTTATAGTTATACAAGACCCAACATGTTGGTAACAGAGATACATATATAGGACTGGTACTTATCCATAGATGTTCTACGTCCAAACATGTGTATAATTGACAAACAATTGGCCACCTTTTCCTAGTTATCTTGTCTAATAGCATCCACATTTATTTTTCCTAATTCTATCATATTTTACCATCTAAAAAACTACTTTATCAATTATACCATACCATTTCACAATACCCCAACATCAAAACTTTTATTTTTCTATTCTACACATTAAAATAATATATCTTTACAATAAAATATTTTTTCCCTTTTTTTTTCCCAATTTTATCCTCACTGAACCTTTCACCTCTTCTCTTTCAGACTCCTCCATACAACTCCAGATTGGCGAAACTTGAAAAAAAAAAAAAAAAAAAAACATCATGCCAATCAACGGCATAGCCACCACAAACGCTGATCTTCCACTCCTCCTCCATCATCCATATCGATCCAACTCCTCCATCATCCATATCGACCCAGGTCGGCGAAATTGAAAAAAAAAAAAAAAAAAAAACCATTACGCCGATCAACGGCACAGCCACCACAACACCGACCTTCTAGACTCCTCCTCCATCATCCAAATCAACCAAACTCCTCCACACAATTCCTCCATCATCCAATCGGTGAAACTGAAAAAAAAAAAAAAAAAAAAACCCACCACCTCCAAAGAAACCCACGCCGATCGCACACCCAGACTCCTTCTCTATCATCCATCTCAACCCACATGCCGATCGGAGCTCCGATTCAAACCATCGGAGCCGTCACGCCGACCCATCGAAGCCATGCGATTCCACCGTGGAGCAAACCCACGGGGTCTTGAGTTTGAAGTCTGAACAGTGAGAGAGCAGATGAGAAAGAGAGAAGGAAGAGAGAGAAAAGAAGAGAAATAATGATAAAGGAGAGAGAAATTCCCGGGATAAAAGTGGAGAGAGAGAGAAAATTAAAAAAAAAAAAATTTATCCCATTAGCTACAGTACCATCTTACATTTAAGATGGTACTGTAGCTCAATTGTATATTTTTTTACAATTGTTGCAAAATACAACATTCAATGGAGCTGGAACTTTGGGCTGAATTGTAAAAAAAATTGCAAAGGAGGGCTCCATTGCCATTTGCCACATTCAATGTGGATGCTCTAACAAACACAAGCCGAAGAAGAGAATCCTCAGCTCTTGACTCTGACCAACTTCTTCTTCGTCAACAACAAGCTCGTAGTAATTAAAGAAAGATTTGACAGGCTGAAACGGCTCTTGCTCTGGCCCCACTAACTAATAATGTTAGGGAAAGTTTATCCGCAACAAATTTTACATGTACTCTTGGTAAATGAAAAAGGCATTTTATATTTCGGCTAATATATGTACCTACCTTCTCACAGGATTTGATGCGTAGTGTGTATGACTCACATATTATGATTGACTCATGGGTATAGGGTTCAAACACAATATATTTTCACATGGGAAATTATTAATGATAAATAAAAAAAGTAATCTTAGTAATGAGTTCAGATAAGATTTATAAAAATTTGTCAACTTAATTGTTGTAAAAAATATTGTAAATTATTTTATGTTTGTAGCATAATAATAAGTAGTTGTACGGAAACTCCTAGAGAAAACAAAGAAAATAAACTGTGATATGGGACCAAAGGGTGGCAAATGAAAAATCTAGCCACATATATTTTTGGCACAACTCTGATATATATAGCATGCCATAGGTTTTGGAGAAAAAGTTACTAGTGAAAGTGACGGTTAATTACAATTTACCACTTAAAATAATTACGAAAAATAATATAGTAATAGGTGTGGTTCAAGAATTATTGGTGGGCAACTATGAAGCTACTGGAGATTGGTGTTAAACATTTGGATCGATTTATGCTTAGATGGCCCATTTAAATGAGTCGTGTTTGATACACACGTGTACACACCTATGGACAGGTGTGTAACAGGTTTTACCTTTTAAGCAAAAACAATGGGCATATGAAATAGTACGTAAAATGCATGCCAAACCCAGCCGGCTTACTAAGAATTAATCTCAGATGACCACCAAATGTTCTCCATGGGACCTCACTCAAGATGGCCACCAAAAGCTATCCATGGGATACCTCAATCAAGATGGCCACCAACCAAAATCTGATCTCCATGGTAGTAGCTCAGCAAAAGCTATCTCAAACTCTAGCTAGATGGCCACCAAAAATATAAATTTGTAGTACTTTAGCATCTCCTTCACACAAAAATTATGAATTAAAAATAAAATAAATATCATTTAAGTGATATTTAGATATAAAAAGATTCCATTAAAATTTTTGCCTTAGACCTCAAACTATCTTAGACCGACCTTCTAAAACCTTACTAGGTTGTAGAGACTAGAGAGAGATTTCAAAAATGTAAAAATAAAAGAAGAATCCCATTCGAGACAGACACTTAAGAAAATGAACAAAGACCATACATTTCATACCTTTGATGATAATTAAGATGAACATCACACTTGCACTTAATTGATGTGTTTGTTTTGATTCTTTTCCGTAATGCTAGTGAGATTGGGCCTAGACTTCTCTCCTTTCTAATTTCCATCATACCACTCTCTATATTTCTTTTGCTGAATAAACTTTCTGTATGCCTAGGCTTCTTCGTTCCAATGATTGCTATTTAAAGAGTGCTCGAAAACTCAGACAGTTTGAAGTGACGCATCGATAAGCCAACGACAAAAAGGACGACTTCTTTTTTTTTTACAGCTTATTGACGTGAAAAGGAATGATTGGCGGAATATCACGTTTTACATTAATCTTTTATGGAGTTTGTAAAAAATTTTATAAAATATTTTTATGAGGAAAAAAAAAAAAAAGGACCGACTTTCTTGAAAGTTTTTTAGCTTTGCATAAAATGTTTTTTAAAATAGATGATTAAGCTATGTTTTAAGGACACACGTTAACTAGATCCATCTTTTATTAGCTAGCATGTGCTACATTTATTGTACACTTTATCATAATTAGTTTCTTCAACTGTTATCACAAAACACATTTATCATTTGACATTTTGAAGCACATGCCTTACAAAGTACAATCAATGAAAGGAATAGGGAAAATTTTAGAGATACACAAAATTTCACAATTATTGTTAAAACTCGCCACATGACAAACTATAAATGATAGAGCTCAAATGGTGGGTTCACACCTTCACCGTTTACAATTCATTACATGGCCTGTTGTAACAAAAGATATGAGATTTTTTGTGTCCTTAACATTGCTTAGGGAATAGAGGTGTTGCCATAGATATCACTCACCCTAGCTAAAGCGCTCACATTAGTGGGTGTCTAGTAGAAAAAATGTAAAATTTATACAGTTTTATCTTTAAAATAACTTATATCAGTTAGTGTATAATTGTGTAATTTTACATGTTTGCTACAGTAATCGTGTAAATTTACACTAATACTATTTATTTTTATGGTTGTTGTATATGAAAAATTAAGGAGAAACAATTGAAAATAGACAGAAATTTTTGTATGAACTAATGCGAATGTTTTAAGCTTTAAGAACAGGAAAATTAATTACTTGACAAAAATATAACCCAAGAGCTTTCTTCTTTTTTAAAACTTGGTTCTTAGCTTAAAAATAACTTACATCTAAAAATATAAAGTTTTAAAACAGTTTAAGTTATATATAATATCCATTCTCAAAACAATTATATAATACACTAATTTCTCAAAAAAAAAAGTTATATATAATATCAGTTCAATAGTTTGAATTCCATCTGATCGACCAATCCATCTTTGTTAGAATCCAATATATGTTCATAAAGAAAGTCAAAGGAGGTTGTTAGGTTCTAAGTACTTAGGAACTAATGTATTAGAACTCTAATATGTACTGTTGGCAAACCATGATCAAAATAGGTGTCTAGTAGTGTTTTAGACTTGCTCAAAGTATGTTATTTATGTAAAGTTGGAATCGAGTTAATTGCAGAAGTTACTGTGCATTTTTGCCTGACTCGATCGATCGAGAATTAAACTCGACCGATTGAAAGTCGTGCAGATTGTTTTTTCTGCAGATTTTCCAACTCAGTCCTAAGCCCAAATAACGTGTAAGGTTTTATGTTTTGCCCTAGGTATAAAAGGTAAATCCTAGCCACGTTTTTGTAGTTGCTCATATTGCTGTTTGTGTAAATCTCTTGTGAGATCAGAGAGGTGCTTGCCTTCACACAAGTTTTGGATTATCAAGAAGGAGATTACTTCAAGAACTTGATGATCGTTAATTTAGTTACTGCCATTAGAGCTTAAAGATACACAAGCGGGAGTGCTTGTACTTGCTGGAGAATCCAAGAAAGAAGGAGTTCGTGGTCTCGAAGGTTACACGTGGTCGTGTCAATAAGTTCTACTAGTGGGTAGCAATAGGATGTTAGTGGTCTAAATCGCTATTGTACACTTCGATTCTTTCATAGTAGATTCAGGTTTACCATGAGAATAGCTAGGTTAAATCCTCCTCAAGTTTTTTACCGGTTTGGTTTTCCTAGGTCATCATATCATTGTGTTATTTATTTTTCCGCCGCTTTGCATAATATGATTATTTAATTGTGTTAACCTAAATTTGGAATTTGGACTAAGTAATAACTTGGCTTGTTAACTAGGTTAATCCAATTGTGTGTTAAAGGGGTCTAAACAAACTCAATAGAGGTTTCTTTCTGACAAGTGACAACAACTGACGAATACATCCTTAACTTACTCCTTTACTCGTGAAAAGTGATCTATATACTTTCTTTTTTTATGAATAAACATTTGTGTGTGTGTGTGTGTATATATATATAATTTTTTTTTTAAATGTCCTAAAACATATGGAAGAATCAAAGAGATGTCAACAAAAAAAAAAAAACTCGGGGGTTAAAGAAGAGAAGTCTTGCAAAGCTTCACAAACTGACTTGGAATCTCCCTCAAAAGCAACAAATTTCAGCTTGAGAATTATGGCCAATTTTAAAGCTAATAATATTACAGCTTGAACTTCCTCTGCAGAAGGATCCAATGCAAGCAAGAGTGAAGATTAAGCCAAAATGACATCCCCATATTCGCCCTTGCACACAGCAGTTGGGGAAGAGTACTGGGGGTCTTATAGCTACATCAAAGTTAATTTTGAGCCATCATATTTGAGGTGGAAAGCAATTAGAGGTCAATGGAAATCTGATAGTAGTCTAGCATTTAAGTGTTCAACAGCTTTCCTTGGATCTGGTTTGAGACCTGAAAAGATAACTTGATTTCTGACTCTCCAAAAATATTATCAGCTTAGATAATGGAAAGTAATGTAATCTTCTGGTTTTCTTCTATAGCAGTATTCAAATACTTTGATGGATTAATGATGCATTTCACTAAAACTCATTAGGAGCAAGAGAACCAATCTTAGATAAATATAAAGGCCATATGGAGAGAGTCCAGGTTATTATGGTGACGAGACACTGGATTAATATTTTCTCAGTTGATTCTAAAGGTTGGTCACCTCCAATCGAATTGCAAATAAAGAATGCTTCATCTTTAATGGCTTAATCACATCTACACAAAACTCATTTTAGTTGCCATACCCCTCTAGTTCCACGTACTACAAGACAAATAGACATTAAGAAAAACATAATATTTGAAGCCAATGACAGAAAAAACCAAGATACACAATGAAGACCCAATTTGTGGGCAAGAAATTACATGAAATGTGGGCAAAGCTTTTATGCAAAAAAATTAATAGAGCTCTGAATGTTGTCAACCATCATTTTCTTCCACATTTGTCATTTAAAAATCATAAATAAATATATATATATATATATATATATATATATATATATATATAGATATATATGGATTCAAGTTATATTTGTTTAACTCTAAACTGTGTTATATCACTCAATATTTTATTTTTAAATTTAAAATTTAACAAATTCACCAATTTGGATCATTTTTCAAAACTAAATTATGACTATGCATCAAAGTGAAATCTTCCAGCAACTAAAATGGACAGGACAATCAATAGCAGTAATTCTCTCTATGAAGGAGTACTACTCACCATTCACCTACCAAGAGGCGCGCATCTAAGTGGTTGGATCATCTACAATAAATCCAATGTTAAAAGGATAACATTTCTGGTCCGTTATTAATAATGAAAAACTCAAGATATTTGTGTTATAAGACGTGAGCTCAGATCATATAGACCACCATTAATATTTATTTGGCTAAATTATACATCACACATTCTAACTTTGCCTAAAATTTAATTTTGTTCAATTCAGTCTTCTAGTTAGTCTCCATTAGAATTGCACCATTAACTTTCAATTTTGTTTAATATAAAACTATGACTAATAGAAGGATTGAATTGAACAAATTAAAAGTTAGAAAACTAAATTGAATGAAAGTGAACTTAGAAAACTAAATTGAATTTTAGGAAAATTTAGAAGGTGCAATTTGTAATATAAAGAGTGTTTGTGAGGTTTAGAAATGGTGTCTCATGAGCTTAATGTCACGCTTCTTTAAGAGAGTCACTAAAAAATTTAAATTATACAAAATTCAATAAAGAAATAGCTTGAATGTATCAACGTCACAAAAAAAAAATCAAAAAGTGTTATCATTTTTTTCTACTAACAAAGAAAAAAAAATTGATTGATAAGAAATAAGTGAGAATTGAGAATACTGAAACCAAAGTAATAAAATAAGATAATTAAAATGATAATAGAAAAGAAAAATACAAGCATATGATATTTGCTACAACTGTGAGTTAAGTCGCTAAAAAAATAAAAATTATTGCTACTATAAAGCCAAAAAAAAGCATAACTGCTGGCACTACCAATGAGAACTCATGACTACAATATTTTTTCTGGAGTCTTTCTTCTTCTTTTTTTTAAATGAAATTAGAGATTTTTTTTATGTAATAAGTTGAAAAAGTTACAATTCTGAATGATTATTTTTATTTTTCTTCCTGAATAGGATTTTTTAAAAAATAATAATAATTTGTTTACTCGTTGTTGTTTGGTCTAGTCTTGTTTTTGTTTGGGCTATTTTTTTTGTTATTTGGGCTTTTTGTTGTAATTTAAGGGTTTTTTAATTTAAAAAGGGGGGGGGTTAAGAATTATGTTTGAGGCGGCAAAATTATTTTTGGAGTAATACTACATCTACAACATTTTAAAAACAAAATTTATGCAAAAATTTGTTACTAGTGGGTTAAAAGTTGATGTCAATATTGGACCCAAATTATAATTAATAACCGTTTTCCACTTATCACATAAAATTTTTTGTGAAATTATTATAAAAAGGTTGTGAATATAGTATTATTCTTATTTTTATTGAACTAAAATTCTGGTAATTCTCAAATCAAAGTGGTCAATATTTTTATTAAGGTGATTAAAATAGGTTACATTAATGTGTGTGCGCATCTGAGTATATATATATATATATATATATATATATATATATATATATATATATATATATATATATATATATATATACACTTTTTTTTTTTTAGCAAGTTAAGGTGATCCTGTGACCATCTTGAGATACACATGGAGCCACCCCTGAGTCTGCACTAAAATTTCACCATATTTTTCACAATTGATAAGGTCATAGTTTGTGGTTGGTATAAATAAAAATTATATCAATAATGATTCTATATAAGACTGGTAGGCTGGTACATATGAAAATTTCTTCTTTTTAGTGTGAGACGAAGTTTCTCATGTTTGTTAATATGGTCTAAACTCTGCCCCCATAGGTGTTCTACGTCCAAACATGCGTATGATTGACAAACAATTGGCCACCTTTTCCTAGTTATCTTGTCTAACAAACACAAGCCGAAGAAGGGACTCCTCAGCTCTAGACTCTGACCAACTTCTTCTTCGTCAACGACAAGCTCACAGTAATTAAAGAAAAATTTGACAGGCTGAAACGGCTTTTCCTCTGTCCCCACTAACTAATAATGTTGGGAAAAGTTTTTCCGCAACCAATTTTATGCGTGTTCTTAGTAAATAAAAAAGGCATATTATAATATATGTACCTGTCTTCTAACAGTATTGGTAAATGAAAAAAAAATATTATATTTCGGCTAATATATGTACCTATAGTATGTGAATTGCATTAGCATGTAGGATGCGCATATTATGATTGACTCATGGATATAGAGTTGAAACATAATATATTTTCACACGATAAATTAATAATGACAAATAAAAAAGTAATCTTAGTAATGAGTTCAGATAAAATTTATAAAAATTTGTCAACTTAATTATTGTAAAAAATATTGTAATGTTTATAACATAATATTGAGTATTGTACGGAAACTCCTAGAGAAAACAGAGAAAATAAAATGTGATATGGGACCAAAGGGTGGCAAACGAAAAATCTAGTCATATATATTTTTGGCACAACTCTGGTGTAGTAGGCTATAGGTCTTAGAGTAAAAGTTATAAGTGAAAGTAACAAATGATTAATTACAATTTAACGTTTGGATCGATTTATGCTTAGATGACCCATTTAAATGAGCCGTGTTTGATACACACGTGTACACACCTATCGACAGGTGTGTAATAGGTTTTACCTTTTAAGCAAAAGCAATGGGCATCTGAAATATAGTACGTAAAATGCATGCCAAACCCAGCCGGCTTACTAAGAATTAATCTCAGATGACCACCAAATGTTCTCCGTGGGACCTCACTCAAGATGGCCACCGAAAGCTATCCATGGGATACCTCAATCAAGATGGCCACCAACCAGGGGAGGAGTCAGGAATTTTTGTTTGAAGAGACTAAATTACGACGCTAATACTCTTATCAAGACAACTTCCACACACACGCGCGCTTTTTTATTATATATACATACATATATACACACACTTTTTTATTTAATAAATTATATATATACACACACCGAACAAAAAAAAAGTTTAGTATTTTAAATCAAAATCATTTTTTACGGCGATCTTTCATAAAATAAAATTCATTTTTTCCATTTTCATTGTCAAATTCTTAAAAAGTTTCATTTTAAATACAAGTTATTAGATTTTATGTTAAAGCAAGTAAAAAAATCTTTCAATTAAACAAATGAAATTTTCAAAAACATGAATGATCCAAAAGACACATTTCATATGTAGTTTTAGTGACAAAATTTTTTTAATGAGTCAATGACTTGTTAATTGACACATAACAGGTTGAAAAAGATAGATTCTGTCGGGGGCGAAAAAGTTTCCTTTCCGACAAATGAGATTTATGTTGGGTTGGGGGTCCTAACTGAAACTCGACGATGGGCTCGATGCATGGCCCAAAGGCTATCGGCGAAGATCCAAATAATTCACTGTATTTGTATGCCTTGGGCCTAGGTTTGGACTTACAAGAATGACCCATAAACAATCCCTACAGCAAACACGTCAGTGTGGTTACAAAGCATACTGTATGAAATAGCCCAGCAGTAAAATGTTTCTACAAAAAAAAAAAAAAAAAAAAACCCAATGGTAAAGTGCTTCCGCAGAAAATAGTAACCCAGCCGTAAAAATATTTCTACAGAAAATAACACAGCAGTAAATTTCTTCACAGATTGAGGGAAACATCCATATTTTAGGACTCATCATCCATTAGCTCTGAAGAAGAATCTTCTAATACGACAATATGAGGGAAAAATTTTATGGTAACAGTTACATTATAACCATCAATAGTAAATGAATAAGTAAATATCATGAGTTCCATAATAACAAAATAATGAGGAAAACTTAGTATGGGATGAAGGGATAGAGAGAGATCTCAATTAGTGTAGCAAGATCATTATGGTGCCAAAACATGCTCTTGGATGTAATGTATATAATGAGTAAAGAGAGCCATTCGTGAGTGGTATGAGTAATGAGTGAGAGTGTATAGTAGGGCTACTGGAACCTTCTGCTGGGGAGGAGCTGTACATTTTTAAGTAGAGGTATGAGATGTGTTTTTGAGCTAGGAGTGGGGGAACTCAGTTTCCATACTTAAGGATGAGAGTTTTGTGACTTAGAACTTTGCTGGGATTTTGAGAAGCTGAAACAAAAGGGTTTTTGTGGGAGATTTTCTCTGTGAGTGTGTTTCTTGGTATGTTCCTGTTTCCCCCTCCCTCCCCCCCCCCCCCCCTTAGGCATTAATGGAGGGTTTTATTTATAGTTGAGATTTAGGGGGCAATTGGCAAATAACTTTTGCTAAATCTTTCCCAATCTCCAGAAAATCATTAGGGATTCGTTCTTAGAATTTTAGCTAAGAATAGTAAGCTTAACTTTTTGAAAGACTCTTGTTGTTTTTGGGTAATATCAGCTAGGACTCTGACTTAGCATTAATGCTGATTGGTCTTGGCTGATGGGGTTAGAGTATGCATTAAGCTAATGACCTTGGTTGTGCTGCTTACTAGATTCAGAGCTCCCAAAGGCAGGTTGCATCACCCCAAGCCAGGTGTCAACCTTGGAGCCTTTGCTGGGAACTCTGTTGGGATCCCTTAGTGCCCTCCAAACCACATTTCCCTAAGTTTCCCCATTAAGAGTTCATGTGCTTGGTCCATGAACCAGAAAATACATATTTTTTAGCATGAAAAATGAGTTAATTTGAGCTTGCTTCAGGAGCTTTAATGGCTGCCTTTGATGTTTAACTGAATGGGTTGGAGAAGAAAGAGGAGATGGCTGGCTGAAGTGCTTCAGCTTTGTGTCAAGTCTTTTCAGCTTTATGTCAAGTCTATTTCAGCTTTATGTCACATAATAAATGAAGGGTTCAATCCCTGATAGACATGTGTCTTGTTCTGACCCGATGAGACAAGCTGAAACCTGACATCAGTTGGCTCCAGTTGTTGACCTGTGCTGGGTTTTGGCTGATTAGCTCACGTGAGCTTCAGCTGCTAGAACTTGAGCATGGGCTGGGCTGGTCTAGCTGGACCTTACGTTTGGGCTGCTTTGGGCCTGATTGTTCCTACAAAATGAAGAATTTTGCCATGGATGACACTCATGAGCTTTTAAAAACTTTGCAAGAGAAGTATTTTCTTGGAAGATAAATACTTATATTTCCCATAAGTAAGGGATTTGGTATATGTGAAATAATTGTTAAGATAATATTTAGGCCTTTTAAGTATGTGCCAAATATAGTATTTGGGCTTTTAGAAATAGTTGAAATAGTTGCCAAAAATAATATTGGGCTTTATGAATTAGTTGCCAAATAATATTTGGGCTTTAGGAAATAATTGCCAAATAATATTTGAGCTTTAGGAAATAGTTGAAATAATTGCCAAATGATATTCGGGCTTTAGGAAATAGATGAAATAGTTGCCAAATAATATTGGGCTTTTATGAATAGTTGCTAAAAAATATTGGGCTTTTGTGAATAGTTGCCAAAATAATATTGGACTTCATGAAATAGTGCCAAAAATGATATTGAGCTTTTGTGAATAGTTGCCAAAATAATATTGGGCTTTTGCCAAAATGATATTGGGCTTTTAGGAATAGTTGCCAAAATAATATTGGGCTTCATGAAATAGTGCCAAAATGATATTGGACTTCTAGAAATAGTGCCAAATTAGTATTTGGGCTTTGTAAAATGGTGTCAAATTAGTATTTGGGTTTTGTAAAATAGTTTGTCAAATTAGTATTTGGGCTTTTGTAAAATGGTGCCAAATTAGTATTTGGGGTTTGTAAAATAGTTTGCCAAATTAGTATTTGGGATTTGTAAATAGTGTCAAATTAGTATTTGGGCTTTTGTAAATAGTGTCAAATTAGTATTTGGGTTTTTGTAAAATAGTTTGAGATTTTGTAAAGATATTGCCGTGTAGCAACGGACTTAGTAAAGGTGCCGTGTAGTAACGGACTAAGAGGTGCCGTGTAGCAACGGGCTTTGTAAGGTGCCGTGTAGCAACAGACTTAGAGGTGTCATGTAGCAACGGGCTTAGAGGTGCCGTGTAGCAACGGGTTTTGTAAGGTGCCGTGTAGCATGTAGCAACGGGTTTAGAAGTGCCATATAGCAACAGGCTTAGAGGTGCCGTATAGCAACAGACTTAATAAGGTGCCGTGTAGCAACGGGTTTAGGAGTGCCTTGTAGCAACGGGCTTAGTAAGGTGTCGTGTAGCAACGAGTTTAGAAAAAGGGTTTGTTGGGCTTTTTGTGTTTTACCTACAAGTTAAATGATTTTGGGCTTTTTTGTATAGAAAATATAATTTTGTGACCCAACGTTGTTAGCAAGGTGTTGGGCATTTTTGTGAAAGCCCAAGTTGGATAATATGTGGAATATAATGAGTAGTATTTGTGAGAGGGCCCAAGGTAATTTGTGGGGCTTATATATGTAGAAAACATTTGTGGGAGCCCAATAACATGGAGAATATTCAAGTAATATGTGGAAGATATATATGTAGGCTTCAAAATAATTCTTGGGCTTGTGTGGGTATTTTGTGAGTGGGCTAAAGAAATTAGGACCCAAAAATTTGTACCTTAACAGATTCAAACATGTTTGATACCAAATTTTATCAAATATTTAACAGATATAAAAGCACATTTTACAATAAAAAATAGAATTGCGAAAAATAAAGTTATATCTCTATAACTATTAGACCAATTATTTTTTTAAGAGCATTATTAGACTAATTCAAATATTTGAGGGAGCAACTCTTATTTTTGTAAACTAAATTTTGAACACATAAAAATAATTAATGCATATATATTTTAAAAGAATTTAAAATTTTGGGGGGACCATGCCCCCCACCCCCACCCCTTATACATGCCTCCGCTCCTGCCACCAACCAAAATCTGATCTCCATGGTAGTAGCTCAGCAAAAGCTATCTCAAACTCTAGCTAGATTGCCACCAAAAAAATAAAAGACTCTCCATATGGAACTCACTGATGAAGATAGTTAGCCAAAGCTCTTCCTGGAACCAGGGCGGCCCTACGCCTAGGCCATTTAGGCCATGGCCTAAAGCCCCCTACCATAGAAAGGCTACAGTTTTTTTTTTTTCCTTCTAATTAAAGAAGGAATATGTAACTCGCACATTCTTTTTATCATATAAATCTTATAAATTGATATGTCCGGTCACAATAAGTAATTCAATATACATTTTTTTTTCTTGAAATGTTATATCAATTTGTAAGTATTTTATAGTAAAATCTGTAGTACTTTAACATCTTCTTTACACACAAAAAAAAAATTAAAAATTAAAAAAAAATAAATATAATTTAAGTGATATTTAGATATAAAAATATCCCTTTAAAATTTTTGTCTTAAGCCTCAAACTATCTTGGGCCGACCCTCTGGAACCTCACTAGGGTTGTAGAGACTAGAGAGAGATTTCAAAAATGTATAAATAAAAGAAGAAACCCATTTGAAACAGACACTTAAGAAAATGAACAAAGACCATACATTTCATACCTTTGATGATAATTAAGATGGACATCACGCTTGCACTTAATTGATAAGTTTGTTTTGGTTCTCTTCCGTAATGCTAGTGAGTGTGGGCCTAGACTTCTCTCCTCTCTAATTCCCATCATACCACTCTCTATATTTATTTTGCTGAATGCACTTTCTGTATGCTTAGGCTTCTTCATTCCGATGATTGCCATTTAAAGAGTGCTCGAAAACACAGACAGTTTGAAGTGACGCATCGATAAGCCAACGACAAAAATGACGACTTTTTTTAACAGCTTATTGACGTGAAAAGGAACGATTGGCGGAAATATCACGTTTTACATTAATCTTTAACAGAGTTTGTAAAACTATTTATAGAAACTTTTATGAAAAAAAAAAAAAAAAGACCAACTTTCTTGAAACTTTTTCAATTTCACATAAAATGTTTGTAAAATAGATGACTAATGTATACTTTAAGGACACACATTAACTAGACTCATCTTTTATTAGGTAGCATATGCAAATTTTATTGTACACTTCATCATAATTAGGTTCCTCAACTGTTATCACAAAACACATTTATGATTTGACATTTGACATTTTGAAGCACATGCCCTACAAAGTACAATCGGTGAAAGGAATAGGAAAAATTTTAGAGATAAAGAAAATTTCACAATTATTATTACAACTCGCCACATGGCAAACTATGAATGATAGAACTCAAATGGTGGGTTCACACCTTCACCGTTCACAATTCATCATGTGGCAAGTTGTAACAAAAGATGTGATATTTTTTGTGTCTTTAGCATTGCTTAGGGAATATAGGTGTTGCCATAGATATCACTCACCCTAGCTAAAGCGCTCACATTAGCGGGTGTATAGTAGAAAAAATGTAAAATCTATACAGTTTTATCTTTAAAATAACATATATTAGTTAGTGTATAATTGTGTAATTTTACATATTTGTTACAATAATTGTGCAAATTTACACTAACACTATTTATTTTTATGGTTGTTGTGTATGAAGAAAGAGAAACAATTGAAAAAATTAATATTTTAATAAAATGTAGTGCAAAATAAACAATTTGTTATGATGTGTTTTGAAAAATAAATATTCAAAATAGAAAAAGTAAGTTTTTTATGTAAAAATAGACAAAATTTTTTGTATGAACTAATGCGAATGCTCTAACCTTTAAGAGCAGGAAAATTAATTACTTGACAAAAATTATAACCCAAGAGCTTTCTTCTTTTTTAAAACTTGGTTCTTAGCTTAAAAATAACTTACATCTAAAAATATAAAGTTTTAAAACAGTTTTAAGTTATATATAATATCCATTCTCAAAAAAAATTAAATAATACATTAATTTCTCAAAAAAATTTATATATAATAAAAGTTCAATAGTTTGAATTCCATCTGATCGACCAATCCAATATCTGTTCATACAGAAAGTCAAAGGAGGTTTCTTATTGACAAGTGACAACAATTGATGAATACATCCTTAACTTACTCCTTTAATTTACTCATGAAAAGTGATATATATACTTTATTTTTTATGAATAAACATTTGTGCGTATATATATATAATTTTTTTTTAAATGTCCTAAAACATAAGGAAGAATCAAAGAGATGTCAATGGAGACAAAAAAAAAAATTGACAAAAACATGCCTATTGACAAAAACAAATTCCCAACAATGAAGAGAGCTAAGATTTGATTTTTAATACAATGAGGAAAAAAAAACTCTGGGGTTAAACTAGAGAAGACTTGCAAAGCATCACAACTGACTTGGAATCTCCCTCAAAAGCAACAAATTTCAGCTTGAGAATATTGGCCAATTTTAAAGCTAATAATATTACAGCTTGAACTTCCTCTGCAAGAGGATCTAATGGAAGCAAGAGTGAAGATTAAGCCAAAATGACATCCCCATGTTTGCCCTTGCACACAGCAGTTGGGGAAGAGTACTGGGGGTCTTATAGCTACAGCCTACATCAAAGTTAATTTTGAACCATCATAATTGAGGTGGAAACCAATTAGAGGTCAATGGTAATCTGATAGCTAGTAGTCTAAGCATTTAAGTGTTCAACAGCTTTCCTTGGATCTGGTTTGAGACCTGGAAAGATAACATGATTTCTGACTCTCCAAATATATTATCAGCTAAGATAATGGAAAGTAATGTAATCTTTTGGTTTTCTTCTATAGCAGTATTCAAATGCTTTGATGGATTAATGATGCATTTCACTAAAACTCATTAGGAGCAAGAGAACCCATCTTAGATAAATATAAAGGCCATATGGAGAGAGTCCAGGTTATTATGGTGACGAGACACTGGATTAATATTTTCTCAGTTGATTCTAAAGGTTGGTCACCTCCAATGGAATTGCAAATAAAGAATGCTTCATGTTTAATGGCTTAATCACATCTACACAAAACTCATTTAGTTGCCATACCCCTCTAGTTCCACATACTACAAGACAAAAAGGCAAACCATCACACATTAAGAAAAACATAATATTTGAAGCCAATGACA
The DNA here is from genome assembly GCF_040712315.1 of Castanea sativa. NCBI lineage: Eukaryota > Viridiplantae > Streptophyta > Magnoliopsida > Fagales > Fagaceae > Castanea > Castanea sativa. The sequence continues at coordinate 48,640,733 of NC_134020.1, read as the reverse complement.
GAAAAAACCAAGATACATAATGAAGACCCAATTTGTGGGCAAGAAATTACATGAAATGTGGGCAAAGCTTTTATGCAAAAAAAGTTAATAGAGCTTTAAATGTTGTCAACCATCATTTTCTTCCACGTGTGTGTGTGTGGATTCAAGTTATATTTGTATAACTCTAAATTGTTTTATATCACTCAATATTTTATTATTAAATTTAAAATTTAACAAATTCACCAATTAGGCTCATGTTTCAAAACTAGATTATGACCATGCATCCAAGTGAAATCTTCCAACAACTAAAATGGACGGGACAATCAATAGCAGTAATTCTCTCTATGAAGGAGTACTCACCATTCACCAACCAAGAGGCGCGCATCTAAGTGGTTGGATCATCTTCAATAAATCCAATGTTAAAAAGATAACATTTCTGGTCCATTAGTAATGAAAAACTCAAGATATTTGTATTATAAAACGTGAGCTCAGATCATATAGACCACCATTAATATTTATTTGGCTAAATTATAAGTCGCACATTCTAACTTTGTCTAAAATTTAATTTTTTTAATTTAGTCTTCCTGTTAGTTTCCACCAGAATTGCACCATTAACTTTCAATTTTATTCAATACAAAACTACGACTAATAGAAGGATTGAATTGAACAAATTGAAAATTACAAGACTAAATTGAATGAAAGTGAAGTTAGAAAACTAAATTTAATTTTAGGCAACGTTAGAGGGTGCAATTTGTAATTTAAAGAGTGTTTGTGAGGTGTGGAAATGGTGTCTCATGAGCTTAATGTCACACTTTTTTAAGAGAGTCACTAAAAAACTTAAATTATACAAAATTTAATAAATAAATAACTTGAATATATCAACTTCACAAAAAAAAACACAAAAATACAAAAAGTGTTATCATTTTTATCTACTAACAAAGAGAAAAAAAAAATTTTGATTGCTAAGAAATAAAGTGAGAATTGAGGATACTGAAACAAAAGTAATAAAATAAAATAATTGAAATGATAATAGAAAAGAAAAATACAAACATATGATATTTGCTACAACTGCGAGTTAAGTCGCTAAAAAAAGAAAAATTATTGCTACTACAAAGCCAAAAAGAGCATAATTGCTGGCATTGCCAATGAGAACTCGTGACTACAATATTTTTTTGGAGTCTTTTTTTGAAAACGAAAAATGAAATTAGAGATTATTTTTATGTAATAAGTTGAAAAAGTTACAAATTTGAATGATTATTTTTATTTTTCTTCTTGAATAGGCTTTTTTTAAAATAATTTGTTCACTCGTTGTTGTTTGGTCAGTCTTGTTTTTATTTGGGCTATTTTCCTTTTGTTATTTGGGCTTTTTGTTGTTATTTAAGGGTTTTTTAATTAAAAAAAAATTGTGGGGGGGGGGGGTTAAGAATTATGTTTGAGGGGGCAAAATTATTTTTGAAGTAATGCTACATCTACAACATTTCAAAATTAAATTTTATGCAAAAATTTGTTATTAGTGGGTTAAAAGGTGATGTCAATATTGGACCCAAATTATAATTAATAACCGTTTTCCGCTTATCACATAAATTTTTTTGTGAAATTATTGTAAAAATGTTGTGAATATACTATTATTCTTATTTTTATTGAACTGAAATTCTTGTAATTCTCAAGTCAAAGTGGTCAATATTTTTATTAAGGTGGTTAAAATAAGTTACATTAATGTGTGTGCGCGTGTGCATGCGTATGTGTACATTTTTTTTTGGCAAGTCAAGGTGATCTTGTGACCATCTTGAGATACACGCGGAGCCTCCCCTGAGTCTACACTAAAATTTCACCATATTTTTCATAATTGTTAAAGTCATAATTTGTGATTGGTGTAAATAAAAAAGATATCAATAATAATTCTATATAAAGTAATGTTGCATTAATTATAAGTTATCTTTGATAGCATAAATTGAATGAACAAAGAAACACAATGGGAACTCAAATGGGCCCATTACGAATACAAATCCGTTGTACCCTTTTTTGTGTTTCACTTTATGTTCCACCAATCACAACTTGTCATGTATTTATTTAAATTTCCTTAAAAAATAGCCAAAGTTTAAAATAAAAAAAAATAAACATATGACAAGTTGTAATTGGTGAAATATAAAGTGGAACACAAAATATGGTACAAAGGATTTGTATTCACCCATAACACGATATCTACATTCTGAAAGCCATCGTCTTCTTCTTTCCTTGCGCCACAATGAGTCAAAATAAACCCTGTGAATGCACTGAAAGCTGATTGATAAATCTTTTGTAACAAAGCACCTGACTCAAGAATTTGTTTGTACCAGCGACGCAAAACCTCTAAAAGGATTGCACATAAATTAACGATAAGCAACCAGAAGGGAGCGCTGAGGATGGACATAAGCAGCTCACATGCAAGAGTTCCAGAAGTGAGACAAATGAAGTTGAATATTGGGAGGTAGCTTGTGTTGTGAGGTCCTAGCTTTATCCCAGCAAATGCAATGCTGTAAATGACTACTGCTATGATAAAGAGCACCATTGTTGCATAATGTGTTGAGAGTGGAGACGTGTTCAAGCCTAGAAAGTGTATTCCAACCAGGGCAAGTAAGAGCATGATGAGAAAGCTAAATACCGCATGCAATGGTGTGGAGGAACTGACTTCATTCTCACTTTGCACAATTGATGAAACATAAATAAATACATAGATTAGATGAACTGAAGCTTTAGATTTATTTTATACTATTACTTCACATATTGTCCATAGTTTCGAACATAAAGTATCCACATTTTCTAAGAATGTTCACACTTCTAACATAAATTATATATCTAAATTTTCTAAGAAAGTTGAATTCGGTAAAGATGGGTATAAAACCTATATTTCACATAATCCAATAAGAGATTGTCAAATCAATTTATTACTTAAAATTCAATACATCATATCACACTTAATAACACGACATCATCATTTTACATAAAACATAAAAAATGATTTTTTTTTTTTTAATCTGAAATATGATATATATTGATATGTTATCATATGCGATTAAATGTATTTATATTTTAGTAATATGATATTGTAAAATGGCATTTTTAGGGATAAAATCAAGAGTTTTGTAATTTAACTAGCACATTCTGGTGTCTTTAAGTAGAGACATATGGGATTCAAATTTACTCTCCACATCTATTGAATTAAAAAAACAAATAAGGATGAGAAATGGAATTCATGAAAACTTTTAAGGACAAAAAAAAAAATTAAGCGAAAAAATAAATTTCTAAAACACTACACTTTAAGCAAATAAGTTTAAAAAAATTAAAGGAAAAATTATTTACCCACGCACGATAAATTCAATAACATGGCCACCAAAGACTTTCAATGCAACCTCACTCATTAATTTATTAATTTTTGTTTAAGTAAAATTATAAACAAATGAACTAAAAGAATAAACCTATTTTAGACAAACTTAAATAAAGTTGATTAATGTATAATTATACTTAAAGAAATTATAAATAGAATTAACACAAAATTTAGCTACAAAATTGATTGTAGCCAACTATAACCTTACTCAGTATCTTTTTATTGGAAACGAATTTTGACAAATCCTCCATTGGATTACATTTTCTTCTTATATCCTTCATGCTTATAAAATTTCTAGAAAATTAAAGATCAATAACTATGTTATCAATAAATTGTTTAAATTGCAAGTTTTTGTAATTTAAAATTATGCATAAAATATAATTTTATAGATTATATAGTAAATAATATTCAATTAACACAAAATTTGACATGTGTATTAAGAGTGAAAAAAGCATGCAATCCAACGATTAGATTTTTGAAATATGTAGTAATGTTAATGATATTGAGTAAGGTTGTAATCTTAGGCTACAACCAATTTTATAACTAAATTTTATCCAACAAAATAATTAAGGAAAATAACCCAAAAGAACACTTACAAGAAAATGAAAGAATAATCAAGGCAACACAACACATACCTTTGATGATTGTTGCAACTGATGATCATGACATTACACTTGCACTTCGATATGTTTGTTTTTGTTCTCTTCCGAAAAGTTCCAGCTCTCCTAATCGGATAATTAAGACTTCTCTCCTCTCTAATTTCCTCCATGCTTTTTTGTGCTTCCATACAACTCTATATTTCTTTTGCTCAATACAACGAAGTCAATTCAGCTATAAAACTCAACCTGTCACAACAATTATGAAATTAGCTAGAAGTTCCAGTGATCAAAAAAAGCTTGTTTCTTGTTGAAGTTAGCATGCATTACGTCAATAATGTAAAGTCATGCATATGTCATAATATGCAAAATGCTTACTCTAAAATAATTAAAATACCTCATTGATACGTTTAAAATGACCAAAATATACTTAGGATACGTTTGAGAACAGTTTATTTAGTTGAAATTGTAAATTTTTTGCTGAAATTACTGTAAATAAAGATAAAACCTAACTGAAATAGTATAGTAAGATCCATGAATAATACCAAAAAATGTAGTGGGATCCATAAATAGCAGCAAAAATAAACTAAATAATAAAATAAACTAACTTTAAACTCTAATCACAAACACAATCTTAGAGCCTAACCAAAATAATCTATAAACTCTAAAATTACCAGGATAGCTCCTAAAACCTCCAAAACATTTTCAAAATACCCAAACTCTTTTGGTTTTAGCATAAGCTTTTTTATTTTTCGAAAACACTTTCAGTATTTTCAACTAAGATGGACACAGGTATGATACAGCAAGGCCAGCATTTTCAGAAAAATTATAACATGATAGACAGATAGAACACCGTTACATACAGCACCCAAAATGTAGTGTCTATGCATCCTAGATTTTCAAGCGTTAGATGTAGCATAAAATCCTCAAGCGTTAGATGTAGCATAAAATCCTAGTCACTAGAATTTTTTTCTAAAACATAGATAGTACTTGACTTGAGATCCTTATTACAATGGACCGTATCCTGATTATCAGGTCGGCGCACACATTCAATTCGCATGCATTAATTCCGAGGTTATGTCGTGCTCAAGCCGCCGTCCAATCTGAGTCTCCTTCTCTGGTGGTTCACACTCGGTCTAACAACTAGTCCATCATTGCTATTTGCTATACGTTGAAGACTGAACAAACATCTGTTGCTACAAAATGAGAAAGCTATAAATGAAAAGCAATGGTGGAAGTCAGAGAGTAACTAATATATGCACTTGCTTTTGCTAACTTTTCTCCCAAATTTTAGTACTTGCCCATAATCACATCATTTTAAAATTAATGCATTTATAATTTAAATTAAATATTATTATTTTTTAATAAAAACCGATAGTATATATAAGAATTTCAAACAGAGCTGATCGATGCTAAAGAAACCATGTATAATTAGTCTTATATCATACGATCTCCAAAAATTTAAAGGCTTAAGCTTTTAAGTTAAGTAGTGGCATTATATGTTATATTAATTATTTAATCAAAATTTTCTAAAAGTGTTATCTCTCCGATAAAGCTAACAAAATTTGTGATTTTAAGCTAATTTATTTTATGTTTACTTATGTCGAATTATAGGTTGGAAAGGTATATTGGGTAATTTTTAATATATTGGGTTAGGATTTCTCTTTGAAGATATTATAAATTCATTGTAATTCCTTTATTTTCTCATATATTCAAAAAATTTGCCACTTGCTCTCGCGGTGGATGTAGACATCACATAAATTTCTATGTTAATTTTCTCTTTTCTTTTTTTACTAATATTTTCTAAGATCCGAAATTAGCAACAAATGTGCAAATGCTGCATGTTAATTAGAGGGACATATATATTAATCATACACCTTTCCTAATAATTAAGTTTTTTTCATAAGATCCAAAAAATTAGATTGAAAACAGATATGAAACTTTCTTCCCAAATTTACTGTAAATTTTCTTTGCAACATAAGGTTTAACAAAATCATAATTTATAAATATTATATTGAAGATGAAAATAAATAAATACCTTGATTTTTGTTCAAGTAACTAAGGGTATAAAAAAAATTCACAACAACTGACATATTCTATTGTGATTAATATACAAAATAAAAATAATGTTATTTTAATCACAATTTATCACTTTAACAAGTTGTCAAAAAAAAAAAGTATGCCTTTGATATAACATTGCTCCTTTGCTTATTATCATATGCGAAGAAAGTAACAAGTAGACATCATTTTGGTATTATATAAGTAAAACCCCTCTTCCTGCTCTGGTGAATTAGTTTTGTATTCTGATTCTATCCATTTTCAAATTTAAATGGAAGATTATTTCTGGTTTTTTTTTTTAAGAAAAAGGTACGGTATAAGTAGGACCCCTTGAAAGGACCAAGCAATGCCCATGAAGTTACTGCTTGCTTTCATATTCAAAGCTATACCAATATTTCAAGAAATTTTTAACCAAGGCTTAAATTAAAGGAAAGTGTCAAATAAGTACTAACATTTTTTGTTACACACACAACAAAAATCTTCTAAAAAAAAAAACATTTTTTGTTACATAAAGCCATTCTTAAAAAGTTAATTCCAATTAGTTTAACTGATAAAGTTTCTGATAGTTGAATAAGAGATCTGGAGTTCAATTCCCGCCTACACCAAAAACTGATTGTTGTCTTGGTCTGATAACAAAAAACCATCATCAGAGCAAATGCCATAAATTAAAACTCTAATAAATAAATAAAAAGTCATTCTAAAAAAAAAATTCTGAACTTACTTAATTCGTGTATATACGTTCCTCTTTTTCTTTTTCTTTTTTTTTTTTTTTTTTTTTGGTTACAGTAAATGAAGGGGACAAAATTATCATAGTGGGATCGAACCTGTGGCCACTCAAATGAGAGAGCCCACTTGAATCCAGGCCCAGGCCCAGGCCCATTTCTGTGAGGAGTTGGTAGTTGATTTTTTTTTTTTTTTTTTTTTTTTTTTTTTTTTTTTTTTTGGGGGTAGTTCTACATCATTTCTTAGAAAATCAAGTCTCGACCAAAGTCAATATCCAAGTCAAAATCAACTAAACTAACATCAGCATCAGCCTGATAAAATAAATTTTTCATCTAAAAAAAGCTTGTTTATAATTATATTGGTTAGGTTGAAACGTGAGTCATTTTGGCCCTTTTGGCCGAACTGACCACTAATTCAATCAAAGCTGAGGCAATTGTATCGTGCCCACTAATTAAGATTGGAAATTTTAATTTTTAAAGCAATTTTAGAAGAATGTAAAGCTCAAATTTTGTGCGTAATACTACGAAAATTTTTGCAGCCGTAACTAATTTCATACACATTTTCACAACTATTCTGTGATTGACTTGCACTATTATAGCTTATGGTCCTCCTGGTTTACCATATATGGTTGTGTTCATACTTTGGTTGACTTTCTTATCACTTCGATTTTTGGAGGGTATTATAAGTTCAGCACTGAAGAATGGTAGGTTGCATCCTTCAAGTACTCTATTTTCCTCATTAATACTTTGACTTTTGAGACTTGAGTCATGTGTTTCCGTCTCGGTTCAGTTGCTTTTCAGATTGCCAAATGGACAAAATGTGGCACCCATAAGTGTGGCCACCCATAGCCACCTGAGAAAATTTTCCAAAACCATGCGTTTGACATAACTATACCAGAGATAGCCTTGGGTAGCCACCTTTTGTAGTTTCAGGAAAATTAGGTTCTTTGAAACTTTTAAAAGCAACCCCTTAGTGTTCTATTTGATTATCAAATTTAGTATTCTGATGTGATAAATACAGAGGATCCACTATTGTGGCAACTGTAAATCACAGAACATACTAATCAAGACAATAATCAAAGTATACTAATCAAAGGAGAGTGAAACTGATTGAAAGGCTAATTTGCATGGATGGCTCTGATTATCTGAATGTAAAATATTTTTGTCTTTTTGTAAATTATTGACTTTCTCTGCATGGGGAAAGGGATAGTGTGTTTTGCTTTCTGGATCTGGGATAGAGGACATAGTAGTCAAACTTTCCAGAGACTTCTCCAAGGAGATCAACTTCTGGATCTCCTGCTTCATATCTTTCTTTAAGAAGCTGCTGAGAAGACTTTTTCTTTCATCTTTTTTGCTTTTCTTCAAAGACTTCTTCTTCTTCTTGGCAATCAATATAGTCACAAACATCCCACCATATATGGCCAGAGGATGATTTTCCTTCATAGCAAGGTTTTTCATCTTCTCGAAATGCTTTGATTTGAAGACCTTCAAGACCTTCATATGAGACTGGTTGGATCATAGCCGTAGGAAAGACTGTCACTTCTTCTTTTTCTAGTATGACTATCATAAATCTAACTTCAACCTCACCATTTGACACATGCACACAGATTATGAAAATGTGACAAAGTTTTGCGTCCATAGATTTTGAATAATGTATGTTCTCCAATACTATGTGGGGCATGGATGCCCAAAATGGTCAACTATGCAATTAATGGTGAACAACCGTATGTATAGATAAAGAACATAACAGCCTTATATATTTCTGTGGTACTACCAAGTTCTTCCAATAAAGAAGAATCTTGGGGGCTTTTTTCCCCCCCAGGTTTTATTAAAATATCAAGATTCCAAATTTTTAAAATAATATTTCAAACTTAAAACTTCTTTATTAAAACTAATTTTTACTATGTAACCTTCAAATTATAACATAGTATATTATCACAATATCCACTTAATATTTTTTAGTTAATTCAAAAATAAAAATGCCATACCATCTTTAAAAAAAAATTGAGACATACATAAAAAATAAAAAATAAAAATAAAAAATCAAGTATATAATTGTAAGGTCACAATTTGCACCCAAACCCAAAAGTAAGAATGAGATAGGCCCAAAAAGTCTAATACAATGAAATTTGTAAAGAGTGAGCTGAAAATCTAGGTTCTAGTGATGTTAAATAACAAAAATGATGGGCTAGATTGCAACATCATGGACATTGGATTGTTTATGTAACAGAAATTATCCTCAGACTCAAGCCGAGGATGATAGATATTATCTTTCACTCTTTCAAAGACAGATTACAATTATAGATGCTAACGTGTACAGTGTTTTCTCCCTTTTTTCTCCGATCCCCCTCCCTGAATGTCTTCCTTTACTTTTTATATCATCCCCCTTCTTCTCCCCCTCTTCCACGCATGGATCAGATTACTAATTTAAATACTTATCCCATCAACCTATCCCTGAAGTCTTTGGAAGTAGCTGTAAGGCTGAATCCTGATGCTCAAGCATCACTTCTCCATTAATGTGGCCAGAGAGTTAGCTACAAAGTATTCAATGCGGTGGTAACAGCTTTATCTTACATATTTCGTAGCCCTTCTTCTTATCTTACACATCCACCATGCCTACCCTTACTTATAGGATTTCCTAGAATATCGCCTTTGGTCGCCAAACAGCCCTTTCCTACTCTTCCTCGGACCACCTTCTTGGATAACCTTGATCAAACCTCGCTTCTTCATCCTTCTGTGCTGCCTCTTGGGTTGATATTCCCACATCCTCGGACCATTCAGTGTTCTCGGATTGGGCCTCTAGCCCAACACGTATTCCTAGGCCCATTGACCCCACAATGATTATACTATTAATACTTCTAAGTTTTTTTAAAATTTTAAATATTCTAAATTATTTTTTTGAATATATCACATTTAAATTAATCTCTTAATTGATATATGAATGGACTATATATATGTGTGTAAATGAAACCTAGCACAAGAAAAATTACATTTACAATATATTTTCTATGTCAATCAAATTTTTTGTTTAATAAATTAATTAATTATATCTTTATATAAAATAATTTTGGAATTAACTTTGTCTTCATTATTTTATTTTAATATAGTCCACTTAATCCAAAATCTTGGACGTCCTCATCCATTTATTTTAAGCAAAAACGTATATCTAAAGTTATAATTATCTATACAGTAAAGAAAAACAACAGGCAAGAGCACTAGCACTAGGCGTGCTATGCCAAGTGCCATTTTATCACACCAAAACTTACTTTATCAATTTTAGCACATTATTCTATAATACACTATACATCACATCTTCTATTTAAAAATTATACCACATAATAATAATAATAATAATAATAATAATAATAATAACTCATCTATATTAAAAAATTAATAAAATAAAAAACCAAACCAATTCCAAGCACGAATGTCCATCACCCCACCACCATCAGGCATCACCCCACAACCCTTCACCACTATCATCACAGCCTACCGCCTAAGACACCAAAACCACCGCAAAACCCATCCTAAAACCAAAACACAAACAACATAAGGCAAACAAGAAAAAAAAAGAAAAAAAAGAAAGATAGATAGAAGAGAGAGATATCGATGGCCGCTGGGGGTGGCTTCGCCGGTGTGCAGGAGAGGGAAACCACCGCAAAAAGCCGTCAATCTCAACCCCACCATCGCTGGAAACACCAATCTCAACCCAAAAAAAAAGGTTTTCTAGAAGTGTGAGAGAAGAGAGAAAAAAAATATAAGAGGGAGAAGAGAATTCCAATCTTAACCCGAGAGAGAGAGAGAGAGAGAGAGAGAGAGAGAGAGATGGCCTAGTGAATCTGTCCGTGTGAAAGAAGAGAGAGAGAAAAAAATAAATAAATAGTGAAGAGAAAAGATAGAATAAAAAATTATTATTTGATTTTACAACATGCTACAGTACCATTCTATTAATAGTAGAATTGTACTGTGTTGCAAAAAAATTGACACATTTAATAAGAAGTGTTTTTGGTGTATGGTGTGTCAAATTCTAAAATTTTAGCATTTTTCAGCATTTAGTTCATCTGACGTCAATGCTCATATTATCTTCTAATTCAAAATTCATATATGTGTGTGTGTGTGCGTGTGTGTGTGTTTTTCTATAAAAAAAAAGATATTCAGTATTGTTAAGTCATCCCACATCGGTAAGGTATAATATTGAGAAAGGGTTTATCACTTGCTCCGCGACACTAATTGCCGCAGTTTTGGTGTTGGCGTGTGAGTGTATTCCTTTATCTCATCCCTTTCCCCTATATATATATGTGTGTGTGTGTGTGTGTGTGTGTTTTTCTCAACAAAAAAAAAAAAAAAAATCCTGTGCCATATTAATTTTGGTAGACATCATCAGATTAACGGATGCTTTTTTTTTTTTTGTACAAAATATTTTCTAGTGTAATAATCTTTTATGCCATAATACGGCAAAATATTTTCTCTAAAAAAATTTATAAAAAATGGCAAAAGATTGTCAGTTACCGTGTTTGAGGTTTATGAAAAAAGAATGAAATATAATGAATACTTTACCCAAAAAAAATAAAAAAAATTAATTGAATGAAAATGATTTAATTCTTCTTCTTTTTTTGGAATAGTTCGATAGTTAGGGGAGAGGGGGATTTGAACTTGACCATATCTCTCTGATTAAGTGAAATAATCCTAATAATGTGATTTGGAGTTATATAAAAAATGAATTAAAAATAAGAAATGTATAATATCACCATGGATAAAATTGTTATTTCATCTTCATTTATGATTTAACAAAATTCATTTTATTGTACTTAGGAAAAAAATTACATTTACAATATATTTTCTATGTCAATCAAATTTTTTGTTTAATAAATAAATTAAATATATCTTTATATAAAATAATTTTGGAATTAACTTTGTCTTCATTATTTTATTTTAATATAGTCCACTTAATCCAAAATCTTGGACGTCCTCATCCATTTATTTTAAGCAAAAACATATATCTAAAGTTATAATTATATATACAGTAAAGAAAAACAACAGGCAGGAGCACTAGCACTAGGCATGCTATGCCAAGTGCCATTTTACCGCACCAAAACTTACTTTATCAATTTTAGCACATTATTCTATAATACGTTATACATCACATCTTCTATTTTAAAATTACACCACATTAAAATAATAATAATAATAATAATAATAATAATAATAATAATAATAACAATAACTCATCTATATTAAAAAATTAATAAAATCAAAAACCAAACCAATTCCAAGCACCAATGTCCATCACCCCACCACCATCGGGCATCACCCCACAACCCTTCACCACTACCATCATAACCTACCACCTAAGACACCAAAACCACCACAAAACCCATCCTAAAACCAAAACACAAACAACATAACAAAAAAAAAAAAAAAAAAAAAAAAAGATAGAAGAGAGAGATATCGGCGGCCGTTGCTGGTGGCTTCGCCAGTGTGCAGGAGAGGGAAACAACCGCAAAAAGCCGTCAATCTCAACCCCACCATCGCTGGAAACACCAATCTCAACCCAAAAAAAAAAAAAAGGTTTTCTAGAAGTGTGAGAGAAGAGAGAAAAATATGTATATAAGAGGGAGAAGAGAATTCCAATCTTAACCCGAGAGAGAGAGAGATGGCCTGGTGAACCTGTCCGTGTGAAAGAAGAGAGAGAAAAAATAAATAAATAGTGAAGAGAAAAAAATAGAATAAAAAATTATTATTTGATTTTACAACATGCTACAGTAACATTCTATCAGTAGAATTGTACTGTGTTGCAAAATGACACATTTAATAAGAAGTGTTTTTGGTGTATGGTGTGCCAAATTCTAAAACTTTAGCATTTAGTTCATCTGACGTCAATGCTCTTATTATCTTCTAATTCAAAATTCATTTTATTGTACTTAGGTTACCAAATTTCCTTTTTCTTTTTTCTTTTTTATAAAACATTAGCAAAGCTTCTTAAGCTATTCATCTACGCTTGTATAATAATGTATGCATACACCTGCTTATATAACCTATGTTGAGTTACAGATTTTAATTCATCTCAAAAAATGAGAGTTATAGGCTTATAGGTTTTAATTAAGGTCAAATAAGGAAACGTCATAATTTTTGCAAACGAGTTCATAATTTATTAAAAACTTCCACGTGCAATTTTTCAGTTGGCTTAAGCTAAATAGTGGATGTGGTATTAGTCTTATCCAATTTGCTTGTCATTATTTGTGACATGCCAGTTAGTACAACCCCCGATTACATGGCCAGACCCTGTTTGTTCTTTTGTTGACATTCTTTCAAAACTCTTTCAAAACCCTTCTGATTCTTACAAAGTTAAAATAAACTATTTAATATCTCTCCAAGAATTTTCCTTTATCTCAGATGATGAATATTTTATAATATTATTGATTTAATAAGATTGATTCAAACTCTCTCGGTTGAAAACAATATCAATTGAGTTACAAAATTTTCTGCATAAAATTAAGAGAATTGATACGTCTACAATATTTTCACAACAAATTTTAAAATACAAATTATTATTAATTCTAATTTAAAACCCACCATTGAAATTATTTTTTTACTCACCAATAATAGCGAGTAGGAACTTGTCGATAAGTCATTTTTTTTCATAACACTAGAGTAGTATATGATGTTTTAGGGCAGGACGGCTAGGTAATAAAAGGGACGAACTTTGCAGAGACAGATTTAGCATCCTGATTGATAGGCAGTTGAGAAGGGCCAAGCGTGTAACAGTAGAAAAGAAAGGTTGGTCTGTCTAACAATTACTGACCCTTTTGGTTAGAACGTTTGGTTGGTCCTCATAGATTTGCATTACAGTCTCAGCCGGTATTCCCTCACATGGGCATTTCAAATCTACCGGTCAATCCAAACCAAAATGCCCCATTTGACTACCTCATTGAATGGTACCAATTTTGCTCACCCAAAATGTAACCTACACGTGTCCTGACACTCTTAAAAAGCATGGCCCATATATTATAGTTCTCTGGCCTTGTGCTATGTACAAATATAAGAACCTCTTGCTACAGAAGAGTTTTAATTTTCTCTTTGTTTATAATACCTCTTCTACTCTCTATATTTTTTTCCTAGCTCAACTCACTTAGACACACAATACCCCATTTAATCATTGAGTGATGATATTTAGAGCAATGCATTTCATGGAAAGAGCTCAAAGGGCACCAAAGGGCTTATTTCAAATGAAAGATTTCATGTTTCAAGGTTTCCGGGTAAGTCACTCACCATATATAGTCTCAACTTTCAAAGCTTTTTGTTATTCTGGTCTTCCTCTGTTTTTTTTTATAATGGTTCTTAAATATGATGAATATATAAGCATGGACAAGGGCTATTTTTCTCCTTTAAGAGTTATGTAAAACTTTACCTAGTTGTTTGTGGATGTTAAAATATATTGCTTTCTTCGTTGAACAAAATTGTTTATGTAATGCGTTTTGCTGTTTCTCTTATGTATACAAGGCAATACGTGCCCTTTAATGTGTTAGGACTAAAGTCTCTGTTTTTTATAAAAGTTAGGCCTAAAGTCTCCCTCTTCCCTTAAGACTGACTTTTTATGTGTACTTTCGTTGATCATTTCGAGGTTATAATTTAAGTTCAGAGTAGTATCTACTTTGTAGTAAATGTGAACTCTATTTCTCATGTTAAGACAAATACAACCACACCCTCACAAGTCTCTGACCTTTAACTTCAAACACACTTTAGTTTTTAGGTTGTCGAGAAGGGTTGAGACATGCATTGTAGAGAATATATATATATATATATATATATATATATATATATATATATATATATATATATATATATATTTTTTGTTAAGAATATTACAAGTTTTATAAATTAATGTGGTAATTTTTAAACACAAGATAAAAAGTGATTCAAAATTTTGCTTACTAAATTGTTGATGTAGGACTAATTACACTCCATTTGTAAGTTGTGTTTAGTAAAATTTGATAGTAATTTGTGTTTTAGCACTAGGAACCGATGAGAAGGTGAAGAAGGGTTGTTTGAAGATAGCATATTTCAACATTTAGCAACTTGTTGCTCAGGGATTAGGGAAATATGGTGTTTCCTATTTCATCTGTAATAATTTTTGTTTCCCATAGCTTGAATTTTTTTTTTTAAATGGTAAAAGGCTTCATTAAACAGAAACTAGAGATAAATTAAAATTACACAAAGTCCTAAACAAATCGAGTGGTTCTTCAAGACGCTCAAATGGATTTGATTGATTACTTTATGCTTGAACAAGTGGATCTACATACCTATTGGCTTTGTTATGTGTGTGACAACTGACAAATGTCAAAATAACAACGAGGGATACAAAAATCCAGAAAAAACCATATTCAATCTAGGATAGAAATAAAAATATATAAAAGCTAGTGTAACCAATAAATTATATAAAAAAAAATTTAGCGGCTCAATGATTAGAAAAATGTAATACAATAATTATGAAAGCAGGTTTACCTTTTTCAGAACCCCCAAACTCAAAGGAAAAAAAAACAAAACAAAACAAAACAAAAAGAAAAGAAGAAATTATTATTACATTTGTGGTGTAATTGACGAAAAGTTGTAAAGGAAAACAGAATGTTTTGTAAAATGTATGTAACACATATGGGACATGAAATGATGTCTAACATAGTATCTATTTTTCCTCCATTTTATGTAATATTACGATATAGAGTTTATTTGGATACCGTTTATTTGCTGAAAATTTATTGTTGAAAATGCTGTAACAAAATATTTTTTAGACGGCAAAACTTGTTCACACATTTTTGTATTTTCGCTAGTCCATAAACAGTACCATAAGACCAACCAAAAATTACAAACGCGACTTCAACGCGTAAAACTTAGCTCTCAAATGAACACTCAAGTTCCAATAGCATGGAAAGACACTCAACACGTGTTTGGCGTAAGTCCCAAGCTTGACCCACCAAAAATACTTGATTGAGATCCAAAAATATTCATAGAATAGTATTAATAGGAGATAGTATTTCATCCGTCATGCGCATACAAAACTTTTGCATAATAACAGTACAGGGGATTGAAAAAGATTGAATATTGAAGCATTTATAACATGCCCAAATCTAACGTGCCACCCAAAACTAGCTACTGTATCCGTTGCCCACCAACCAGCTTGATTATATTTTCAGTATTATGTTTGAATTTCTATGTACATTACCAAGATAATGGTTGAAAGGACAATAATTCACACACCAAAAGATATAATATTTGTGACGAAATAGCTACAATGTCTCTATTTTGATTGCAGAATTAAAATCTATGCAGAAATATTTTCAAAGCACATATGAGCATGCAACACCAAAAGATTCCCGTATATAGCCAAATTAAATGAATCAGTGTGACACTTTAAAAAATATAATAATTTTTTGGGTAAATTATACTATATCATGAGGTTTTGATTAATGCTAACCAAGTTCAAAATATTTCAAAATTAGTCAGTTTGATTCCTAAATCTAACTTGGTTTCTAAATCCAACTTAGTCCCTAAACAATTAGTTATTTTTTCTTAACTGTTTTAAAGATTAAACTGACTTTAGAAATAAAATTGGTTAGTTTTGAAAAATTTTGTACATAGTTAGCATTAGCTCAAATCTGAAGGATGTAGATAGAATTTTATCATAATTTTTTATTAAAAAAAATCCAACTTTAGTACTTAACAGCCAATTTTTTAGTACAATTTTAAATTCCTTTTTCTTTACGTCTTTTCCTTTTACTCCTATGAGTACGGTTCGCTATTATCATAGGCATGATTGGATTATTAAATGTTTAATTTTTTATTAGAACCAGAAAAAATTGGAAACATCGTTTGGAATAAAATATTAATCAAAATAATGATAAAAGAACTAAATGGTCAAAGAAGTTGTAGCACAACCTACCAAAAATTTGTCTGCGACAAGTCAACCATCTACCAATCTTATGGTTTATGCAAGACTGGTAGTTTGAGTTGAGGGTCAGATATGAGTCTAAGGACTTTTGGTCAAACATTATAATAGCTCCATACAACCATAACTATGGTCTTACTCTTAGACAACAAAACCACAAAATAATATAGAGAATTAGAAGTTTTGTTACTTAGCCCAAAAAAAACTGTTAAACTTGTTTTGGGTACATAAACATTCATGGCTAGCTGATCTTTAAATGTTAACTTATTTTGGGTTTTCTGGGTTTTCAAACCAAAATTTATTTATTTTTCATATATATGTATGTGTAATTTTTCAATGGTCATGTTATAGAAAAGTCATATAGGGTTGTTAAAGTCTTGAGGTTAGTGCTTTTTGATGGAGGAATTCCAAATTAATCAAAGGTTGAGTAATTAAATATATGGGAGTGGAGAGCAATAGTTATGACTGTTAGTTTTGTAGATATAGTTCAAAAAAAAAAAATTAGTTGTACCCCATTGAATATTGTTGGTATATAAAGAGAGTTGAAGGTGCAATTAGGTATGAACCTCAAGTTAATTAATTTCTTTATCTTCCTCTGTGGGTGCATTGATCCACATGAGATAGAAATTTAAGAAAAAGACAAAAGCTTGAGGTACTCCGTGTATTTAGCTATGTATAACATGGAAGAACTTTCACGGATGAAACTTTACTTTGGCTGGGTTGTTTTAGCATGTTCCAACGGCCCTTTTCATCTCCTATCTTTTCAATTTTCTTCTGTTCCAAACATACTTATTGAAAAAGAAAATAATGAGTTAAATTGATAGGAAGAGATTTCAATTCTATCTTCTTCGACTTTCATCTCAACAATGGTGAGTAAAAACTCTTCCACTCTCCTTTTTTTTTTCCCCCTTTTTCTCTTTCTCTGAATTTTTATAGTTAGTGCAATATAGAATTGCAGCCTCTCCTATGGGTTTTGTATTTCATATTTTTAGAGGTTTTGCTTTTCTTTTTTTTTTCTTTTTTTGTGTGTGTAATTTGCTCAATGGTTAGGCTACATGATGAAGATATAAGCTCCGTTTGGATCACGTTTTGGCGTTCGTGTTTCTGCGTTTTACTTTTTTTTTTTTTTTTATCAATACCTCTTGCACTGTTCATGAGATATGAATAATGCATTAAGGCAAAGTTACAGTGCTAAACAGTGTTTTCAGTAGTAAACAGTAACTCAGAAATTATTTTTTCTATTGTTTTTAGCAATAAATTTTTAATTTTCAACAAAATAAGCGTTATTCAAACACATACTTAGTCTTTTCCGTCTCTTAAAACCCTCAATCTTTCATGTGAGTGAAATTCGATCGAACTCTTTGCTACAAAGCACAACGAATAGAGACTTACCTGATTTTGCAATTATTGGTGGCTTTGAAATGATTGCACTATCAATTTTGGACTTGAGCTCAAGTCATAGAGCTGTTGAAATAGGCCCATCACTGGGCCATGCTGTCATAGGATGATGTGGACTGTTGAGGTTGAGTTTCTCTTCTTAAGGTCATGGAATGGGCCAGCAAAAAGCCCACCAATAGAAGTTTTTTTTAATTCCAAAGAGGAGAAAGGAAAATTCTAACTAATAACCTATAAGCTTGGTTCCTAATCAATCTAGCTATCCCTTAAGATCTACAATTAGGCAATATAATGAAATAGAGAAGCAGTACATTATAGATTATAATAAAAAAGGAAATAGGGGATGGGCCCTTGTGTATGGGCCCCATTAATAAATAAAGCAGTAGTGAAATTAGTGCCCTTCTCTCCCTCTAGGCCCATAAGAGGCTGGGGAGTTGGATCAGGCCTGAGTGTGGCCCAAACCTGAAATCATTTATTAGAATTTCATGTTGGGCATTCAGTTTTTATAGCCCAATCCCAGCCCAATTGTTTGAACTTCGGGTCAGGTTGAGCGATCACTACTCACTACAAAGCCTCAAATACGAGTATCATTTTGTAGATGAATACACATTTGATGGCAATTCTAGATTCATAATTAACTTCTTCAAGAATAGTATATATCTTGGCTTGCAGGTTTCATAAAGTTCAGCTAACATTGGAAGTTCTAATGAGAAATATAAAGCCCAAAAAATGTTAGCTAGGCTATTTTTCTATGATATAATTGTATTTAGGTATATGTACCATTCAAATACCACAAATTATAGGGGGCCTGACATAGTTTTTTTTTATAAAATACAAACATACAACAACACGCCAACTCTAAAACTGCTAGCGGCAATTAAAGTTATGGAGCTGTTGATATACCCACACACACCAAGCAAACTAGGCGACGTGGGACAAAGCCCACACACAAGGACCTGACATAGTTGATAGTTATACTTGTGACAAAAATTAAAGCTTTGTAGTTGTTTGTACTTTGTAGGCCTCTTTTATATTACAAATTACATTTTTTACCATTTACATGCATTTCACGTAAAAGATTTATGATATGAGAATAGTTTTGAGATGTATGTATATGTAATAAAAGATGCTGTTTCTCTATATTTACTACATATATTGAGTTAAGAACTTACTAATATAAGATTTCTGGTGTGAGCATATTACGATCTTTGTTGTATAAAAATATTTTATTACTAGTTTACATGCATTAACTAGGAAGAAATGCAGTTAAATTATGACCATTTGTTTAATCAATAAGTATCGTATATTAGCCCATGGCCATGATGAGATTTCATGTGAATCGGTTAGTTGTTGAATAAGAGATCATTTGTATATATTTCAGAAAGAACATATTGCTATCTCACGTGAAAGCTAATCACTTTAACCTAATAAGACAATATTGATAATTCACAAAGGCTAAGTAGAGACATGATAAACAAACAAACAAAAACTAGTTCATCTTTTATTGAATAGAGATAGAGTCCTAGTATTGATATCTGTTTTAAAAGTCTAGAATTCTATTGATTTATAATACACCCTTGAAAGAACTATAGTAGCTCCGATCAGAATCCTATAAGCCTTGCAACTTTGAGACCACACTTCACTGCAAAAATTATACAGCACATTAAATCTCTTTAATAAAAATGAAGAAGATAAAATATAGAATCCTCTACATATAAGTGGAACAAAACTTCTGTTTGGGATATGACATTAGAATTGTGACTGTTAAGTGTTAACTGTAGTAGTCAATAGACTCAATCCCAATCCTTGATCCATGCTTATTTGAATTTGCAACTAAAACATTGCTTGTTTCAAGAAACTTTACGAGGGATACAGGTGCTAGCTTTAAGAGTGGTGAATACTGCTGATACAATAAATTTAGAGATATAATTATTTTCATAATGACATAACTTATTGCCATTGGTTTATATAAAAGTAACGTCAATAATAACTCCATATGAAAGTAATATTATACATTGCTCCTATCACAACTTTTGGCTTTAAATGCCAGTTTTTTTATTATTTAGTTTATTTTTGCTACTGTTCAATTTATTTTTACTACTATTTATGGATTCCACTATTCTATTTCAGTTATCTTTTAATTTTATTTACAATACTTTTAGTAAAAAGTTTTCAATTTTAGTTAAATAAACTGTTTTCAAATGAACTCTAAGTCGTGAGAAAAATTGTATCTCTAACCTTACTTATACTTAACTCATACTTAAGTCACTACTTTATATGAGTGGACATGATCATTCCACATCTTTCCCATGCAATAGATTAACTTCATGCATTTCAAAACAATATGTAGAATAACCATACCTTTAAATGAATACTGAATATCCTTTACCTCAGCATCTAAGGTGTATGCATCTTGATTTATATTTCTTATTCCAGCTTTGACTACTTCTATCTTCTTTCTCAGTTTGTGATTTTAAATTCTTTGAACTTTTAGCAAGTTACTTGAGATGTTACAATTTTCTTGCTCAGGATTTTCACCATTGTATCACTGAGATAGTTCAACACAACTTTATGCACCAACGGAGTTTAACAGTTCGAAGTACTTTCGGCTGTAGGCTGTACTCGATTGCACCACTTGGTCTACTACAAGTAAGTGGTTTCCTCTACTTTCTTGTTAATGTATTTGATAGTGCATGGTTTACTAAAATCTTTATTTTCATGTTGCAATTAAAAGTTCTAGTTCTATGACGTAAATATTCCAATATAGAACAATCAAACAGCTAGCCTATATATGTACACCTCAACATAGCATTTGATACGTAGGGGAAAACTTAGCAAACCAATTACCATGCATGTTCAATGGAAATGCTGGAAGCTTCATAATTTTGTTTCACTTCCTAGTTTGTGATTTATAATGATGATGAATGACTAGCTAAACAATAAATCAATCCCTTGTCCATGATGACTAGGGCATACTGCAAATGAGTGTGTTTTTTGGAAAACGAATCTTTGTGGAGTAAAATACTTGAAAATTTTAAGATTCAAGAATGAGTTGTTTGAATATTTGGACATTGGGATCTTTTCTGTTCTTTTTTTTCTTTTGAACTTTTGTGTTTATTTGTTGATATCCAATGAGAATTGAAGTATTAAAAGATTAGTGTGTTGTAAAAGAAGATTACTGTGCTATTAGGAATGTAGATCAACGTGTTTGGAAATATGGGAATAATTTGGAAGTCATCGAACAATAAGAAATAACTTTCTATGTCAATTTCTTTTGCTGAAAGAAAGAGATTCTTTGAAAAGTTGAATAGAGAGGTCATCCAGAGGTCTAATAAAGACAATTAGATGCCACTGGAAGACTTGTTAGGCCACATAAAATATCAATGGAGAACAAAAGAATAAAACATTTGATTATCTCAAACACTTTGACAAAAATCAAGAACAACAGATAAAAAGACTCACATTGAAATTACAATTGTGGCCTGTAAACTGTAGTAGTCAATACCAATCCTCGGTCCCATGCTTATTTGAAATAGCAACTAAAACAGTGTTTGTTTCAAGAAACTTTATGAAGGATATAGGTGCTAGTTTTTTTACTTCTTTTCTTTTTTATAATCATATAGGTGCTAGCTATTTCTAAGAGTAGTGGATACTTATACAACAAATTTAGGTATATAATTTCTACAAATTAACTTATTGTAATATAATAAAAGTGGTGTCAATGATGAATCAAAATATTAGTAATATACTAACTTTGGTGTTCATATCACAACTTACAATCTTATTAAGTTATGAAAAAAGTTATACCTCTAACATTGCTCATATTTGTATAATTCATTAATTTATATGTGCAGACAAGATCATTCCACATTGTTCCAATGCAATAGATTAACTTCATGCATTTCAAAACAATATGTAGAACAACCATGTACCTTCAAATGAATACTGAACACCCTATACTTCAGCATCTTAAATATTTATATAGATTCTCATCTAGATCTATAAAACTACTTGTCAAGTTGATATAATTAGCTCAATATCATTTACATCACAAAATAAGCTTAATAATTACTAATTGGGTGTATGCATCTTGATTTATATTTCTTATTCCAACTTTGACTACTTCCTTCTTCTTTCTCAGTTCGTGATTTTAAATTCTAAGAACTTTCGCAAGTTTCTTGACATGTTATAATTTACCTGCTCAGGTTCACCATTGTATCACCGAGATGGTTCAACACAACTTTATGCACTAACAGAGTTTAACAGTTCGAAGTACTTTCGGCTTTAGGCTGTACTCGATTGCACCACTTGGTCTACTACAAGTAAGTGGTTTCCTCTACTTTCTTGTTAACGTATTTGATAGTGCATGGTTTACTAAAATCTTTATTTTCATGGTGCAATTAAAAGATCTAGTTCTATGACGTAAATATTCCAATATAGAACAATCAAACAGCCTATATATGTACACCTCAACATAGCATTTGATACGTAGGGGAAAACTTAGCAAACCAATTACCATGCATGTTCAATGGAAATGCTGGAAGCTTCATAATTTTGTTTCACTTCCTAGTTTGTGATTTGTAACGATGATGAATGAATAGCTAAACAATAAGTCAATCCCATGTCCATGATGACTAGGCCATACTGCAAATGAGAGTGTTTTTTGAAAAACGAATCGTTGTGGAGTAAAATACTTGGAAATTTTAAGATTCAAGAATGAGTTGTTTGAATATTTGGACATTGGGATCTTTTCTGTTCTTTTTTTTCTTTTGAACTTTTGTGTTTATTTGTTGATATCCAATGAGAATTGAAGTATTAAAAGATTAGTGTGTTGTAAAAGAAGATTACTGTGCTATTAGGAATGTAGATCAACGTGTTTGGAAATATGGGAATAATTTGGAAGTCATCGAACAATAAGAAATAACTTTCTTTGCTGTAAGAAAGAGATTATTAGAAAAGTTGCATAGAGAGGTCATCTAGAGGTCTTATAAAGACAATTAGATGCCACTGGAAGACTTGTTAGGCTACATAAAATATCAATGGAGAACAAAAGAATAAACATTTGATTATCTCAAACACTTTGACAAAAATCAAGAACAACAGATAAAAAGACTCACATTGAAACATACACATGGCACACGTATTGTATAACAAAAGTTCACAAGAATGCATGACAAGTCAAAGGAGTGATACTGCAAATTATTAGGGAAAACTCTAGTCACTTTGCAATATAGTGCAAAGTATGGGAAAATCACGTAAAACTCCTTATGTATACACATTCACACACAAAGTATGCTGAATCTATGGGTTCATATAATCAAGTTCTTTTTAGAGATCGAAGAGTAGAAATGTTATTATGCATGCACTGTAATTAAGTGTGCGTTTGGATTGGGCGTTATGCCCTATCCGCGTGTTCAGTGTTTTTTTAGTGAGTTTTATGGGTATTGTTCACGTACCACCAAACTCACTTTTTCACAGATTTTTAGGTAAATTTGGGTCCCATAGCATTATTCACACCTTTAAAACTTATTTTGCTACAGTGTTTTCAACAATAGATTTTCAGTTTTCAGTTTTCAGCAAATAAGCAGTATTGAAACACACCCTAGAACTAAATATAATAATTTTTCGACCTATTTTTTTTCTTCTAATTAGTTCTCTAGTAATTCCAATGTAGCCTCTATAACTCTTCTAGCCATGCACAACTCAACAAGCATTAAGTACTTGACCTAAACTACAAGAAATCTCTGCTTTTAGGATACAACACATTATCAACATCACCTTCATCAAATCCTTGCAATTGTGTATTTTCTCACTCTGATGCACATTTTACTTTCCTCTTAGCCTTGTACGTACCAAAATCAAATTACAGATGGTCCCATAGGTCTTTCTTACACATTAACCAAAATATCCTAAATAACTCCCCTAAGCATATGCGATGTAACTTCCAAAAGGAAACACTAAGAATCTGAAGAATTAAAACTGATATATCTTACATGAGAAAAGAAAATAAATGAAAAACTTAATTATTTCTATGAAGTACTAGGACTGATGAAGATTTGCAGTTGCAAGCAAGAAAATAACATCAAAATATATGTAATTAATTTATGTGCAAGCTATTAACGCAGTGGGGCAAGTATATTCAACTAAAATGGCTAGCTATATCTCTAATGGTTTGCTTGTTAACACCAACTAGTAGTAAAAAATGGTTTGCTTAGGCGAATTCAATATTTAAATGAATGTTTTTTTTTTGTTTTTTTAAGAAGGGAATGTTAATTAATTGACTGTGGATATAACTCTTAGTAAATTTAACCATCTTATTGTGATCAACTTCTCAAAACCACTAAGTCAAGATTGAAGAAGCAATTAATCTGGAGAAATTTGTCACTTTGAGAAGGGGAGTGTGGGAAATCATATGCATATTAGAGATATCATTGTGAGAAACTCTTCACAGGTGGATTTTTAAATCTAGACTTGGGGTAAAAATAACTAGTAGTAGAGGTTTGCGTAGGTGAATTCAGTACTTAATTGAATGTGATAACTTCTTTGGAAATTTATCCACCTTATTGTGATCAATACCTCAAAACAGTAAGATAAAAATTGAAGAAGCAATTACATAATCTGTAGAAATTTCTCACTTTGAGAAGGAAAGTGTGGAAACTTAGTGACTTGAATCAAATCTATAATGGGAAACCATGTGCATAGTAGATATATCATTGTGAGAAACTCTTCACAGGTGGATTTTTAAATCTAGACTTAGGGTAAAAATCTAGGCCAATGCTTGCAAAGCCTATAAAGTTTTCAATGGACATTGAAAATCTTTGCTCTTACAGGCTGAAGAAACATTGTTCCAATACAAAGATGTTATTATTCTCTTTTCATATATATTTATGTACCATGTCACCATTATAACGTGTGTTTCATTTTTACTAGACTTTTAACATGAGATATTGATAAACTCTTTTCGAGTTTTCATATATGACTCCCCATGGTTCAACCAACAGGTGTCTCTCAAATTTCATAGAGGACACAAACACCTCATCTATTTTTCTCTGTGGAAGATATTAGATATGTAAGAAGCAAAATAAGCCTTGACTAGGGTGCTAATTACACCTTAATATATATCACATTCGTAGATAGGAATCATCTTGGCTTTCAACGTTATGAATGACATGCAACATTTTGACCATCAAAACAATTGCTGAAATGTCAAATTGTACAAATTTAATTTGAAAAAGAATTGCCTTCAAAACCCACATTATATTGCTGCATAGAAACTTCTACAACATTTTGGGAGAGCATCAAATCACTATTAGTTTTCATGAAATGGAAGTTCCTGAAATATTTCTAGTCAACCTTTAATCTCTAGTCACTAAATATTCACATTATAGTCACCAAATTTCCTTCCCATTATATATTCCTTACTTGGAGTTATCATCCTTTACTTATCCAACCAATTCTTGACCTCGAATCATAATATATTGGGAACATAGAACATTTGTATCAAGTAAAAGCCTGATTATTCAATAGATCAGTGGAATTATCATGTCTTTCTGATGTTGGATTTTTTCAAGTTTTTATCCATTTCTTTAGCAGGTACATGATTGTCCAAAAGATAAATATGAAGAAGATGAATATAGGAAGAAAAAGGAAACACAAATAGAAAGATATAAACAAGAAATAAATGGATAAGTTATGCATGATTTGATAATCAAACTTGAAGGTATATATATAGCCATAGGATATAAAGATTAATAGAGGCACATAACTGTCTTCCTTGCATAATATAATAGTCAGAGAATGTTGCATAAACTGCATGCCATAAACTTAATTATCTTTGGATCTTGTCAACCTGAATAGCCATATCTTATATCCATGAAATGCTTGTGGTTGGAGGATCTTTGACGAATTGGTATAGACAATGTTTGAAGTGCTTTGATGTAAAAAAGAACTGAAATTTTTGGTATTCATTACTTGTTAAGCTAGATAGAAACATGATAACTGTAATTCCTTTGTGATATGAAAAAACATTCACACACTTCCATTCACATACAAACTATAATATTACAACCTTTCAATATTTATGTTTTGTAGTCTACAAGATATATAATAATACATCACCACAAATACAACACAATAGCCACGATAATAACAAGTGGAATAAGAATAGATAAAATACATAAAATGATAATAAAGCAAACCACCTAGGATAATTTCCATTAACTAACCAACTGCACTTAATACAAGCAGGTGGTTTGGAAATCTTATTCAATCTAATCATTGACAGGCCTCTTGGTATCACTTTGGTTGAAAGTGGAGGTCATGAGTGCAGACTCCCAGCCAGCCCCAAGGCCAAAACTCGAAGCAGTGATCGAAATCAACGGGTCAGCAGACACCGATGCAATCCCATTAGTAATAGTCTGTTGTTGGAATTGGTGTTGGGCAGCGAATGGCTCTTCATTGATCAATGAGTTCAAGAAGGAAGAGAACACATCATCAGAGCCATAATTAAAGTCCTCTTCATCTTCAGGGCTAAGTCCAGTGTTGTTGCTTGTCAATCCAATTCCACCTGAACCATCTGAGTTTGGCAAACTTGCATATCCACCATTGATAACAATCCCTGAAGCATGATAGTGATCCAAATTAGCACTTTGGAGGTACCCACTATCCTTGATGGTCATTATTCCACTGCCACTAGGAGTACTCTCTTCTACAACTGGAGAAGTGGCAGGACTAGAGTTGTTAGGTTTTGGGACAGTACGATTGGTTTTTGATGAAGAAGCTTTAGCATTATTATTTCCACCAGTGCCTCCAGAAGAGGATGAATCTGGGTTTAAAGGCTTGTGGGTTCTTGGATCTATGCCTTGGCTGATCAGCTTCTTGCTGAGGTGAGTGTTCCAGTAATTCTTTATCTCATTATCTGTACGTCCAGGAATTCTTCCAGCTATCAATGACCACCTATACAAATATAAAAAGAAAACCCAATTGAGAATTTGAGAGATATAGACTGAAACACAGAAAAAGAAAGAAAACCCAGTTCTAGGTTTTGGAGAAGAAACACAAAAACAGATTCATTCATAGAATGAAAAGAGAGAATACCATCAGATTACTATTACAAACTCACAAAAAACCTAACCCTAGTTAGAAATAGAAAACCCCACCCAAAAAAAACAGTGAAACCCTAGGAGCTATCTTACAAAAACAAAAACAAAAAAGAATCTAATATATATTGCTGAGAATGTTATGAAAGCCCAGAAGAACTGAAGTGGGTACTGTTATATATACCTATTGCCCAGTAGGCGATGGAGTCGAAGAATGAGATCTTCTTCATCAGGAGCGATCTGGCCGCGCTTCACAGAAGGGCGGAGATAGTTCATCCATCGGAGCCTACAGCTCTTGCCACAACGAAGAAGCCCAGCTCGCTTTGGCAGAGTTCGCCACCGCCCTTCACCTTCTTTCTTGATGTAATTGGAAAGAAGCTCATCCTCCTCCGGCGTCCACGGCCCTCTCTTCAGCCCCACTTTGCTGCAGCACGGTGTCGACTTTCCCGAACTCCCACCACCTCCACCTCCTCCTCCTCCTCCTCTTCCTGCTGATGATGACGATGATGGGTTTCTCATTTTTTTTTTTTTTTCTATGTTTGATTCTGTCTGTGTGTTTGAGTGTGTGTACGTGTATGTGTGTTTGTGTGAGAGTGAGAGATATGAGATTTGGGGTAATGGGTAATGGGGGTGCCTCTAATTTCTATGCCCCTATGGCTCTTTTGATGTGTGCTTCACAGTCGACAGAGATGAGGTGGAAATGACATTAACCTCTTTTTTTTTTTGGTTTTTGGGGTGACATTGATGATTGGTTTTTGGGTCTGTCTCGCTGTTTCTCTTTGTTGGGTATAAAAATTAAAGATGAGTTTTTTTTGTGAAGAATTCTATATATATTGTTTTTTGATGTATAAACTAAACAAGCAAAAAAAAAAAAAAAAAAACTAAACAAGCAAACAAAAAAAAACAAAAAAAAGATGGATATATAGATGAGGCTGTAAGTAGTGTTAAATGCGATGTGAATATATATATACTTGACCTACGCGCCTCTGAGGCGAGTTTCTTCACGCGTTTTAACTTTTTCTTGTTTAATTTAATATTTATAATTTAGAAAAATATTATTTTCATAATAAATTTTAAGTAGTAGATTGTTATTTGTTACTTGCTGTGTGACCTGTAAGCAAAAAAATAATTTTAGTTGTAGATTCAAATTAAAAACTTGTAACAATCTAGAAATCTACCATTTAAAATTTATTCTAAAAATATTATGAATGTAACACTTAAAATAATCTATTTTTGAATATTTTTTTAAATAAAATAAATAAATAAGTGGGAATATTGGATTTTGGGATGCACAATATTTTGCATAGTTTATGAATTTTCTCTCTTACCAAAAAAATAAAAATAACTTCTTAATTTCACTAATAACAATAGATGACATACAATACAAGCCTTACTTGAAAATTATTTTATTTCCATTAAAATGGACCGAATATTTTTTTCTTCTAAAATTGACTGATTTTAAACTTTAATAATAGTTTTAATAAACAAGTACTAAGTTACTTGATGCCCTTTAATTGTTTAAATCAATTTATTTTAAACGCATCATCTTCGAGTGTTTGGTACACCTACTCAAACACACATTTTCAGTTTTTAAACAACATTAAACGCATTTTTATACACATTTTCATCCACACGTATTTCTATACATGTTTTCAAACACATATTTTTAAACACATGTACCAAACATCACAATGTCAACGCGTTTCATATTTTTCTAACATTTTATCCAAAAAAAAAAGAATAAAAAATGTGCTTAATAGTAATAATAAATATTAATATCATTCTATTTGTTACGCCCTTTTCTTAATGACTAAGAGAGTGAGAGCTGGCTGTCACTCCTGAAACATGGACACAACAAATGGGACCCACACCCTACCACGAGGTTACTCGTTCTTTGAAATATCCTTACCGTTACAGAGTAAACGGTGACCTACAATAGTACCCTATCCAAACCCACGCCCCAAGACTTTTGCTCTTTGGATCTATGCGAGTCTGGTAGATCCAGCAACTTCGCAAACATCGTGCTGATTGATCCGACGGTCAGAGAAGTCCCACGAGTTTGTGGAAACATTAAATATTTTGTACTTTCTCTTTTTCCTTCGGACAATCAATTATCCAGTTTGTTTAATTTATTTGATTTTTCACAATTACATGTCCCGACACAACTTTGAAGATAAGGCTATTATTATTACATTTATTAAGCCCCTCTTTTTTTTTTCCCTAATTAATCTATTTGCGAAAAAATATTTTGTCAAACTAATGCTAGGTACTTTGTATTTTGAGAAAGTTTCAACTTATGACATTCGCTTCTGATAATTACTATTTATTATCAGATCAAGACATCAATCAGTTTTTTGTATAGGCAGAGATTGAACCCCAAATCTCTTATACAACCATAAAAAACTTTACCAGTTGAGCTAACTGAAACCTACTAGTTACTTTGTATTTTCAAACTCATGTTAGTTTGAAAGAAAATTTGCCAATTGTTCACTGTACTAAGAACATTCTCATCAAAGTTGAAATAAATGCTAAAAGTTATTTTTAGCATCAAAACCGCTAAAAAAAAACTCTACATCAATGGTGCTAAATTTTAAATTTTTTAGCACCTTACTTCAGTAAAATGTTATTACTAACACCCAATAGTAGCAAGTCGCTACTCGTTTTTTATTATTTTTTATTCTCCTTCTTTCTCTCCCCTCAAATCTCACTCTCTGCTCTCTCTCAAAAAGAAAAAAAAAAATTATAAATAAATAATATTTTAATAAAGTGGTAAAAAAAATAGAAGTTTTGATATTAAGTATATTGTAAAGTGATATGTTAAATGTTATAAAATTGATTTTTTAAGTAGTAAATGCTAAAAATTTTAAAACTCTTGATGAGAATGCTCTAAGTCTTAATGTAAGAGTATTCACATTTGCAAAAAATTTAGTTTATTTTAGCTTAAGAGTTTTTTTTTTTTTTTTTTTGTAGATTTCAGTTAACTTAATTAGTAAAGTTTCTAATGATTAAATAAGAAATCTAAGATTCAACTTCTACCTACACCAAAAATCGATTGGTGTTTTAGTTTGATGATAAAAGAGTTATAGCTAAGAGCAAACACCATAGGTTTAAACTCTCTAAAAAAAAGTCTATTTTTCTATTTTACACAACCACTTTTCAAAAACATCTACATCTTTTTCTTTTTCTTTTTCTTTTTGAGAAACAAAAAATATCTACATCTCTTTCATTGCACACAACGGCTACCGTCCACTCTCTTCCTTCACCCACATGATGAGTAAAGAAATAATAAAAAACTAAATGCAGAATAAATAGTGTCAGTGTAAATTTACATAATTACTGTAGTAACTTTACAATTTTATACATTCTTAACTTGACTGATGTGAGTGATTTTATACATTTTGGTATCAAATGATATCATGTTAACAATATCAAAATTTAATAAGCGTGAGACATGTTAGTAAAAAATAACTACCCTATTAACAAATAAAAAACATATATTAGTGAGTAATTATTTTTATACACATATCTCTCACTTATTGACTTTTAATATTAATGACGTGGTATTATTTAATACAAAATATTTTTTCATTTCATTTTCATTACGAATGACCTTACTAATTCTTTTTCTTTTTTTGAACAACCTTACTAATTATTGCACTTTACACGTATCCAAGGTTTGACATTTAGGAGACATGCCCTCTCCACAAGGGCTTGAGCAAGAGGTCAAGAGGACAGCCCCCACCCCTATCAATTTTTTAAAGGTTCCAATTTCCAAACTCCAAATTATGTTTAAAAAAAATAATTTTAAAAAGGATTTTTTTTTTTTTAAGTTTTAATTCAATGGAAAAACATATAAAAACTATTATTACTTTTCAAAAATTTATGAGTTTAAATTCTTTATGTAGTAATTTATTATTTTTCATAAAAATGTGTATAAGTACTAAAATTTGAAAATAATTATATAATAAATTTCATATATTAATATTATTTTCCAGTTTAACAAAAAAACATATAGAAAATTGTGTTAAGCTTAAATGACCTTTTTCTGCTCTAAGAGTAGTTGTGCCCAGTCAAGGATCCATGGGTTTATTTAGCAAGCCTTCCTAGAGATTACAAGAAGATGGGCCAACCTCCTTCAGGTTTCATTGATTTGAGCTTGGATTGGATTATTTTTTTTTATTTGGGCTCTGTTTGATTGCAATGCTTCTCTCTTTCCGCCTTCTTCTTGATGCTTGCGTGGTTCTTGAGGTCAGGTTTGAACTTTGAACTTTGAAAATGAAAAAGTTATTCCTCTCCTTCTTCATTTTCTTTGCTTGATAGTTATTCCTTTCCTTTGAGTGTAAACAAAAAACAATGACCTTAATGTTTGTTGACACAAAAAAAAGAGACCTACAATGTTTTATTCCTTTAATTAAGTATTTTTATTGTCAACCCAAGATGTACTGCTTTAGCTTTAGCTGTAACACACACTTTTCCAAGTGCCCATTTCACTCTCAATGTGTAGAAAGTAGGAACATAATACAGGTTGTGTCATCTTGACCTCTTGGGTAACGATGCCATTGGTTTATAATTTTCCTTTTTGTCCATGATTGGTTTACCATTTGAGATTAGCTCTTTGCTTTCCAATCCTTAAGGGGTGACTACTTCAATTAGTGGCTTTGAACTCGAATTTTGGTCTCAATTTTCCCTTATGCGAAGTTATTGAATTAAGTTGTTTTGTCATTCTCTCACATTTTTTATTGTACATTGTTCGCATACATCTATTATTTCACGTTTTTAATATGGATATCAATTTTATATATATAGACATCACGTGTGAAATTATGGACATTATGTGTATGGAGTGTATATCAATGAGTGTGAAAGAGTGATTCTCATTTATTTATAAAACTAGTCTAATAGAAGTTTGCCAAGTAAAACCAGTTTCCTATTTAATTTGACTAATCATTAAAGCGAACGTAGAATCACATTATGATACTTCACAAAATGCATTGATCTAAATGAATGTAAACTCAGCAAGGACTTTGCCTTTAGATGTGAGTGGTAATCACTTCTCTCTTAATTAACCTTTTCATGTTTTGAATTAATCTTAGATGCTTAATCTTGATCACCATAAGCTAGTCGTGGCTCCATTCAATGGTTTAGATGTGGAGGACACAATGGTGTGATCAATGAGCCTTAATCCCATTAGAAGTTAGAACATGATTTGTCAAGTCAAAAAATGGCAAGCAAAGCAAAATAGTAGTTAATCATTTGTTTCCTTCATTTTTCTTGCTACATCAGTATATCAGATATTGTTGTTTTGCTCATATAATTTGTGTATATAAGCTTGTTGTTACTCATAATGCCCTTTGCTTTTACTTCTCAATGTAATGTAGGCCTACAGGTCTATTGGACGGATCAGAGAATGGGATTTGTTTGCACCTTGCATATTGAGGCTGCAAAACCATCACCATGGCTTTGTATTTGGATCACCACCATGATTATATTTCCACTTATTACCTTATTGGACAGGTGCATAACTTTAATTTAATTTTCTAAAGCAATTTATTTATTTTTGTATTTCTATTGAATCTCTTCCCATAAGAATGTTATCTTGCACTGCCTAAAGTTTTTAAGGTTAATTTTGCAGTTCTGATCGTACTACTAGTTAGGGATATTAAGGTTCCTCTCTGTTTTTTTGCCATGGTAAATATATTAAATAAAAACACATAAAGCTATTTATCAAAGCTAGAGTTTTTCTTCTTTTAAATTTTTTTTTTTTTTTTTAAAAAGCTTGAGTTTTTCTCACCTTACAACAAAGTGATTTTCACCACCCAAATAAAATATTAAATTATACGTAACAATTTCATTACCAAACCATGTGTATCAATTCATGGTCATAGACTTAAGCAGTTCTAGCAAAAATGAAACAATCTTGGGATAGTTGGATTTTGTTAACTGATCTAGTTAAATTTCTAGCTGAGCATAAGTCAGTAGCATGTCAAGATAAGTTATGAACAGAATTAATTAGCCTATAGTGTCATTTTTATTTATTTTTTTAACAGTGATTAGCCTAGAGTCATTGAGCTTTGCAATTTTATGAAAGTAGTTTGACAAGAGTTACTGGAAAGATAGTGTAATATGATTATCAAAAAAAATTTAAGAAAAGATAGTATAATAGGGATCAGTAAGTTCAGTAGATTAAAAAAAATGGATTATCAACAGTGAAATAATAAAGGCGGAACTGTGGATGAACAGATAGAACAGCCTGTATAAGCGAAGCTGAAACCAATGGTCTTTGCCGAAATGGTGCCTCTAACCTCCCCCTAAGTAATAATGTTGTCATGTAGGCATAGTCTGCAATCTTATATGCTTGTACTTTTGCTCCCTGTTAAAGCTTCTTGCACTCTCTGTCAATCCTTTAGATAAAAGAAGCTTTAAACCGCTAACCCCCTCTTGCATAGCAGTATCAATCTAGTACAAAAAGCATAGCACATTACTCAACCAACCAAGAGCAAAAGTTGCACACCATGCCCAGTTTAATTCATAAAATAGTTAAGTCAGATGACAAAGCAAGAACTAGAACTGAACTTCCACTTATAGCCTGATGTTGTAAAACAAAACAGACCTTAGATAAAGATTCAAATCAAATATCATTTAGAACCTGAACGGGGAATCTGTAACACATTTTCAATCTGAAAATATGGCGAAATTCATATGTATTGGATATAACAAAGATCCAAATTCACATAAAATAGATTACAAAATGCTCCAGAACGCCCTTAAAAATTTCTATTATTTGTTGTTTGAAGCTCCCCTTCCCCCTCCCCAGGGGAATCAAAACTTATAACAATAAAATATTAATAATAAATATTTTTTTTGATAAGTAAAAATTTTGAGATAATAAATATTAAAGATGAATTGTAGCTATCCATTGCAAATTAACATCAAATAAGGGTGTTGATCGCAAAATTTAAAATTTTAGGGTGCACCTTGCAAATGCCCCTATAGTTTTAGTGTGGATGGTTTCGATTAACCCCAAAAAAAAAAGTTCTATTAACTGGTTTTGGAATCCTAATAAGGATAAGGTTGTCTTGAACATACAGGTTAACTACACTGCTGTCTAACATAATTGAGATTAAGTAACCACAACTTACTCGTTCCTGAGCCCTTGCATTGAACTTTTGAAGCAGGAATGCTTTGGGATCCATTTGTCCAGGAGGCCTCCCAATACCTAACAAGATAATCAAAATAGTTTATCAGTACAAAATGAGAATTAAAGCACTAAGGAACTGCATTTACATTATGAGCATCCAAACTAACCAATCCTTAGCCGAGGAAATTCTCTGTTCCCTCGAAATTGATCAATCACACTCTTCAGCCTAGTTTAAATATAACCCAAAAAAAAAAAAGTATATGAGTACAGATGTTCCACGAAATGCACTTAAAATCAACACCATAATATGCAGAAACAACCCCAATTCCACTAATTCATGATTAAAAAGGACATATATCAACACTCTTAGTTGGAGAAT
The DNA here is from genome assembly GCF_040712315.1 of Castanea sativa. Lineage (NCBI taxonomy): Eukaryota > Viridiplantae > Streptophyta > Magnoliopsida > Fagales > Fagaceae > Castanea > Castanea sativa. The sequence goes on along the minus strand of NC_134020.1, from coordinate 48,606,064 downwards.
AAAAATCAGTAGCATACTTTCTGTTTTCAGACTACACCCAAAACACACACTCACAAAGAAATCTGCATGTATTGGTGGCTAGAAGGGATGCAACTACATAGTATATGATGCTTTTTATCCAATAAAAATAAGCTACATGCACATCCCTTCCAACCAAGTCCTAAGTTACCACACAATGTCCTAATGTGGTCAATTTTAATACTAATTCAACAAGGCCCAATGTAATATATCAAAGATCCTCTTCAAAATTAATCCTTATTTAAAATTTTAAAACCAAAACATGGTGGTCAATAACAAATAGTCACAAGCCACGTTCATAAGGATTTAACTAGAGATTATATGCAGGCTATCAGATTAATTACCAAACCCCCCCCCCCCCCCAAAAAAAGGCTATCAAATCAAGACATAGAGTAGGGAAAAAAAATACTGGATTCTTGCACTCTCTAAACTTGTGTACAAATTAAGCCATTTGTAATGATGAATAAAAGTTAAGCAGGAGGAAATTAATATGAAATACGGAATCATTCAAATAGCAGCAAGCCTAGTCAAAATATAAGAACAAACATGCATTTAGAGTAACACCATGCTTCCAATAACCACACACAAAACAATATAATCTGTTTCTTTTCTGATTATCATTATATCTCACAATGTTATTGACTTTTCCCTTTCAAGTTCTACCTCCCATCTTATAAAGATTAAGAAAACAAGATTCCATCTCCTACTTCTTAATAACTAAACAAAATCCCTCAACTCTGGCTGCTGTCTCCTAAATACATACCCTCAACTGACTTTACCACACTGTCCTATCCTGTGTTATATACCCAATTCCTCTCCTCGTGTAAATCTACATGCTTAGACGTCATGCTACCAGAGTACCATCCTAGCATCAAATAGAATATCTTATGCTGATCCATCCATCTGTAGATATATCAAACATACACCACATCTCTCATTTCATTTGTTTCCAAATAAAGGATCATATGCCTTCCAGTTCCAGAATTCCAGTCTTTTATCTTCTTCATCATTTGCCTTTCCAATAGTCAAGGTCCCGCAATACTAGGCTATTTAAATTATAAGAGTGAGAAACTCCCAAGTGTTTGAGCAGATCTAAATTCATATCAAGCAACATTGTGCAAAAGCCAAACCATAATTGTCATGATAACTTATGCATGAGGAATGAAAACTGCTTAAACATTCACAACCATTGTCTTCCCCACGTACCCATTGTGGCTTCCATGACCTCCTTTGTCATTAAGACGAAGCACCCCACAAGGCAAGCCCATGTCATCATGAAGCTACAACCATAAAAAACTTGAAAAGAACAGTGACATCAATGTTATCAATTAAACAGAACTTTTTAAACTCCATTAGATAGAAAAATTACCACAAGCACACGATTAAGAGGTAACTTATAATAAGCTGCAAGTGGTCCAGTCTGCAATTAATAGAAGAAATGCACAAGTCATTGCATAAAACTGATAGCTGTGTGAGAATCAAAACATAAAGAAAAGTTAAACATCACTAACACAATTCACTAATTCAGTAGGCTAGTATTCATATAGTAGTGAGAATGAGAAAAGAAATCAGGTATAATGCAGAGTAAAGCTTTAGAAAAGAAAGCACCATCCATATCACATCAAAGATAGTTGCCCTCGTTGTCATTGGTGCAATATCAAGTTTCATGTAAGAGTTAAAAGTCTCAGTCACTTACAGATTCACCACTAAGATTCATGTAAGTTTGAGGCTTTGCAAGGAAAACAGGGACTTCACCAACAAAACCTGATATTGATTACCAAATATCAATGAATTTGACCAACAGAAACCCCCAAAAAAAAATGATGAAAAATTATTGTAGAACATATACAAAGTGAGTGAGCTTGCCTTGGCCGAAGATAGCTTTGCAATGAACCATGTTCATTGAAATCTCTTGTGATTCAGCAAATGCATCAATCAGCTCAAACCCCACCTGATACAAACCAAGTTTAGAATGTATTTTGAAGTTAAATAAAATTTAAAGAAACTGAAATTGGGGTCTTGAGATGCAAAAAATTTTGTATGTTACATTGTGTCTGGTTCCTCTATACTTATCTCCAGGGTTGCCCAAGCCTACAAAGAGCCATGGTTGCGGAGCAGCAGTGCTAAAGCAACGCCTACTTAACCTGTTAAGCATCTTCTTTCATGTTCTGTGATGCCTCCACTGGGCTACACAACCATAACTCACGGCAAAACAAGGAAAAATACAACAAAAACCAAGCCTTAGTCTCAAAATTCTGGATTCAGCTATGGGTCCGCAAAAATAAAAAGAGTACTCTTCTTCACCAAGCTCTGGTCACCTGCAATGATTTTGTTCAAAAGTAATAAGAAAATTGATTGAAAGAGGAGAACCTGAAATACGCAATATGTATACAAATGCGCTGCCCAAAAAGAATTAGAAATCACTAGCAATGATGTTCTCGTAATAAGCAATGATAGGGAAAAAAAAAATTCACAACTTGCTAAAGTGATAAATTGTGATTGAGGTAACTTTACTTTCATAAGTGCCCACCACTGACACCACTTTTATTACTCACTAATCGCAACAGGCCACACCAACAATTGTGGAGAAGAAGAAAAAAAAAAAAGTGTTCCTAGACTAATTGTATCGGAACCCATGTGAGAGTGAGACCCTCACATAGCATACCCATATCCAGAATTCAAAGCTCAAAAAAGCCAATGCAGATTATACAGTTACACATAGAGCCAATATATAAATGCACAATCTTTAAACATTTTAAAAATCCAAACCGAACTTGGCTAGCCTTTTGAATTGAAATTGCCCCAATTTGATTACATCCAAATATCAAGAAAACTACAAGATAACAAACATTACGAGCGATTATAATTTCCCGATTATCTAAAGGTCTCAATCTGTCTATGAATAAGAAAGTTGCTTAGAAACAGCTAGTGTAACTTTAAACGAATACTATGATTTTTGAAGTGAATGAAAGTGGCTATGAGATGAAATTTCAGGTACATTAACAAGTGCTTACCAAGTGTTTGAGAAAATGTCTCAATAGTTTTCAAACATTGTTACGGAATACAAAACTAAAATCTTATTTTGATAATTCAGACAAAAAAAAAATTGTATTACCACAAAACATAGGAAACAAGGAAACTCAAAAACCTGGGCCAGAACAAACAGCACACAAAGCAGAGCATAAGCTCAAGCACAACCCACAGCCTACAATATATATACACTCAAACACTTTGCAACACCTAACACTGTATCTCACTGCAAAAGTGTTAAAAATACAAAAACTAAAAAAATTCCCAAACAATAAAATCACATTCTTTGATTCCTTAGTAACTTCATTTAACTCCATAACCCAGTGCCATTTTCATCTATTTCAATCCAACCAAAATATTGCACATTGACCAAAGAAAATAAAAGGAGAGAGAAAGCGAACCTACTGTCGGCGTGGCATTCGCCGCTGCCTTGGAGCTGACCTGAAGCCTTCGACAGACTGAGTCATGGTCTGGGTTGCAGAGCAGAGGAGAGGTGGATGGGTTCGTGGTTAGTGAAGGATGGGTTTGTTTAAGCGGTGTCGTTTAAGCTATACAGAACCAAATTTTAAGGTGTAATTTGAATTTTTTTATTTATTTATTTTAATTTGCAGATGTTTTTGACACTGTTTAGGCCGACATGGGTGGAAATGATTTAATTGGATAACATAAAGCTGGTTTGGATTGAGGAGAGCATGGGGAACCGAGGAGCAGATCAAAAAACATCATAAACTAATTTAGTGGGGTTGGTTAAATGGTTAAGCACTCAGAATTTGTTTGCATACACATTTACGTTTCTGCGTTTTTGCTTTTCACATTTTTTTATATTTTTTATTTGTGGAGAAGTTAGTTTTCACGGTGGGTCTCGAGCACTGTTTACGGGACTCACAAACTTCTTTTTTCAACAAAATTTTCATTAAAAATGAGTCACACGGTACTATTTACACATTTAAAAATTATTTTGCTACAGTGTTTTCTGTTTTTAGTTCCAAAGAGGTTGTCTCAAGTAGATGTGAAAGAGTAGGAATGGCAACGGGTCAAATTTGGGCCAGGTTTTTTGATACCCGAACCCGACCCACGAGTCTTTTCCTGTTACCCGGACCCAGCCCGTTTAATAAACGGGTCTTTTTTTTAGCCCCAAACCCGACTCGTCAGGTCTCCACGGGCCCCACGGGGCCCGTCCAACCACTTCTGGGCCTACTCTGTGGCCCAGTCCGACCCAATCTTATATATATATATATATATATATATATATATATATATATATATAAATAAACCCAAACACAAACACAAACAGCAACACAAATAAATCACCATTCTTATCTGATTGAATCACCATTCTTGCTTCTCAAAAAAAAAAAAAAAAAAGAATCACCATTCTTATCACAAACAACAACACAACTAAATCAACACAAAATATACACATGCATTACATTCTATACAGATTGAATCTTCAAACAAATACCCAAAAACAAAAACTACTGAGAACGAAAATGAACCAAAAAAAATGAAACAAAAAAAATAAAATAAACTCAGACCACTAAAGCTCCATCGGTGGTGCTCCGATCTAACAACACGACCACAGCTCTCTCCGATCTAACTATCCCATGCTCTGATCTATGGATTTCGTGCTCCTCCGTGACAAACGACAACCACCATGAGGGTGAGGGTGGTCCGATCTATGGATTTCGTGCTCCTCCGTGAGAAACAGCAACAACCACGAGGGTGAGGGTGGGCCGGTGACTGTGAGTGTATGAGAGTGAGGGTGAGGCGTGACTGAGAGATTGAGGGTTAGGGTGAGGGCGACAGAGAGAAGTGAATTGAAATAGGAATAAGAGGCGGCTGGGGTATTGGGTAACTGACTTAGGGTTTACAATGATATATATATATATATATATATATATATATATATATATATATATATATATATGGGGCGGGTTAGTAATCTCACATAACCAAGTATTATCCGGGCCGGGTTTCGGATTCTTTTAATGAAACCTAGACCCGACCCGGACCCGCTTCGGGTTTTTTTTTTAAAAACCCCATACCCGACCCTATTTTTTATCGGGCCGGGTTTTAGGGTCAGACCGGACTGAGTATCCGTAGGTTGAATCTAAATTGTCATCCCTGTGAAAGAGCCCGAGTTCGAGCCCTAACACTTTGGAAAAACCCCCTAGGCCAGCAATTTATCTCTGCCCACCTGTCATGATAGTGATTAGTCCCTTGAAAGCTTTGGAGATACATTGGGTCTAAGACCACAAAAAAAAAACCTCATAAACTTTTCGTACTATACATTAACTTAGGGGTAAAAGCGTAATCACATCCTCGTTAGGTTTTTAAAAATATATTAAAATATAAAGCCCAAAAAACCATTTCACTTAAAGACGACAATAGGGTGGAGTAGGGCCGAGGATGGGATCTTTATCCCTGCCCCGCATGGTTGTTGCTCTTCCCTATCCCCGCCCCACCCTGGGGTGCGGGGAAAACTACCTTGCCCCATTCCCGCTCCTTGGGGCCCCGCCTCGCCCCGCCCCGCCCCTAATACAATTTTATATATAAAAATAAATTTTTTGCTCCAATAATATAAATCACAACAAAACAAAATATTTTAAAATCCAAGCATTTAAATAAACCAAGTACTTAAATAGTCTAATACATAACAACATAATTCAAAATTTCTTATAACAAAATAAACATTGTCTTTGCATGAACAAAATCATCAAGGATAATTGACTAGTTCTTTAACAAAATAAAAATTGTCTTATAACAAAATAAAAATTGACTAGTTCTTTAAGAATAATGTTCGCTTTCTCCTAATGTAGTGACACCACTTTCTTCTTCATAATCAGAATCATCAAGGATGTTTTGGAATGTATCAGCTTCAATTCCATCTACAATAGATGAAAGGCCTAAAAAAAGTAAAACAATGTCAATCAAACAATTGAAAAATACAATGAAGAATGTAGCAACATAAATCATTAAACCGATTAACTAGTAAATTTGATTACCTTTGATTTCAACCCATTACCAATTTTGAGAACACATCAATGCCTCCACAGTCTTTACATGAAGTTTACTGCGATGTGGACTTAGCAGCCTACCACTTGTGCTAAATGCTAACTTCAATGCAACAGTTGACACTGGAATGGCTAGGGTATCCCTTGCAATACATTGCAAAGTAGGATACTTAGGCCCATTAGATCTCCACCATGCCAAAATATCAAATTCCAAAGTTCTTGGCATTAGATCATCCTCAAGGTAATGCTCCAACTCCAATTTAATATTCCCACCCTTTTTTTTTTCTAACTAAGATATCTTCCAAAGTCCATAAGAGAGTCATCAACTTGTGGATCCTCATTTACACAAGTGCCACGAGTACCTTCCCTACCCATTCTTCCAGAAGTATAGTCACGAATCATTTCATAACAAGTATCTCTAACCCTTTGAATTTTATTTTCAACTTCGTCACCATAAATAAGAGGAAAATAATATTCCAACAATTCAATCTTATATCTTGGGTCTAAAATGGTTGCCACAACCATAACACCATGAATCACATTCCAATAAGAGTCAAACTTTTCTCACATTTTATATGCCATACTCCTAATCATATCACTTGGGCTTGTGAATCAAGAATTTAAAGCTATTTTTATTTCACACACCTTAGGAAAAAAGAAAAAAGATTAGCTATAGAATATGATGTACCTGAGAATAGCTGCCACGCTCCAAACTCGAAAGGGTCCAAAGCATGAGAAAAACATCTTATAGATTTTGTTCCTTTTGGCAATTCAATCCAAATAAAATCATATCAAGTACCAACATCAAAAATTATTATAATAATTCCATTAAATATACTTTCAAAGTAAGTTAAAGCTCTATGCAATAAATACAATGACCATTGGTCACAAAAGAATAGAAGTCTGAATAAATAATTACATATCATTAACTTATCTCATTAGTGGAAATAAAGGCATAACCACTATTAGATACAAAAGAATTGGGTCAAGCCTACTCTAAGTTATACATCATCAATTATCTCCATCACAAAAGTCAGCCTCCATCAGCAGTTAGTCTAAATACTGCTAACCACCAAAAAGCTGTCTCAAAACGATAGTTGCCTACTCTGAAAAAGTTTGTAAAATAATGGAATGAGATAGACATGCTAAAATTTGGGAATTTCCAAATAATTTCTACAAACCATTTCCAAAAATAATATGACAATAATGAATATAATGACATGGCACAAAGCTTCTCAAATTGCTCTCATGAAACTACATACTATAATTTGTGAGTAATAACAATACAATTTCAAACCCAAGGCCACATGACAATGTTGTTACAAAGACGGAACTAATCTGTCGCCACAAAGACGAAACTCATTGCCGTCACAAAGACGGAACTCAATAACCATCACAAAGACGGGTGTTAAGATATCAATGTCACACAGACTATAGTATCTAGATAGGTAATCGTCAGGTAATCACATGTCACAGCACATGGGTAGAACATAAAAAGCTCACAAATTACCTTTAATTCAAAATACATAATTCACTTCCAAGTAGTTTCAAAAAATATTTGAATGCCCAAGATATTCACAAGGTTCTCAAAGCCTTCAACTCATTTATTGTCAAAAAGATTTGGTATTAACTTGCCAAATAACATAGGCCATGATAAAGCATCTTTATATTTTTGATGCAATAAATCCATAAAATGCATTCTCAAGAATTTAATCAAAGATGCTAGTCTATTCCATGCTAACAAATCATGCAATTCCCCATATGCAATAAGAATATGCACTTTCATATATAATCATATATACTAGGGTCACAACACAACACTTTTTAGAAAAATATAGTTCCACCATTAATTTTCCAATACGTGTTTGACCAAAAACAATGTTTATGCAACATGGTTATTTTTCAAAAATCCAATTAAAAGCTACTTACCTTGCAACCCGCAAAAGCCTAATTTTCCAAGCTCCAAATGAAATTAGCTAGAACCTAAACAATACCAAGCAAACCTATCACAATAAGCATAAAACTTAAAATTGTATCTAGCTACCTATTAGAGATTGCTAACTAAAAAATTAATTAGGCAAGCCTAGCATTTAACCTCACAAATAATGTGTTCCACTTCTAAAGTTTTTCAACAATTTCATTACAAAGCATAAACTCCAAATTATCATCATGTCATTTCAAGTTTCACCTTTACCGTAAGAGATCCTAACACTTTATGAATTTATTCCTCAATATACATGTCATTTTCAAGAGACCCACAAAACAACAACATATATAACAATACCCACCATTACAAACCCCAAATGTAAATCCTCCCCTAGCTCCAAATACACAATAAAAAATAGATTCATCAACTATTTCACATTAGAAAGCCAAACTCCCAAATCTTCACCACTTAGCTAACCACCATTGAAAAAATCATAAACCCACTCATCAAATACATCCACCAAGGCCAAAACCCATACATAAAAACACATAAATATCACTTCTAATGCTCATAAATCACATGGGTATTATTATTAAAGCTTGGATAACATGACCTCAAGCAAAAGCATATAAACCCACTAAAAGATTAAAAGTCTTACCTTAAATCAAAAGAAATGAAGGTGCCTTAGAGGTTCCTAGAGAGTTTTCTGGTGATCCTTGCCAGAAAAATGATGGTGGAGTTGGTGCTGTGGAGTGTACGGGTGGGAAAGTGGGGAAGAGGAGTGTATGTGTTGTTGAGAGAAATAAAGAAGCAAATGAGGTAGAGAGGTGACTGGCCAAGAGGGTGAGATATGAGGTGATATTGGTGAGATTGTGCAGTTGAGGGGAGTGGGGTAGGTGGGTCACATGTGTGGCTCCTTAAAAAAAAAAATCTAACTTTCCTTTTTTCTTTTCTTTTTTATCTTGATTGGGGCTGGGGCATTACAATAGCTCTGCAACCTTGCAAAACAATGCCAATCTCTCACATATACTACTTGTCATCTCCCATTCTTCCTCTTTTGGAATGCACTTATAAGATGACTCCCTTTGACTCAATCAAAAAAAGACATATACTCTATAGTAGTAGAAAGCATAAGATAGGTAGAGTTTCAGTGAGTCTTAAAATCAAGAGCTAGTTCTTTGGTGCATTCAACAATGATAAGCATTCAAACCTGCCATTGAGTTCACGTTATGTTAATCCCTCACCAAAAGCTTTTGTTTCATATCCCTAATGTCCTTAAACTTTTTCCTAGGACATATTTTTAAGTGGTCATGCAAATGTTTAGTACCATCTTTAGACCCCACTACAAGCAATCTTGTACAATAGTTGCACTTAGCTTTGTCTTTCCCATCAACTTTCCTTTTCTTAAAATGATTCCACACAACTGATTTCAACCTCTCTCGTTCCTCAGTTATCTCATTGTTAGGTTGGACTTGGGCGTCTTCTGGCCTATCAAACAGAGTTGAACAAGGGGTTGTATTATCTTCATCTACTATCATTGGAGATTGATGGCTGCCAATGGGTGTGAGTGATAGATGGATTAGATTTACCATTGTTTTCACTTAAAGTCATTCCTAAAAAAATTGTTTATGATAATTTATTAACTTAGCAATCATAAAAAAGCAATATACATACACCAAAACCGAAGCCATAAGTCCCAACACAAACAATGTAGAACAATGTAAAAGATAAACTTACATCACTTATGAAAAAATTCAAGTAAATTAAAACGTGTGATGCTTTCACAATTCACACATTTCAAGGAAAAAAAATGTGGATAGAAAGATGTAAATATAGGTATTTAACCACATCAACAAAAATAAAGTCCTTAAGATTATCAATCAAATAATTTTTAATAATTGTGACGCTATCAAAAAGTAAAGAAAAAATTAAGTTGGATATAAATATACAAATATAACCCAATATACATAATGAAATCCAAGTGTGGGGCCGAATATATCAACAACTTTCAAGAGACAAAGATATTATAGTCATTTGATTGAAAATCGTGAAACAATGTGCAAAAAAATTAATAATAATAATTGAAATATGATAAGAAACAAACCTATAGCCTACTGGAAGCACTACGTGACCAGCTTTTTTTTCTTCCAACTGTGCTTCTTTAATATCTATAAACAAAAATACCAATTTTAGATAGAAAAAAAAAACCAAAATTTAAATTGAAAAAAACTGATTTAAAAAACACTAAAACAAAAGGAAGATAGTGAATGAGATGAACCTAAAACGCAACGTCTTGGACTTAAAGTAGAGTCTGGCTTGAAACTTGAAAAACATGTATAGAGAGGGGAGAAGGGTCAGAGAGCGGCAATAGTAGTAGGTTTTAGAATAAAAATTATTTTATCCCATGTTTTGTGTTTCACTTTAAATATTAGTGATTTAGGGTTTACTAAATTTACAATTGTAGTCCTTATTAGTGCGGGGTGGGGGCGGGGCAGGTTGGGGATAAAAACACTAAACCCATTCCCGCCTCGCCCTGGGGTGCAGGGACAAAATATTGCCCATCCTCACCCCACTACCCACGCGTGGTAGGACAAAGCGGGGTGGGGCAAAATTGCCATATCTAATTTCACTTTATTAACATATATATATATATATATATATATATATATATATATATATCTTTAGGGTAACAAATGTAATTTTAACAAATGTAATTTCTAAGTATTTTTGCAATGTACTAAAAGTAATTAAGTGAATCTAAAAAAGAGTAATATTCTTTTAATACATAGAGAATATAGACATTATAAAATAAAATGTCAAATAATTCATTTCCTCAAATTGGTTATAGCTTTTCTTGTTCTTGGTGGTGAGCTTTCTCTAGGGTGGTAATTTTCTTCCGAGAATCATGTTTATTTAATTAAAAACTTATTACTAGTTTGTATAAACATGTTAAAATAAAATGATTTATTTAGGTTATTGCTCTTCCCCTACTTGTTGTAAACAACAACAACAACAACAATAATAATAAATAAATGCGTAAATGCACTTTTAGTCCCTAAATTTTAATTTTACTACTTTTAGTCCCTAAATCAATTAACGCGTGTTATTTTGGTCATTTTCGTCAGTTATCATATGGAAATATTTGAGGTGGCAAATTGAGTGCACTACTGGCACATCAAATGCTGACGTGGCCAATTAAAATCTAATTTTATTATTATTATTATTATTGCTTTCATTATTTTTTAGGTTAGAACACCATAACTTGTTCTTCATGTTCTTCCCAAATCCAAGAACAATCAAACCCAGAACAATGAAAAATTTCATACAAAATCCCTATCCTCCACTAAACCTCCAGATCATGAAAAAATCATCAAACCCAAACCCACATGAGAAAACCAACCTAGAAAAATGTCAAACCCGGAAACCTCCAACCTAGAACATGAACTTCATTCTTCATGTTCTTCTCCAAATCAAGACAAACCCAATTGACCAACCTACTCAAAATCAATCTCAGCACAAAAAATTCCAACACAATCAACATTGAAACCTCTAGGAAATCAAACCCATAAATCCAGAAAAATATACAAATCCGCATAAAAATTTTTTAAAAAAAAATCCAGAACAGTTTGGGCAAAATCTCAGAACACATACAAACCCAGAATATCAAGGGCAAAAAAAAAAAAAAAAAAAACACAAACAAACCCATAATTTTCCATCAACAACAACACCCCGCCAATCAACAACACCAATTCACCATCAACAACACAAAAGCACCAATGGTCTCTACCCTCCTTTTCCAGTGGAAAACTCCTCATGCAAAGCGACCTTGACCACTTCGATCCAAGGCTCCAACGCCATCGTTCTCTCTCATCCAGGTCGAGTTCATTTTTCCAACGAAATCCATTGTTCTCATCATTTTCTCCGCATCAAGAGAGAAGCTTGATCCGCTGCCTTGATTTGCTCACATTGATCTTCTCGCCGTTGGTCTACTTGTGAGTTTGTGAGCTCCGGTGCCTGGTGGAGAAGAAGGCTGAGCTTGTGAGCTTAGTGGTAGAGAGTGTAGGGTGAAGAGAGAGAGAGAGGGAGTTTGAGATTAGTGGTAGAGAGTGCAGAAGAATTTTTTTAAGTTGATGAGGTTAACCAAAAACAAAAACAAAAAAAGTTAAAACGGTTATGAATTTTTATTTTTTAAAAAATGATTTTAGATTAAATTAGATTTAAGGTTTTTAAAAAAAAATTAATTTACTTTTTTTTTAAAAAAATTTCTTAGTTGGCTTTTTTTATTAATTTAAATGTTGACATGGCATTTGACGTGGATTTGAAAATTGTTGATGTGGATTTTTAATAATATTTAAGTCTTTCGCCAACCACCTCAGATATTTCCGTTTGTTAATTGATGAAAATGACCAAAATAACACGCGTTATTTGATTTATGGACTAAAATTAGTGTAATTAAAATGTAGGAGCCAAAAAAAAAAATCCAAAATGTAAAAATTAAAAGTACATTTACGTTATAAATAAATTGTTTCCATTATCATGGTGGGAGAAAATTTGAATTTTTAGGTTTTGTTGGGCTTCTAAAAATGAGTTAGCTTAGACTCGGTTATGGAGTTAGAAGGCCTATTATAAATTTTTATCATATTTATTCGTGGGCTTGTACACCTTGATTATATGGGCTTTGACCCTATATAACATGTTGTTATGATACATTGAGAGCTGAATAAAGCCCTAGTGATCCAATCCAAAAAAGAAAAAAAAAAAAGAGCTCTAGTGATGGTGGGTTGTTGTCTATCTAGAATTAAGGAGCTATTTATAAAATAAAATAAAAAATTTAAGGAGATAATGAATTTATGATGAGTAATTGGCTTACATGCCCATCCAACACATATAAAGACTCATTAAAGTCTTAAATCTTCTCTCTTCTTCTTTTTTTGTTCTTCCTTTTTTTTTTAATAATTATCCTACATGTTAATTGCTGTGTGTAAGTAATCTTTATGTATGTAAGATGTATAGTTTATTACTTTTTTTTTTTTTTTTTTTTTTACTTGGGACTATATATAGTTTCAATTGGTTGCAAAGGGCAGCAACTTTATCTCAAAATCTACACACAAAAGCATCAACTTATGAATAAAAGGAGTCAGAGCATAAGCACAACAAGCAAAGACAATGAACTTTAAAATTTAAAAATAAAATAAATTTTAATAGTTACAAATTGTATGTCTCTATTTGAAATACTAAGATGTGCATGTCTCTATTTGAAACACAAAAATGTATTAGTTGAATTATAAAACTTTTGGCAAAAACTATAGGTTCAAAATAGGGAGATTTAGAGTGATAAGATAGGTGAGATTGAGAGAGGATTATCTACGTGTGATAAGGACCCAATAAACTTGTTTTGGGTATTTGGCACAATAATGTTATTTTTTGTGGTACAATAGTAAATGAAATTGGTTTAAGGTTGTTAAATCTTGCTTCAATGATCCCACCTACTTGGCTTTTATAGAGATCTCTTAACAACGTCAAAAATCCATAGAAATTACTATTGACTTGATTTTTTTTTAAAGAGTTTTTGTAATTCTGAGTCGTGTTTTAATGAAAAATTAAATTAGTTTTGTTTAGTGTTGATTTTGGATAATGAGTAATTTTACAATCATAAACTATTTTACAATATATTTACAAAATGTTGATATGACCAATTTTTTATTAGTTTCATTTAGGTTCATTATTAATATTATTTTTTCATTTATTAATAATTACTTACCATATTAATAGTTTGTAAAATTTTTTGTAACATAATTTGTATCTTTAGTATTATTCTCGGGTAATTTGGTCTGCAGGGTACTTGGTTGGCTTTTTTGAAAGAGGTAATATTAACAAACATTTAATGGTGGTGAATCTAACATTAAATGCCAATCGATGTGAGCTAAGCAAGAAATAAGGAAGTTTAAAGCAACTTACTATTTATTGGCTTTTGGACTCACACTGAGACACTTATGGGCTCATCAAGTGCATGTGCTCAAAGCCCACATGGTTACTATTCCATTGTACTAAAAAACTGAAATTAAAAATAAATAAATAAACTATTGGGCCCTCCAATAAACACCTTAAAAAGTTTTCCCATAGGAGATCCCTTCAAGTGGGTTTTAAACTACATGAGATGAGAATAAGATAATGTAAGAAAATAAATGTATGGGTTTTATCTTCCTTTGGCTGTTTTGTTAATTAGGCTTCAGAATGGGGGCCATTGCAAAAAATTTGTCCTCAACGTTGTCTAATTCCAAGGTCACGATGACAAAGTCCATAATAATCAAATAAGATAAAACAGGCAAGTAAGGGTTTTCTTGTGACAATTACCATTGTGAATTGTCCTATGCTTAACCCATAGCATCATGTTTGATTTTTACAGACTATAAAGACATGAATTTAGGATAATCCTCAAGTCTTTATTCTTTTAGACCATGTAGTTGTTGATAATATATTTAAATATCTTTTGATTTGTTTATTTATTATTTATCAAACTTGCAGCTGATGAAAAAGCTTATCCTGAGATTTTGAAGGAGACCAAAAAACCATTATTTAGAATAAGATCAACATCAACAGTGATGTGTTGTTTTGATTTGTCTTGTTTTGTCTTTCTTGTTTGACATTAATTTGAGGACTAGAACCTATTGAAGTTATTTTGTTTTTTAGCTCAAATTTTAATTTATTGAGTTGATAGAAAATGGAAACGTGCAGCATATATGATCTTTTGTCCACTATGTTTTTATTTGGGATTAAATTTATTGTCACTTTATTTCCTAGAAAAATGAGTTATTTATATATAATTTACAAGTATTTTAGAAATAAAGTGAGATTATCAGTGGGCTAGGTATAATTTATAAGTATTTTAGAAATAAAGTTGGTTTCAAAAGTTCAAGTAAAAACCCATGGATTTGGGTTGTTGGATAGAACTTATAATGAAAGTTTTAAAGAAACAAAACAATTCTATCAGATAAATCATAGCAAAACCACATATAATCCCATAAAGGTTGATGTTGTAGAGAGAAAATGAAGTGTGAAAATTCGGAGCTACAACTATTGTCCATTGAAGATGACGGTGAGCGGCAGGAAAGTTATGAGAGAGTTAGCAAACGAGGCATTAGTGAGAGAGAAATAGGTAGAGAGGGTGAGGCAAGAAAGTGAGAGAACTTGCTCAAGAATGTATTGCAATGATCTTGTTCATTTTGTGTGTGGATGAGATTTAGGAGGTGAGACTATTTTTTATTTAAGTTTGTTTAGAAATAAAATTTTAATTTTATTGGAAAAAAGTACATAAATATTGTAAATAAAAAAAACAAATTATGATATATTTGTTTGTTTATGCCATTTTTCAAATTTAAGGTATTTACTTTAATTTATAGTTTTTATTTTTATTTTTAAGTTATTTAAGTACATGTAATTGTAAATCCACATGACATGATTTGATTAGGGCAATTAGCATATATTAACATGCTTGGTTAGCATTTAATGAGCACGACATAATATAGGGCTGCTACTCAAAACCATCCCCTAATGTAAAGGGAGCGTATAAAAAAATTTAAATGTTAGAGGGTAAAATTAAAATGACCAAAAATTTCAGGGGTGTAAAATGTTTCATTGTAAGATTTGGTCAATGAAACATTTTAAACCCATGATTGTTTCAATGTAAATTTTGGCCAAACTTGAAAATATATTCCATTCACCATAAAACTATTTGTAAAATATTTCACTAGAATGCTGACATCAGTTGTCGAACCGATTGCCAATTTTTGTGATTTGTGCTTGGAAAATTTTACATCTCACATCAAACACCTGAAAATAATTTATCAAAATGTGTTTCAACATAGAATGCTTTCATTATTTGAATATATTTTAAAGCGAACAAACAAAGCGTTAGTCTTTGTTATAATAGAAAAAAGTGAATTATATGATTTGTATCTAAATATAAGTTTGTTAAAATAGAAAAAAGTGAAGTTATATGCAGGTGTATCTAAATATAAGTTTGTTGAAACAGTAAAAGTAAAGTTTCTGGATCAATTTAGTTAAAATTGCATTAAATTTTGATTATAATGCTTTTTTTTTACAAATCCAGCTGGTTGTAACAGTGATATGAAGCTTGATAAAATTAGTAACATTTACTAGAATGGATGTTTACATAAAATCTGTCATCTGTCATCTATTATTATTATTATTTTTTTGGTTGGATAAGAAAATCTGTCATCTAGTTGGAAATACATTTGGTTTTTTTTTATGGTCTAGTCTGAAAAACATTAGGTAAACTAAAAACTGTACAAGATGCGGAAAGCTAATAAGATTAAACTCTCTTTAATAATTTCGGTAGAAATTCTTTCATTTTGGTCAAAAGTGTAGCACATAAGATAGTGACAGTTATTATACTAATCTAGCAGAAAATCAAACACAGAAATCAATATAAAAAATAATCATTAATCCAAGAATAGATTAAAAAAATCCAATAGTGGAAACACTGAATTCCAAAACCCAATAATCTTTGTTAAAAAGAAAAAAATTTTAATATTAAGAGTGCTTTTGGTAAAAGCTTATTTGTGCTTTTTTGGTATATTATTTACATATTATAAGATATAATTTTTAATAATCTGTGTTAAATGTATAATAAAAAGCTAAAAATTAGTTTATTATCAAAAAGCTAAAAATTAAACTATTAGCCCAAGAAACTAATACAAAAAATAAAAAGCAAAAAACAAATAAATGAGGCCGAATACACTCTAAATATTACTGTAAATTCAAATTTTTACATATAAAAAAGCTGAAATAACATGCCTTGTAAGTTTGGGAGCAATATTATTTCCCTCAAAATGATTCGATTTAAGAAAAACCCTTAAAATTGTTACTGTCTCGTATAAAAAAAAGAGAAGAAATCGTAGAAGATAAATTCATTTGAGAGAATTGGTCAACAACTTCGAAATTGGTAAAGTATTTTATCATCAAATAAAAAATTTAAATCAAACTATGCTTATAAAAAAAAAACTTTAAATTTGATGGTTTTATTTATAAAAAAATGATTGTACTATAAAAAAAAAAAAAAAAAAAGAAAAGAAAAGGAAAAAGTAGAGCTTGTCTTGATTTCCCTCCAAAAATAAGTGTGGAAAGGGTTTTTTTTATTAATCATAAAAATACAGCTAATCATCCATTCATAGCCTTCCTCTTTTGCCTAAAATATCCTACCCCACTCACTCCCTCCACTTTCTTCATAATCCCTAACCTCTCCTCTCTCTCTATCTCTATCTCTCACACACAAAATAAGAGAGAGGCGTGCTTGTATAACCAAAAACCCTAACTCGTTCACCAAAAACTCAAAACACAGACAAACAAACAAACAAATAATAATAATGGATCCCGAGTCGACTCAGTTGCAGCAAGCGCAACTCGCCGTCATACTCGGTCCCGACTCGGGTCCCTTCGAGACCTTGATCTCTCACCTCATGTCCTCCTCCAACGAGCTCCGTTCCCAGGCCGAGTCGCTCTTCAACCTCTGCAAGCAGACCGATCCCGACTCGCTCTCCCTCAAGCTCGCTCACCTCCTCCAGTTCTCCACCCACGTCGAGGCGCGCGCCATGTCCGCCATCCTCCTCCGCAAGCAGCTCACGCGCGACGACTCCTACCTCTGGCCGCGCCTCAACGTCTCGACTCAGTCCTCGCTCAAATCGATTCTGCTTTCGTCGCTGCAGCGGGAGGAGTCGAAGTCGATCTCCAAGAAGCTTTGCGACACCGTTTCCGAGCTCGCCTCCGGGATCTTGCCCGATAACGGCTGGCCGGAGCTGTTGCCGTTCATGTTCCAATGCGTATCGTCCGATTCTCCGAAGCTTCAGGAATCGGCTTTCTTGATCTTCGCGCAGCTGTCGCAGTACATCGGCGACACGCTCGCTCCGCATATCAAGAACCTGCACGCCGTGTTCTTGCAGTGCTTGACGTCTTCGTCGAGCTCCGACGTGAAGATCGCCGCGTTGAATGCCGTGATCAATTTCATTCAGTGCTTGTCGAGTTCGGCTGATCGGGACAGGTTCCAGGACCTCTTGCCAGCGATGATGACGACGCTAACCGAGGCGTTGAATAACGGCAACGAGGTGACGGCGCAGGAGGCCCTGGAGCTTTTGATCGAGCTCGCCGGAACCGAGCCGAGGTTTCTACGGCGGCAGCTGGTGGACGTGGTGGGATCGATGCTGCAGATAGCCGAAGCCGACGGGTTAGAGGAGGGAACGAGGCATTTGGCGATCGAGTTCGTGATAACCCTCGCGGAGGCGAGGGAGCGAGCTCCAGGGATGATGAGGAAGTTGCCACAATTCATAAGCAGACTCTTTGCTATCCTGATGAAGTTGCTCCTCGATATCGAGGACGATCCTGCGTGGCATAGCGCCGAGACTGAGGATGAGGACGCCGGCGAGACGAGCAATTACAGTGTTGCTCAGGAGTGTTTGGACAGGTTGTCGATTTCTTTGGGAGGCAATACGATTGTTCCCGTGGCGTCTGAGCAGCTTCCCGTGTATTTGGCAGCTCCTGAGTGGCAGAAACACCATGCTGCTTTGATTGCTCTTGCACAAATTGCTGAGGGTTGCGCCAAGGTATTGAAATGCTAATACTGTTTGCTTATTTCTGATAATGAAATGTGATTATATTTAGTTCTAGTATATTTGGAATGTGAATTTAGATAATGTTAACTATGATATTTTGATTCCTTGTTATATGATAGATGTTGGGCTTTTGATTATCAATATTCAGTAATGGAAATGGTGATATTAGTTAATTTTAGAATACTATTTGAGTATGGATTGTAGTTAGAAGCTTCGCGTGCTTGATATGACACTGGTAGTGAATTCCACTCTGGCAATGAGTTCTCCATTGTGTTTGGTTAGTTATTCACTGTCACTGCCTTTTGGGTAACTTGAATGGGGATGTTTTGGAGATTGAAGGAAGCCCATTGTTTAAAGTTGAGTTTTTGGTCAGTTACTTTGCATTATTTGATAATGCCACATGAAATAGATTAATGGAAAATGGAAATATTCTTATCATTGTTTGCAAACACACCTCTACTGGAAGTACTTTTCTTTGTTGTGATTCTTATTCTGTTCCTTATGTTCACCTGATGAAGTTAATTGGGGTTCGCTTTTATGATGATTATGTTCTACTTGACAGAGTGTTTTGCAGATCAAACTCTCTGTTAGTTAAATGGATTATATTCCTTTGTTGTTTTAGTGATTTTTTATTATCTGTTCCTATTTATACAGGTGATGATAAAAAACTTGGACCATGTTTTGGCAATGGTTTTAAATTCTTTCCAACACCCACATCCCCGTGTGAGATGGGCAGCTATCAATGCAATTGGGCAATTGTCCACAGATTTGGGTCCAGACTTGCAAGTTAAGTATCATGGGCAGGTGCTGCCAGCACTTGCAGCATCTATGGATGATTTCCAGAATCCTAGAGTACAGGTTAGTTGCTTCTGTTGGCATTTTGTGCTTTTTTCTGAATCCTAGAGTACAAACTGTTCTTATGTTAACCTGCATTAGAAGATAAACTAGCATCTTACCTATCAAAAAAAAAAAGAAAAAAGAAAAAGCAATGAGATATAACAAGAAGTACATAAATGCTTAATCTAATGTATTAGCATAGATTGCACCTGCTTTTAGACTCTGATCAGATTAATGTGTGTTATAATATGATTTTTTTCCCCTTATTTACTTTTGGTGATCATCAGTCATCAATGGAATAAACCTTAGTTGGTATGTGAGTAGTGGTCACGCTAGAGCCAATAGAAACTTTAGGAATAAAATTTTTTGAATAAAATGATCTGGTAGTCTGGAATTTATATTACTAGGGACTTTATTTGGTTGCAGCCTTCACTTTAGCTGTTAAGATATAAAAATACTTATTAAAAAAAAGCTGTTAAGATATAAAATTAAGTAATCTAAAAAGTTACATGTCTGTTTTCTAGTATCTACTGAATTCTTGAAGTGATTTTAGCTACTTTCTAACTTAAATGAGTCCAGCAATTAGCCAATATTAATTGTTAAATAGTGGTGTTTGGCTCCTAATTATACCTGTGAACAGTGATAGATAATTTGGAAGTTCTCTTGAATAGGAAATTTATATTTACCCATCTAGTCAATATGAGGTTTTGTGTTATACCAATATCTTGTTGCTGTAGCTTGCTTTTGGCGCATTACTCTGTATAACTTCCTGTTTGGTTTAAAAGATGTAGCTTTTTTCTTATAATTGTTTGACATTCTAATAATTTTCTATTCAACGTCTCTTTTTATGTTTTTTATTTGAAAATTTAGTCTTGATCTAGGTGTAATTTTAAATCAATGATGAAGTCAAGCTTTTTAATAGCTTTTTAATTTATGCTTGGATAGAAAATTAGAGTAATGCTCCAAGTGCAAGCCACTGACAAAATGTTCCCTTCCTAGTGTTTCTGTCGGAGATCCAGGGTTCAAAATCCCCCCACCCCCAACTATTGTTTTAGTAAGAATATTGGACTATGCCTTCCTCTAACTGTGCTTCTGATGGCATCTCTTCTGCACATGGCCTCTAACTTAATCCAGTGTATTTGGAAACTAAACTGCATCTAGCATCTTCTACGTAGTTTTCTGAAGCAACAGATTTATACTCACCTTTGGTAATTTGTTTGATATAATTGGTGCAAGAGGGAGCCTTTAAATAACAACAAATAACAAGACATATATCTAATTTGACTAATAACACCCGCTTGCTCCCTTTTTATTGTCTAAATCCATTTGGGTTGCATTTTAAATGGTAGAGTCTATAAATTCAATCTTAGGGAAATAGTATATGTTTTTCTTTTGAGTATGACATAACAAATTTAAGAGTTCTTTGGGAATGACATAACAAGACCTTTTCTTGCTTACCATGCTACCTGTTAAGTGGTTAAATTATTTTTGCATTTATGCTGAAATCTTTGGTCTCTTGGTATATTTACTACATTATTGTTTGTTGGTTCTTGAGGTCAACTGGGTGATTTATGTTTTCTCCAAATTTTGTTCATCTACAGGCACATGCTGCATCAGCAGTGCTCAACTTCAGTGAAAACTGCACTCCAGATATCTTAACACCTTACTTAGATGGAATAGTGAGCAAATTGCTTGTACTTCTGCAGGTATCTCAAACAAACAAAAACCTTTACCATCAGTACATCTGTTTGAAATTAAATAATTTCTTCTATAACTTATTGTCTTATATGCATCTTGCAGAATGGGAAACAAATGGTGCAAGAGGGTGCCCTGACTGCTTTGGCATCAGTTGCCGATTCATCTCAGGTACTTCATGAAATAATCTGGTCATTAATTTTGTTGCTAGCAAATGACTCTGTCTAACACTGAGGGTATATGTAGGAGCACTTCCAAAAATACTATGATGCAGTCATGCCTTACCTGAAAGCAATCTTAGTGAATGCCACTGACAAATCAAACCGCATGCTCCGAGCAAAATCCATGGAGTGCATTAGTTTAGTAGGAATGGCTGTTGGAAAGGAGAAGTTTAGGGATGATGCTAAGCAGGTAAGTAGCATTATATAAGTAGAACAGTCACTAATCTACCACTTTTCTCTCCAACCCCTCCCTTCACTCTCTTTTAGAATATGCATTTTAAATTCAGTTTGTTTCATCCCAAGGGTCATGGATTGATAAAAGATTTTCTATGGTTTTTCATAAGCATTACCATTAGCTTAGTTTGGTTTATTCATTGAGTCTAAAGCTAGAACCTTTACTGTTTTCTCTCTTTCTTTCATTCTCAAAGTCTTACATTTTCTCCCTCCCTCTCTCCCCTTTTCCTTTTCCTTTCACTTTTATGGACCTCCTAATGGGTATTTTTCTTCTTTAAATATAATACCGTATAACTTAACATTACAAGTGTGTAGTAAAGTGTTCTTCCATATGGGGAAAGATGATGTAATTGAGCCTTGCAACCAGTTTACTTGCTGCTGTCTTTTTCTACCCCATCAATCTTTTTTTCTCTTTATATTTACTTTATTATAGGCAACTGTATCTAATTTTTTTTTTTGGGTAACGCAAGGTTATGGAAGTGCTTATGTCTTTGCAAGGATCTCAGATGGAGACAGATGATCCAACCACAAGTTACATGCTACAAGTATGTTGTCATCATATAATATGTACAAAAGACATCATTGTATTATCTAACAATTATTATTGTTATTTTCTTTTTATGATACCTACAATATTATGTTGTAGGCATGGGCTAGACTCTGCAAGTGTTTGGGACAAGATTTTCTTCCTTATATGAGTGTTGTCATGCCCCCACTGCTTCAGTCTGCTCAACTTAAACCTGATGTAACCATTACATCTGCGGATTCAGATAATGATATTGAAGACTCTGATGATGAAAGGTCTGCACTTTTGTTATACCTTGAAGTTCATTTAATACCTACAAAATTAGAGTTATGAGTATGAAGTATATAATGTCTGTCCTTGTGTTCCCTTCTGGCATTATCTTTTTCCTACATTTTTTTTTTGTTTTTTTTATTATCTAAGCAAATCAAGGTTTCCTTATTTTTGCAACTTTGACAGGTATTGTTTCAGATCTCTTTTCTCTAATGTTCTTAATCTCTCTCTATTAATGAACACGCACACATGCGTCCATGCTTGTGTGCACCCAAATGCAAACAATACTGCACTTGCGTATTTAAATGCACATGATATTATTACATTTGAAGTCCTTTCTTTGATGCTGTGATCATTGCATTTTAGGCAAGCTGTGTCTCAATGCTGGTGTTTGTCTTGCTAAGTTGTATTGGTTATTGTGCTAAGAGTTGTGGTTCTGTTGCAGTATGGAGACCATTACTCTTGGGGATAAAAGGATAGGGATCAAGACTAGTGTCCTGGAGGAAAAAGCTACAGCTTGTAATATGCTATGTTGCTATGCTGATGAGTTGAAAGAAGGATTCTTCCCATGGATTGATCAGGTTAGTCAAAGTGCATATTTTTTTAGATTGTTCTTATTGGAATTTTGAACAACTCTGATACTTACGGATTGATGCATCTGTTATGCAGGTGGCCCCAACTTTGGTTCCACTTCTCAAATTTTATTTCCATGAAGAAGTTAGGAAAGCGGCTGTTTCGGGTATACAATTGACTTTATATTACTCTCCTTTTCTTTTCTCGACATTCCAATTCTTGCTAAATCTCTTGATGAAGAACATCTTTTATTTTTATTTTTTAAAGCCATGCCGGAGCTACTGCGTTCTGCAAAATTAGCTGTGGAGAAGGGGCAAGCTCAAGGTCGTAATGAGTCCTATGTTAAGCAATTGTCTGACTATGTTGTTCCGGCTCTGGTGGAAGCATTACATAAGGTGATTGTTGTTTTGTTGAAGGTTTCTTGTGGATAGGCACCCCACCCCCCCCCCCCCCCCCAACCAAAAAAAAGCGGGTGGCCCCCAACCCCCTTTCCCTATTTGGCCTGATATTCATGTTCTGATGGTGTGGAATTTTTGTTTATATGATTCTTCTTGAGGGTGGTAGAGTATTTATTTATTTATTTTGCAGGAACCTGATACAGAGATCTGTGCAAGTATGTTGGATGCAATAAACGAATGCATACAGGTTTGCCAAACTCTATTTATGTTTAATTACACAACCTCCATTAGCATCCAATTGTCATGTTTTGGAATTATTCTTCATCAAATACAATTAACTATCTTGAAATTACATTATCAGTGTAGAATTGCATTAGAATTATATATCCCTTTGTTATTTTCTGTCAGAGACTGACAAATGAATTAGGATTCGGAATATTCTATATTGGTTGAGATCTTACTGGATGGTTAGACTAACTACTTATCTTTCCATCAAAATGTTTTTCTTTTAGAGGTGGAAATAAAGGGTTTGGCAATGATATCCAGTGACATAAGAAAAAAATCAGGAGTGCACAATGTAAAGCAATCCTATTGCCTGTAAATTTTATTATTCATTCCGTTGGATAATTGTGTCTGTGAGTATCTCTCCTTACTTGTGTTGTACCTTTGGTAGAGGATGTATTTTCCCAAGTATAAGATGGATATGTAATGAAGTAATATACTAATAAAATTATAAGTGTTCCAGAATGTTTGGCTGGTTTAACAAAAAACTTGTTTAATTTAGTAGCAGTCTCATTTTACTAATACACTATTATCCCTTATAACAGACTGTTCTCCAGAACCCCCCCACCCTCTCCCCCCTATAAAAAAAGGTTGTGGGTGAATGTGCTCACAGCCTTGGGCATTATGAACATTCTGAATTTTGGATGTGTTGCTCGTTTTGTTATCTGTTCTACTTCTGCTTGTAGTTAAAACTTCATTTTGAATGTCTTGGTGGCAGTTTGCCCCTTAAAAATTTCCTTTCCAATTTTCTGCATGCTGAATAGCATAGAAAATCACTGATGAGGCTACATTGCCAAAATTTTTGTTGTCTTTCAGATATCTGGAACACTTTTGGACGAAAGCCAAGTCAGGTCCATTGTGGATGAGATAAAACAGGTTATCACAGCTAGTTCAAGTAGAAAAAGAGAGAGGGCTGAGAGGACCAAAGCTGAAGATTTTGATGCCGAGGAGAGTGAATTGATTAAAGAAGAAAATGAGCAAGAAGAAGAAGTTTTTGACCAAGTTAGATTTGTCACATTCTATCTGTTAACCATAGTTAATATTTTGACAAAATACATAAAATATCCTGTTTCTTGCCTTAGTCCTTGTTTCTCACTTTAGGTGGGTGAAATCTTGGGAACTTTGATCAAAACATTCAAAGCCTCTTTCTTGCCTTTCTTTGATGAGCTGTCAACGTATCTCACACCTATGTGGGTAAGTTCTGCCGTTTTTTTTGGTTTCCCCTCAGTTTTGATTTTGATATGTTTTGTTCCTCTAATACTCATTCTTGTGGACATTTGGAGTGTTTAATCTGTGTGGGATCTTTCATTAAGGGCTCACTGTTGATAGGTTTTGTTCTTTCTTTTGCCAATGAGCTCTAGCTCAATTGGCCCTTCCTCCCCTTGCAAGTGCTAGGTGGAGGCTGAGGTCGTGGGTTCAAGACCCATGAGGTGCATGTAATGTTTGTGTGTGCTTTCGCAGTTTATCGCGTTGAACTGATGTCCTCACCAAATTGGTTTTTTTGTTTTGTTTTGTTTTTTTTTTGTTATTATTATTGTTAATTTTTTATTGTTTGGAAAATATTCTTTATATTGTCCTTGGCTTTAACTGCATAACCTTGTGCCATGTGCTGTTTATTTTGTAATCATCTGGTGGGCATGACATCAGTCTAATGGCGAATTGTAATGGTGAAAGTTGTGACCTTGCCAAAATGTGATTTTGGTTTGGTGAGCACCTTCTCCAAAGATCTTAGTCAAACACAGGATCTTCAATTGCTTTTTTAAGAAGCTATAAGCAGTGAGAATACAATCATCAGCAACAATGGGTTTCAACTATTCTTTCTCTCTCTCTCAAGATAAATATTTGGTAGGAAATATTTAGAATGTGATACAATAGTGTATAGGTATATTGTTGGTGGCATTTTTAAGTTTTTTTTTTCTTGAGAAAATTTATGAAACACTATTTTTGAGACAGGTAACAAAGGAATAGACTAATTAGGACCCTGGCAGTGTAACTTTGATTCTGTGGGTTGATCAATAATCCGTAGGAGTAGAAGACTCAAGTGGATGAAGTGCGTGGACACTAGAGGAAGGTCCCATGACTTATGAAATAATTGTAGATATGGCCTGAAATAGAGTGTTGTCGTGAGCAAACAATTTTGTAGTTGACTTGAATGTCTGGTTCAAGGTTTTCTTGAGTGTAGTTTACATCATTGCTCATGGAAGGTTGCATCTACATGATAGGTTCTTTATGATTTCTGTGGAATCTTCTACCCAAGGTTTCAATAACACTCTTGCTTTCTTTTGGTATGACTTGGCCACTGCTTGTTATTTCTTCTGGTTTATTTTGAAAATTACATCATGTGTAGTAAATCCAGTGACAATTCCATGTTTGCATGTGTGTATATCTTTTGTAACCAGCTCTTTCATCCTCTTCATTTCAAAAATACTGTACAATGTATCTAAATTTAATTTGGCAGATTTCAGCTTATTTTCTTGTGGGATGTCATGTACCTTTACAAGATTCTTGCTAACTCTTTGATTTGCTGTGATGATAATTTGTTTTGTGAACACCTATTTTCCACTGATAGTATTTTGTGATCTCTTATTTTTGTACCCTTGAATACTGTGTTTTGTTCTGATTGTAGGGTAAGGATAAGACCCCTGAAGAGAGGAGGATTGCAATTTGCATCTTTGATGATGTGGCAGAACAGTGTCGTGAAGCAGCACTTAAGTATGCTCAAGCTTATTGTTTACTTTGAATAATGAACGTCATAAAGAAATTAATATAATCCCATCTTTTTTCCGCTGTTGTGGAATGAACAGGTACTATGAAACATTTCTTCCCTTCCTGTTGGAGGCTTGCAATGATGACAATCCTGATGTTCGACAGGTCTGCAATTGGTAAAACTTTGTGGTTACAATGCTTTAAATTTGTAGTTGTTGTCATTTGACTTGTACTTCTAATTTTTTTCAGGCAGCTGTATATGGACTTGGGGTTTGTGCAGAGTTTGGTGGATCAGTTGTCAAACCTCTGGTTGGAGGTATTTCTGCTTGCATCTTTTGGAGGATTTTAATTGCTAAGGTGTTGTATAATAGTTAAAATATTTATTTCTTTGGCCAGAGGCTCTTTCGAGGCTAAATGCTGTGATACGGCATCCCAATGCCCTGGAACCTGATAATATTATGGCATATGATAATGCTGTTTCTGCACTGGGAAAAATATGCCAGTTCCATCGTGACAGCATAGATTCATCTCAGGTACTTCCACATCTCTATTTGCCGCCCCCCCCCCCCCCCCAAAAAAAAGAAGAGAAAAAAGTTATTGGATCATTGGATGTGATACTGTACGTCTGTCTGTATTTTGTCTCCATTGAAATCACATAGATCTGATAATGTTTATAAAATATTTCTTACTAACATTCAGAGCGCTACAAAAGAAGATTTTGGTAGCTATCCTTTTTTCTTTCTCCTTTTTGTGTGTGTGTGTTGTTGTTGTCTCGCATTGGCCTTTCCTCAGATTGCAGCCCCTTCTGGTTTTGCAGGTTGTTCCTGCATGGTTAAACTGCTTGCCAATAAAAAGTGATTTGATTGAGGCGAAAGTTGTTCATGAGCAACTTTGTTCAATGGTGGAGAGGTAAACTTCAATCTGGGTTGAGTTGTGCTCCTCTTATCATTAACTTCCATCACCTTTATTAAGGAGTTTCTTTCAATCTACAGGTCAGACAGTGAAATTTTGGGTCCCAACAATCAATACCTTCCTAAAATTGTGGCAGTATTTGCTGAGGTTAGTTTCTCATGGTTGTATTGATTAAGCACCCTTATTTTCAGTGCCTGATTATCTAATAATGAAAATGTTTTGGTGACCTCAAAAGACGTGCTTAGGCAATCTGTTTTATCTTCCAGTACTGTATTGTAAACTTCTGAAATCCATCTTTTCTCCATTATATCTGGTTTATGCATCTACTAGTTAACGTTTTAGTATGCAACAATAAGTAGTGATCTGAGGTAAAGGCTAGGCTTCTGTTTTTGTGTCCATCTCCAGAGAATACAGGACATATTCACCAATCCTCAAAACTAGATTTTATAGGAAACTAATACCTTTGGAAACACCATGTTACACCCATGCCCACTTTGTGCATTCTGAAAACAGCAGAGTTTGGTGTGGAATTTGAGTCTAACGCCTTACACTCATGTCCATCTAACTAATAAACCATGCTCTCAAGATAAAAGAAAAAGTTATCCAACTAGCCATAAGTTATTAGGCCTTATTAACTTATTTATTTTTTGAACATGAGGTTCTTCTCCATGCTCAAATCCCCCTAATTTCTAATAGAGGGGTGGGATTTTATCCCAAATCTGTATGATACCAAGAGGCTTTATAACTTGAACTAGTTGGTGCCTTTAATATACTATTATTCTCTTGCATAGTGTTTGTGATAAGACTGAAGTGCCTATGTTGCAAATTCCCTTCATCTAGCATAAAATATGAAAGAAAGAATTTGTACACGCTGATTCTTTTTAGGCACACCCATATTGCAATATCTTAATCTTTGTACCCATGACAGACTTGTATTAATTTTTTTTATTATCTTAGGGAATATGTTGGTTACTAGTAATTTCCTTGTATTCTAAAGTGTGCTTTTGGTCTTATCCAATGCCAATCTTAGTCCCTGTGGAGAGTCTGCTTTGACTTGCATGACGCACCTAAATATTTAGTGTACTTATTAAGTATGTTGCTTGAATTATTGCCCACTCACTGTTAAAGATATTTGATACACTACAGAATATAATTGTACTGGTTAAAACTGCCTGCAATTTTCTTAGGTTCTATGTGCTGGTAAGGATCTAGCAACAGAACAAACTGCAAGCCGAATGATTAATCTGCTAAGGCAGCTTCAGCAGACTTTACCGCCATCCACCCTGGCCTCTACTTGGTCCTCTTTGCAACCCCAGCAACAGCTTGCCTTGCAATCTATCCTCTCTCAATAGTATCTTTGATGAAAGGTGGCACCGTGCTGTTTTTGGAGACTGCATTTTCTGGTCTGTTTGTGTCAAATATATTTGTTACCCATTCTTTTCCATAAGATGGTTCCCGTCATTCCCTTTTTGCATGATGCTATACAGCAAGTCGGCATCAATTTGAGTGTGTAAGTCGTCGTTGCGATTGAAAATGAATGTAGGATGTGTATATTACAAGTTTTATTTATAGTGTGGTTCTCATAAGAGAAGGGTAGCTATGGTTGATTTTTGAGATATTTTTTTTCACCCTTTTGCCAATTTTATTGGTGGTTGGTGCGTGAGATTTGAGGGTTGTCAAGTGAGGCAATTCTTGTAGCAGTTTTGGCCCCATTGTGTTTTTCATTTCAAACACACTTGGAATATTCTTCTGAATTATTAATGGTGAATTCTTTTTTGACGCTTGCACGTTTTGAAACCCATGTCCAATTAAATGAATTGATTCTTTCTTTGATTCGTGGAGACATTGTGGACAATACCAAAATTTATATTCTCTGTTGGGTGATGAGCTCTAGTTTCTGTCACATTGGGCGTGCTAAAATATCCAAAATAATGCTATTTTTAGCAACCCAAATACCAAATTGTTATTGCTATTTTTATTATTATCTGGTAGCAGTTTACTGTAGCAACAAGTTAAACAAAAAAAAAAAAGTTTCTTATTCAATTCTCTCTTGAATTGAATAAAAAAAAAAAAAACAAAGAAAGAATATTTAAATGAATTAGTAAAAAAGTAGAATATAGGTAGGGTGTATTGTTAAGGGGTATGTTAAAATAGATAAAGTACTTTTTTGTGTACTAAATGTTAAATCTTTTTGTTATACAAATTGGCTGAAATTGCAATGACCATCTGTGCTTTCATTTTTGAAACACTGCGTGGCTTACTTAGAGCATTCTCATCAGGTGTTTTATAAATATTTCATTTTGACATACCAAAAAGCTTACTTTATTATTTTAATACATCATTTTACAATACATCTTACATCACATGTTCTATTCTTCAATTTCATATATTAAAATAATATATATAACACATTAAAAAAATCAACAATATATAAAATATAAAATAAAAAACCCACCACTCCCACTATCCCACATCCCACCTCATTAGTCACTACCGTCCATCACCCCACAACCCACCATCAAAGACACCAAAACCACCACATCAAACACCAGATAAACAGCCAAAATCAAATCCCCCACATCAGTACACCATAACTTAGAACAAAAACTATTGCCTTGATGGTGAATTAGTACAACCCACCATCAAAGACACCAAAATCACCACATCAAACACCAGATAAACATCCAAAATCAAATCCTCCACATCATTACACCACAACTTAAAACAAAAACTATTGCCTCGATGGTGAATTAGTGATATTGAGATTGAATCGGCGATACCTTCAGTGGATCGGTGATATCGAAATACAAATTCAATAAGCTAAGATGCTAGACGAAACAATAATGCTTTGCTCTGAGATGAACTAAACCAAACCAAGTAGCTTCGGTGTATGAGATAGAACAGAGAGGAGAGAGCGAAAAATCATGAAAAAAAAATAGGGTGAAGGAGATTTTATAGATTAGTGATGATGGAATTTGTGAGATAGCAGAGAGGAAATTGATAGTGGCTCATGAATGGGAAGAGAAGAGAGGAAAAAGGAAGAGGGGAGAACAAAAGAGTCTGTGAGAGTGGAGAAAGTGAAGTACTCATCGTGTGGCTCAAAGTGAAGATAAGAAGAGATATTTTATTTGAGATGAGAGAGAAAGATGAATAAAAATAATAAAAACCAAATGATATTTCCTTCCGTACCGTTCCAAAGATGAGATTCTGTTGTAGCAAATGCCAAAACTGTTTGGCATTTAACACACCTCATGATAGTTTGTTTTTAGTGTTTAGTGTGCCAAATGCCAAATATTTGGTAGACCTGATAGGAATGCTCTTAAAGTCTCTAGTTTAATTAGAACCATGAATTAAACACAGCTTGTTTCAATTGTACGAAGTGAATTACCAGGAAAAGAGATGGATTATATCACTGACTTACAACAGGGATAGTGTGATACTAAAGGAGCCTTATAAGAAAAGGTTTTGTGGAGATGATGTTGTTGTTTATGGCGCTTAAAGGTGACTATTAACTCTGGATCTGTTATACCTGTGGACATTTTATACAATGCAAGTGACTGAAAATGGTGATATTGAATGCAGATTACCAGTTGAAATAGATGAAAGTAACACTGGACTCGGAATTCATTTCCAATAGAGCATCCAATCTCAAGACTGAATTGGATTGGGTGTTTAGTGTTATTTGAGTTATTCAATAAAACAACCTAACAAGAACTCTTTGTTTTCCTCGAAGGGGTGTTTGCCAAACCAACCACGAACAGACAAGCTGAACAAATGAAAATTTGATTTGGTTTTTTTAATTTGTATTTAGTTCGCCTAGGTTTATTGTGATAAAGTGAAAACAATTCATAGAGCATTACCTGTATTATAAAACCTACCCTATTTTTGTTTATGAGCAGTATATTAGGGACAGTTTTCAAATAGGCACTCATAAAGAGTGCCTACAACTGGACATGTAATTCTGTAATTTGCTTTCTTTTAAATAAAATTTCTATTTGCACCAAAAAACAAAACAATTCAAAAATGTTATATTGTTCAGAACTGGTCAGATCTTATAGCATGCCAAAGATCCATCTTGTAAAATTCATGCCAACATTTTTGGGTGATTGTGGGACTGGTCCTCTTAATAGACCACGTCACTTGTCCACCATTCCACTAAAAGACTCCTATTTGTTTAAAATTGTTGAGTCAGTAATCAGTTTCTGTTTTTAAAAAAATTCTAACTCAACAATTTTAAACAAATGGGAGTCTTTTAGTAAAATGGTAGATCATATCACTTTTTCACCATGACAACCTTATAATTTCTCAAGACTGGGAGGAGTGATTAACAAAACCCACATTCCACTACTTGATTCCAATCGAAATTGGTGTCTACTTGTTTTCTTCTTTGCTTTTCTTAGGGGCAAAAGAAAAAGAAAAACCCCTCTGTGGCTTTTAGAAGGGTTTAATAATCTTAATTTCTAGTTTGATTGTCAGGGCTCCAAGTGTCCAGCCTTCGTGCCTACACGAATTTTTCTAGTGTATCGTTGTCGTTGACAAAGTGAAGGTGAGGACAGCAAGTCCGGCCTGCCAAACCTGTTAATATTAGGAAAATACAAATAATAATCTTAACTTGTCTTTATATCTTTAATAATTAATTCTTTCCTTTCCTTTCCTTTTGTTTTTTTTATTTATTTATTCTTTCCATCCTCTTGTGGAAATGGCTTCCATGTATCTAGTAGAGAGAAGCATGTTTATATTTTCCCTTTTCTAGTTTTGGTTTTTCTTGTGGAATGGCTTGCATGTCTCTCTGAGAGAGAACATTTCCAAAGTACTCGATATGGTTTAGTCTTTAACTAAACATTGAGATATCAGTCAAAATTTAAAAGAAACAAATTTGAGTTGACATGCTGACAAGAAACAAAAAACGAGCGACCCACTAAGATAAAAACTTATTACAAACCTCCGTGACTCCATTGTATAAATAAGTCCCTTTCTCTCATTTCTCTGATTCATGTTCCATTCGAAGTTAGCAATGGAACATCTACTTCAAAAGCAGCAGAAAGGAGTTTCAGTCTACAAACAAAGCAAATTTAAAGAGAGGACTACCAACAATAGTAGAAGCAAGTTTGTTGGGGTGAGGCAAAGGCCTTCTGGGAAATGGGTTGCAGAGATCAAAGACACAGCACAGAAGATAAGGATGTGGCTGGGGACCTTTGAGACTGCTGAAGAAGCTGCTCGAGCTTATGATGAAGCTGCTTACCTGCTTCGTGGTTCGAATACCCGAACCAACTTTGCCACTCATGCCTCCCCCAATTCACCCATTTCTTTGAAAGTCAAAAACCTCCTCAATCAGAAAAAGAATATGAAACAACAACTCCCTTCAGCAACCACCACTGTTAAACCATGTACTAGAATTAGTTCTAGCTGTTCTGTTACTAATACCTTCCCTGATGATAGTTCCAATTATATTACTAATGATAGTTCTAGCTACTGTTCGAATTATAGTGCTTCCTCTAGTGTCAAAGTCCAAGGCACCCAAATGTCTGGAGATGCATATAGTCCAGACTTGAGCAACTGCATTGCTGAACTTGAAGCAACTAGGTATTATTCTGGTCACTTGTGGCCATTACCGCCCGAGTTTGATCAGCTTCCATTAGTCCAAGAGAAGCTGGAGTTCCCAAAACATGGTGGTTTATTGCCTGGTACAACAGGGATGGACTACACAGAATTTGAGCACATGAAGGTAGAAAGACAAATGTCAGCATCATTATACGCTATGAACGGAGTGAACGAGTGCATGGAGAATGCATATGATGCTAGTGATTCTCTCTGGGATCTTTCTACTTTGTGTCACTTGTTCTGCACAAGTTGATGCCCTGTCCTCTCTTAATACAATGAACTATCAAAGCATGAAGGTAAGAAGAGATTGGAAGCTGTAATGCTGTGTTTGATTAATACAATGAAACTGAAAGTATGCTTTGTTCTACTTTCAAGAAGAGGTACTATTTTTGGTGGTGCAATGAGGATGTTGTAGTATTCATGTAGGAAGATCAAGACTGTGTTACACAAATTGTGAGCTCTGTAAGGTCTTCCTCTCAAGTAATCCTATTGGCTTTTGGCAGCTGTGCATAAGATAATAAATCAATTTTTTTTTGCTCATTCAAGGGTCACCAATTTTCGGGACAATGAATGGCCTATAAGATTGAAGATAGTCCGATTGTCTCTCTTATTTTTTAGGGACAAGGAATGGCCTACAGTTATAATTACATGGAAGGCTATCATGAAATTGCCCCCATGGACTTTTCTCAACAGCTCTCCCCTACTAGCAATTCTAGCACCATCAGTCTACTCAACTTGTAAAAGTTCAGTTCAAAAATAGTTCATATAAAATCTAGAGCCTAATTACTAGATTGATTATCACTATTTTATTTTTATTTTATTATAGATACGGTAAAATTTAAACCTTACGTTTCTTATTTGACGCCAAGAAACTTTACCAGTTGAGCTAACTTTTACCCATCAAATTGATTATCACTTGAACCAACTTAATCAACAATGATTTACCAAATACAATGATAAAATAATCACAAGAAAATCATCACAATTCAAAACTAGTAAAATTAAGCATAAAATTTAAACAAAAATTTAGTGACAAAGTGGAAAACTTTTGAAAAACTCTTCATGTCTATTTGGTTGGAATGATGGAAAAGCGGGACAATGGGGAGGGGATAGAAAAACCTTTATGGTGTGTGGTTTGAGGGTAGAAAAGAGGAAGGATGAAAAATTCTTTTGTTAGGATAAATATTTGTAGAAACTTACTCTCATGCCTCTATTAAATGGTATATTTTTTTTAGAAATATTTTATTAGGAAAAAAAACTGGATTTGGGTATAAAAAATCATACCAAACGTTGACTTCAAGTGGGGAAAAAGAAGAAGAGAGAGAGAGAGAGAGAGAGAGAGAGAGAGAGAGAGAGAGAGAGAGAGAGAACCAATGTCTAAACATTGGGAGGCATAATTGTAAGGACAAAATTTAGTTATAAAATTGGTTATAGCCTTGCTTAATATCTTTTTATTGGAGGTGAATTTTAACAAATATACCATTGGATCACATATTCTTTTTATATCATCCATACTTGTAAAATTTTTAGAAAATTAAAGAAAAATAGTTATGTCATCAATAAATTGTTTAATGGACAAAGTTTAGTTATAAAATTAGTTGTAATCTAAGACTACAATTTTAATCAATATCATTTACGTTACTGCATATTTTGAAAATCTAACTATTGAATTACATATTCTTTATGTTCTTAATACACATCAAATTTTGTGTCAATTAGATATTATTTACTATATGATCTATAAGCTTACCTTTTATACATAATTTTAAATTACAAAAACCTGCAATTTAAACAATTTATTGATGACACAATTATTAATTTTTAATTTTATAAAATTTTTGCAAGCATGGAGGATATAAGAAGAAAATGTAATTCAACGATGGATTTATCAAAATTCACATCCAATAAAAAGATATTAAGTAAAGTTGTAGTTTTAGGTTACAACCAATTTTATAGCTAAACTTTGTTCTTGTTTAAATTGTAAGCTTTCGTAGTTTAAAATTATACATAAAATATAATCTTATAGATTATATAATAAATAATATCTGATTGGCACGAAATTTGACGTGTATATTAAGAGTGTAGAAGACATGCAATTCAACAGTTAGATTTTCGAATAATATAGTAACGTTAATGATATTAAGTAAGGTTGTAACTTTAGTTTACAACCAATTTTATAACTAAATTTTATCCTAATTGTAATTACTATTAGCCATCTATCTTCTCCTATATTTTCTCTCTAAATTGGGGGTTGGAATTTGGTGGGCCAAGAGAGAAAATTGCAGGGTCCCACCATTTTCTCCCCTCCTTCCTTTCCCAACCAACCAAACAAACACTCATTTACTCCATTTTCTCTCCTATTTTCTCTCTCTCCTTTCTATCCTCCCTAATTTTCCTCGTAACGAAAAAAAAAATCCCACTCCAGAAGTAGCCTACCCTACTGAAAATTCACTATAGAAGAGTTTTGTTACAATGACCTAAACTTACTAAACCTTTGCAGATAAATGCTATGTATTACCTAGCAAACGATCCATTCACGTACTACCACAATGACTCAAAAATTACCACCACAAACAAACTCGTCTGCGCCAATCTAGAACTTCTGTACGATAGTGAACTCACTAACAAATGTTAACTAACTACGTAGTTTCAAAAGAAATCAATTTAGGCTCTCAAGATGAAAAGGCATAGATGGGTTTTTTTATTTATTTATTTTTTTTAAGACTCAAGAAAGAAAGCACTCCTAAATGTTTTTGAACCTAGCCTTGACTTGCGTGTATCAATAATTATTTAAGTGTCATATGGAAACAATTTTTTAAACTTTTTGTTTTTGTTGTTTGTTGAAAGTAAAAAAAAAAAAAGTGAGACTAGCAATAAGCGAAATTCATAGAGTGAGACTTGCAAACAATAAATGATTGTGACTTTTTGATAAGAAAATAAGCTAAGTGGAATTTGCGAACAATACCTGGTCGTGGCAATTTGACCACAAACAAGCTAAAAGTGATTAGTAGGTTGTGATTGGTATGCAATAAAAGTGATGTTAATGAAACTCCCGTATAAACATATGTTACACTAATTACAATCTACCATCAATTTATTGTGTTAATAGAATTTTTGGAGTAATAGTATAATTTATACCCACTTTCTTAGGTGAGGAAAGACCTTTGCATGCCACCACTAGGATAATGTAGCATAATTTCATTCCTTTTTCTTATTCTTCCTCTCAAAATAAAGAAAATAAAATAATTTATTACCATTTTGATCCTCTTTTGTCTTGTGTTTCAAAAATGGTCCATACTCTTTCAAGTGTAAAATTTTAGTTTTATAACTTTTGTTCTTATGTGTTATGACAAAAAGGTTATTGCCGAATGGAAAAAGCCCGAGATAACAAATGAATAATAATGCACCAAAAAAGAGGGTAAAACCACAACCTGTTAACGAAAAAAAATATACAGCGTGTAGGGAGTGATATTGGGGGTCTGAAATCCTTAGCCCCAGAACCATCACCCATACATAATAGTGTTTTACGGGGTCAATCTTGCCAAAACCACCTTACCCACAATCTATCTGTCACCACAAGTCTAAAAATAATATCTCAAACTCCAAAACCAGCTTTCATGGCAACCATCCACCCTTGTGAACACCCATCACCAAGCTCAACAAACCCAATCAAATAAATCATAACATACTCACCACTTCTCCAAACACCAACAGACTTGACTACTCACCACATCTTCGAACACCAGCTCAAAGTCTAAACAAAGGTCAGCCTCGATATAGCGAGGAAGAAAAACTGAAAAAGAATAAAGAGAGAAGATTAAATAGATCTAAGAGCAATGAGAAAAGAAGAGAGAGATTTGGCCTAATGAAGCGAGATCTGAGAAAGAATTAAACAAAATGTAAGATACAAAGCAAATTGTCTCAAAGACAATATGGTTGTAACTGTTGGACTGTAGATCAAATGACTTAAACCATCATTCTTCGTCAATTAATTACATCCCACATCAGGGCTACTATGCATATTTATCAATGAGGTGACTACCGATATATATAGGCATCCAGAAATTACATTCTCTGAATGGTCACAAAAATTAAACAAAGAAATTCAAAGAGAAACTGTAACTCATCCTGAAATATCATTTCATTAATACCATGACCCTGAAATATCAATTCATTACTACCACAAAAAGAACAATTATTCAGAACAGACAAACTCTGATAATTTCTTGGCATGCACAAAACATTGATACAAGAAATAGAAGAACATGAAAATAAAGCATAGGGGCAAAGGCAAATGCTCATATACAGACACAAACTTCATACGAACACCCTCACAGAACTACATTAGTAATCTTCAGCTTCCTCTTCATCATCAACACCTTCAGCACCAACTTCTTCATAATCTTTCTCAAGAGCAGCCAGATCTTCACGGGCTTCTGAGAACTCCCCTTCCTCCATGCCCTCACCAACATACCAGTGAACAAATGCTCTTTTGGAATACATGAGATCAAATTTGTGGTCAATACGTGAGAAAACCTCAGCTACTGCTGTGTTGTTGCTGATCATGCAGACAGCTCGCTGCACCTTGGCAAGATCACCACCGGGTACAACTGTTGGAGGCTGATAGTTGATACCACATTTGAAGCCAGTTGGGCACCTGTGAAATCCAACACAACAAATTTTTCAGATCTCATTGGACAATAAGGACGCTGTTTAAGGGTTACATTGCAAGTTGTCCAACTGGGAGATGCAACACAAAAACCAATTATATAGTGTGCTTCAAACAAACCACTTCAAAATGAAAAGCAATGGCAAATTCATCAAAATCTTAAGTTGGCATGCAGGTCTAACATATAAAAAGGTATAGAGCTGATGCTCCAGTCATACTTCCAAATACATTGGAAGCTGGGAACAAAGAAACACAGTCAATGTTACCAACCCTTAATCCAAAGTAGCCTACATTACTTCTACGGAATTGATAAACCAAGCCAATCACCAAACCAGGGAAAAAAAAAATCAGGCCAAACAATGTTCACTAAAAGGATACAGTAAAGCAAAGCAAGAAAGAATTTACCCCTGAACTCTAGCAGAGTAATCAAGGAAAGAAATCCCCCTTTGCATTCTGCAACTTTTTGCAGAACAATTCTAGAGTTATATGAGGTATGCATTTGATGAGTCTAGATGGTAAGACTAATTAGGTCAAATGGGTTTAAATACACAACAATACAATCCAAGAAAATGATGCCAAGGACTTAATAAAAGAAGTTTGATAAACAATCTTAGACAACATTTTCCCAAGATTAAGCTCATAGTTATATTTCATCCAGCTTTACTTAAGTATGTGTTAGTCTTTGCCTTGTTGAATGCATTTTTTTCCTCTTACCAGTCAACAAACTGAACAGTTCTTTTGGTTTTGATGGTGCCAACTGCAGCATTAACATCCTTGGGAACAACATCTCCCCGGTACATTAAGCAGCAGGCCATGTATTTCCCATGCCTTGGATCACACTTAGCCATCATGCTTGAGGGCTCAAACACTGCATTTGTGATTTCAGGAATTGAAAGCTGCTCATGATATGCCTTTTCAGCTGAGATGACTGGGGCATATGAAGAAAGCATGAAATGGATCCGGGGATATGGTACAAGGTTGGTCTGGAACTCAGTAATATCCACATTAATAGCCCCATCAAATCTCAATGAAGTTGTCAAGGACGAAATGATTTGAGATATCAATCGGTTCAAATTGGTATAAGTTGGCCTCTCAATATCAAGGGATCTTCGGCAAATGTCATAGATAGCTTCATTGTCCAAGAGCACAGACACATCTGTGTGTTCAAGCAAAGAATGAGTAGAAAGGACACTGTTATAAGGCTCCACAACTGCCGTTGAAACCTATCAGAAAAAAAAGTTCACCAGAATTGAACCCCGTATTAGCTTTACTTGAATAGTGAAACAAAGTGTTTCTTTTGAAATGATATTTCTTACATAAATTGTACCAAAATGAGCATCAATAAGCACAATAAAAACCACAATCCAAACAACAAAGGAGTTTCCATCCTATACAGTTCAAAAACAACCCTGAATTTCTTTCCTTTTATGCCCATATGTGATAGAGCTTCCAGAAATGTTCCCAACTAATCATTATTAAAAATACACCTCCGACAACAACACTATATACAAACTTTTAGCAAAGAGTGAAGGATAAAAATATTAGTAACCATCTGTACCTGGGGAGAAGGATAGATGGTGAATCCAAGCTTCGACTTCTTCCCATAGTCTACTGACAGGCGTTCTAACAACAATGACCCTAGACCAGAACCAGTACCACCACCAACAGCACTAAACACCAAAAACCCTTGCAAGCCAGTACAGTTATCAGCTAATTTCCTTACTCGATCCAGGCAGAGATCTACAATTTCCTTCCCAACTGCACAACAAGCCAGAATAAGGTTAAAGCAACATGATTAACATATTAAAATTTTCCACTTCATGCAATTTGCAAACAATGTCACTTATCACTTACCTGTATAGTGTCCTCTTGCAAAATTATTAGCAGCATCTTCCTTGCCAGAAATTAGCTGTTCGGGATGGAAGAGTTGCCGGTAAGCTCCAGTCCTAACTTCATCAATAACAGTTGGTTCCAAGTCAACAAATATGGCCCGAGG
This sequence comes from Castanea sativa, assembly GCF_040712315.1. Taxonomy (NCBI): domain Eukaryota; kingdom Viridiplantae; phylum Streptophyta; class Magnoliopsida; order Fagales; family Fagaceae; genus Castanea; species Castanea sativa. The sequence goes on along the minus strand of NC_134020.1, from coordinate 48,566,530 downwards.
CACATGCTTACCTGAACCAGTCTCACTGAAGAAGGTATTGAAAGCATCGTGTGCAACACCCACAGAAGTGTCACTGCAAAGACAGAGGTTCATAAGCAGCTCAGTACAAATCTAACCCAACAAGCACAACAGAACTACAATTACAAAAACCTTAGTCCCTAAATTTCGGGGCCAACAATGGTTCCTCAACAAAATTATTTGGGTCAGCCAAATCTAACCCAACAAGTGCAAGGCCTAAAATAGTTAGCAAACATTGTGAGAATTTGACTACAATGCAATATGTTATTGTTCCAAATCCAGGAAAAATTGAGCAATGTCCATTTCTGAATTCACCAAATCCAACTGAAAACCTTAAAATCCTCTTACTAAGCCTCTTAGATAGTGGCTCATATTCTGAATGAGAGAGTAAGACTAGTATGACAACTGACAAGCATATATTGGCAAATTTAACGAGGGTTTCTTGGGGCAGTATAAATTCATTGTAAACCCTTATTTTTCATGTAGTGGAAATCTCAACTACTGGGTATGGCACATTGCTGAACCACATAAATCTGAGTGTTATTTATTCATTTTCCTTCTCTTTTCTGTTTTATTCTCACTAACATTGCTCAGATCTGAGATCTTCAACAAACCCAAAAGCCCTCTCCAATTACAAAAACATCATATGCATCCCAACATATAACCACATCTTCAAACAATCTCCAAATACAAATACAATGATACAACAGAAAAAATCCCAACTCTCAGATTCGTCCAAAATTACAAAGACCCAGATGAATTTCATTGCTGGGAATTAATCAAAAACAAAATCTAGCAACATACACACAAAAATATATGTAAACCCAGAATGCAAAAACACATTACAAAACGCATTGGAAAACAAAAAGTAGGAAATGAAAATGACAAACAAATAAAATAGTAATAATCAGCCACTGGTAGATCGCTTCAGATTCAAGTCCACACACATAAACAAAGATGCATATATATATATAAAAAATATACCTGGGCATTGTACCATCTGGGTGAATGTCATGCTCAAGGCAATAGAGTTCCCAACAAGAATTTCCCACCTGAATCCCAGCCTGACCAATATGTATGCTTATTATCTCTCTCATCTTGCTGCTTCTTTTGCTTCTTCTTCTTTGTCTTTCTGGGTTTCTTTGTTTTTGTGTGTGTGTGTGAGAGAGACTGAAAGAAATGAAAAAGAAAAGTGGCGCTTCTGAGATTTGACCTAAATGCAAAATGGAATAAGGAAAGGAAACGCACAACCTTTGTGGTTTTCTCTGTTTTGTGCTTTGTGTTGTGTTGTGTTTTTTCTCTCAAAACATCAATTTAAGTGCTTTCTATAATTTCTCTTTACTACCCACTACCTTTTTTTTTTTTTTTTTTTCCTTTTTTAAATTAAAATGAAAAATAATTTAAAATCAAATAAAATTTGAGGAGATATTTTTTTTAAGACTTGTCTTCTACTTCAAATTGTCACAGTGGGGGCCCACCATTTGGCGCCAGCCTTTCATTGGACCCCTCCTATATCTCCCAAATGACCATATTGCCTCCCCCCTCTACCTTTTATTTTGATTGTTATTAAAAATGTCCTTAAATTTTGGGCCATACCTATTTTATTATTTTTTAGACTTTTAAACTTGAAAATTTTGTTTTTAGTCCTAAAAGAAAATTATAAAACGTGTCATCAAGTTTTGTCATTCTTGTCTTGTTATTATAATTCTTACCCTTTTTTTTAGAAGAATTATAAAAGAACTTTTCAAATTTAGAGAATTAAAAACTAGATACAAATTTTATAAACTAATAGTATATCATGATATTATCACCTATTTTATTTTAGTATTTAAAATTTTTAGTGTCATTTGGTATACTGAATCGAGATTGCAACATTTATTATTGGAGAAAAAATGTGTTGTGATGTAATAACTAAACATATTTATAAGTTTGTTGTGAGTTATAATATTTATAATAAGACTTAAGATCTATTTTAAGAAAAATCTTATTCATACAATAATATTTCATAAAAAATAATATTGTTTTAAATTTGAGAGAGAGAGATAGATGAGTTATTTTTTATTTTTATAATTGTTATGCACATATGGAAAGATTTTTATTTGAAAATATATTAAGTTTAGAATTTTATTACACCTACTAAAAAATAGTTATTACAACCCTTTTAAAGAACATTCTCAAAAAAAAAAAAACCAATTTAAAGAGAAATAATTATTTCTTATTTAAAAGAATAACTATTCTAGGTAATAAAACACATAACCAAACTACAGAAACCAAAACATTGCATAGTTTATTATAGTCTACCAAACATATTTTTAGTCTGGCACAAGCAAATAAAAGAAATTTATATAGGAGTTGATACAATATGCTAAAGTGATCCTTCATATGCTTAAAAATTAAACTTCTTATAAGAACTCCCATTCTATCATATTGTAGGTGGTTCATGTCACAGTTATCTCATTACAAGATTGGCATTCTTACCGTAAAGTTAATAGAATTACATATGTAGTGGTGAATTTTCATCAAATCTAGTGTAGGTGGGTAGGTTGGAAAACAAAACCGCACTGCAATAAAGAATTTGTCTAAAACATAGTTTAGATCTTCAAGACTCACTAATTAGAGGCATGCAAATGAGAACAGGCCTTTTATTTGGGCCAAATACCAACGGTGGGATTGGTCGGAAGCCCTCTTACTGTTAAATTAGTGAAGGGAATCATAGTGTAAGTTTAGAGAAAAATTACAAAGCAACAATCATCAAGAGAGATATAACTTCCATTCAAATTTGAGGGGGGATTTATAGTATTATACGAATGGAGATTGGAACACTTCCTTTATGTTGTCAAGAAAGAGTTCTATTAACACCATCCTCCAAGCTCACAGAGGAAATGTGATCCTAGAGTACTTTCCTCCATGTTGTAGAGAGCCCCTATCATGCTGCATTATATGCAATTGAAGACATATTAGGCATACTAGATGCAAATATGAAGGGTGATGATTCCCCATCAACACTCATTTTTAGGTAGAAGTCTTTAGTTGTTGCCTTACGGATGTCGCGGAAGCCTAAAGAAAGCACACATGATATTCTCTTGATAGAATAGAAACTAAACTGTTAGTTCCTGGTAATAAACCTCGAATTCACAAGGGGTTTCCTTAATCCACAAGGAGAATAAAACTGAAATCTACTATAGAAATAATTTGACAAAAGTCTATGTTTATTGACAATAGTCTAATTTGCCTTTGACGGCTATAAAACATATAAATATTGAGAAAAACGTCTAAAAACCATAATTCGCATTAATTACGCGATTAGGTGACAAAATACTGAAATTTACCAAAAATTGCAAAATTGAGTTAAATGCAGAATTATAAACTACTGACATTAAGGATTGTCCCAAAACAAATGAGACCTTATTCTAACTTTTAAACTAAAAGTTATTAGGGAAATTTTTTTTTTACTATAAATAGCAAAAATACTGGATCAGAACGTCGTTTCCCTTTAACCTGCCAAATTTCATGCAATTTCAACACTGTTACCCCGATGGCCTCTACTAGCACCCTCCTTTAATCTTGCATTATGACTTCTTGCGTCTCTGTTGCTCTAAGAAGACATGTGTTGTTTGTTCTACATCACTTACTCGGCCTCTTTTGAGCTTTTTATTTTTATTTTTTTTTTGAGAAACCAAACCCATGGGTCAAAGAACTATATTGAAAAAAGGAACTAAAAAAAAGAAGCAAATTACATCGCATCATGCATAACAAGTGGAGCTATATCCTCAGGAATGGAATCAATCGAAACCTGTAGCTCGACACCAAACTTACATTGTCTAGCTAGAAAATGGGCAATTGAGTTGCCTACTCGTTTTACATGAGAAAAATTGCAAACATGAAAGTCTATAGCAAGGATAAGAACATCGCTCGACACCTAGCCATGTTCTGGATGTTTAGAGTCTTTCAACTGAATAGCCTTTACAATAACTTCGGCATCCCCTTCAAAAACACAATCAAAAAGACAAAGATCCTTGGCAAAAACCATGGTTCTTCTGCAAGCTAAAGCCTCAACCGTAGCCACAACATTTGGAATGGGAATTTTTTCAGCTAGAGCACCAATCACACGGCTAGAGGAATCACGGGCCACTACACCCAGACCAGCACAGCTCAGTTGCTTGAAATTTTCCCCATCAAAGTTGATCTTATACAGGGGAGAGATGGGATGAATCCACCTCACAGCTCGAGCTATAGCGGCAGAAGGCGCGCTATGAATAACATGGGCTGACTAGAATTCATTAAGCATGCTATCTGCCTTGGACCGAATCAAATGGTTCTCTGTGATGAAACCCCCACATCTTTTAGCATTTCTATTATTCCATATAAGCCAAAACATCATAGCCAGCAAATCCACATCTACACTACCACCTATTGAAAGCCACTTCCAAGAAATCAGAGAACACACTAAATTTGAACCTTACCAACTTCTTTAGCTCGTCATGACCATTCCAAATTTCGATTAGGGGATTATAGCCCCACAAGGCATGGATTGTGTCTTCAGTATTTGACTTGCACATTGGGCAGCAAACAAAATTTACCACCCTACTTTTCCACAAATTAAGCATTGTGGGAATGGCTTCATTTGCTGCTCTCCAAACTAAGTGTTTAACCTTTTGAGGGACCTGCAAATTCCAAATACCCTTCCACAAAGTTTTGCTGCAACTGCTAGATGAGCTAGTTGGTTGAACAACCCGGTCTATGGTGGCAAGAAGCTTGTAGGTTAACCGAGTAGAGAAGGCATTAGCTGAAGGAAACCAAACCTGCTTGTCTAGAGCATCATGAAGACTTATAGGCAGACCCATAATCAAGCTTGCTTCATGTGATAGGAACTTCTGAGAAATCAGCTCCCTCTTCCAGGTGTGAGTCTTGGGGTCTATAAGGTCATAGACCCATGAATCTAGATGCAGCACTGAGACCGGAGAGATAACCTTTGAAGCTAATGTTTTTGGCAGCCAATTATCACCTTTGATCACAATAGATTCTCTATTTCCCACTCTCCAGATTGTGCCCAAATCTAATACATGTCTAGCCTGCAGTAAGCTCTTCCAAGCAAAGGATCCTTTATTTGGGTTGTCGCATTCCATGATGGAGCAATTTGGGAAAAACTTAGCTTTGAAAACTTTATAAAAGAGAGATTCAGTATGGATTTTCAGTCTCCAAACTTGCTTCGCCAAAAGAGAATCATTAAACCTGCTTAATTCCCTAAACCCCATTCCACCATCACACTTTGGGAGGCATAATTTTTCCCAGCTCAACCAATGGATTTTCTTTTGGTCACCTCTATAACCCCACCAAAACTTCCTTATTAATACCTCAATTTCCTTTATCAAACCTTTCGGGAGCTTAAAGCAAGACATAGTATACGTTGGTATTGCTTGAACAACTACTTTAATGAGAATTTTCCACCCCGCTTGCGATAGTAATTTTTCTTTCCAGCCCTTAAGCTTCTTCCAAATTCTTTCCTTCATTATACTAAAAGATTTCTTCTTTGCTTGACCAATCAAAGAAGGGAGACCCAAGTATTTATTCGAATCTTTGGATAGATGGGACCCCTAGGAAGTTCTTGATAGCATCCTGAGTTGGATGCATAGTATTAGTGCTAAAGAATATATTCGTCTTACCCCTGTTAATACTTTGACCCGAAGCTAGTTCATAGCTATAAAGGATTGATTAGAGCTTAACACACTCAGACAGAGAAGCTCTACAGAAGACGAAGCTATCATCCACGAACAACAGATGAGAAATCCTAGGTCCAGCCAGGTAGAGAGAAACACCACTGATAGCACCCTTCTCTTCAGCCTTGGTAAAGAGGGCATGAAGTCCTTTAGTCACCAGCAAGAATAAGTATGGTGACAGGGGGTCACCCTGGCGAAGACCTCTAGTCGGAGAGATGGGACCGTGAGGTTGACCATTCAGCATTATAGAGAAAGACACTGATCGGATACAAGCAGAAATAAGTTGAATCCATTTTGGGGCGAAACTCATTTTTTGCATGATCAGTTCAAGGAACTTCCATTCAACCCTGTCATAGGCTTTTCGCATATCAAGTTTCAGCGCCATGTAGCCCATTTTACCGGACCGTTTGGATTTCAAGTGGTGGAGAGATTCATGAGCTACCAAAATATTGTCAGTAATAAGTCTCTCGGACATGAATGCGCTTTGAGTTTCTGAGATCAGCTGAGGGAGAAGGGGTTTCAGGCGGTTTGCCAACACCTTTGCAATGAGCTTATACAACACACTACTCAGACTAATAGGCTAAAAATCAGTTACCTTTCTAGGACTCTGGATTTTTGGAATAAGAGTTAAATAGGTATGATTAATGGCCATGGGGATCGTACCTGAGTTGAGGGCTGAAAGGATTGCCACTGTAACCTTCCCTCCCACTTTATTCCAGAATTGCTTATAAAATAGAGGAGGAAGGCTGTCGGGACTAGGGGCCGTATCTGCTTCCATCTGCATTAAAGCTAAACTGATGTCCTTTGAATTAAATGGTCCGAGTAGCTCTTCATTCATAGTCCTGGAAACCCTTGGAATCACTCCCTCTAACACTGGTTCAAAGACACTGGGATTTGCGGAAGTAAACAAGGAAGGGAAATAGGAAATTAGCATATCACCAATTCGATTCTCATCTTCAATCCAATCCCCATGATCATTCTCCAGGCCTGATATAAGGTTTCTTTTGTTTCTTTCTGTTGCTTGATAGTGAAAGTATTTCGTGTTTAAGTCCCCATGCTTCAATCAATCAACCTTAGATCGTTGATTCCACGTGCACTCCTCCAAGACCATGAGTTTTTTAATGTCCTCTGAGAGGACTTGTAACCTGTCATGCCTTTTACTAGCCATAGAAATGGTTTCTGCCTCTATTAACTCCTTTCTTTTCCGAGCTAAAGTTTGATGAACATTCCCAAACACATTTTTATCCCACAACAGAAGCTGAGCTTGGCAATTTTCGACCTTTTTAATGACTTTCCCCATGGAATCACCCAAAACATCCTCCTCCCAGGCCGAATGTACCACACCTTCACACCTCTCGTCCTTGAGCCACATAGCTTCAAAGTGGAAAGGTTTTTGGGGTTTGTAAAATTGGGACCGAATATCATTAGAGCATAACCATATTGGTTTATGATCAAAGGATAACGCCGATAAATGATGGAGACGAGCTGTAGGGAATTTTAGCAACCAATCCAGCGTCGCTAAGGCTCTATCTAATTTGACCCAGATCACTTGACCACTAAACCTTCTATTACACCACGTATAAGGCAGACCCGAGAAACCTAGGTCCTTAAAGCCACACACATCCAAGCAATCCCTAAAATTTTGCATTTGAAACTCAGGCCTGATAGCCCCACCCGATTTCTCACCTAGTTTAGTGATCTTGTTAAATCTCCTATACAAACCCATGGTAAATTAAATTGAGAGCTAAGGTGACGAAGAACTGACCAAGAATCTTTCCAGTTGGCCACTTCTAGAGCTCCGTAGAACCCTGTGAAGCGCCAGGCATCATCAATTCCAGGATCCACCACTGCGTCAATATGCTGAGGCGAGAAAGTGCGAATGTGAAAGTCAAGATCGTTCATCCAGAGCAGAGCTAACCCACTACTCAAATTTTTCCTCGGCACAATGAACAGATTATCAAACTTCAGGCGGCATCGAAGTTTCTCTAGGTACGAAGTTATATCATTGGATGTCTATCATTGGATGTCTTGTAGTTTGATTCCTCAAGGGCACTGTTCATTTATATTTAATTGCTTTAACCTAAGGTCATATCTACAACTTGTGCTCAATTGACTCAGAGCTCGACAGGACGCCTTTGGATCGTCCAATTTCAATGATTTTGGGCCAAGCTCAACTAGGCAATTTTGGTTAGTTTTTTTTAGTAAATAATTATTTTAAAAAAAGAAATAAATATGTTTTTTAGGATACAAAGAGTCCGTTTGGATAGAACTTATTGCTGAAAACTGAAAACTGAAAACTGAAAATACTGTATAAAAATAATTTTTTAATGTGTAAAAATTACTGTTCATCCCAAAAAGTACTGTTCATTGGCCTAAAATCACTGTTCATGGCCAATGAACAGTGACACATGCGCGTGGAAAAAAAAAAAAAAAAAAAAAAACTGCCCAGACGTGGACGCAGCCTCCTATCCAAACGCATTCAAAGTTACAAAAGAGATTAAAAAAATTAATTCATTTCAAGTGTTGGATTAAGTTACTCCCTGAGGTGTCCCAAGAAAGCCTCACCCAGATTAAAAGATATAATAAATATATTATCAATTCTTTTGGTAACTATTTTAAAGATTTATTTCAAATTTTCAATGATTATTTGATAAGTTTAGCTTGGAAAAACGTCTCCTTCAAAAGAAAAAAAAAAAATCATTTTGACTTTATAAAAGAAAAGTCGCAAAGGACTAAGGAGTAAGGAGTAAACTTTGAAAAAAAGGAAAAGTCGGTAAGGACTAACGGGTAAACTTAAAAAAAAAAAAAAAAAAAAAAATTATATAAATGCACTAATTGTTGTCAAGAGTTTTATTGGGGAGTGGGGCAGACTCATTGGATCCTCAGACCACATGCATGGTCTAAAAAGGAATATATTGGATTCGGCAGGGGTAGAATGGGCAAAATAGAAAAGGATGGCCAGCTTGGCCATGTGAAACGAACCAATTGAATAGCTGCTTTTTTTTTTTTTTTTTTTAATTAATTTTTAAAATAATAATTGAAATGCTGTTTAGCTAAAAGAATATGTGATATTTGATAATAAAAAAAAAGTATATCCATATCATGCTTCGTTGTCTATCTCTCAACTTCATTCAACACAGGAAACAAAAAAAAAAAAAATTTAACAACACCTATTTCTTTTAAGTTTTAGTTATACTCCTAAGTCCTAAGAGTGAAATTAATACACAATATTAATAACAATTATATATATATATATATATATATATATATATATATATATGCAATGACCTGTTTATTACATAGCTATTGCGTGAAACAAAATTATTAATGATCTTAATGAAAGTGAATTTTTACTTAAAAAAAAAATAGTGCCAAATGGCTAATAGCATGAGGTCATACTGCTTACTCCATGAGATTACTTAATTATTTGATATCCCTGCTGCAGGCTTACTCACATCGCAAAATAATAATAATAATAATAATAATGGTATATATTATTATTATTATTATTATTATTGTCTTCACCTTTCAATCCTATATTGTTAATTCTCAAGTTCAATCTTGCCTTCTTCTAAGTTCTAGCTTCCTTTAATAAAAACAAAATAATTGAAGCTTTGGGAATGTGTGTTTAGAGAGAGAGAGGGAGCGAGAGAGAGCCATGCTAATAAAACCAAAATGAAATTCCGGTGATGAACCTCCAAATCTAATTCTTATATTTGTATCCTTCCTCCTATTGCCGGCGGTTGGACTAACATGGTTATTGGTTAGTGACCACTTACCACCTTATATTAGTTTTTTTTTTTTTTGTTGAGAAAGTACCACCTTATATTAGCGAGCTTTGTAAGTTGGCATTCACATGCTAATATTCCTCCCTCCTCTCTGGCTGCACAATGAGTAAACTTGATATTTCACCTACATTCTCAACCACCCTCCAACCCCAAAAAAAGGGGAAGAAATAATAAATTAATATAGTTGAACATGATAAATCCTTGAATGGTAAACATTATGATCATACATAATCATTTCTCTCACAAATTTGTATAATTTGAATGTAGTTAAGGTCATTTATATATAATATATTAGGATATTTCTATAAATGAGCAGACCATGGTTTTATAGAATACCATGAACTATTATAAATTTGAAATACCATGAGCTACTGTGGTTATAAGATTATCATAAAATATTATTATATGTACTCATATATTGGGTTTCTGTTGTAAATGTAGACCATCATATCAAACTACGTTAATTCTCTAGGGTTTTTTTTTTTTTTTTTTTTCTCTCTTTTTATATATATTTTTTCTTATTTATATTTTAACAACATAATAGAAGAAGTTTGTTAAGTTCATCCTAGCTAGATTACCACGATCCTATCATTACCATATGTAATCAAAGATAAACAAATATAAGACACAACACTGCAAGTCTGCAAAGATATTGAACTCTGATTCTTCCAACCCAAGATATGGAAGATTTAGGGCACTTATTAGTCATTGGTATCCACAACAAAATTTTGTTTAGTGTTTGTTCATCTATGCTTGATGCTACTTGGAAAGTCTTGCTAGCTTGCTATTTTGGAAGCAAACAAATTAGCTTTGTCTTCTATATATGAACTATGCAGCAAGTGAGGCGAAAATATGTTTCCAGCAATTCAAGAAAACTCTAATCTCTTCCCATCAGATTGTTATTTATAAAGTCCTTATTTTCCTTTATTGGCCCATTAGCTTTGTTCACTGGGAGGGCTAATCAAGCTTCTCAAAACATAGCCCATTGGGCTTCCTTTTCAAAATCTTCTCCCTCCAAAAAAGGTTTTGTCTATTGATGGAATATATGGGCTAAAGTTCCTTGGCCATCTTCTGACTCATCTTGTTCAATCAAAGATTATTTGCCAATAAAAAAAAAAAAGATCTCCAAAGTCCAAAGTCCAAAGTTCAAACAGAAACACCCATTTAAATTACACTTTGAGTTTGAGATCTCTCCTCTCTCAAAACTATCTTATTGGCTAATGGGTATCCGACATGAAAGCTGCCATTTTGGGAGTCTAAATTAACAATAGGAAAATAAGATTTGGACTTCCACAAATAAGCCCATGCCTGTTTCACTAAAATTGAAAATTTATAGTCTCAAAAAAAAAAAAAAAACATTAAGCATGTTTTAAGTCACATATTTATATCCGGCATTCTTATTTACATCTACATTATATATACATGTACTAGACTAGTAGAGGAGAGGGATTTTGATTTATTTGATACAATATAATGTCTAATCTATGACATGTTCCATAACGTCTAAGTTAAGATTTTTTAACCGTCAAAGTTAAGATGTCCAAACTTATGAACCTTTTTGTTATGATTTGAAATGATGTGCTAGATAAATTGTTATATGAATTAGAAGTGTTTAAATTTAGGTTTAGGGATAGGTCTTTCTCTAAATAAGATAGCATAGTAAATTAGTATTTTTCCAAAAAATAATTGATTCCTATATTTTAGAATTTGTTGATAAAGTTATCTCATTTTAATCAATTTCTATACTTTGAATGCATTAATGAGAGGCAAGCAGAAAATTAACCAAAAAAAAAATGTCATCTTGAACTAACTATCTTTCATATTCAGTAATTTATCACGGTTCACAACACTATTGTTATATTTCTTACTTTGGAAATGGTTTGTTCATATTCTTAATGTGATATAGTTAACTTAAAAACTAACATCTTGCTTCCTAAAAAAAAAGAAAAAGACTAACATCTTGCCTTGACACTCTTACACTGAAAAAAATTAGATCAGTTTGAGTATTTTGGATACATTTTTCTTAAAAATACTAGAAGCCTATCAACACAATCCTAGATTTTTATTTTTATTTTTACAAGGAAAACCTCAAAACAAAGTCTCTCAAAAATTAATCCTTATTTGGTTGGTTAACAACATCATTATCTCCTTAGCAGAAAAACACTACATGAAATGATATCAATTAGAGAAAAAAAAAACACAAACACAAACACAAACCGAACGATCCATAATACTGCATCACAACTGGGGGTTGGAAGGTAGCAGCAAACTTTCAAAGTTGGCTGTTAACAGCCCACTGCCCTAACTCCTGATACATGTGCTGCATTGTCTGCATCAAAGTTGGTCCCAGTGGAAAGGGTGGTTATAAGACCATAAATTATTCCACAATTTGTTTATGCTACAATTTGTTTATCACTTACACATGTATATGGATCTACTTACCTTTTTTTTTTCACCACTCATACTTTACCAAATCACAGTTGTGATAAAAATGTTGTGTAATAGTTTGTGATACTAGATTTTTTCCTATAAATATTACAAAAGAGGGAAAGATTTTTGACATCTGATTATAAATGCCCAATATAATGGATGAAACCTGGCTACTATGTTTGATGCCAGAATCTTCTCAATGAAAAAAAGAAGGTTTGATACCAGGAGAAAAAAAGGGCATCGGACCATTGATTTTCCTGTTCCTCACAGAATCTTCAAGTTGTTGCCTCAATGGTTGGTTTCTTATGGCCTCACATACATTAATTTGCAGACAACCCAAGTCAGCATTTCAAAGTCAAACCCACCCCCTCGATTCTAAGGAAGAATACATCCTGATACGGATGTATATTTTCTCACACTCACAACTGATGGGACCCACCAGCTGTGGAACCCACACAGCTATGAGTGGGAGGAAGTATACACTCGTAACAAGGTATACTTCCTCAAATTCTAATAACCATTACAGCCAATCATTTATTTATTAATCTAGGAGTAGAGCTTCCTCACATAATACGAGGCTTTATTTTAGGTACAATATTGATACACTAAGTTTTCCAAGTAAATTTAAACAAATAGTTACATTAGATTTGATGTAGTTTTTTTTATAAAAGATAATACTATTTGTATTTTATTGTTCATTCTAACCTTGTATTTGAATTTATTGTATCAATATCTAAAATAATGTACCTAAATTTTACTCTTCAATTACGAACTAAAATTCCCTCATTTCAAACAATATATTTTGCTTATTAAATTCATGATATAATAACACATTATTCACGTGAAAAGAAGAACAATATTAAGTACTTTTTAAATTGAAAACTTTTGAAAAAATTAGTGGCTTTCCGGCAATTAAAAGCTGTTCTATACCCAAAAGTAACATTGGTGGAAAGCTAACAGACAAAAGGGATTTAGTTTCTCTAATATATTTTGTAGTGTTGATCTAATATCTTATTTTTTTCATAATTAATTATTATAATATAAGCTAAATTAGCGACACTTTCAAGAGGGATATTGTCGTTATTTCAACAAAGTTGGAACAACAATTTTGTAAAACCAGGCATCGGTCCAAAATCGCTAGCACAGGATGGATAGGTTGGAAATTGAGGCCCTCATGAAGTGGCCAACTGGACCAACCTTGGTATCTCAAATTTTGGATTTACCAAATTACCTCTTGACATTGCTATATTTACTTTCAAGCCATTGGCTAGCAAATCAATCACACTTTCAAAACTCATGCCGGAATTAAAAAAAAAAACTCCACAACCTCATGCCTAATAGTTAAGTCCAATGTCTGCAAATTGAAGTAATCTTTGGCCCTTCTTGTTTTCTTAAATTACATTAAAATGTCACTGTAGTGTAGTCTACCACAAGCAAAGCATAGGTGTTTACTTGCACATCAGTCTTTGCTCAACAGAAGGTCAATGGGGTTGCTTTGAAGTCAAAAAAAGAACAACCAAATCTTGTTAATTGACTGTTTAATCCCTTTTGGTGGTGGGGGGGGGGGGGGGGGTTTAACTGGTTCTTAATCATATAAATATGCAGTGAAATGAAAGAAGTGAAACAACAATTGTAGGTGAAAATTCTTTCTGTAATTTCCTGGCAGTGGCGGAGCCAAAATTTAAGTTCAGGGGGGGCAAAATTAAAAGACAGTATTAAAAATGCAATTAATTTGAAAATTTTAATTAGTATTAGTAACAAAATAAAACCATTTTACTTAGTGAGAAGGGTATAAAGGTAAATGGGTCAAAATAAAAATCAAAGAGATATGTTATCAATAGTGTCAATGAGTGTTTTGTTGCCTTTTATTTTATACTGATACTTTGTAGTTGTTAGTGTGGACATGGAGTGTTGTTTTTTTTTTATTTTATATTTCAGGTGGGACAAAGAAGCAAACTTTTGGCATGATACAGGTAGAGTGAAGAAACTTTTAGAGGAGTCAGGGGGTCAATTGCCCCTCCTCGACCCCCCTGACTTCGCCCATGTTTCCTGGTATGTCGGGTGGAGGATTACATATATATGAGAAATAGTCAGGTATTCGAATAGTTTTGAACACCTTCATTAACAAAAAAGAAAAGAAAAGAAAAGAAAATTAATGGTGAGTTTCCGTTAGTTCAAATGATAAATTTTATTATTGATGTTAAAATAAAAAATTCGAGTTTCAATCTTGCTTGCACAAAAAAAAAAAAAAAAAAATCGATTGTTGTCTTTATCTAATTATATAAAAGAATAATCATTATAGAGTTGATGTTGCAAGTTTTAAATCTTATCATAATTATCAATATATATACACAAAAAGAATAGTAGACTCACATTATTTTTGGGTTTGAGAAATTAATTAGTCATTGAACTTGGTAAAAATTTCTTAATTATGATTTGATTTTTTTAAAGATAAATAATGGTGGAGGGACAGGTAAATAAAGAATATTACATTTTTCTTTAAAAAAAAAAGTGACACATGGCACAAATTTTGGTTATTGTAGTTTTGGTTCCTGCTTTTATATGTCATTAAAAAATAGAATGGAGGAAATTTAAATTTTTAAGATTAATATAATTAAGAATATGGTTATTGTAGCTTTCATTCCTACTTTTATATGCCATTAAAAAAATAAAATAGAGGAAATTTAAATAGTTAAGATTAGTATAATTAAGAATATAAATATACTGCTTGAACAAATTGACGAAAATTCAACTATTTCAACTAACTTGAAGGGTTTTTATATTCTTGATTGTGTGGGTTACCGAAATTGCATATGCCTTTTGTTGTTTTTTGTTTTATTTAAATGGAAAAGCAATTAAATTTGAGCAATAATTTCATATTTTAAATGAATGATTTATGGTATAAAATTAAAGAAAAATAACTATATAAATTCATTATCATAAATATTTAATACAATAGCTATAGATAATAAATACATTTGCCTCGTAATTAATTAAAACTTTGATGTAAAAGTAATTATTTAATACTTTAAGTGTATAGTGACGTGGTATTCCCTTATCTCATATAACAATAAATCAAACTAATTAAATTTATAATAACATGCATTATTTGCGCGAGAAATTAGAGTACCACATCACTACATACCAAAAGTAGAGAATAATTTTCAAATATAATTACGGAGTCTTACTAACCGGGAGCACTGCAATTTAGTTCACAAACCTTTTCAATTGTTACATTTTGACTCCATCCTGTTTGAATTTAAATAAAATCGTTACAAATATTTTGGATGAAACTAATGATTTTATTTTAGCCCAACTTTTATGAAATCAAATGCAATAATTGAAAGTTTGTGAAACACATCACAACAAAGTCAAATCACATTAGTGTGTTTGAGAAGTGATAAAAACTGAAACTTATTAGAATTTTTAATTTATTTTTACTATTATATATAGTTATCGCCCCTCTTTTATTTATTTATTATTTGGTAACAAACTAACAGTAACAAAGTCAGCTGTAGTACTCTGTACTCGCAACAAGTCACAAGTTATAACTTTTATAACCATGAGTTCACCAAAACTTTTTTAACCAAGAAGTCAATCTAAAGTGGTGCAGTGGTGGTAAGATTGTAATTCATCAGAAATCAAGGGTCAAACAATTAACATACATTACTCACTCAAAAAAATACAACTAACAAAAATTAACGTGCACTAATTTTCTTTCACACTTGGGGGAGAGAAAGAAACAGAGTGAGAGAGAGAGAGAGGGTTTCCTTTCTTTCTATATAGCAATATATTGCCTCCTCTCTCTCCCATACTCTCTGAAAAAACCACCTCTCTTCTCTCTCTCTCCCTTTTGAGCTCCCAAACCATTCATTCTTTCAAATCCAAGAATGGGTGATGAGAAGAAAGCCAAGCCCATTGGTGTGTGGCCAACAGTGAAGCCTTTTGTTAATGGTGGAACTTCTGGTATGCTCGCCACCTGTGTCATCCAACCCATCGATATGATCAAGGTGAGTCCTTTTCATGTTTAGATCAATACCCATGTTTCTGTTTCTCTGTTTTCATTGACACCGTTTAAAAAAAATTTGATCTTTTTGTGCTGCATATTTGTTTTCTCTGACGGGTTTTAGATCTGTGATTTAAAGGGATTTTTTTTGATTTGCTAATTTGTGTAGTATGGTTTAATGGGTACTAATTTATGTTGGGTTTATTATTGTTTCTCGTTTTTGGATTGGTATAGGTGAGGATTCAATTGGGTCAGGGATCAGCAGGCTCGGTAGCGAGGAACATGCTTAAGGAGGAGGGCTTTGGTGCCTTTTACAAGGTTTGGTTCCACAAAATAATGAAAAGTTTGGATTTTTATACAGTATGATTTGTTTATCTCAGCTATAAAGACATGTATGTGTTTTCAAGTATCGAACTTGGTTTTTGTTATTCGAGATCTGTATTAAAAAATGGATCTTTACAATGATTTAGTTGAGGATTTAAGTTTATCATATAGTGTGTACATTAGGGTGATATCCTCATTATTTTCAAATGAGCTATAAGGTTTGGATTGTGTTAAGTATTTGCCCGTTGTTTAGTTTGGTGTATGAATTTATGTAGAGGGTGCTTGTTTAAATGTCAGAATAAGAGGCTAATGAAGGGTTACATGCTTAATGGTGTAATTTAATTTGGCCGTAATTATTGTGATTTGTTTGATTCAAATTGTACCTATATGTTGTGTCATGATATTTGGTCCCTCCCACCCCCGTCTGACAACACACACATTGCACACACAAAAGCACATTAGTTGGTCTAATTAGTCTAATTGCATTATTTTGAGCAGGGGCTATCTGCTGGACTACTCAGACAAGCAACATATACCACAGCACGACTTGGATCATTCAAGTAAGTTTTTGGCAGCACTGTCTATTTAACTTAGAAAACATCTTACCAACTTAAGTATTACCTAATTCTTGTTAAAAGATAAAAAATTCTTGGGGTACTTGGTTTTTTTGAACATTTGGTTTTGTGAATCTAGATCTTTTCAAGTGGGTTTAACTTTTGAAATTACACCTAAATTATTTATTCTGGGTGTGAGCTCTAGTTCAAATGACACCTCCTCCCTTTGCAAGAGCAAGGTAGAGGGTGAGGTCATGGGCTCAGGCCCTAGACTCCTAGTGGGTGGATGTAATACTTAAAAATAAAACAAAAAACTTTGTATTATATACTATTACCATTTTCATGTTTCCGAATGGTTGCCTTTGTTTTCCTTAGGATTTTGACGAACAAAGCAATTGAAGCCAATGATGGAAAGCCGCTACCTCTTTATCAGAAAGCTTTGTGTGGGCTTACTGCTGGTGCTATTGGAGCATCTGTTGGTAGTCCAGCAGATCTAGCACTTATCCGTATGCAGGCTGATGCCACTTTGCCAGAAGCCCAGAAACGGCATTACAAAAATGCCTTCCATGCACTCTCTCGTATTGTTAAAGATGAGGGAGTTTTGGCACTCTGGAAAGGTGCTGGACCTACTGTAGTGAGAGCAATGGCACTGAACATGGGAATGCTTGCCTCTTATGATCAAAGTGTTGAGCTTTTCAAGGATAATCTTGGTTTTGGTGAAGGTGCTACAGTGATAGGTAAGATTCTTTGCAAGAAGTATAGATATTGGTTCATGTTAAAAAGTTTAGTATTACTATGTTGCATGAGTTTGGCAGCAGAATACTTTGTAGTTGAAATTTAGTCTATAATAGTATTATGGACTCTGCTTATTTTAACAAATCCTTTTCTTCAGGAGGTAAATATACGACATTGTAAAAGATTTGGGGTTCAAATGTTAGCAGGATTTTTGTTTAACCTTAGGAAAGATTTTTGAAGCAGATTTATTCTTTGCATTAATTTAGCATTCATCTTTGATAGAGAGCTCTTGTATATGAAGGCTTGGGTTTGAACATATATTTTATGTTTTTGATTGAGTTAAAATGTAACCATGGGAGTTGATGTTGGATATATGTTTGTATTCTCTCTCTAATGGCCTGTGTTTTGTGTGTGCGCGTGAGTGGTTGGGGGGGGGGCTGTCTTATGTTGCGTTGCATTTGCTTGTTAAATGGCTTTCCATTTTCCTTTTGGCTAATAAAGATGATTATTATCATGCAGAAAAGAAAAGTTTTTTCCATTTCACCCTCTCTTCCAAGTAGGAATGGATCTTGGAGATCTTTTAGAGGACAGGCGTGGGGGCACTAATGGAATAAGCTTGTTTTGTTGCTATTTAATTTGTTAAAGCTGGGGAAAGGGCAGGGGTGGGGGGTAGGTGCAGGGTTGTAGTGGTGAGAACTTAGATCTAGTGTTGGAGAAGGGTTTAAGAAGAAATTCCAACAACAAACATTTAAAGCAAAGAAAAAGATAATAGGATTGAAGTAGGAACAATCACATATCAATTTCTAAGCTCAAAGAGCTCAAGAAATATTCAAATAGTAACCCTAGAATCCTAGCCCTTCATTTTACATAAAACAATTAAATCCTAACCATCCAACTTCATTAAAGGTCACATGCTAGTCACATGACTTTTTAGAATACTAAAGACATAATAATAAAGAAAATATTTATTTAACTGGTAGTATTGACATTCATTTTCTGGGACTGTCACACATAGTAGGCAAAGGTAGGCAACACTTGTGAAGGTGCCTTTAGTGAGGAGCTCGCCTTAAACCATGTAAATGGCACTAAGGCTAGAGCCATGCCTTTTTATTGGTCCCTCTTAATATGCAAAAACCAGAGTGAAATTCAGTTGGGTATTACGAGTATTCAGCCTATGATTTTTGAGGTTCCTAGGTGAAGATATATATGCATCCAAGGAGCCTTCTAGATGCTGTGTGTGTGTAGTAAAAAGTATGCAACGAATAAATCATTTTCACTGTCTTCTACTAAGGAGTGTGCAAATAGGAGTTTTGATTTAGTCCAATTCAAACTCTATTTCAACAAGTATTGTGCTTTCATTACTTATGAAAAAAAGGCATTGGCTTTCATTCCCAGAAAATATTTATCTTGTCTTTGTTTTGATAAACGTCTTATTTTTTTTTTCTTTCTCAGGTGCTAGTACCATTTCAGGGTTCTTTGCTGCAGCTTGCAGTTTGCCATTTGATTATGTCAAAACCCAGATTCAGAAGATGCAACCTGATGCTGAGGGGAAGCTTCCTTACTCTGGCTCTTTAGATTGTGCGCTCAAGACCCTGAAAAGTGGAGGACCTTTTAAATTTTACACTGGATTTCCAGTATATTGTGTTAGAATTGCCCCCCATGTCATGGTACTCTCTCTCTCTTTTTCTCTCTATGTGCGTGCATTTACATATTGGTGTTGAGTTTTATACTCAGATGTTTTTTTTGGGTCCTGGCATGCTACTGAACCATTCGCTGAAAATTTACTTTCCCTCAATTGCCCACTGATCTTGGATTGTTTTTCATGTATTTTCTGATTTTGGGATGTTTGTTTTTATGCAGATGACATGGATTTTCCTCAACCAGATTCAAAAGCTGGAGAAAAGTGTTGGTTTATAGTTTCTCTGCAGGGATGGGGATTTCTGTACTGGTGAAGCTTTAATAATGTTATTTTTCACTGTCTTGTAGTTTTTGCTGATTTGACAGATTCACACCCTCGAAGTAAAACCATTTATTCAGATAATTTCACTCCGGTTGAAGTAGGGATCTACAATTTTCTAAGTTGTATTAGTTATTTTTAGGGTGTGATTGAAACAGGATATTACTACCCTTTTGAACCTGGAGAGTCTCTCATGCGAATATTCTTGAGGAGAAATGTCTTAATAAAATGAATTTTTGTACTCTATGAACAGTTATTTGGGGCAAATTTTGTATTTTGCTTCCATATGTTCTTAAGAAAATTTTCTTACAACCAAGCGATGATGAATGGAATATGAATTTCTACGTTCTGTTCTACAGTTTCTTTTTGGTTTGGTGGCATGTGGATGTGGTTGAAAGCTCATTGCATAAATAAGAGCCATAAGTGCAAATGGTGATGATGGTAGATAAAACCCCAATTTTGTTTTCTGCATTTTCTTATCTATTTATTACAGCATTTACATGATTCAATGAATGAATGGCAAGAGCTGGGGGATCCTTCTGGTAGGGACTGATTATTTTTTGGTTATTGCTTGTGTTATTTATTTATTATGTTATTTTTGTCAGGACCCTTCATAGCCTTTTATGCCATGAGTTTTTAATAGAATTATCAACAAGTGCTAAATTCTTGGATCAAAATAGGATTTTGAAAATTTGTGGGCAAAAAATATTGTCCGAGAATTTGTGAATATTGAAATTGTCACGGCCATTGGTTTTTGATATTGTAGATAATATTCAATAGCTTCATCACTTCTTGTTTTTCTTTTTAACGTGTGATAGATTTTGCAAAGGACAAACAATGGGCGTTTCAATTGTAATTAGATGTTCATCATATTTATATGACAAGGGATTGGATTGGAACGGATAGGAGGCTTCCATTTAATTTTAAAAGAAAGAGTTTTAAGTCAGTATAGGCACAAAGGTTGAAATGGAAGTATAAAAGTTTTGGAACAAAAACAACTTACGGAATTACTTCAAGTTCAATATATTAAAGGAGTAGTTATTATATATATATATATATATGCTTAATGGCCACTTTGGAGGGAGTAGGGCCGGTCAGAAATTAGACAAATTTTCGCCAATTTTACTCTACCCTTCCTCCATCCAAATTAGCCATAAATAGCTGCCTCAAAATTCATCTCTTTCAGCATGTGAATGCACCTGAGTTGCAGGCCATTACTTGCATAATAATGTTATAAAATAAAACCTTTTCTGTAAAACCAATAAGCAGAAAAATGCACGTGAATGGCTTTAGAAATTGACACCTCCAATCCTCCACTCCTATAAGGTGATATCTGAGATTGCAGGTTGAAGTCTCTGAGTTAATTATTGCCTGCTTAGAAAAGAAAAAAGGAACCTACTTGGCAGAAAATGCCATTGAGGGTTATTGTTAATGATGTATGGGATTTTGGTCTGATTAAAGATGGTATGGTGCAAAGCAGGTTCAAAACCCCAGGGCAACAAAAATTGATTTCCATAGTCCATTTACCTCAGTCTCAGGCCAGCTCCAATCCTAGAGTCCTGTAAAAATCCTAGCTAAATTTTTTGGAGGAGAATGACAATAGAGTTTCTACATTGTGCCTATATGAAGGGGTTTCGGCTCCTCGAAGTACTAACGGGATAGATCTTCAGTTGGCTGGTTCAAGCTTAATACTGATGAATCTGCCTTGGGTTATCTTGGATTGGTTTGTGGTGGCAGGGTTATCAGAGAAGATGTGGGTAACTGGATCCAAGGTTTTTCTACAAATATTGGGTTGACTTCTAACTTCCTCACTCAGTTCTGGGCTCTTAGAAATGAGTTATTGCTTTGCAAAAACCTTTAGAGTTCAGCTGTTGAAATTGAATTGGATGCTAAAGCTGTTGTAGATTTTGTTTATAGTGTGAAGGACACTAATGGTCCTATCTCTTCTCTTCTTGATGATTGCAGAATATTGGTTTCCCAAATTTCCCGTTGGAGACCGTCTTAATGTTCAGGGAGGCAAATTGTTGTGCTGATGTCTTAGCAAAAATTGGAGCCTCCCAAATTACTGATTTTGTGTCCTTTAGTGCTCTCCCTTAGCTCCTTTTTTTTTTTTTTTTTTTTTTTGAGATAGCAGATTAATAATTTGGGGCCATTTTTTTACTGTGGAACATTTCAAACCTGGGGTGATGGTGGTACAAATTGTTTATTGTCAAGACGTTCCGGTGCAAAGTTGTTGCTTATATAGGACATGTTTATAAACATGGCCATCCAAGCCTTAATGAACCCTAAATAAAATGTGCTATATTCCTCCATGTAAATGGCAGGCTACAAAAAAATCTAAACCATCACCATAATATTGGTCCATTATTAAGGATATAACAATTTGAGTCAGTTGCGATATTATGATTGAGAATGATGTGTTTTTGAGTCCCATCACAGAATCCGAGTATTCACTAACCTGATGTTGCATCATCTACACATAATGCAAGTCAATAGCCAAAGGCATAGGTTTTTTTTTGTTGTTGTTGTTGTGAATAGACATACAATTTACGACAATGGAGTTTTACACCCCCTTCTAAAAAAAACTAGAAATAAAAAGAATTTTACACCCACACTAGATATTCCTTAGGTCTACCAAATTATGCTCAAATTGTTGTCAATTCAGAGGACAATTTGCAAAATCTTACTAAAATATGAATGAAGTGGTCACATTTTGAGACAAGTTTATAGCTATTTTACAGCACACCAAGTTCTTATGGGGAGAAATGGAACACATTCATATATTGCATTGTATTATTCAACCTTTTCTAATTGATGATTAATCAAGAATAGTGTTTCTTTGGATGTTTTTATTTTATTTAGTTTTTAAATTTGATTTTATATATATAAAGAAAAGATTGCCAATTTAATTAATTCTTAATGAGATACATCCTACTCAAGAATACATTCCAGGCCATTGGGTATCTTCTCAAACCAAACCGTCTCAGACTCAAAGTTCTGTTGGCAATGTGTTTTTACACTCACCCCACATTAAAACTTTCACCTTTCTCTTTTCAAAATCATAAATAATACGCACAAGGTAAAGAGGTGACTTCCTAAAAATTGAAACACCAACATTCTCTTCCAAGCTAATATCTTCCCTCTCCATCCCATTCGGCTCTTCCCAATCAAAACGGTACAAAAGGTTTGCCAATGTAACCATGACAGTAGTAGATCCCATCGTAATTCCAGGACACATCCTCCTACCAGACCCAAATGGTATGTGTTCAAAATTGTGACCCATAAAGTCGATGACATTGTCCTCAAGCCTCTCAGGATAAAACTCATTTGGATTCTTCCAACTGTTTGGATCTCTCCCAATAGCCCAGGCATTGATCAAGATTCTTGTTTTTGGGTTAATGTCATAA